>NC_135784.1:71221166-71821166 GCF_051106095.1 Pogona vitticeps | reverse complement strand
TCAGCCTCAACCCATTCTCCTGCATCCATTGCAGTACAGCCTCCAGGCAACGCTGAAGGGACAGAACAGCATCCACTGAAGTAGGTGAAAAGGAGATGTAGAGCTGCGCGTCATCAGCATACTTATGGCACGAGGCTCCACACCCTCTGATGACCCCACCCAGCAGCCTCATATAGATGTTAAATAGCATTGGGGAGATAATCGAGCCCTGCGGAACCCCACAATTGCGACTCCACGGGTCCGATACACTCTCCCCAAGCTGAACTCTGTGAGGACGGTCCTCCCAGTAGGATCGGAGCCAGGCAGGTGCCAGGCCACCGATTCCCAACTCGGAGAGCCTTCCCAGGAGGATACTGTGGTCTAAACTCGAGATTACGAGCGGATGGACCAGAGTGAACATTGGTGAACAGCATGAACATTTGTCCTCACAAATTAATGGTCCAAGAGCTGGACTGTTAATTTGTGAGGACAAATGTTCATGATGTAGAGGTGAGGGTTGAGATGGGAAGGCATGATTTTCAACTTTCAAGCTTGAGACGGTGGGCCAAAACAAAATAGAGCCCTTTCAAAGGTTACTGATGTTTAAGAAAGGAAAATGCTGAAAGCTTGTTTGAAATAGTGGAACTCATGAGCCAGAGGTATATCCTTCTGAGAGACTGAATTTCAGTTCTTATACTAATCAGATGAATGGGTTGTCCCTGGACTTGGGAGCGACATGATTGCCTCAGCTGTGTCCAAGAGCATGGTCATTTTTCTTTTTTCCCCCCTAAACCCAAAACTTTTGCTTTGAGCTGCTCCTCCCCATGGTTTGTTATAAACTGCTCTGGAAAGTACTCTCATCTTTCAAAAGATATTTGCTCTGTGCAGATGAGAGCTAGTGTTCAAGAAACATAAGCCCAAACTGGGACCTAAGTACCAGCAAGGTGCTATTTTAAATAATGGGCTTAGTTTTGAGCTTTAATTTCCTCTGTGTATCGAATTACTTCTTTACTACTTGACATCAGGGAGTTGCTTCGTGGAAGATACCGTCTGTTTCAGTACAGTATATTGTATTTCCAAAGTAGGAGATTGCTGTTTAATTTAAATATGTACGTTACCCTAAACTTTCTAAAATATTGTATTTTTTGTCTAGAAATGGCAGGAGAACTTTTTAAATGCTGGCAGTCTGAAGCCAGTCCTGGATCGAGACCGATGGAGCTGGGATAAACGGAACATTGATTTTGAGCTTTATAAAAAACCAACATATGTCCTTGTGAGTCCCGACACCCACAGAGAAGGTTAATATTACTTTGTACTTTCCCATTATTGTTCTAACTACTTAAGAAAGGGCAAATAGGGCAAAAGTGTTTATGGTGAGGGCTGAGAGATCTACTAACCCTCAGTGGATTCTGAATAGCATAATATAAAGTGCCTCAGTACAATTTATAGGGCATCTGTGTAATGAGATTACATTGCTGGACATCACAGTGACATTCCTTGTTAGGGAAGCAAAGTGCCCTTTCTATGTACATTACCACAATGGCCTGGGATCTGCTTTCATCCACATGTATTCTCATAGCATTGCTGTAATGTAATGTGTGAAAGCAGGTTTTGTGGCATTACCTGCGCAGTTACTTGCAACTTACGACTGGAGGCTTTTGTTAAAGCAGCCACTGAGGGATCTGCCGTAGAAAACAACTCCATGATCTCTTACATAATACATGAAGAACACCTTTGTTTCTGTTGCTTCTGATGGGTGGGAAACTATTAGTAACTTTTCTCCTGGAATGGGGTGAGGGCTGCTGGCGGCCATTTTCCACGTAATGGAATTGTAATAGTTCCATATTCAGATGCAAAACTTGCCCAGCTAAATGGAAAATAGATGTGTTTCCATAACAGTCCTGCCTCTTTTCTGAAACTGCAGGAAAGAGGCAGCCTCTTTCCGAGGTGTATTTCTCTAAGCTAGTGGGACTGTCAGTTTTAAGAGGATTTTAGGGCAGGTGTTGGACATTAGCTCCTCCCACTGCAGTCAACCTAACCAATGGCCAGGGATGATGGGAGTCATTAGCAAGCAACATCTGAAGGGCCACTAGTTCACCATCTCTGTTTAAACTAAACTAACTAAAAATGTAGGAAGGCCAAACAGAAGAATATCAGGACGGCAGTGATGTGATTCATGCTATTAATGCATTTACAATGGTCATGGTAGGTTCATCTTGTTGTCCTGGCTCGCCTCACTCCATCTCAAATCACTGTTTTAGCGAGGCCGATTTCCACAGGGACATTTTCAGAATTACTTATCAGCTAATCATTATTAATTTTTTTTTAATCTGAAAGAAATAATGTGATAGCCGTTTCATAACCCTGTTCTGTCTGGCCTTTTCTCACGGGCATGTCTGAATACAAGACCCTCCAAAAGATGCACGTTGCAACACTGCACTGAAAGTCCACAGGTGCTGTCCAGCAACAGAGCTCATTTCAAGTGGACCAAAAGCCAGTTGCCAGCTAGCATGCCTCCAAGGACTCCTGAAAGATAAACCGGTCAAATTGTCCCTAAAGATTAAGGTAACATCTACTTAGAAATCACAAACCCATCAGAAACACTTGTTCCAGGTGTATTTGAAAAGACACTGTCATAAAATAATTCAGGAAGCTTTCCTAGATGTTGTGTATGTCTTGAACTCCAAGACATATGTAAAGAGACTCGAAAGATATATCAGTCCTGTATCCATTCTGTTCAGTCTTATTTCAGTTCTGTTTCCTAGCCTGTGGCCATGATTTCCTAGTAGCTTTAGCCTCAAATGCATTTCAAGTTCCTAAGGCTAGAATTAATCGTTTGATATCTCTTTGTTCACCAAGAAGCTGTATAGTGAAATCTGCTCCCCTCTCTCCCCCAGCCTATTCCTGTTTTGGGAATGCTTGATGATGTGGCTGACGACACTGTTTG
This sequence comes from Pogona vitticeps, assembly GCF_051106095.1. Taxonomy (NCBI): domain Eukaryota; kingdom Metazoa; phylum Chordata; class Lepidosauria; order Squamata; family Agamidae; genus Pogona; species Pogona vitticeps. The sequence goes on along the minus strand of NC_135784.1, from coordinate 71,818,240 downwards.
CAAAGGATTTGTTCCTGGCGCTGACACTTCCCAAAGCTTGAAAATGAATAAGAATATAATTCCATGCTATGACCGGAAGTACAGTTTTTTTAAAAACTTGAGAGGTGCAGACTTCAGGTAAATTATGTGGTTTCTGTGTAACTGTGTAATTTCTTTTGTGTCAAAAAGAAATTGTAAAGACATATTGATCTATTTATCTATGCTTGTCTCTCTGTGTATATAATTACAGATCTTCTCTTATGAATTAAATCCCAGCAAGAATTTAGTCATTACCTTATCCAGGCTTCTAGTTTTGCCCATCCACTCGGAAGGATGATTAATGCCAAGACCTTTTGCAACCATAGATGCTTTCTAAAAAGCACATATGAAATTTTCACCTTTATTCTCAACATCTGAGTTTGACTGGAAAGAGGTGATTTGTGAAATGTAAAGTCTGACATTCCTTTCTAAACAAGTCAGCCCCTCTAAAGCTGGGCATGGCTCACATCGTATCATGAAAGTTTACATCAGGCGTGGGCAACCTAGGCCTGGCCAGATATTTGTCCCTGTTGTTCCCACACCCTCCCCCAAAATGGCCAAACTTTGATAAAACTCAAAACAGGAAGTGACTGGCCATCCAATTCTGGGGGGCTTTTTGAGCTTTTTGTGGTTATGGGGCCCTCCAATGCAAAAAAAATCTTTGCTCCTATATGCCTCCAGGAACAGGAAAAGACCTTATGTTTTGGCTTGGGAGAAGCCTGAAAAACAGCATTGGGGAACAATATGGAGCCCTCGGCTGACTGACTCCTGGTTTCAGTTTTTTAAAAAGGCAATTCATAAAGTGCTAGAGATAGATTTCAAATGTTTAACAATCTATTCTTGTTTTTAGGTTAGTCTGCCATAAACATTTGTTTCAATCCAAGAGGTGGCCCTTACAACGAATACACTTAAAAGATGACATCTTAAAAAATGATACACAGGATGCAGGTAATCTTGGGTACAGAGATCACATAACACTCCTGTTATAGCAGCTCCACTGCCTGCCAGTCCTTTTCTGGGCAGAATTTAAGGTACTGGTTCTAACATGTAAAGCCCTCAATGGCTTGGATCGAACTATCTCAAGGACAGCATCTCCCTTTATGAGCCTGCCTGGCTGTTAAGATGATCAGGAGAGGCCTTTCTCTCCGTCCTGCCACCTTCACAGGTGTATTTGGTGGGAACATGGGAGAGGACCTTTTCTGTTTCTGCTCTCAGAATTTGGAAGTCCCTCCCACAGGTCAGTCGTGGCTCCATCTTTGCTGTCCTTCTCTAAGCAGGGAAAGACCTTTCTCCTCAGGCAACCTTTCCCTTAGTGACTGGCTGCCTAGGTGCTTTTTAAATATAGGGTTGTGCCTTACTACTTCAAGTGTGTTTTTGATGTTGCTTTTGTTATCATTGTTTAGCGTGGTATTTTTTAAAATCATTTTCAGTATTTGTATACTATTCTTAGCTTTCAATATTGTCTTTTAATAATCTAAGCCACCTTGGGTCTTTCTTAAGGAGAAAGGCAGAGTAATTTTTTAAAAAATAAATAAAATAAATAGAGGCAGTTCCCTGATGATGAAGGTAAAAATTTAGAGATCACTTGTCATTTCTCCTGTTCCCACCAGTCCCTTGATAGTTTTCCAGGCAAAATAATTACCCATTTTGAAATAACAAAGACTGAAAAGATTGTTCATAATTAGGCATTACAGACTCTTAAATTGTGCATTAGAATTTCTCAAGGATTCATTTCTGTAAATGACCCACCAGCAGGGGAGAACCTTTCCTCTACTTGTTAAAAACAAAGAGTATGGGGGGGGGGAAGGGGGGCATGTTAGAGATTGTATATCAGGTACATAATAATCTGGAGTCTGATTTATCTAGTTGGGTAAGAGATACTAGAATTGGCACCATTCAGTAATCTAGCACTGAATTTCTGAAATAATACAAAAAAAAATCAAGTATACCTAGGTCATCCAGTCAGCTACCCTACTTGGTGCAGTGTGCTTGAAACTACAGTATCATATCACTGATGGATGGCCACCCAGGTTTTGATTAGAGTACATCTAAGGAAAAAGAGCCTGTTGTTTCGAAGCAGTCTGTTACACTAGCAAATAGCTGTTTCCATTAAAAACGCTTCTCTTAATGTGTAGCAAAAAATTGCTTCCTTGCACTTTCCACCATTTGATTCCACCCCATCTTCTGGAGCAACAAAACATGTGCTTCATCAACTGCACAATAGTCCTTAGGGTAGCTGAAGAGAGATGCTGGGTTTTCCCTGAATTGTGCCTGATCCACTCCTCCAGCTGTTCCTGATAGAATCTCACTATTCTAGCCATCTTCCTCTGCACTTACCTCTGCCCCATTGAGATTGTGTTTCATATTTCTCAATTCAGGTATATATAATGAAATAGTTTATTTTACAACAAATTACACTGCAGCTGTTGGAAAGCATGTCTTGTTCGGAAGACTTCTGTCTGTCATACACTTTGCCTAATGACAAACTTGAAGATCTTGTTTTCATATATTCAGTTGTACTGTGGGATATTTGGCTCCAGTGGTATATTAAAGTAGGAACACTTTAGACATCAGTGGAATCATTTTCCCGACCATCAGAATGTTCTATCAAGTGGATGTGAACAAACATAGGTTCTTTTCTCTAGCACCTGCTTGGCCACTTTTTTAATACTGTCATCCATATTTTCAATATTATCTAGGGGTAACAGAAACAGAAGTAACAATTCTTTTAGAGCTACATATAAATGAGAGAAACAGAATTTTAAAATCAAAGACTGTAAACACAAGCTGTTGAGATGGTAGCAGCCATCTGTCATGTTAGTACTAATTATGAGGAAGAGCATATAACAGAGAAGGCCTGCTTTGGCATCCAAATTCTTAACGCATACTTGAAGACATCTTCCATGGACCAAAATGGTGTCAACATTAATAACAATTATTATTATTATTATTATTTATTTAATTTATACCCCGCCTATCTGGTTGGTGAGGACCACTCTTTGCTTTTCATAGAATCATCAAATAATGGAGTTGGAAAGGGCCTATAAGGCCGTCAAGTCCAACCCCCTGCTCAATGCAGGAATCCAAACCAATAACTTTCTTAAAACTTACCTTCTCTTCAATGCACTCACCACCTTACGAGGTAATTAGTTCTATTGTTGTACTGCTCTAACAGGAAGTTTTTCCTGATATATAATCAAAATCTGGCCTCCTGTAACTTGAGCCCATTATTACATTCGCTATGAAATGATCAAGAACAGATCCTGCTCTTCATCTTTATGACAACCTTTCAAGTATATGAAGAGCGCTATTTTATCTTCCCTCAGTCTTCTTTTCTCAAGGCTAAACATATCTAATTATTTCAGTCTTTTCTCATAGGACCTGGTTTCCAGGATCCCTGGATCCTTCCCCATTGCCTTCCTCTGAACTTGTTCCAGTTTGTCTGCGTCCTTCTTAAAATATAGTGTCCAAAACTGCACACAATACTCAAGATGAGGCCTAACCATTGCCATATAGAGGGGAACTGGTACTTCCCAGGGTTTGGAGACTATACTTCCATTAAGGCAACCTAAAATAGCAGAGGCCTTTTGATCTTCAACAATTCAAGATCCTTCTCCCATGTAGTATTATTGAGCCAAGTATTCCCCATCTTGTTATTCTATGTATGTTTTCTCGGTTAAGGATAGAACTTAACACTTTCTCCTTTTACGTTTTAGTCTGTTGTTTTCAACCCAGTTCTCAAGCATATCAAGATATTTTTCAGTTTTGTTCCTGTGTTCAAAGGTATTAACTATTCCACCCAATTCTGTGTAATCTGCACACCTCCTCATCCAGGTCATTAATAGAAACTGTACCTAAATACTTAGTCATTATTTTCTAAGAAATCCCAGAACATAACATGTTAGTAGTTGACTTGACTTGTGACACTTACTTTTCTCCAACTCCGCCCTTGCATAATTATTCTGTAAAAATGCTTCAGTGCAGAAAATGTTTGCAAGCAACACCTAGAAAATTAGTTAAATCATTAGTAGTATGCATTATTTCTACCCTAACATCTGCTATGCAAAATCATTTCTAGATCCACTATGTTTTGCCCAGTCAGTGGAAATTAACCCTCTTTCCCTCCTTTATTTACAGTGACTGTTGACCCACAGCTGAATGACACAGTGAATGAAGCTCACAAAAAGTAACATAAGAACCTTCTTACTTGTTACTATATTCACGATATTGTGTTTTATAACAAAAATTGCTGAAAAGTTGAAAAACTTCATTTTTGGTGTTGTGTAATTTGTTTTGTTTATTATTTACAGACATCTCCTCATAAAAACACGGTTTCACCCATCCACCTTTGCCCTTGGAAGGGCAATAGATAAAGGATGCTAGGTGGTAGCCAACTTTCCTTTATCACCACCACCAGACACATAAGCCTTGAACTGGAAGTCATTTTGTTTAAAAAGTCTGTGGCTATACTGTGCATTACATAGGTTCTCAGAGTCCAGAGGAAAAGAATGAAGGGGCTGGATTTTATAAGATTGTTTTTATGCAGGAATTTATTTTCAACCATACATCTGAAAGCCTGTACATTCTTGCTGACACTGGAGAGAAAAAAACGAAGTAAACTTACCTCATGATCATGATTGCGCAAACCAATGGTGATGGATCGACTAGCTCTGGATATAACTGCTGTCATTGCATATATATTAATGAGCATGTTTGCCACTCTTTTAAGAACCAACTGCTCATCCACAATAGTCTAGTAGCAAAGAGAAAAACAAAACATATTTTAGTGGGTTACTAGCCATCATTCCAAACTGCCTAAGGAATTGTAGAGCATGTCACCACCAACATCAAGATAAACAATCCTCTGCTGCCAGAATTCACATATGCAAGTGAAGAATTTGACTGAATTTGATTTAAACTCTAAAAGATTCTGCACAAAAGCCAGGGCACTGAAAAAACACTTTTTATAGTTTCATTTGGTCTTCATACATCTTCTGTTTATTCATGCAAGATACTTCTATACAACTTTTCTAAAACCCATCAAGAGTGTGTACAGAAGTACAGTCTTATCCATGGGAGTGATTCAGAGGATTTTTAGAAGAGTGGTTCCAAACATTCACTTTAACTGGATGATTTTGGGTGGTGGAAAAGGAAGAAAGAGAAAGCTTCTGGTTCATCTCCCTGTAAGAATCTAAATACCTTGCCAAACCTCCTTAGCAAGCCTTCAACTGTTACTCCAAAATAATAAACATTCATTTCAAGCTTCTTGGCACTTTCCTGTAACACAAAAAAGCACAAACCATAAAAGGCTTTGTATATTTTCATTCTCAATTACACACACACACACACACGCAAAACAGATATGTGCAATTTTTAAAATCTTAAGCAATTGAATAGCCAACTAGTACTCCTACGAGAACTTAATTTCAACCTGTGACTTCCATTGCTGAGACCCCTCCATCTCGTGAGTGACTTACAATTATAGCAGATTTCATTACACTGGACCAGAGCACAGATGACAACTCGGAGCTAGAATATTTAGGACAATTTATCTGGCACAGGTTTTATGAAGCAGTACAATAACAACTTAACTAATTCTGGAAAAACTGCATAGAATAAGTCACACTATTCTGATTTGTGATTCTTTTCTCAAGCAGACCTTTTTAAAAGGAGGCTATAGAATTTGATACACTAAGAGAAATTGTGGAGTCAGCCTTTTCCAAGTGGCAGTTCCTTAATTTCAAAATTGTATGTATGTGCAAATATACACATTTAAGATCCAGTTAGCAAAATAACACATTTCAAACAAAAGCAACATTCATCATTTATGATGACTATTGCACTCAACTAGGCCCACATTTTGATTAATTTTACAAGGGGTTTCCTTCCAGCTCTGTAGTTGTAAGATTCTACATATCAGTGACTAAATCCTGAAGGTACTGTAGATCAAGCTCCACACCATACAATTAATGTGAATGATGGTATGTTCAAGACTATGAGAACCAGAAGGAGACAAACATAAACATAAGAACTTAAGAAAAGCCCTGCTGGATCAGGCTAAGGGCCCATCTAGTTCAGCTTCCTGTATCTCACAGTGGCCCCACCAGATGCCCCTAGGACCACATGAGACAACTGGATACCTGTCTCCTGATCCCACTCCCCTGCATCTGGCATTTGGAGGTACCTTCCCTTTAAACCTGGAGATTATACATCCCCATCATGGCTTGTAATCTGCAATAGAGTTTTCCTCAAGGAATCTGTCAAATCCCCTTTTAATGGCATCTAGGCCAGATGCCATCACCACATCCTGTGGCAAGGAGTTTCGCAGACTAACAACACACTGAGTAAAGAAATGTTTTCTTTTGTCTGTTCTCACTCTCCCAACACTCAATTGGAGTGGATGTTCCCTGGTTCTGGTATTGTGTGAGAGGGAAAACAGCTTCCCTCTATCCACTTTATCCCTCCCCTGAATAATTTTATACATCTCAATCATGTCTCCCCTCAGGTGCCTTTTCTCTAGACTAAAGAGCCCCAAATGCTGTAACCTTTCCTCATAAGGGAGGTGCCCCAGCCCAGTCATCATTTTAGTTGCTCTCTCTTCACCTTTTCTAGTTTCACTATGTCTTTTTTGAAGTGCGGTGACCAGAACTGTACACAATACTCCAGCATTTTGTACAATGGCATTAGAATGTTGGCTGTTTTATTTTCAATCCCCTCTTTAATGATACCTAGCATGGAATTGGCCTTCTTCACTGCCGCTGCACACTGGGTTGACACTTTCATCGAGCTGTCCACCAGTACACCAGGATCTCTTTCCTGATCCATCACGGATCACAGAACCCATCAGCTGATAAATAAAGTTTTGATTTTTTGCCCTAATGTGCATTACTTTTGCCCTAATGTGCATTACTTTACATTTTCTTATATTGAAACACATTTGCCATTTTGCCGCCCATTCTCCCAGTTTGGAAAAGCTGTGACATAGAACTGATACAGCCCAGTTTCATAAAGCAACCAAAAAGGCACTCCTTTTCTTAGGGAGACTGGTTGGAGGTCTAGAAAGATTCCGCTTGGTTTCCCAAGTACTTGTATTTTCAAAGTATTAGCAATCATTTTCTTCATTTGAATAGTAGTTGTGAGTGTACAACTGCCAAGGTGACACTAACATATCCCAACACAATGGCTTAAATCCTATTGCTTAATGTAGTAAGTAAAAACTAGATGAGGCCCATTGAATGAATAGAATTTACAGAGGAGTTGAATCATAAGATCCTCACAGATTCAATGAGCCTAATTCTTGTTGTAACTATGTTTAGCAACAGGATTTCAGACAGTATTTATCTATTAAAAATAGTTCTGGTTCACTCCTCCTAAGAGAGCATGGGGATTAACAGATGTAAAACCACGAGTTAACAATAAATACAATGGGCTACTCCTTTAATGGCAGTATGCTTTCGGTTCTCCAAGGCACAGAACCAACAGTGACTCTCTGCTGAAGAAAGGGAGCAGCAATGGGATCTTCTACCAAGACCTTCTCCATGCTCATTCTACTCCACAAATATGTTCAACATCTCCGCCCCCTCAAGCATCTTGTCAAGAAGCATGTGGGGCTATAATGGGAAAAACTGACTTCACAGAGATCATCTCCCCACCCCCTTAATTCACAAATTAACAACAAAAGACTAACCGAGCAGTGAGAAAAAGTTACATTAATACCGGAAACAGTAAGCCTGCTACAATAAAAGCAGCCGTATAAGATCCAAATAGCATCCTAAAAACAAAAGGGGACCTGATGAGCAGCAGTTCAGGGCCAAAGCACATGTTTCTCACACAGAAGGATTCTGATCCCTGGCATTTCCAGGGATGACTATAAAAAATTCTATGCAAAATCTTGGGAAGCTTTTCCCAGTCCAATCACGCTACCCTGAGCATGACAGCCAAAATGGTTTGGTTTGTACAAGGCAGCCTTCCCGGATCTTACGCAGAGGATGTGATGCTGTGAACTAACTCCAAAAATGCCTGCCAAAATTCATATTTGGACGAGAAAGAAAATGCCTAGACATCCCTACCACATTTGCATGGGCTACTTACATGCAGACTGGGATGCACCACTCCACTTCTCCCATCTTCATTCATAAGACCAAAATCTACTTTTCGACCAAACTCATCTTGAAGCCGGTTTACAATGAAATTGAACGTATGACCCAAACTGCCCTTCCTAATTTCCCTGTGGGGTTAAAGGACAGACAGAAAGCATTATTTTACTATGTATTGTTTAGACATGGCAGCCAAACTCCTGAATCATTCCCTTAAGCTTTGAAGTATTGCAAATGTATCTCTGACTGCTTCTCATTCCTTACAAATGGGTGAGAGGGGCTTAGCTGCACCTATTCCTTAAGTCTTGCAATGTATTGGAGAAGCCATATAGGTAGAATGACATGCAGAATCCCGCCACCTATCTACTGCGCTGATAGCAACAACCACTCAGCAATAGCACAGATTTCTGGATAATGTAGCATGTTACCCTTAAATCCTCCAGAAATGAGGGCTGCTGCAAACAGTCTTGATCCAAATGAACTTGTGTCTTCCTTACTGAAAAGACTAAAGCCCATGGGGCAGCACTAATTTATCACAGCAAAATTAAAGTAGGTTCCTTCCCAGAATGAAATATTAATCCTCTTGAATACATACAAGACTCTGCAATAAACATACAAAATTTTCAATTGTAATAGCACATTTTAGGTGTAACCTGCTCTTTCTAAAACTAAAAGACCTATTTTCCATTTTTGCTAAAGCATGTTAAATACCTTTAAGATTTAATTTTGATGCACACCCTTCCCTCAGTGCTTATCAGGCTACCAATTTTCAATCTGTATTCAGTAATCATTCATTTAAAATAGCTATTTCCAAAAAGCACATACTTTATTTGGTCAGTCAAGATCTTTCCTGCATACTGCATGCCTGTCAAAGCAATATACATTCGCAGAACTTCATTTGTTCCCTGAAAAAGAAAGAGACTGATTTCAGGCAACTTGAACATGGATCAGTCACGATTAATTAAAACCCCCGAAAAGAATAGTGATAACATTAATGGATTGTATAGCCTTCTTATAACTTATGTTATTTAAAAAAAATCTTAGCTTTCGGCATTATTTGTTATCCAAAAGAAAAATTCTGGACAGTCTTTGTAACCTTCCCTGAAAATGTTTATTATTGGCTGAATAAAATAAGTATGTAAAGTTTTGCAAGATTTTTAAAAAAATCTTTTTTCTGTTATACTCAACTAAAATATACACGAAGAAAGCCAACTGAAACACCGTATTAAACAAAACTTTCTGCTAAAAGAAAAAGCTGATCATCATGAGAAATGAGAATGATATCTATGTAAGTTCTGAAAGCAAAGCACCCACATTTTTGAAGAGCTTGATTTGAAAAGATAAAAATGCTGATTGACTAAGATGATGCTACAGTATATTTTAAGCAGGTGCTGCTTAGCAATTAAAGCTTTCAAAATGAACAGATGGCTAAACAACAAGCTAATTAAAATTACTGCATACATTGACTGGGGATGCTAAAGTAAACAGATGCATGTCACACAATTGGCTTTAATTATAAACACCATTCTTTGTAGCGCACTGCTCTGCACCAAGTGGCAGTAAGAGAAGGCGACAGCACACAGTGTGCTATTAAAGCTGATCGCTAGGAGAGGTAGAAACTGACAGACCCAATGGTACTGTGTTAGCAGAGCCCCCCAGATGGAACTGACCCTTTAGATTGCTTATGTGTGGTCAGTTCGAATGTTTTAACATGTCACAAAAAACCTTCAAGCTGACTAAAATATTTGCTGCTTTGTCTTTTCCCACTTGCTAGCATCCTTAACTCCATCTCACCAGAAAAATCTGTGTGAAAAAGAAACCAGTGCCACCCCATGAGGACATTCAGTGTGATCTCAATTTCTCCAAACAATATGATGGCTGTCATCAGTCCTGAGCATCAAAACTGAGCTAATTTTCCCACGCAGCTCCCAGTCAAAGGAAGAATCTGCACATTCAGTAGATTTCACCTTAACAAACACCTGGAGTGTGACTCTACATAATTATAAAGCATGTGGACAACACAGCTCAAAGAGTGCCAACTTCCACTTAAGGCTTTTCCTTTTCCTTGAGGTAAGACTGATTGTCTAAGATTTGTGTATCTTAAGCTATGAATTCACAGCCCTGCATCCACTGATCTAATTTTGCTGGTAAAATAAACGTCTTGGCAGTAGTGATTTCCACTGTGAGGTTTATTTGGATGTGTTCTGACAAGCAAACCAGAAGGTTTCTAAAGTGACCAGCTCAGCTTGGATGACTGGAGGGAAACACACAGCGGGACTTCACAATGTCAAGCATCTCAATCTGAATGGAGCACACGGGCCACTGTTAGGCAGGATGCCCAAGTCCGCTACGTAACTCTTACACTGGTGTCCTCTGCATGGCCAGCAAGATGGACACCCTCTTTCATATTTCATGTGTCCTGACAGTCCTCCTCTTTTTTTTAAAATTCCAACCACTATATAAACCTGCTCTATCACTCAGATTTGCTGGGGAGGCTCCCCTCTTGTCCAACTACTGAGAACAGTCAGTTTTGTGGAATCATGGGGGAGGGCTTTTCTGCCATAGCGCCCAAACTGTGGAATAGCCTCCCCTTGGAGGCTCGATTGGTGTGGGCACCAAGCCAAAGCATACTTATTTATTAGAGCCTTTGGGGGTTGAGGATCAGTACCTGTGTAGGATTTTAGTGAAATGGTTTTTATGTTTTCCATGTTTGACTGTTTTGATTTTGTACTGTTTATTTTATTTATTTATTCATTCATTCATTCATTTATTCATTCATTCAAGTCTACTCTGGGTGGCTAACAATAATAAATAGAATAAAAACAATATAATAAAATAAAAAACAACAATAGTAATGTAGTTCAAGATGGAGGGGGGGTGGAATTCAAGTGATGACAGGAGGGAAAGCCTGCCTAAAGAGCCAGGTCTTAAGTTTGCTCTTAAAAGCACCCAGTGAGGGAGCCAGACAGATCTCTGAAGGGAGACTGTTCCAAAAGTGAGGGGCCACTGCCGAGAAGGCCCAATTTCTTCTTCTTTCTCTCCGGGCCTCCCTCAGCGTTCGGCCCCTCAGCTGCCCTTCCTGGCTAGAATGAGTGGTTCGGGTAGATCTAGGTGGGAGGAGGCATTCTGCTAGATATCGAGGTCCTAAACCATTTAGGGCTTTATATGTCATCATTAACACTTTGAAATCAATGTGGAAACAAATGGGCAGCCAGTGCAAGGGAGCAAGAGTGGGGGAGATATGCTGATATTTTCTCATCCCACTGAGAAATCTGTCTGCTGCATTCTGCACCATTTGAAGCTTTCACATCAGTCTCAAAGGTAGCCCCACGTAGAGCGCATTAATCTTGAGACTACAAGCGCATGGACCAGAGTGGTGAGCGCCCCAACATCAATATAGGGACGCAGCTGGGCAATCTGCCACAGATGGAAATAGGCAGAGTGGACCACTGATGCGAACTGAGTTTCCATGGGGAGCGCCACATCCAGATGGACCCCCAAACTGTGAACCTCACTCTTCGCAACGAGTCACCCCCCCAAAAGAAAGGGAGTTTCCCAAACCACCAATGGAGGGGCCACCCACCCTCAGGACCTCCATCTTGTCCGGTTCAGCCTCAGTCCATTCTCCTGCATCCATTGGAGTACAGCCTCCAGGCAGCGCTGAAGGGACAGAACGGCATCCACTGTGGTTGGAGAAAAGGAGATGTTGAGCTGGATGTCATCAGCGTACTGATGGCACGAAGCCCCACACCCCCTGATGACCCCACCCAGGGGCCTCATGTAGATATTAAACAGCATTGGGGAGATAACTGAGCCCTGTGGAACCCCACAATTAAGGCGCCATGGGGCCGAAACATTCTCCCCAAGTTGTACTCTCTGAGGACAGTCCTCCTAGCTCGGAGAGCCTCCCCAGGAGGATACCATGGTCGACAGTATCAGAGGCAGCTGATATATCGAGGACCAATAAAGACATTTTGCCCCTGTCAGCCTCCTTCAACAGGTCATCAAACAGGGCGACCAATGCCGTTTCCGTACCATTGTGCAGCCTGAAGCTCGACTGGAATGGATCCAGGGCATTGGTTTCATCCAAAAGAGCCTGGAGTTGGTCAGCCACCACCCTCTCTACCACTTTGCTAAGGAAAGAAACATTGGCGAAGGTCCTATAATTGACAGTGTTGCCTGACACCAAACTTGGTTTCTTTCTAATGGACCTAATGAATGTCTCCTTGAGGAAAGACCCATTAATTATTGCTGTGGCCCATTCAGATGTTATAGGCCTGGCTGCTTTGATTAGCCAGGCTGGGCAAGGGTCAAGGGAGGAGGTGGTGGCATGACAGTGGTCAAGCGCTGTGTCCACCATATCTGGCATCACAGGCTGAAAGAGATCAAGTCTCATCAGGCAAGGCAGAGCGCTGGATGTCTCTCCTTGATCTACTATGTTCAAAAAAGTAGAGAGCTCCCGGAGGATGGCCTCCACTTTAGATTTTTAAAATGCTGCAAATTGGTCAGGTGAATATTAGGAGGAGGCCCATCACTTAGACTAATTCCGGATAGATCGCGAACTATATGGAAAAGTTCCACCTGCTGATTTGAAGCTTCGTTTATCCGGACAGTGGAGTGAGCTCGACTGACAGCCCTCACCTTAGTAAGGTAGTGGTTAGTCACGATCCTGACAGCTTTCCAATTATAATCCATTGGATTCCGTCTCCAAATGCACTCTAGCCTTCTCCTATTTTGCTTCATAGCTCGCAGTTCCTGGTTAAACCAGGGCACAGGCCGAGCTCTGCAATGGAGAGGACGTTTAGGAGCGATCTTGTCAACAGTCCTGGTGGCAGCAGCAAGCCAGCCATCAACCAGAGCCTCGACAGGAGCGCCAGTCAGATCAGCCGGAATCCCTCTCATGGAATCCTGGAATCTTATAGGATCCAGTAGCCTTCAAGGACGGAAAATTAAAATAGGTCTCTGCTGCCTGCAGGGAGGGAAAACCACTGAAAGCTTAGATTTTATTAGGTGGTGATCGAACCATGACAAGGGAACTGACCATGAGACCACACTCACTTCGCTCAGTGGAGAACACCAAGTCTAGTGTGTGACCACCTACGTGTGTGGGGCCATTAACATGCTGGGAAATGTCCAAGGAAGCCATGGTATCAAAGAACTCAAGAGCCAGAACAGAAACCTCTGCCTCCGCATGGATGTTGAAATCACCCAAGACCAGAAGCCTCGGTGATTCCAACAGTGCCACAGAGACAAATCCGCCAGTTCTGGTAAGGAAATGCCTGGGTTGTGGGAAGCGCGGTAACCTAGCATGATCCCAATACCATCCCTGGCCACAACAGACACGTGGAGGGCCTCCGGGTCTGGCTTCACCACCGTAGAGCACCTAACAACCTCCAGGGTGTTTCTAGAAACAATGGCTACTCCCCCCCCCCACTCTGGTGCTGGACTGCATAACTGGGAGGACAGGCAAGAGTCAAGGGAACACCCATTCCCTGCCCATCCAAGGTTCGTTTATGCATGCCAGGTGTGCATCCTCCTCCAGAATAAAGTCTTAGATAATCTGGGATTTGTTGGATACAGACCTGGCATTCAACAGCACCAGATTTAGAGTGCAGGGACAGCTGATCTGACTACCTTGAGACTGATGGTTGGTCACAGTGCCAGAACAGTGAACAGCCTTCAAACATCTGTTCACCGTTCTTCTGAAATGAGTAGGAACTGTGCCATCACCATATCTCCTACCCATAATCACTCAGATGTTCAAAGGACCCCCGCTGTCATAGAGGGTGGACAATAAATAAATAAAAAAATTAAAAAGTTTTCTAACACTGCATTTCTCATCAAATCCTAACTACAGTACAGTACATTAGGCATTTCTCTTACAAAATGACAATTTACAGTTTAATTTCTGACTATTACATTCACAATTCCAAACTCTGTGTTATTATAACATACATATACATAATTTTATATTTAAATGCTGACAATATTTTCCCACTTACAAAATTTTTCACCAATAGTTCCTATCCATAAGCATTTATATATGCTTAAGCTTTTTAGGCTGCAGTCCAAATTGCTCACAAATACAAGAAACAGTTTACATCATATGGATTTGCTTATACTGCAATGTCAGTCCAAAACCTTTCACATTTTCCTAGGAGAGAGCTACACCAAAATGTGTGGTACAGCTGAGACCAGCATTTCTTACATAGTGGGCTATAAATGCATTTTCTTTTGAATTAAGTATATCAAATTTTATGTAGCATAAATCACATTTAGAATGGTTCACTTTAACACTGGTACATACAAAAATGAGCCAGCTTTCCAAATATTTCCATTAAAATAACCATTTTGCCAGTTAATCTGTTTATCACAAAAGTAATGACTCACATGATTCCATCAATTTGGCTCGAAAGACACTCAAATGGCTCCTGCAATTCCATATGCCTGCCCCCTCTGAGAGCAGACAGAATTCATAGGAGAAGCATTCACATTTACCTCAAAAATCATAAGTATCCTGCTATCTCGGAGATAACGTTCATATGGATAAGCTTTCATGTAACCATGTCCTCCAAGAATTTGTAAAGCTTCACTTACGCAGTCCCATGCACCTTCAGAACTAAACACCTGCCAAGAAATAGTTGAAATAATTCTTGTTATTCCTACATATGTTCACCCAGGAAATACAAAATGAGTCAATTCAAATGTTCTCATACTTCAACATAGCTTGTAAATGAAGGTTGAAGCTAAGCACAAAAAAGCATAGCAGGATCAACAAAGGAGAGCATCAAAATATTCAGCAGTTATTAGCGGCAGGAGAATATAAGCACAGATGCGACCCAGTTTTGACCCCTCAACCTATGGGACTAAATCCACACATTTCAGATTCAGAGATGATCCAAGCAGAAGAGACCTACAACAAAAAGTTGCAGTATGGAGTTCTATTCAATGTTCTAATCAACGAACCAAGCCATCTTCTAAAATACTCTGTTCTTCTCCATTCCCTCCCTACTCATCCCAGTTGGTCAGACTTTTGTGCCCACCAAACATACTCTGTTCACACTGGATTGCACTTTCTGCCTATGGTTTCTTCTCCAATCTCCTTTTTGTACTTTTGCAAAATTTACACCTGCTGATAATTCCCTCTCATGATGCTTATTTGGCTACAACAGGAGTGGCAGTCTAAGAACTGAGTTCACTATTAGTTCAATATGATATGCACTACAAAAAAGGTTGCCTGCATGGTAGGGTAGACTTCCTGCTTGCAATCTCAGTCTGGCCTGAGGAACTTCCTGGAGAAGCTCCACCTATCAGCCTATATGGGGAAGACTCTCGGCCATGTCCAGTGATAACAGTGGGGCCTCCCTTCCCAAGGTGGTCACTCCTTAGTTACTTCTGGAAGCGCCAGCTGAGCCCTGACATATGGCATTGGTTGAACACTCGCAAGTATCCTTCTCTAACTCTCTTTGATTGCTTGCAGCTTAGTTTTGCTTTCACCTTAGTGCAATACTGTATCCTCATAGAGGCAGTCATGTTTCAAATGCATTTAATAGGATTTATATAAAATTGTTGACCAACTGGACTGCGTTCAAACAAAAAAGGGGAAGAGGAAGCACATAAAAATAAGGTCATCTTTTTCTATAACTTTTACAATTTGACAAACACCGTACTGATTATTTGTAGCTTTCACCATTAGTACATTTCAGTAAAGCTTACTTTAACCATGGCTGCTTCAATAGAATAATCTGATATCCCAGGCCTATCCATCATTCCTGCAGTGAGATAGGCCATGCTTTCCATTACGTAGGCTTTCCGAGCCATAAGGGCAAACTTGTCCTGAAAAAAGAGAACAGTGAGATGCCATTCAGAGTGGAATCTCTTGCAACCACTCACTTCAAGAGGCTAGTCATTATTTGTTTTCAGACAAAGGATGCCGAATACACAGTGTATCAGTCTTACAAAATTGAGCATATTTAGTCACTTCTCCTATGGATTATTGTTACTATATCTATATGCAGTGAAAGTTTTTCATGTTCTTATTAACCCCCCAAATTATTCCAAATAGCAAATCAAACCCATATACTCTCTGAATTACCTGAATTAATTCAAATTCACTCAACTTCTTATTAAACTGTTTCCTCGTACAAGCATATTGTGCTGTTATTTCTTTTTAAAAAGAGAAAAAGAGAGAGAGAGAGAGAGAGAGAGAGAGAGGGTCAAAGAGTTAATCAACATTCAAGTTTTAGGACTCATTTTGGAAATAAAACACATCTGGGTCCCATCATGAAAATGGGCAACCGTAGTGCACCATCATGTGAATATCCATTTCCTGTGTTGTCACTACCACTTCTATTCTAGACTGCAAAGTTTCTTAAGTCAAATAAAAAAACCCCCCAAAGATATAAATTTTAATGCCAAACTTACCTACCAGACTGTGAATCAAATCAATTCTCACTCTCCATAGTGACATTTAGGAATTAATTACACACACCTCCTTTCACTAAAGATGACCATTTACTAAACCATTTCTATATCTAACAGCTCAAATATGCCTTAATGAGAAACTTAGAAGTACAGTGGTGCCTCGCTTAACGATTGCCTCGTTTAGCGATGAATTCGCATAACGATGTGTTTTTTTAGAAAATAATATGCATCGCATAACGATGTTTCCTATGGGCGATTTTCGCTTAGCGAAGTTTGGGACCATGCTTCGCATAACGAATGCGATTTCAGGTCCCCTGTTTCACTTAACGATGTTTTTTTTCCAATTAAAAAAGTGTCTTAGAAGGGTCAAAAACGGTTCTAAATGCTTGGATTCGTTAGAGGACCCCCTAAGTCATGTGCAAACCTGATTTGGCTTTGATCTGACTTTTCGTTAATTTTTTGTGAATTTTTTTTTTTGGCCCATAGGAACCAATGGACCTGTCAAAATCTGACAGCTCCATGCTTTCCTATGGGGGAGAAAACAATTTACAAAAAATTAACGAAAGTTCAGATCAAAGCCAAATCAGGTTTGCACACAACTTAGGGCGTCCTCTAACGAACCCAAGAATTTAGAACAGTTGCTGAGTCTTCATTAATTTTTTGTGAATTTTTTCTTCCCCCATAGGAAATAATGGAGCTGTCAGATTTTGACAGCTGTCAAAAGTTGGGGGGGGAAAATTCACCATAAATTAATGAAAAGTCAGATCAAAGCCAAATTAACTTTTGCATCCATTTTAGAGGGTGCAGAAGCTAATCCAAGCATTTAAAACCATTTTTGACCCTTTTATGACACACTTAATTTTGCAAAAATTGACTTCGCAAAGCCATTAAAACGTATTGAGTCAGCTTCTATACATTCCGATGGAGGATACATTGTTTCGCTTAGCGATGTTTCCTATGGGTTTTTTCGCTTAACAACGGCAATCCGTTCCAATTGGAACGGATTAACCGGTTTCCAATGCATTCCTATGGGAAATGGTGTTTCACATAGCGATGGTTTCACATAGCGATGTTTTTTTTGGAACCAATTAACATCGTTATGCGAGGCACCACTGTATATTGATGCTCCAGAGGTCTACAGGCATTTCAAGTGTTATTCCTTTTGCTCAACTGCCTATTTCTAAAATACTGAAGGAACAGGTACACATATTGCCTGAAATTCTTTTTCATAAGTTACACCACATAAAACTGATGATGACATTATGAGCCACGGTATCTTCTAGAAACAGAATATTTCCAGTTTCCCACCCCTAAATGTCCTGAGGCTTTCATGGAATCCCTTTTGTCATGGGCAAGCAGGGGAAGCCTCTGATTTTTGAAAATCACCACCAGAAGCAAAGTCATCCTGGTGGCAGCAATTTTCAGAATTAAGACCCCCCCCCCATCCTGTGGCCTCCAAGGGCTTACTCATGAAGAAAGGGATCCTACGGGAGTGTTAGGTTGCGGGGAAATCAAAAATATTTTATTTCCAAAAAATCCTGCTGTGGCTGCTGATGCCATCAGTAGGCATGGATTTTTTTGGAATTTGTGGATTACAGTGTCCAGATGTCTACAGAAATTTCCCCAGCCAGGCTTCTGGGAGCTTTCATCAAGAAATGTGTCTTCAAGTTCTTAAGCTAATAAATACAGACGCCAGCATCCATTTTCAGGACAGAGCTCAACTCTTTGGGACCTACAAGGGATTAATGGGCATAGTAATCTCTGCCCGTAAGGCTCCCTAGAGGAAGTCTCTCAAAAACAACAATACTTATACCAGTAACTCTTGTAGCTTCTTCAAAACTTAGTCCCACCTATCCACCTTGCTTGTCTTTCCCAGAGAATGAGAATGGCTGCCTGAGTCTGAATTTATTAGCTTGAGAAAACATCAGAGATTAAACCCCCGCCCCAACTCCAGACGTCTGCCCAGGGGGATCCCTGCAGGTTTCTGCGGGCTGTAGTCCACAAATTCTAACAACCCCATTACTAGTTATCAGCCTTATGTGGCATTACTTACAAAACAGAACTTCAGTCATTACTTCAGAAATTACTATTTCTGAAAGCCTATTTAGTTTCTTTCAATCAACTAATCTGTGTCAGCCAATTTTTATCTAAAATCATGGTGGGCAGGCTTACATAAATGTATGAATTAAAATTTCCATCAGACACCAATGACAAAGAATGGAAATGCTTTTTCTTCCTAGGGCTAGGACCAAAATTTGTAATTAACTAATGTTTATACTATGGCAGTAAGTTTTGTTTAGAAATCAGCTTTTTTCATAGGAAGAGAGAGATTAATCTAGCGATCTAGTAATCTTAGAACTGCAAAGCTGGAAAGGACCCTATGGATCATCGACTCCCGCCCCTGTCAAGGAGGCACGGGGGGGGGGGGAATTGAACTCCCAACCTCTGTCTCTGCAGCCAGATGCCTAAACAACTGAAAAATTTCACTCCACCCAGCAACGTAGCAGGCTCAGACTTACCAATCAATTTCTTAATCATTCCTGCACATCCACTGCCCATGCTAAATCTTCCACTGTTTAAAATATTCATAGCAACCTGCAAAGAAAAGTAACAGTATTTGTACAGGAAACTTCAAAAGATAAAACATTTTTCCTTTAAACAAGAGGCTGCACATCAGCATTACCCATTTAAACAGGATTTCCGCTCACTCTGCTCTTGGTAGGGATAGTACACTTCTTCATTAGGCATCCTTCAGTCTCGAAAGACTATGGTAGCGTGCTCTGTGTGGAGGACTTGGAACAGCGTCTAGTGTGGCTGAGGAGGCCAATTCGAGAGTGACAATCCCTTCCACACTGAAGACAAATCCAATCTGTCCCCTGTCCAGCTCCCTGGTTTTGCTGCTTTTGTGATTTCCTCTTTGCCTCGGCCTGCTGGGCAAGGGTCGCTTCAAATTGGGAGAGGCCACGATGCAGTGCCTGCCTCCAGGCTGAACGCTCAGATGTCAGGGTTTCCCATCTGTTGAGGTCTATTCCTAAGGCCTTCAGATCTCGCTTGCAGACGTCCTTGTATCGCAGCTGTGGTCTCCCTCTGGGGCGATTTCCCTGCACTAATTCTCCATACAGGAGGTCCTTTGGAATCCGACCATCAGCCATTCTCACGACGTGCCCAAGCCAACGTAGACGTCGCTGTTTCAGCAATGTATTCATGCTGAAAATTCCAGCTCGTTCTAGGACTACTCTGTTTGGGACTTTGTCCTGCCAGGTGATGCCAAAAATCCGTCGGAGGCAACGCATATGGAACGTGTTCAGCTTCCTCTCCTGCCGTGCACAAAGGGTCCAGGACTCGCTGCAGTACAGGAGTGTGCTTAGGACACAGGCTCTATAGACTTGGATCTTTGTATGTGTCGTCAGCTTCTTATTGAGCCATACTCTCTTTGTGAGTCTAGAGAACATGGTGGCTGCTTTGCCAATGCGTTTATCCAGCTCGACATCCAGAGAGAGGGTGTCAGAGATGGTTGAGCCAAGGTACACAAAGTCATGAACAACCTCCAATTCTTGTGTAGAGATGGTAATGGAAGGAGGTGAGTCCACGCCCTGGCCCATGACTTGTGTTTTCTTCAGGCTGATTGTTAGTCCAAAGTCTTGGCAGGCCTTGCTGAAACGCTTCATGAGTTGTTGGAGGTCTTCAGCAGAGTGGGCAACGCCCTCTTATTCTGTCTTAGTAAGGATATCCTTGTTGCCTTCTCATAAACAATTCCTGCACTTCACTGTGGAATCACCGTAATACGCTGAAGACATGTCTGCACCCTAAGCGATAGACTGCAAGCCTGTAATTCTGGTTTGCATAATCACGGTATAACAGGTTCCTACCCCAAAGAGCTAATCATCAAAAACAGAAGGAGACAGAGGAGAGGGAAAATGGGAGGCATGGGTAAACATTAATTACGTGTTATTTGGCTTAATTGCATTAAGTGAAAAGACCTAGGTAATGACCCAAGCACTTCACAGAACAGGTCTTTTCCGAGGAAGGATCTAAGGGAAGTGGCTGCACAAAGATATTCTGGGAGGCAGCTCCAGGCATAAGCAGCACCAAGGGAAACTGAACACAGTCACAAGAGACAGCCAAGGGTGGTGAAGCTGAAGGAGGGGAAGGTTGTTGGAAGGATAACCAGAGGCCAAGGCCATCAAGGGTGAATGCCCACATGACAGACCAAATGTACGCAGGTACTCTCCTATACGACGGTGAGTTTCATCTTCCTAAACATATCATGTAGGCTGACTTGGCTGATTTTTACAGGTCTTGCAAAACTCTAACCTCAGTGAACTACAACAGCAAGTATTATGGAGATAGTACAAAAGAAATAAGCCTCTTCCTCGTGTATCTCGGTGCCAATTACTGAAAGCATTTTCATAACCTGGAAATAACATGAAATCTCAGACATTACATTACAGCATGTAAAACACTATTAGTTGTGTTGATTGTTACAAGTACAAAATCAATCAGAATTACAGGTTCTTGGTCTTGTACCCTCGCATACCTTCATACTAGAAAACTGACATTCCTGTGGGCTGCAGCTGCTTGACAAATCGTGTGCATTAGTACAGTATTTTAAAGGATTTGGAAAATAATTTTATTGACATTTCTAGTTCACACTGAATGAGACTTTGAGAACTGAATCAGAATGAGAAAATATCCATTAGTGTATAAAGAGGTAAACAGCTATCTGTATTGCTATATACAAACAAGTAAAATGAGAGAAACATTAGAACTTGCAATCGACTTGGTCTTATTGTTTCCAAGAGATCATTAGACTCTGGTGAGTTGTCAGGGGGCGGCCATTTTACAGCTTGAAGCTGCTACTGCTGATGTCTCGCTACAAAGCTTCACTGTTCAAACATGATACACAAATTAAAAACTCATTCGTTCTTTTAAGTTTTAATCAATCACAAGCATTAAGTGAATAGCCGATTTTACAGCTAGCAGAACCTTCCTCTCTTGCTTTGCTTTGTTATTACTCATCAAAATATCACTTCATACTAACAAGTTTTACTTTCCCTTTCTCCACCATCTTTTACATACAGCTAAAGGTAGAGAATCCACCCATCCATCCATCCTGCCTTTCTCCTTAAAAACTACCCAAGGCAGCTATTATTATTATCATCATCTTACCTTAAATCCTCCTCCAACTTCTCCAATAACATTTTCTATTGGAACTTTTGTGTTTTCAAAGTGCACTTCACAAGCTGCAACATAAAGAGTCTTTTAGGAACCACTGATTTAATGAATGCTACATTCTAAGAAGTGAAATGAAAGGAGGTTTCTAGCCTGGGAGTGAGCCCAAACATGAGACACAGCGCTCACACCATCCCAGTCTTAAATGGTCCTGCCAACCTTCTTTGCCAGACAGTTTCCTGCATCTCCCCTTTATCCAGATTTGACACTTACCAACCTATGGTGAAATATAGTAAAATGGGATTTGAGAACTCTAAATCAATGCACATTCTCAAAGGCGAAAAAACCTGAGGTGGGCTGGGGGTTGTAATGCAATTTCACCTCTTTCCACCCTAACCATGGCTTCCCTGCTAACTCCATCTCCTTTTCTACAAGTCAAATTTTAAGAAGCCGGGACTTATGTTTTGGGGAAAATGTTAACAGACAGTATTTGTTATACAAAGAAGCACAAATAATCCTTTTTCTAGCACTGCATGCTAGAATACATTTGATTTAACATGAGGTGCGCCCATTTCTGGAAATGTCCGACTTAGTTACAGTGCAAATGCCTTAGTTACATCTTCTTTTGATTACGTCAATGTGCTGTATGTGGGCCTGCCTTTGAAGAACATTTAGAAACTTCAGCTTGTTCAGAGTGCTGCAGCCAGATTGCTGACTGTCAAAAGAACTGTATAACTCCCTTCTTGCAGCAGCTTCACTGGCTGCCAGTGAAGAGCTTTATCTTCCCATATAATCCAACTCCTTATCTTTGACATATTCAGGAAAAGGTCTTCTCTCAATTCCACCATATGTGGGATCCTTCAAGGTTTTGTCCTGTTGCATAAGTTCTCCATTTCTCAGAGTGGCATTTTTAAAAAACACGTTTGTATACTAATTGATCTTTGCCTTAACATTGTGTGTTAATGATGTAAGATGCCTCTTTATTGTTTGTAGTTTTAAATATTGTCTTTTAATGATGTTAACCACTATTGTATACTCATTGTTTTCAACTCTATATATTGTCTTTCATTGTTGTAAGACACCCTGGGTCCTTTTCAAGGAGAAAGGCTGGCTAAACATATTTCAAATAAAGAAATATAAATATAAATGCAGTTTAAATTACACATGAACCTACTGAGAATATTCCAGAGTTCAGATTTGGTCACACTAGTACACTTATGAAATCCAACTCTAATCTTTCTTTCTAAACCTAAGGAAGGGTTAAACCAGTGTGTGAAGTTAGTAATGGAACGCATGCAGGTGAACAAGATGAATCTTAATCCAGAAAAACTATATACTCTTAGTTGGTCAAAAGGCAGATTAAGGAATAGCAACTGTGACTTGTGCTGGATGGGGTTAAACTTCCCTGAAAACTCATAGGTTGAGTGTATTCCTGTACTCAACTGTGAGCCTGAATGCCCACATTTTGGTAGTGATGATTACTTTGCACAGTTAAAGCTAGCATACCAGCTGCAGGTGTTCCTGGAGATGTCTGACTGGCTATTGCGATACATTTCTTAGTAACAACTATCTCTGTTTACAGCAATGCACTTTATGTTTGCCTGGAACAACAGCAGCAACAACCATAATAATGAAGTACTTAAAAAAAGAAAATGTTTAAATGCCAATTCAACTTGCTTTTGTTAGATCAGAAAGACTGTCGGGATGGGAGCAAGGTGTTCGGCATTCCTTGGGCACTGGGAACACCAGTGTTCCCTTGAACTACAGTGGGGTCTTGACTTAAGAATGCCTTGAGTTAAGAACATTTTGACTTAAGAACCGCTCTCATAGGAAAATACTGACTTGACTTACATACTTAGATTTGAGTTAAGAACTAAAAAAAAACCACGTGGGAGGCAGGGAAAGTGCAAAATTTGAACTTTCAGTTAACTGTTGGCCAGTGAAAAGGGTGCCTGTCTGCTTCCTCACTCCTCCCAGCGTTTAGAGAGTGGATTGGGAGACAGTCTTCGGACTGCCTGGTACTGTACTGCCTGGACTGTATTTTCCCTGCCTTCCCTGAATCTTTCTTGACCTAAGAAAAAAAGAAACAAAATATCCCCCCTCTAGTGGTCGAAGGCAGAATAGCAGCTTCCCATTAGTTTCTATGGACGGAAAAGAGCAGATACGGATCAAATGGTTTTCAATGCATTCCTATGGGAAATGCAGATTTGACCTGAGAACTTTTTGACTTGAGAACCGCCTTCCAATACGGATTAAGTTCTCAAGTCAAGACCCCACTGTATCTTTAAACTGTTGCAGTACTTGCACCCTTGAAGTGCACATGACAGCAAATACTAGCAAGCTACTAAACAACCAAAATGAATATTCATGCTCAGAAACGATTCATTTTTTTTGCCAGAAAGGGTCTGCCCTGCAAATTTTAGAAAATGCAGCTGACCCAAGAATCTTCTTGAACAAAAAGGACTCTCTCTAAAGCAGGGTTAATGGAATCCTTACTATTAGATCCACGAATGCCAAGCTTGTCCTCAGGCTTCCCATTAGTGATTCCACCAAAAGCTCTTTCCACAATGAAAGCAGTGATTTTGTCTTTTACTGTGCCATCCTTGTCAACAATCTCAGTTCTTGCTAATACAGTAAAGATATCTGCAATGCCACCATTTGAGATCCATATCTGCAATTAAAAGAAAAAGGTACTTGTTCTATTTGAAAAGGAATAATAATATCTGGTGTAATACTAGCAATTAGGCTTATCCAAGGTTCTGTCTAAGCCAGGCGCATGTGGGCGTGCGTCTTTGCCTCCCTCTGCGCGGCTTTCTTCCTCCTCTGTGCAGCTACCATGTTCAATCCCTTAGGTTCCAGTCACAATGGAACCCTGCGTACGGATGTGGAGAGTCGTGTGTGCACACAGGAGCAAAGTTGCGTGCACAAGAGGAGCTGACAATTAGAGCTTATACAGTGGTGCCTCGCTTAACGAGCACTTTGTTTAACGACGAATTTCCTTAGCGATGGCTTTTTCGGAGCGATCTTGCGCTCCGTTTAATGATTTTCCCTATGGGCGATTTTCGCATAGCGATGTTTGGGACCATGCTTGGCATAGCAATGACAGTTTGGGTCCCAGTTTCGCTTAATGATGGTTTTGACAGCCTCATGTTGGCTGTTTTTTATATGTTTAAAAATGTTTAGAATGCTTGAAATCATAAGTGCACTTAATAAACCCTTTGTTAAACTAATTTGACTTTGTTCTGACTCTTTTTAAATTTGTTGTAATTTTTTTTCCCCATTCAGATGCATTGAATAAGTTTCAATGCATTTCAATTGGGGAACCGCGTTTCGCTTAGCGATGTTTCCTATGGCGATTTCCGCTTGAGGACGGCAATCCGTTCCCATTGGAACGGATTATCCGGCTTTCAATGCATTTCTATGGGAAACCGCGTTTCGCTTAGCGATGTTTTCCCATAGCGATGATTTTTTTTTGAACCAATTAAAATTGTTAAACGAGGCACCATTGTACTTTGAGCTTATTCTAAACAGATCTGCTGATGAATGCCAGGTCAGTTTAGAAGACGGCTCTCTCTAAGGTGCGTGACTCTGCTCCCCCGCCCCCGTGCAGCCTTTCTCATCCAGTTTAGGCCCTCAATAGCTGGCAGGGTGCCTTCTTCTGCCCAGTTCTAACAGTATCACCCACTCCAGTCAGGCTGGGCGGCTGAGGGGCCTAACGCCAAGAGAGGCTTGGTGGGAAAAAACTAAAAATCAGGCCTTCTTGGTAGTGGCGCCACACCTCTGAACAACTTACCTGTAGAGATCCGCCTGGCTCCCTTGCTGAGGGCCTTCAAGATTAGCTTGAAGACATGGCTATACATGCAGGCCTTCTCTACAGCCAATACCCAGCCTATCTTCTTTTTCCTTTTCTCTCTTTCTCTTTTTCCTTTCCCCATCTTGGACTCTGTGATTAATTTGGATTTTACCTCAGTTTATTTTTATGTTATATGTAAACCACCCAGAGAGACACATTCTAGATGGGCTGTATATAAATCAATCAATCAATCAATCAATCAATCAATCAATCAATCAATCTGTGCCCTGACAGCAATAATTTTCAGTTCCTTTGGTTCCAGCTGCGAGCAAGGCTGAAAATTAGAGGGAATGTTCACCTTATTATGAGCTTATTGAGGATGTGAGAGCCATTCTGGCCTGTATAACTGAGACCTGGGTGGGTGCAGATGGAGAATTAGCTCTCTCCCAGCTGTGCCCATGTGGGTATTCCATCCGGCATCAGGGCAAATGATCCGAAGGTGAGGTCACCATGGTTTATAGGGATCCCATCTGTGTCAGCAGGACCTCCACGTTGCCAATTCTAGGTTCAGAGTGTCTTTGCCTTACATTGGGGCAGAGGGAAAATTTGCGCTGGCACTGGCATACCATTCTCCCCATGATCCAGCATACTCCTTACCACGACTGCCAGAGTTTGTCTCAGCAATGATGTTGACGTCCCCCAGCTTTTGTTGCTGGGGGACGTCAACATCCGCCCTGAGGTGGAGCTCTCCGGTGCAACCCTGGAGTTCATGAGTCTATCCCAACATGTTACACCACACACAGAGTAGACCACACTGGATCTGGTGTTTTTGTTAGCATGGGTAGGGTATGATCTGTGGCTTCTACCCTCTGTCCTGATTGGGTCATTTCTTGCTAAAATTTAACCTGGCCTTGATGACCTGCACCCCTGACCCCTACAGGGAGACTGGACCAGTTAAAATCATCTGCCCTCGGAGGCTTCTCAAGTCTACAGGTTTTCGAGAGGTATTTAATAGTACCCTGTATCTTTGGATCATTCCTTTACAACAGTTCAGCCACACTGCACTACATAACTGAAAAAAATTAGACTTCCACACTTGGGGAAGATTAAACATCTGAAAACATTAGTAAACAAACAACGTCCTCAGACATATAATGTTTTCTTTACTAAACCAGTTTAGGGTTCAAGACAATAAAATAAAAAATAGCAGGCCCTTTAAAATATTTATAGATCGTTTATAGATTTTGGTCACCTAACCTTCCTTTTAAAGGCAAGGGGGGAAAGAATGAAGACATATGGTAAACTCTTATGCATTAAAAAAAGAAGAAATGTACCTTTGAACCATTTAATATATAGCTTTTCCCATCTTCACTCAAAGTGGCCCTGGTTTGGATGGATGCAGCATCACTTCCACTGAAATTATTAATAAATCGAAGAAATTGGAGTTTAGCCGAACGGAGCGTACTTCCAACAGCTCCCTAAAATTGAATGTTCTACATCCCATTTAGATACCAACTGCGCTGAATATTAGAAACCAACTTCTAAAACATGATTTTCTTATATGCTGGTGGAAATAGCAGTTGCTTGGAATGAACTGGACAATACTTGGATATCATCTGATACTGAACACCTGAAACAGAAGTAAAGTAAGATGATGCCTGGCAATGCAAAGCGGAAGCAGAATGTTGTCAAAGTAACTGCTGAATAGTTCAGAGGTTTAGGTCTCTGGCTGTAGAGCTAGAGGCTGGGAGTTCGATTCCTCCCCTGTGCCTCCTTAACAGGGGCTGGACTCAATGATCCATAGGGTCCTTTCCAGCCCTGCAGTTCTAAGATATCTTAATATCCAGATCTTACATTTAGATTAGAATATTTACACACATTTCCTTGTAATTCTTACAACATTCCTGCAAAGCAGTCAAGGAACTCCAAGCCTGAAGGTTCCCTTCACTATCTTTTACTGAGAACCCCTCCCCCCCCTTCCAGCTGGGCTCTTCCCAAGCTTGTCACAGGGTCAGAAGTGTTGCTGTTCAGCACGACTTTCCAAAGCCTCAGGGCACTGGAATCCACCCGTGGGAAAGGATATGTAGATAGTCATGGCTGCCCAAAGGAGCCAGAGGGCGAAAGTATGCAGGGCAAGACTGGACTGCAGCACCCTAAACTCTCCCATCCATGGTGAAGGCGGGTCCACTCACCATGTTTATCTTAAGAGGATGGACCTCACTATGGCAAGTGCAATTGTTGAACCCTGCAAGGAAGTCAGAATCAACCTGGCCATGCAGAGGATAAGCTTTGTCTTAGCACAGCCAGCAAATTCATGACAGGAGAAGCAGGTTCCAAACAGGGATTTTCACATTTTCTAGTTCAATCCCTCAGGGATTTCCCTTGATCAAAGTATTTTGAACTGTAAAAGCCAAGCATGCTACCTTCCTGGTTCAGTGAGACAAAATGCTGCAATGTGCTCCCCAGAAGCCAGTTTAGGTAGATATTTTTTCTTTTGTTCTTCAGTACCTGCAATGAGAATTCCCTGCCAAAAAATAAAAAAGACCATTAACTAATGCAAATCCTAATATTGTGAGGCTTCTAGCTGCAGGTTTAAAACTCAACTGGAAGTCACTGAGTCGGTTTGTACAGGTTTGCTGATCAACATACATTATGCACACTTTAAAATCAACACACAATGTTGTCACCATGCATCAAGAACCATATGGGTTTTAGCCCTTTCGTATTAAAAAGTGATATTTTCGTAACGCTGCATTTCAAATCTTCCTAATCTGGAACAGAAATGTACACTCTGGTTTTTCCAGGTTGTTTAAGAGGGCTATGAAATGGAATTAGCACACATTGTTCAGCCACAGTTCAACTGTGGACTCTTGTATCCAATACCAGCAAATATAAACTTCCTTCTCCTCTCCCTCCCCTGCAGCCCTCCATGATGCTAAAATATGCTCTCAAAGGTTTCCCAGCTGTCCCACGTATCTTGGTAAGGTACGCAGGAGCTGCAGTAGAGAGAGAAGGTTGCTGATCCTCATTAAAAGAAAATGATCCAAAGGAAATACAGTGGTGCCTCGCATAACGATGTTAATTGGTTCCAAAAAAACCATCGCTATGGGAAACATTGTTATGCGAAACGCGTTTTCCCATAGAGATGCATTGAAAACCGGTTAATCCGTTCCAATAGGAACGGATTACCATCCTTAAGCGAAAAAACCCATTGGAAACATCGTTATGCAATACAATGTTTCCCCCATTGGAATGCACTGAAGCCTTTTCAATGCTTTTCAATGGTTCAGCGAAGACAATTTTTGCAAATTTAAATGTGTCATAAAAGGGTCAAAAACGGTTTTAAATGCTTGGAATAGTTTCTGCACCCTCTAAAATGGGTGCAAACTTAATTTGGCTTTGATCTGACTTTTCGTTAATTTTTGCTGAATTTTTTTCTCCCCTACCAACTTTTGACAGCTGTCAAAAGTTGACAGCTCCATTATTTCCTATGGGGGACGAAAAAATTCACAAAATATTAACGAAGGCTCAGAACAAAGCCAAACTTAGTTTGCACATGATTTAGAAGGTCCTCTAATGAACCCAAGCATTTAAAACAGTTGCTGACTTTTTGTTATTTTTTGTGAATTTTTTTCTCCCCCATAGGAAACAATGGAGCTGTCAAATTTTGACAGCTCCATTGTTTCCTATGGGGGAGAAAAAAATTCAGCAAAAATTAACGAAGTCAGATCAAAGCCAAATTAAGTTTGCGCCCGTTTTAGAAGGTGCTCTAACGAATCCAAGCATTTAGAACCGTTTTTGACCATTTTAAGACACTTTTTAAAATGAAAAAACAAACATCGCTAAGTGAAGCAGGGGACGTAAAAACGCATTCGCTATGCGAAGCATGGTCCCAAACTTCGCTAAGCAAAAATCGCCCATAGGAAACATCGTTAAACGGTGCATATTATTTTCTAAAAAACCATCGTTATGCGAATTCATCGCTAAACGAGGCACTCGTTAAGCGAGGCACCACTGTACACCAGTGGATTCTGGCCTTCTTTAGAGCACTATTTAAAAAGGGTCTGAAAGGTCTTTATTAAGGCTTATCAAAAATTCTTCAACAAACAAAAATGGTTAATACCTATTAAACCTTTCAGGTTAGCACAGCTATCATCTTCTGCAGATTTGCACTCAAATAATTTATTTGTATTACTGTATTTTTCATTTAATGCTAAGAAATGTTTCATCTCTGACATCTGTCTATATGAAATCTTCAGGTGGTTAAAGCTCAGGGATCTATTATTATTTACTACTACTACTACTACTACTACTACTACTACTACTACTACTACTACTACTACCACCACCACCACCACCACCACCACTACAACAAAACTCCAGGTGCAGTTAAAATTATAAAAACATTGACAGTAGGCATCCTTCAGTCTCGAAAGACTATGGTATCGTGCTCTGTATGGAGGACTTGGAACAGCGTCTAGTGTGGCTAAGGAGGCCAATTCGAGAGTGACAATCCCTTCCACACTGGAGACAAATCCAATCTGTCCCCTGTCCAGCTCCCTGGTTTTGCTTCCTTTGTGACTTCCTCTTTGCCTCAGCCTGCTGGACAAGGGTCTCTTCAAATTGGGAGAGGCCGTGATGTACTGCCTGCCTCCAGGCTGAACGATCAGATGTCAGAGTTTCCCATCTGTTGAGGTCTATTCCTAAGGCCTTCAGATCCCGCTTGCAGATATCCTTGTATCGCAGCTGTGGTCTCCCTCTGGGGCGATTTCCCTGCACTAATTCTCCATATAGGAGATCCTTTGGAATCCGGCCATCAGCCATTCTCACAACGTGCCCAAGCCAGCGTAGACGTTTCTGTTTCAGTAATGTATGCATGCTGAAAATTCCAGCTCGTTCTAGGACTACTCTATTTGGAGCTCTGTCCTGCCAGGTGATACCAAAAATCCGTCGTAGGCAACGCATATGGAAGGTGTTCAGCTTCCTCTCCTGCCGGGCACAAAGGGTCCAGGACTCGCTGCAGTACAGGAGTGTGCTCAGGACACAGGCTCTATAGACCTGGATCTTGGTATGTGTTGTCAGTTTCTTATTGAGCCATACTCTCTTTGTGAGTCTAGAGAACATGGTGGCTGCTTTCCCAATGCGTTTATCCAGCTCGACATCTAGAGAGAGGGTGTCAGAGATGGTTGAGCCAAGGTACACAAAGTCATGAACAACCTCCAATTCTTGTGTGGAGATGGTAATAGAGGGAGGTGAGTCCACACCCTGGCCCATGACTTGTGTTTTCTTCAGGCCGATTGTTAGTCCAAAGTCTTGGCAGGCCTTGCTGAAACGATTCATGAGTTGTTGGAGGTCTTCAGCAGAGTGGGCAACAATGGCTGCATCGTCTGCAAAGAGGAAGTCCCGCATGCATTTCAGTTGGACTTTGGTCTTCGCTCTCAATCTAGAGAGAGATTAAAGAGCTTTCCATCTGATCTAGTCCGGAGATAGACACCTTCTGTTGCAGTTCCAAAGGCATGCTTCAGCATGACAGCAAAAAAGATCCCAAAAAGTGTTGGTGCGAGGACACAGCCCTGTTTCACTCCGCTTCGGATGTCAAAGGGATCTGATGTTGAGCCGTCAAAAACTACAGTGCCAAACATTGACGGGTATTATATAACAGATACAAGTTTTAACCAAAAATCTAAGTATCTGTTAAATATTGACCCAGAATGTATGCCATTCCTAATATTGCTGTTTTTTGTAGCTCTGATGGTGGTGTGATTTCTGAGATCTGCAACTGCTTATAGTACTCTGTGAAATTTCTTGATGTCGTTTCCAAAGCCCCAATGACTACAGGGACCACTGAGGTGTGTTTCTTCCAGAGTCGAGATGTTTCAATTGCCAGGTCTCTGTACTTGGTTAGTTTTTCCAATTCTTTATTTTCAAATTTGGCATCCCCTGGAATTGCAATGTCAATAATCCAGACATTTCTTTGTTCTATTACTACTATGTCTGGTGTGTTATGTTCAAGGTGTTTGGATCCAGAAATCCCACAATAACTTGACTTCCTCATTTTCTGAAACCTTTTCTCTACCTGATGTACCCATGGGATTTTTGGAGGCTGGCAGGTTATATTTTGACATAATGACCAGTGCATTAACTTTGCCACTCTATCATGCCTAACTCTGTAATTTGTTTGTGCAGTCTTTGGACATCTGCAGATGAGGTGTGACACAGTTTCACCTCACCTTTTTCTTAACAGTCAACATTTGATGTTAGCACTAACTCCTTGGATCTTAGCTTTCATCACGTTAGTTTGGAGTGCTTGTTCTTATGCAGCAAAAATCAAGCCTTCGGTTCTTTCTTAAGGGTCCCCAGTTTTAGCAATGCCCATGTTGTTTCTTATATTGAGAGTTTGTTTCTGTTGTTTTCAAAATATTCTCCATTTTCACTGCTTTCAGTAATTTTTCTCTGCTTGTACTGATATAATTATTTAGGCTTCTTTTTTTCTTCCTTTACTACCTCCTGTATTTGCAGTAATCCACAACCTCTGATTTTTCATGGTAAATATAATCTGTCCACATCACTTCTTTGGATGTAGTGTGTGATGCAAATTCATTAGTTTCTGTGTTTTCCGATCCAATTCTTTTAGTTTGTTTTTAGTCCAATCTATTATTCCCACTGGGTATCTAATTACTGAAATGGCTCATGTTTTTATGGCTTTGATTGTATTTCCCCCATTTAATTTTGATTTTAAGATTTTCCGCAGTCTTTTGATACATTCTCTTTCTCTAAGTAGTAGTAGTAGTAGTAGCAGCAGCAGCAGCAGCAGCAGCAGTAGTAGTAGTAGCAGCAGCAGCAGCAATAGTAATAATACTGCTGCTACTCCTCCTCCTCAGATTTTCTACTGATGAGCCTCTTTTCTGTCTCCATATCTCTTACTACCAAGCATAAAAACACGCTCACGCACACCTGGAGAAATTCAAATATTAAATTGCAGCGCTTTAATACAAATACTAGTAATTTAACAGTTACCTTTAGGCCTATAGCTTGATGTGCTGCTAAAGTTACTGCAACAGATCCATCCTGAGATATTATTTCTCCTAAACGTGCGTACATTATATTTGAAAGACCAAGACCACCTACAAATAACGGCGACAACACTTTTTAGATTTACCATGAAACAATGTTTTGCTACTTTAACATCATTCCACAAGAACAGAAAGAACAGTATGATCCTAAGTAAGCCCAATTCCCTATTTCCTGGAGACATTAATTATTGGAATCTACAGGTTTTAAATATTATAAACTATTGAGAGGAAGCTCTGGAAAAATAGTAGGAAACATGGCTGTAATTCTGTTGCTTATCATAATAAATTGCAACCAGGATAGGCCCATTGAATCCATGCAACTTACTGAATATTTCAGTTTGGAGCTGACACACCAAATCCTCAGTGATTCAATGGGCCTACTCTAGTTGCAAACTAGTGTTGATTTGTGATTTATTTTTTAAAAAATATTTTTACTCTGCTGTTCTTCTTAAAAAAGACTCAAGATTGCTTACATCACTAGAAAACAACGTATAGAAGTTAAAACAGTAAGTATACAAATATTACAAAAGAATCAAACAGTTATTTTACCACACTAAAATGGTTAACAAAATCAATATAAAAACACATACAAAACAACAAGGCAGAACCAACTGAAGTTCCTGAACACTTTCCAAAGGTACACTAAGCAACAGGATTTCAACCAGGAATTCTAGTTTATACTTTTCTTTGCAACAAGAAATATGAATTCTCTGTTCAATTTTACTCACCATATTCTTCTGGAATCTGCATGCCAAAAAGCCCCAGGTTCTTCAATCCATCAAGAGTTTCTTGGGGAATTTTAGCATCTTGATCAATTTTTTTAGAATCCACTAAAAGAAAATACAGTATAAAGTTACATGCCATAACTGGCCACGGAGAACAGAAATGTTACCAGATATGGAATTGGATTCAATACCACTACTACTAAGAAAGTGAAAGTGGCCATCCAAGCTGCTCTTGCCAAACATTCTTTTCCATACAAGATCTTAATCCTCACACCCCCAACAGAACAATAGGTTGAAGGACTAATTATATAATTTCAACAGCAAGATTACCAAATGTACACATTAGGAGCAAGCCTTTTCGAATTATTTGAATAATCAATTGCATCAAATTTGTAAAATACTGTCTCTCCTGTAGTTCTTACAAATGGAAGATAATTCTCAAAAATAATGGAATTGACAAAGAAGCATCTTACTATGGCATACATAGTTTTAATTTAAACCACAGTAAAACTTTTGGGTCTAAGATTCATGCTGTCTTCATATATTTTACTATCCTAATAGCAGGTGGAAAGAACATGAATATGAAATGACCTAGACTCTTCTTTTTAATTGTTACTGCTACAGTAAAAGGCCTCATGAAACACCTGGAGGAGAAACAATCTTAAGAAATTGTCTTGGATGTTGTACCTTCTTCACGGAAGAATTTTTCTACTGGCCCCACAAACTGGTTGATTTCTCCCAATTCTTCATTGCTAATTTCAGGATAAGGAAAAACCTCTTCCTAAAAAGACAGATTGTAACAGCACTTTTTATTATTTTTAGAACTATTAATATAAAAGAATGCTCAGACACAAGATTAAACATTACTCCAAAGGTGCCGAAATGGAGTTTCGCTTTGGAAAATTCTGGTGTTTACCCCGTGGCCCCTGCTTGTTTCATCAAACCCAGAGCTCACGGAGGTATCCCAACACACCTCTTGACACACTGCCACCAGTTAATCTCTTTATCAACTTGTTTTTCTTTAGAAAGACTAAAGTCCATCCAGTACTGACTTTTCAACAGAAACAGGTTTATTGATTACACTTGGTTTCAGAAATAATTATTAAGCACATTCTTAAAGTTCCACAAAGCTTCAATATTTTTCTTTAATCTCTTCTATATTAATTAACACAAGTCACACTCTGATTAATCACTGCTTAATCACTCCTTAAACACTCTCTGCCTCAAAAACCCCTAAACTATCCCTTCTCTCTCTCTCTGACTCACTCCTGACTTTGCACATTTGAAACAGGAGGTGGTCATGTCCCTTACACTGGGAGTTTGAATTTTCTTCCTTTCCTCCCTCTTTAAAGCTGAAACCTCAGAATCACCTGGCACATATGCATTGATTGTATTCCTGCACTGAGCAGGGGGTTGGACTTGATGGCCCTGTAGGCCCCTTCCAACTTCACTTTTCCATGATTCAAAGTTGCTTACAGGTCTCTGAACTCCGGAGCTCAAAAGTGATTCAAAGATTTGCCACAACAACAGCTGAAACAACACTTCGTGATACATTATGCCTTATCCCCACATTACCCCTTTCCTTTAAACTGCTCTGCTGTCTTTTAAATTTGATGGGTTCAGAGAACATTTGAGGAGATGTCCATGCACAGCTTCTGGGAAGACGAATCCTGCAGCTTCCCTGAAAACCCCCCCCCCCCGAAATCTTTACAAAGGATTTTAGTCTTTATGAACTATGAAAAGATGAACCTGTCGATTCCTAGTCCCTGTCAGATTTGTTTCCATTCAGTTTTAAAGCCATCCACCCCATTTTCTGCAACAGTCTGATGTACAAAACCTCACATTTATTAATGTATACAGAACCCACAACAACAAAATTCTGTCTAATATGAATGAACAAGGGATTATTGAATGCTGGCATTTCCCATTCAACTGATCCTGAGAGAAAGAAAATCTCCTTATATTTTTTATAAATATATATTATATATGTTATATATATTTAAGTTGAACTCTGTCATCTGCAGCAATCAATAAGAACAAAAACGACCACATCAACAGCATCAACTATTCAAATAGTAGTCGATATTCTGAATTGTTTATTGCCACCCTATGATTTCATTTTATTAAGTTTCCCAAAGAAAGTAAAATTATGGGGTCACTTCCAGTGGGCAGCAATGGGCCTGAATAATAATATTTAAACAACATCCCACCCACTGGCATAAAGTTCTTAGCCCTAATGTAAGTACAACTTTACAGAATATTTCAATTTTATAATTCAAACAAATTATTAAAAACCATCACACACCTGTCAACTTCAACTTTATTTTTGGAACATCTGTCATGTGGAAAAAGTCAGAATTTACAGAATGAAACAACTGCAGATATTATGCCACCTTATCAATATGTTAAGAAGCAGAAACTGTCTCATAGCACAGGGAGTTTGCAATGCAAGAGCATATGACTTGAATCTGAAGCAGTGCAAACAAAACTGTTTGAACGAAGGAGTCACCTGTGATGCCCAGTTATGTCTAAATGCAATCATCATCATTTTAAAACTTCATACTGTAGCTGGAAGGGACCCTGTGGATCATCGAATCCAGCCCCAGTCAAGGAGGCACAGTGTGGAATTGAACTCTGAGCTATCCAGCAGTTCTGTTTAAATGATAATGGTAGTATGTGATGGAAGGAGGTTGGTAAGAATGGGTCTGATTGCCTGGGAGAAACTAGGGGAAAGGTGCTGGTGAGTTTTATGGAGTAGTCTGGTCTAAAGAGCTTGGGGAGAGGGTAGTTTTGAAAGAGAAAGCTGGAAGTCTGAGGAAGAGAGAGATGACAGAGAAAATGAAGAATTGTGCTGAATGAATTTCGCTCCTAGGAATAAGTAACATCTGTTGGACATTGTTATTCCAATACCTGAGGGTTGGCTATGTGGAGAGTGTTATAAGGGCCTGAGTGAAGGGGCCAATAGACACACACAGGGACAACTAAAAGCTGGTGGCAGCAAAAGAGAGAAAAAAATAAGTGATTACTGTATTATTAAAGATACTTTATTTTTGTGATCATTTATAGAGACCATTACTTAAATAATCAAGTGACAAGACAAAGGGATTTTTGACCTCAGTATATGAGTGGGATAGGGTACAATCCTAGCTTGCTTTCCTCATTTCACTCTCTGTACTGTACTCTTATAAAGTATGAGAGTTGAAGAATCCTTGAGGATGGTGGTTCCCAAACTTGGTTCTCCAGATGTTCTTGGACTACAACTCCCAGAAATCCTGGACAGTACAGCTAGTGGTGAAAGCTTTGGGGATGTTTTTACAGTTATAACAATGGATGTTTTAACAGTTATTGGTAGGGCAATAATAAAAATTATGTACATTCCAACTCGAACAATGAAGCTGAATTCCAAGATTGATCTACTAGGTTTATAAATCCACCATTATGGAGAAAATAATGTTATATTAAACCGTTAGGTCAGAATTCACAATCAATCATGATTATGATTTTTTAATGGGCCAATATAAAGTTCTCTGAATTACATGAGTCATATGAACAAGAAAATTTGCTTACTGTAACTCCTAGTTGATCCAAGATTATGAATGTACATTACCAGACTGTACTTTGCTAAGGGATGAAAAAGGCCAATGCTTTGTACACAAATGTTCCAAGCTGTGTGGGGGCATAATAACATGTATATATAACATGTATAACTAAAGCGACACGCCTCTTGTCACAAAGCTTGGTCAGAACATGCCCAGTGGCTGCCTGAGAGATATAGTCCTGGAAAGGAAATTATTACAGTATTTTCCATCCAGTTCTTGGACACAAAGTTTGTAGTCACAAGCAAGTACTTTTTAGCAACTTTTCGCATTAAACTGTGACACTGAGCTCAATGTACATTCACAACAGTGCACACAGGACAGCAGACATAATTACAGAAGAGTGACTATTCAAACATGCCTGCTAGAACTACCTTCAAGTCATTGTCACTATATTGTTCTGGAGTACAAAGTACAGTAATAGGTTTTGGCTCAATGAAAGATCCAAGGGAAATTCGGGACAATAAGAGTAAAACCCAGACCTATGCTTGGATCTTTGAAAAAAATTGTCATGCTTTAGTTGGATTTAGATGGACAATGACTAAGGTAAAACAAATTTGACAAAAAAAGAGAATGCTGTGTTTGTTGCTTTCCCCCCCTCTGTCATGAGGAGCATATTGTCCCGTGTCCCAGAAGGTAGGTAAAGAACCCCAAGACTTCTCAGTATTTCCACCCAGTCAATTCTTCCCTTTAATTAATGATACTTTCATTGAAAGAGTATCTGAGGGTGGAACTACATGACGATTTGTCCCACTGTTCGCTCCGCTCTGGGGATGGGCCGGTTTGCTCCTTTTCCCAGAGACCACAAGGTAAGTGCCAGCTTGAATCAGCCCAACATCTCCAGAATGGTCCTATCAACACCTGACTGTGGGACCCTCCCGGGAGGACCAAGGATGTTCGGCGGGGGGGGGGGGGGGCGAGAAGGTCTGCCACAGGCACGCTTCTCCTCCGTTGTCCCCCGGTAACAGTGCGGTTCCCACGGGCAATTGAAGCCGGCACGCCTCTCACCTTCACTATCTTCCCCAAGAAAAGCTCCCGAGCGAAAAACGGCCGGCAACAGCCGGTATGCAACGGCCTGGCGCCGGCGGAGAAGGAGACCCGCAGCGCCGCCCGGCAGAGAACGCCCAGCCCGTTCATGTCTCTAACCAGACCCGCCGCTCGTCGCGCTGCTCTGAGGCCACCCGACGCGCGCGCCGATGACGTAAGACAGCCTCCGCCCACAGACAGGCACGGTTCCTCTCGTAGACTTATAAAGGTTAAACATGCACTGTAGGCGGAGATTCCGGGTTCACTACAGGTTTTTCCCCCTCCCGTCGGGATTTTTTAAAAAAATTAAAATGACTGG
Organism: Pogona vitticeps; assembly: GCF_051106095.1. NCBI lineage: Eukaryota > Metazoa > Chordata > Lepidosauria > Squamata > Agamidae > Pogona > Pogona vitticeps. The sequence continues at coordinate 71,779,998 of NC_135784.1, read as the reverse complement.
CGTCCAGAGAAAACGACGGAGAAATACACAACTTTAGCCTAGAAAAGCCTTTCCCCCCCTCTTCGTGAAAAGACACGGAAGGGATCGGCGCGTTTGCAACGCAGCACAAGACGTCTACCTGCCGTTGACCGTTAGGTTTGGGCTGAGGGGAAGCCACGCAAAAGGGCCGGCTGTTTCGTACCAGGCACTTTCTAAGCCTCATATCTTAGCGGGCCTCGATGTGAGGTTGTGGTGACAAGGCAATGGCGTTGCCGAGCTGGCTCTCAGCGGCTGGCAGGGCGTTTTCTGCTGGGAAGGGCCGAGAACCTCAGGCTGACGCTCCTTTCCGGCCTCCCTGCGGCCTCTGAGGGGCGCTGCCACCCTATATGGGCGCGACTCAGGCTCTTTGGGGATGGCCTGGGCCTTCAAGAGTCGTGAGGGGTCGAAAACGCCTGTTCTTTTGGTTGAGGTGCTCTGGAGGTACGGACCCGCTGAGCCGTGGGGCTCCAGAACTGGGGTGGCGGAGGCATCATGAGCAGGCAAGCCCTGACGAAGTGCTCGTGTAATTTGATTGGACCTATTCTAATTTAATTCTGTTCTGTAGTGCAAAAAGGAGTGTCGCGGTTGTAGAGGCGGTTGAATAACAGTAATAATGGTCGTGATAACAATACAAGTACAGTATACCGACTGAAGCAGTGGCAATGTGAGTAACCACGAAGGGATTGTCAAAATAGTAAATAATGTCCCGCAAAATTAAAGTGTAAAGTTACTACCCTGTTTTCCCCAAAATAAGATCTAACCTGAAAATAAGCCCTAGTATGATTTTTCAGGATGCTCGTAATATAAGCCCTACCTTCAAAATAAGCCCCAGTTAAGTGAAACCCCACTATCCACCGTTGTGCAGCATCCAGAAAATGACATGACTGTTAAATAAAACATCCCCTAAAATAAGCCCTAATGCGTTTTTTTGGATCAAAAATTAATATAAGACCCTGTCTTATTTTTGGGGAAAGACGGTATGTTAAATAAAGAAAAATATGTAATCTTCTAGTGAGTAAATGCAAAGTTGCACCTCTCCAGCACAAACGAACTTCAAAGCAAAGGCTTACGAGCACCAGAAACTTGGGTACTGTAGCTATGAACCTCCGACAACACAAATTTCCAAACCTACGTCAAAGTTCTGCGCCACTTTAGACTACTAATACTGTTCTGGCAAATTTTGCAGGTTTTACTATTGTAATGAATTAACTCCAAGTGGGTTTAGGAGATTTTTGTTTTCTTAGGTCCTCCCGCCTAGATATGTTCTTTTGTTGCTTGAGGTGGAGGCTAAACACTAATGTTTGGGGCATGTAACAGTGACACATAGCTAGCTGAAATCTTTGGCATGGTATTTGACAGTGTTACCGTTTGTGTAAACTAGAAACACACAGTTACACCAAATAATGGCAATACAGAACCTGCAGTTTTTGGCCCACCATTATGGTCCAAAATTTTAATGCAGGTTTGGAGGTGACATGCGTTTGAGAGGTTTGTACTTAACTCTTGATAAGGACACTGTCAGTAGCACAAGGTCTGTTCAGGAATAGGTCCCCTCCCATTGTGTTCAATGGGGTTTCCTGTCTGGTTAGTGTGCATAGAATTGGTTGCAGCCTGGTTTCTTTTAGGATTATTTCTCCATTACCCTTGGAGGGGCTCAGTTACAACAAGATTATTTATCTTTTTGGTGTCTAAAATATCTACAGATACCCAGTGTGGTATAGTTGCCTTCAGAGTCAGGAGACCTGGGTATGAATCTCCATTTGGCCATAGGAACTAGCTGGGGGTCAGAGCTGCACTGCTAAAAACACTGCGTAAGTATCTCAAGATAGGTGTCTATCTCCAGACTAGGTCAGATGGAAAGCTCTTTAATCTCTGTAGATTGAGAGTGAAGATCAAAGTCCAGCTGAAATGCATGCAGGACTTCCTCTTCGCCGATGATGAAGCCATTGTTGCCCACTCTGCTGAAGACCTCCAACAACTCGTGAATCGTTTTAGCAAGGCCTACTAAGACTTTGGACTAACAATCAGGCAAGGGTGTGAACTCACCTCCCTGTATTACTATCTCTACGCAAGAATTGGAGGTTGTTCATGACTTTGTGTACCTTGGCTCAACAATCTCTGACACTCTCCCTAGGTGTTGAGCTGGATCAACGCATTGGCAAAGCAGCTACCACGTTCTCTAGACTCACAAAGAGAGTATGGCTCAATAAGAAGCTGATGGCATATACCAAGATCCAGGTCTATAGAGCCTGTGTCCTGAGCACACTCCTTTACTGAGTGAGTCCTGGACCCTTTCTGCATGGCAGGAGAGGAAGTTAAATACCTTCCATATGTGTTGTCTCCGACGCATTTTTGGTATCACCTGGCAGGACAAAGTTCTAAATAGAGTACAGTGGTGCCTCGCATAGCGACGATAATTGGTGTAGCAAAAATCGCTGCAAAGCGATTTCGTCACTATGCGATATTAAAAAGCCCATAGGAATGCATTGAAACCCCTTCAATACGTTCCTATGGGCTTCAGACTCACCTTTAAGTGAAAATCCTCCATACGGCGGCTGCCCGGTAAGCGAGTGGCCATTTTTTTTAGCTGGCGGCCATTTTGGAACCGCCGATCAGCTGTTAAAAAAATCATTGCTTTGCAATGATCGGTAAGCGAAACAGGATACCGATCATCGCAAAGCAATTTTTCCCCATAGGGAACATCGCAAAGCGATCGCAAAAGCGATCGCAAAATCTTCATCACTATGCGATTTTGTCATTAAACGGGATGCCCGTTAAGCGAGGCACCACTGTAGTCCTAGAACGAGCTGGAATTTTTAGCATGTATACATTACTGAAACAGCGATGTCTACATTGGCTTGGACATGTTGTGAGAATGGCTGATGGTCGGATTCCAAAAGATCTCCTGTATGGAGAATTAGTGCAGGGAAATTGCTCCAGAGGGAGACCACAGCTGCGATACAAGGATATCTGCAAGTCGGACCCGAAGGCCTTTGGAATGGACCTCAACAGATGGGAAACCTTGACATCTGAGTGTTCAGCCTGGAGGCAGGCGATGCATCACAGCCTCTCCCAATTTGAAGAGACACTTGTTTAGCAGGCCAAGGCAAAGAGGCAGTGCCAAAATCAGCAAGATCAGGGAGCTGGACAGGGGACAGATTGTATTTGTCTTCAGTGTGGAAGGGATTGTCACTGTCCAATTGGCCTTCTCAGCCACACTAGACGTTGTTCCAAATCCTCCATACAGATCACGTTACCATAGTCTCTTGAGACTTAAGGATGCCTAATCTGAATGCTAAAATAAGTTGCAGTTAAACTAAGCCCATTTGAATCAATGGAAATTACAGAGGAATTGATAAACCACATTCCCATTGATTTAGTGGGCCTATTCTAGTACAACTTACTGTATGTAGCAACAGGATTTAGGCCAGTATGTAGTACACTCTTGATTGCTCATTCCTGAGAAGACACAGAAGCCTGATTTCACTTTTTGCCTCATCATTGCTAGAGGGTCTGGGGTTGTGGCAGCTTGAGCTGCCCTCACCACCATTCTGAGATCCATGCATGCCTGCATTTTGGAACCCAATTAGGGCACTATCTAGATGATTGCCTGTCCTTCAAAGATACCAGTATGCCGCTGGTCATCAAGCCACCATCTGCTTGCTGAAATGGGGAGGTTGGGGCCCTTTTACCCAACCCCCAGTAACCTTAAGGACTAAAACATAATGGGAAAGTGATTTTTAGCCAAATAAATGCAGGAGCATCATAGAGGATAGAAGGAGTTAAAGACCCCACTAGTCTTCTGTTGCATACTGCAGCATCCAGAATGCATTATCATGAATTTATTTCTTGGAGCAATAAACCTAAGGTTTCCTTTTACCTGCAGTGCTGTGTAGAAAACAGACAAACTTATTCATGCTAATTTAATTGTGGCCTAGGGGAACTAACCTGCAATTTTGGCATTTTAGCACATTACTCCAACTGAATTGTTTTGATAAAATTATCTCTAAACTTTCTATTATATTTTCCTTTTTCCATTCCCCCACATTCTTTTCTGTCACTCAGAAGTCTCACAAATTTCCATTTCCTCTTTGTTTTATAAACCTATTTTTTTCTTTTTACCTAACAGGTTCAAAGCTTTAAAAGAAAAACAAGACTGAGGAATATATTATACTTCAGATTAAAAAGTAGTAGAAGAAAATCCAAGATGCTAAGATCAATTTTAAATAAGGCAGAGATAATGTAGACTAATTGTATTTTCTAAAGGAATCTATTCACGGATAATTATGCAGCTTGAATGCAAAATCTTGTAATTAATCATACATGGGAAGAGCAAGCGAACTGTCATTTGAATTTACATATAATAGAAGTATCTTTTCCCCTCTGTTGAAGGAAGTATTTTCTCAGGAAATAATTTGTCAATATTATTAGAATACAAAGGACTGTGTGCTTTTGCCAGTAATTATCTCTCTTTAACGTTTATGCAGCCATGAAGGCCTGACTTAATTTCTCATCTAAATCTACATTAATCCTTCCCACTGGGCTGCATCAGGGGAAATATTAGATTGCACATTCGAGTGTTTCCAAACTGGAAGAAATATCTGTTTTTCCCAAATGGGGCCAATCTATCTTCAACTGAAGCACAGGATTTCCCAGCATCACGAAAACTTGCATGGAGTATTTTCCCCAATGCATTGCATTGAGAGAAAATGGTAGAAATCAGTCGCCCTGATAGGCAGGGTATGTATGTATGTATGTATGTATGTATGTATGTATGTATGTATGTATGTATGTATGTATGTATGTATGAATGAATAAATAAATAAATAAATAAATAAATAAATAAATAAATAAATAAATAAATAAATAAATAAATAAATATGCTAGGACACAGTTTCGTCCCAGCTGGCTTTTGTTGGGGGCAGGGAGGGGAAGAAAACTGCATAGCAAATGGCTGACATTTGGTAAGATTGTGTACAACAGTTGGTTCTGTGAGACTAAACTGACCCATCCAGCTGCATAAAGGTGAAAGTAGATTGCTCAGAATTGGAAACATGAACACACACATGAACATACCACAAATCTAGTGATATGTATTAAATATTTCACAATGAATACTGCTAGACATTGGTCATGTTATGGTAGGAGGGGATCTTTGCCTGTTCTAAGAACAGTTGCAAAGGCTATGATTTCCTTTCTCAAATAACATCAGCTCATATCTCTTAGAAGAAGAGGGTTGCTCAGGCAGATATTTGAAAGCTGATGCTCATCCTTTTTCAGACATTTCCATTTTCATCAATATGTTGCTTTGAATAAAAATGAAGGATTTTAGAGAAAATTATGGTGATTCCTCCTTTCTTGTACTTACATAAATTTAAGTCAAGTGTTTAAAATCCTACCATAGTGAAACCCTTGGCTCTTGTCAAGACTTTGGATTTGGTCTGTATCATGATGGTATAGCCTTGAAAGAATAAGGCAGGTGAAAGCAGTGATGAAATTGAGAGGTTTTTGCAGCCATGTATATTGCAGGTTGGGAGTTTAATCCCCCATTGTGGCTCCAAGGAGAAGAACTAGTCTGTGGGGCCTTGGGAAAGCTGCGCAGTCCCAGGACAGGCCCAGAAGAAAAGAATGGGAAACCACTTCTGAGTGGTCTCTACCTAGAAAACCCTGGAAAAGATCACCTAAATCAGGACTGACTTGATTCATCATCATTATCATTCTTCTTCTTCAAAAACTCCAGGCACAGTCAACATTATAAAACATTGACAAGTATTATATAACAGATACAAGTTTTGACAAAAAATCTAAGTATCTGTTTAATATTGACACAGTATGTATGCTTTCCCTAATATTGCCGTATTTTGTAACTCTGATAGTGTGATTTCTGAGATCTGCAACTCCTTATAGTACTGTGTGAAATTTCTTGATATTGTTCCCAAAGCCACAATAACTACGGGGACCACTGAAGTGTGCTTCTTCCAGAGGCGAGATGTTTTGATTGCCAGGTCTCTGTACTTTGTTAGTTTGTCCAATTCTTTATTTTCAACTCTGGCATCCCCCGGAATTGCAATGTCAATGATCCAGACATTTCTTTGTTCTATTACTACTATGTCTGGTGTGTCATGTTCAAGCTGTCTGTCCATTTGGATCTGGAAATCCCACAAGATCTTGACTTCCTCATTTTCTGACACCTTCTTTACCTGATGTTCCCTTGGGTTTTTGGAGGCCGGCAAGTTATATATATCTCTATGGGCACAGGCCTTGTTGAGGCAGATGGGCTTGCATGATTCAGTGAGGTTGAGAGCTATGTTGAAGACGAAGAGCCGAGCCATAACATAGAGGAAGAATGTCAACAACACCTGCAATCCCATGAGAAAAGAAGGTGGAGAGAGATGAGCAATCCTTCATCCTGATTGGCTTACGTCAGTGGAGAGTGAAGGAGGTGTTTCCAGCTTGTGAAGAAAATGACAGGATGTTACAGGGAGAGAGACTCTTTTTTAACTCATTTTTGGATTAATGGATTTTACCATGGATTTTTGAATGGACCTTGGAGTTCCCAATGCTAAGATGTAGTTCATAGTAAGAGAATAGAAAGGGGGGGCTTAGCCTTACCTGCCTTTCTAGCTAGTAGAATTTTCTTATTTTAATTTTTGTAGCTGGAATTTGCTAGATTTTCTAACTACCTTAGTTATGGAAATGTTATTGAATGCTATGCTTTGCAACAAACTGAATATCTCTAATTCTTTATTCTTCTAATAAAACAATAATACTTAAAACTTATGCTTGGTCTCTTGAACAGATAACCTGCTACCATACTTACTTTGTTTTTCTTTAAGGCCACAAATTAAGCTACTTTGAGTCCAGTATTTTCCTGAGTTTTGGGAGTTCTGGATGACTCATGATTTTAACTTGGTTTCTCAGTGATTTTTAAGTGGGAATAGACTTGGTGGAATGGTGCCAGTTAGACAGCTTGGTTGAGACAAGGACTCATCTCAACTTAAATAGGGATCAACTGGACTCTGAACCTCTCTATTCTAGCCTTCAGCATTCTCTTAGGAGAGCTGATTGGTGACAAAGACCATATCAGATGCTATAGCCCCTAGGTGACAAATGGGCTAGAGGACTCAGGAGACCCTGTTGAGGGACCAGGACAGGCTACTGGAACAACATAAACACAAAACTTGGACTCTCACCGAAAATTGAGAAATAATAATAATAATAAGAATAAGAAGAAGAAGAAGAAGAAGAATAAAAATAAAAGAATAAGTAGTAGTAGTAGTAGTAGTAGCAGCAGCAGCAGCAGCAGCAGCAGCGTTTTATATATTGAAAACAACTTATTACTAAATGTATTCTGATGCTCAAAAACAGGTCTTGTGAAATGGTGAATTACTTGCCTGGGTGGGACTTGTTCAAATTTTTAATACGTTACTAGTGTACTTTTTTGTTTATTGATGTATTGTAATACCTAGATCTTTTATGTTTCCTTCAGAAAATGGCCCAACCATATCTGTGCTTTGCAACACTAGATTCTGGATAATGTTTGGAAGTCAGCATCATTTTTGAGTAATAAGGCTGAAGGATCTTAAAGCCAGCTGTGTGTGTGCACGTGTGCATGTGTATATATCTTTGTATAAAACTCTCTTTGAAGAAAAGAGCTAAAACCTCATGCTGGTTGTGAATTAGAAAAAAAGTCTTTAAAAAGTGCAAAAGCATGTAATTAAAAGGCAGGGTGGGCAGGAGTATCAGCCAAATCATTATTTCTCTCTTGTGTAATGTCCTGCAGCCATTACACATCCTGACCTATTAGAGGAAAAGGAATGAAATGATTTCACCACGGTTTCTTAAGAAATAGATGTAATTATAAACACGCTAATATTTTCCAGATGCACAACCAAAGGAGCCCACATTAAGTGTTCCATCGAATGTCCAAAGTTCCTAAAGGATTGTGATGACATACACACATGCCACCGCCAGTCTTTAGGTTTAAAAGGCACATTTAAAATTTGATTTTTCTCCATGAGATAATGAGAACTTGTTAGTATAAGCCAAATAAAATAGTTGAAATATTACAATGATGCAATTATCATGGTGCAACAGACACACAGGGCTTAATACAGCTTCTGGCGGTCTGGAACACTTACTTTCAGCAGTTTAAGTTGCAGCAAACCTCTTGTGACACATGTAAAAGCCAAAAGCACCCTTTAGAACAAATGGGTGACGGAAAAGATAGTCAAAAAGCCGATCACTCCAATTCAGTCTCCTAACTTTTAAATCATTTTTATGGAAATTAGCTCCTAATATGGTGATCTTTGTACCTCACTCCACTTACTGTATAGCACTTACTCAACAAAAATACCTTTCGGGGGAAGGAAAGGTGGGGAATCCTGCAAATGCTTCTAGCTTCTATGCCCATGTTTGAAAGTAGTTACGGTCCGTGTGTGTGTGTGTGTGTGTGTGTGTGTGTGTGTGTGTGTGAGAGAGAGAGAGAGAGAGAGACTGTGTGTGTACAGGAATTTACAAAAAACTACAACACTGCGACCGCTTCATGAATTGCTGCCTTGTCATGGCAAAGGGTCTTGAGTAATTCAAATATTTCATAGAAGCTATGGGCTATGCCATGCAGGGACACCCAAGATGGACAGGTCACAGTGGAGAGTTCCGACTAAATGTGATCCACCTAGAGCAGGAACTGGCAAGCCACTCCAGTATCTTTGCCAAGAAAACCACATGAACAGAAACAAAAGGCTAAAAGATATGATGCTAGAAGATGAGCCCATCAGGTCGGAAGGCATCCAACGTGCTACTGAGGAAGAGTGGAGGACAAGTAAAAGTAGCTCCAAAGCTAACGAAGTGGTTGGGCCAAAGCCGAAAGGACGCTCAGCAGCGGATGTGCCTGGAAGTGAAAGTAAAGTCCGATGCTGCAAAGAAAAACACTGCATAGGAACCTGGAATGTAAGATCTATGAACCTTGGGAAGCTCAATGTGGTCAAACAGGAGATGGCAAGAATAAACATTGACATCCTGGGCGTCAGTGAATTAAAATGGATGGGAATGGGCAAATTCAATTCAGACGATTATCCTATCTACTATTGTGGACAAGAATCCTGTAGAAGAAATGGAGTAGCCCTCATAGTCAACAAAAGAGTGGGAAAAGCTGTACTGGGATATAATCTCAAAAATAATAGAATGATTTCAATACAAATCAAAATACTTTTCAACACCACAGTAATCCAAGTTTATGCACCAACCACTGATGCTGAAGAGGCTGAAATTGACCAATTCTATGAAGACTTACAACACCTTCTAGAACTGACACCAAAGAAATATGTTCTTCTCATTATAGGGGATTGGAATGCTAAAGTAGTGAGTCAAGAGATAAAAGGAACAACAGGAAAGTTTGGTCTTGGAGTTCAAAACGAAGCAGGGCAAAGGCTAATAGAGTTTTGTCAAGAGAACAAGCTGGTCATTACAAACACTCTTTTCCAACAACACAAGAGGCGACTCTACACATGAAAATCACCAGATGGGCAATACCAAAATCATATTTATGTTTTCTGCAGCCAAAGATGCAGAAACTACACAGTCAGCAAAAACAAGACCTGGAGCTGATTGTGGCTGTGACCATCAGCTTCTTATAGCAAAATTCAAGCTTAAACTGAAGAAAGTAGGAAAAACCATTGGGCTAGTCAGGTATAATCTAAACCAAGTCTCTTATAAATATACAATGGAAGTGAAGAACAGATTTAAGGAACTAGATTTGGTGGACAGAGTGCCTGAAGAATTATGGATGGAGGTTAGTAACATTGTACAGGAGGCAGCAACGAAAACCATCCCAAAGAAAAGGAAATGCAAGAAAGCAAAGTGGCTGTCCAACGAGGCCTTACAAATAGCAGAGAAGAGAAGGGAAACAAAATGCAAGGGAGATAGGTAAAGCTACAGAAAACTGAATGCAGACTTCCAAAGAATAGCAAGGAGAGACAAGAGATATAGAGGAAAATAATAGAAAGGGAAAAACCAGAGATCTGTTCAAGAAAATTGGATATATTAAAGGAACCTTTTATGCAAGGATGGACATGATAAAGGACAAAAATGGTAGGAAGCTCACAGAAGCAGAAGACATCAAGAAGAGGTGGTAAGAATACACAGAGGAAATATACCAGAAAGATTTGGATGGCCTGGACAACCCAGATAGTGTGGTTGCTGACTTTAAGCCAGACATACTGGAGAGTGAAGTCAAGTGGGCCTTTGAAAGCTTGGCTAACAACAAGGCCAGTGGAGGTGATGGCATTCCAGTCACCTGGAATGCCATCTTAAAAGATGACACTGTTAATGTGCTACACTCAATATGCCAGGAAGTTTGGAAAACTCAGCAGTTGCCAGAGGATTGGAAAAGACCAGTCTACATCACAATCCCAAAGAAGGGCAGTGCCAAAGAGTGCTCCAACTACCGTACAATTGCACTCATTTCACCCGCTAGCAAGAGTAGACGTCGTCTAAATGGGCGGGGTATAAAATTAAATAAATAAATAAATAAATAAATAAATAAATAAATAAATAAATAAATAAATAAATAAATAAAAGCTCAGAATCTTACAAGGTAGGCTTCAGCAATATGTGCACCGAGAACTCCCAGAAGTACAAGATGGATTTCGAAGGGGTAGAGGAAATAGAGACCAAATTGCTAACATGTGCTAGATTATGGAGAAAGCCAGAGTTCCAGAAAAACATTTACTTCTGCTTCATTGACTATGCAAAAGCCTTTGACTGTGTGGACCACAGCCTTGACCTGAAAGGACACTCCTTTTGTAGAAGGCCACTTCAGAATCACCCCTGGATTGCATACTTTCCTCAAGAGCAGACTCAAAAATTGTCATCACTAACCATGGCAACATGCTTGCAATGGGTGTGCCAGCATTATTTATGTTTCCAAAAGACTATAAAATGATATTTTAAACCATCTCTGTGTGTGGACATGGCAAAGCAAGTGGTTTGCTACAGTGTCTCCCCCAGATATTTATTTAAAAGTAGTTTATTTCAGATTGCAATGTGCTATGTTTGAGGCTGCCTTTAAAGTTTGTGCAGAAACTTCAGTTGCACTGGCTATGCTCCTGAGCCAAGTTCAAGGAGCTTGTGTTGATATATTATGTGCAATCAAGTAGCCTCTGACTTAGGGCGACCCTATGAATGAGTGATTTCCAAAATGTCCTGTCCTCAACAGTCCTGTAAATGCAAGACTGTAGCTTCCTTTATGGAATCAGTCCATCTCACATTTGGTTTTCTTTTTCTGCTGCCTTCAAACTTTCCCAACATTATTGTCTTTTCCAGAGAACCCGCCTTCTCACGATATACCCAAAGTAGGACAGCCTGTTTCAACATTTTTATCTCCAGGGAGTTTTGCCTTGATTTGATCTAGGGCCCACTTGTCTTTCTTGCACTTCAGGGCATCCACAAGTTTCTCCTTGAGCACATTTCAAACAAATTTCTGGGCACTTACATCTCAGAGGACTTCTCATAAATGCCAACATGCTAGTGAAGAAGGCACAGAAGAGGCTGTATTTCCTGAGAATACTTGGGAAGTCAAATTTATCTCAGCATTTACTTCTGTCCTACAATCGTAGCACCATTGAGTGTCCTAACCTATGGCATTCTTGTATGGTTTGGGAGCAGCTCTGTAGCGGACAAAAAAGCTCTACAGAGAACCATTAAAATTGCCTAGAATATCATCGGGGTCCAGCTATCAACCCTGGAGGACATCTTCACATCCCGCTGTCTGAGGAAGTCACACAGCATCCTTAGAGACTTTTCCCATCCTGCTCACAACTTCGTTGAAACGTTGCTGCCTGGCAGAAGATACAGAACAATTAAGACTCGGACACATGTTTTCTGAATAGTTTTTATCCCAGACCTATAATTGTACTTAATAATGAACTTAAATACCACCAGCAGTGAACAGTTGGACAGTGTTACTTAGCCTGCAGTGCAGATGTGTGTGTTCTTAGTGGGGGATTTTTAGTGGGTGTGGAGTGTTTGGGGATTTTTTATATGTGTGCATGTGGGTCTGGTCTCTGGGTGTCCGTGTGAATTTCGTTGTATGTGTATATTGTGTATATACTTACAATGACAATAAATTTATAAAAATTTAAATTTCAGATATTTTTTCCAGTCAGCTTTCTTTACTGTCCAGCTTTCACACCCTCATATGGAGAGCAGGAATACAATAGTAGAGATGATCTTGGTCTTGGTCTCCAGTGATACATCCTTACACTTTCATATTTTCTAATTCCAGCCTTCCTCTGATTTCTTTGCTGCAGTCTCCATTTGGATAGATGATTGAATCAAGGTATACAAAATCTCTATTTCAGTGTATTCGTTGTCAATATTACAGTTGTATAGTTCTTCTGTAGTCACAATTTTTGATTTCTTCTTATTCAATTGCAGTCCTGCTTTGGCACAACTGGGACAGAATGGAGCAAAATAAAAAAGTACTGTAACTAACGAAATTAGAGTCACAATGCCTTTGTCAAGAACATAATCTCTTGGGTTGCCTAAGACTAAATCCATGGTAAGTGTACTATTGTGTGGAGAGTATCCTGATTAGAGCTTAATACTTGGGCAGCTAAATAAGGAAGAATGTGATATACCACATATCCAGGTTCTGTGTGCATTTAAAGATTTTATGTATGTTGATACCATGACAAAGCACAAGAACATACATATACTCATTGATATACAATTATCAATTCCAAGCAATGCTATATTATGTGAGTTTCTGCAGTTTCTTTCTGATGGCCAAATTAATTTGGGTCAGTGATTTATTGTTTTATTACAGTTACCAAAGAAGAACGTAAGACCACCCCCTCTCCCCTTGCCATTTCTTCATAATTATTAGGAGGCTGCATGTTATTAAAACAGTGATGTAATTGTTTTATATGTGGCATGTTGGATTCTGATCTAATAGGTAGAAAAAGTAAATAGGAGAAATAGACAAATCAATACAATGCACCTAATCAATCAGCTTTGAATATATAAGTTTCCAACTTACAGCCTAGAGAAGTTGGGAGGCAAAGGCCTGACACTTTAATTTTTGATACAGAATATGTATTTATTTTTCACATTCTTTCTAGGTGACTAATATTTAGAAAAACATAATACAAAACTTTACCATTAAAATAATAGTTTTTGTGGTACCCTTTTAAATTGCACCATTAAATTTTATGTTCTTACAAACATGACATTAAGATACTGTACATTCCGAGGTGATAACTGTTTTAATGAGGAATTTTGGGGGGCGGGCAGGATTTATATTTAGGGGTTAATTACTGTACATATTCTCATGCACTTGGCTTCCAAACGCCTACATTAACCTCCCTGAGAAGTAAGGCCAACTACTTATCACAATGTATCTCACTGAGACCTTAGAAAAATTAGTTAATGGCACAGCTCCAAGGAATCCCTAGCTGGCACAGACATTGACCTTGCTGAGTAGAAGATACTGGGTAGTCCCTAAAAGTAACTTTTCCAGCCGCTTATCTGTTTGTTTTACCCTTGGTTTGCTCCTAGCAGGCACCCAGTACAGCGATTTCCTAGTTGGTCCATCTGGTCCCAACCAAAGATAAATCAGATAGGCCATTAGGTTTAGAGTTAAAAGTGTTAGGAGGTCCAACTTCTTAGTCAGGATGACTGACTGAAACTTGCCCATAACAGTGTTGTATGTGTAATATGCTGTTAAGTGAGAACCAACTTATAGTGAGCCCAATAGGGCTTTCAAGGATAAGTGCCATTTTAAGGAATGGTTTTACCAGCGCCACCCTCCTTCTCAGCAATTGACATGGCCAAGCTAGGGTTTGAACCTAGGTCTCCTAAGTCTGTTACTCTATACCACATACTGCTTCATTTTAACATTTTAAATTTGTTTGAACTTTATTTATGTTTCATATACATCCATAATTTTAAATTGTGTAATGCTTTGCAATGAAGAAAGGGAGATCCAGTATACCACAAGTGCATTTTACAACACCAGCTAAAGACCATTAATGAGTCATCAGATCTATAAAAAGTCAGGAGAGGGCAAGGCAGGAGCTATAAAAACAGACTTAGCTGCATCAGTAGTCTGTGTGGGCTCCCCCCCTTCTTCTTCTTTTGATAAAAGTCTTTTTAGCCTTCCTCGAAAGGGCGGGGAAATCCTCCACAGCAGAGAAGCACGTTAAGTTACAATTTTCTCTGGAAGAAATCCTGTCCCCCCCCCCCCAAATCTGGAGACCAGTCACTACTACTATTCTTCCAGTCTGAGGGGAGTGGGAGGGAAGAGGCATCTTTTCTAGTCACCATTAAATCCCCATTAGTGGCAGAGTGCTGGCCATCACACAATGCTGCAGAATGCCTGCAAGGGGAAGAAGAAACACTCTGTATAGTGGGCTTTTGCATGCCTTTTCTACTCTCCTATAATGGCAGCCATGATCAACTCACACTCCCTATTGTCATGGAAGTGACAGAAAGTCTTCCAGTCTCCCCCCCCCACCACCACCACAAGGGTCCCTGGACTCATATAGGACTGTCTGTCTGACCCATTGGTAACATTCTGGATGCAGAGTAGCAAGAGGGGAGGGAAGGTGCAGAGAGGGAGAGACGACCTAGCCTTCATGTGGCCATTTCTGTCCGCTCTTATCTGCACACTGTTCCTGTGCAGACAATGAGACTTAGTCTGATCTTGGTTTTGCTGAGGCGGGGAACAAAACTGGGTACAAATACTATCAAATGTTGTCATCCTTTTTTTAAAAAAAACCTCATGCTGCTACTGTCAAGCGATCCCAGTGGTATGTTATATTCCACATCTTCAACACCCCACAGGCTGCCAATTGATCAGAGCACACTGTCTTTTTTTTAAGGTGACAAGGTAATAGCTGGTGGGAGATGCGAAGAGGAATGTGCATCATTGCATAATAACAGCAACTAACAATGGCAAGGGTCTCAGTTTTCCATTTTCTGTTAGGAATAAAAATGGGTGGGACCAGATTTCCATATTGAACAGAGCTGAGGTAGCCTTGCAACTGGAAAATTATGTAAGTGCCTCTCTGTACTCTTCAATTCTGTTAAGATATCTGTCAAGCATTGTAAACCCTGGACAGGGACAAAAACATATCCAATTAGTCTCTTGAAACTTCACCATGGTGCTGAAATTTACCTCTTTCCTTAGTGTTTGGTGGTGGTTCTCTTCAAAACAATACAAACTGAGATTTCAAAAAACAAAAGTGGCATAGTAATTTTATTCATTTAATATGAAAAAATATAAATGCTTGCAGTTCTATAAAGGATGAGCAACTGAGTGAGTTCAAAGTGATTTATTTGATTTCTCACATAATCACAGTTATAATTTTACAACGATAAGGTCTGATACTACTTACAAACAATGCATATTAAAATGAAAGCACTCTTTCCTTCCCAACAGTTACAAAATGGGTCTCGAGCCTCCCATAACAGAAGCTTCTTGTGAGCATGATGTTTCTTGAAGTTTTTTTTTAATAGTCTGCATTCAAGACCTAATTCTAACAGTTTACTACTTCTCGATGCTGGGATTAAAGTTCCTAGCAGGAGACAGGTACTGTGTGCAACCTGAAAGTGACTGCAGACTTATATTGATACTAATTTACACACTATATACAATTTAGAGAATTAGCTATTTTCCCTACTTGGTCCTGTTTCCGTTACCCTTTTCCCTCCCTCAAAATTTCATCTTATTGGTCAAGTTTTGTTTTCCTTTTAACTATATACACAATTACTCTTCTTGCAGGCAAGGTGTGATGATACTTAACAACGGAAACAGCAAAATGCATGCTTAATTGCAGGAAACGCACAGCTTTATATGGAACAGCACGTCAACATGTAGAGAGTCATTGTTTAAATAGCTGCTGACTGTCTTCAGCTCATTTTAAAACCAAGAAACAAGAGGCTTCTGCTGCATGCAGTGCTTGATGGGAAAAATCTTTCTACAATGGTATGCTTGAAGACTTTGTTTTTTTAGCAATACAAGACATGTACATTATATTAGGATTACTTTGTTTTCTTTTTACATTGTTGTACATTTCATTCTTAACTTAAAAGGATTTAAAAAAGCAAATACATATTTGACTGTTGTCCCACAAAAGATATTTTGGTTATTCAGTCTTCCCTTTAACGTCATTGGATGGTTGTTTTTACTGATATTAATTTATCCAGGGGAAGAAAGAAATATGGCTCAGTAGTGGCTTGTACTGATTTTTAATCATTAAGAAAAATGTAAAAAAAAACCCCACCTATTTTATTGTGTAACATAATGATTTCAATCTCCCACAGCACAAAGAACCCAACTGTGATCACCGTCATTTTCCTCCTCTAGGGCAGTGGTTCCCAACCTTGGGTCCCCAGATGTTCCTGGATTACAACTCCTAGAAATCCTGACCAGCGCAGCTAGTGAGGAAAGCTCCTGGGAGTTTTAGTCCAAGAACATTTGGGGTACCAAGCTGGGAACACTGCAGGGGAAAAAGATACTGTACTGTTGTTTGGAAAGATATTCTAGTATTTCAGAGTAGTCCTCTAAAAATCAGCAAAGTTTGGGGCATTATCTAATACTGGAGTTCCATTGACAGAACAGCAGAAATAGACAATCTCTCCTCATCCCACTACGGACTCTTGTAAGCCCCCCAAACCAGCTCTGGAGGTTTACAGAGCTGCAGCCAGTTTTGGAGAGGGTATAGAGAACTGCGAGGAGGAGGAAAGGGGAAGAGATTTCCATTGTGCTGAAACTGCGACATCAGCATGATGCTGGATTTAAGCTTTGAAAATACATTAAAACCACAGCAACAGAAGACCTCAGATTAGGCAGTTTCTTGTGTGTTTCATGATTTGTTCAAGTATGATTTCATTACAATTTTATGTTCCATATACATACAATAGGATACCACTTCAGTTTGTACCTTACTACATGCATATGAAGCAAATCTTGACATAATTCATGAAGTTACCTGAGGGAATGGAATAATTGGCAGAAAAAAATGGTCAATGTATTTTAAAAATAGCTTTTAGGATATCAAATTAAAAAAAAGATGGACAGACATTCTGAGCTTGTGCTTTGAGCTTGGTTCATGCAGAACATACAATGAGCAATACAAAGGATAAAAGTGTCCACCACCAATTGTATCTTTTCTGGGAAAACTTATAAATTATAGTTAGACTCTACTATTGGTACAAAGGTCTGAAGAAAAGCCTACATATTTAAATATGTTATCACTTTACTTCAACTAATATCAACAGTAACACTGATATATTTTGCAAATATACAATATGTAGAGTGTATCTTCAACACTATTAACATTAGATGACATGCAGACAGTTCTATTATCTCTTATAGGAACAAAACAGTTTAAATTGCAAGGAACAGACCCTCAGGGGGCTGATATGAGCCCTCTTAGGTAATCTGCACCATTTTGGACAGTCTGGTTGACTATTTGATTTATTTTTATTACTTTATTTCATATGAAGTTATTTTGTAGAAAAAATATTGCACACATTGAAAATAATATAACTCTAGGTGAATGCTTGTGTTGAATGCAAGTTAACAAAAGTACTGTACAGTACTCAGTTTTCAGTTTTGCTGGTAGCCATGGTATAATCCATTGCATGAAGAGGGGGGAGGAGAGAGAGAGAGAGAGAGAGAGAGAGAGAGAGAGAGAAAGAACAACAAACAGACAAACAGGAGACATTAGAAATAACCAGTACAATAAAGTCATCTTCACACATCACTTCAACATTCAGAAGCAATAATCATTTTTGTTTTGTTTTACCCATCTCTCACTGGAACTTTTTCCTTCTGCTTCTTTTAAACCACATTCACAATTCTGCCGATGCAGTTCCGCGGTTCTTTTCGTTTCCACCAGTCAGATGTACAGTCCTTGTGACTGAGGTGGCTCAAAATGCTGAAACTATAAAGTATGCTCCATGTATGATTTTCTTTTTTAAAAAAATAGGGTTTAGGGATACAAAAAAAATCTCATATGGATTTGCAAATGACTCATTACAACACATAAGCAACAAGAGCACAGCTGGATTTTACAAGATGTCTTGCGACTAACTAGACTATGACAGTTTGAGCATAGACTCAGCCTGCTGAGTACTGGGTAAAACTAACAAATGTGATGAGAAAAATGGTGAGAAAGTCCTGTTGCCAGCACATGGCTACATGGAATTACAGTTATAAAAATCTACACTCAATACTAAAATAAGCCTTCAAGTTTCAGATTGCTTTCATATGGAAAAAACTCTGAACTCCAGTCTATTTTAATTGAGATAATCTGAGTAACTTATAGAAAAGAGGCAATGTGGCTGAAACGAATGGATGTTTCTATTTTAAGGTCTGAGATGAATGTTTATGCAGTGTATGCAAGTACCTTCCATTTACATCTTCATGTGTGTTTATTAAAACATATATGGATATAAAAGAAATGTAGATAGTGTAAGTTCACAGTTATCACAGCCTTTAAAGTGTCTAATAAGTTGAGTAACCAAAATGTAAAGAGAACCTATAATAAAGGTTATCTCTTGTTGCTACTGTATAGTTACTGCATCTTAACTAGTTTGCTTACCTGAAATAGCAGAGCAGTTTTTAATACTGAGTATATTATGTTAATAAAATAAGGATTTGTACAAAGTAATATTTAACTACACCTGCTAAATGCTATGTTAGTTGGCACATGTTGCAGTGATTGCTTAGAGATTCTGCCCCCCAAACCCCCCAAATCCAGAAAATCTTTAAATGAGAATACTGAAATGCCTGGAGTTTGTTCTAGTTTTTGGTCTACATTTTCATACATTGTTCATCTATTGTACTGCCCTTCTATCAGTAAGTGGAATTCCTGGTAAAGTATATATTGCTAGCTTTGTGGACTGCAAAAGTTTTGTTCTAAGCATAAATGTTAACTATACAGTATATATATGTATATATGTATATATTTATATATTTATATTATATAAAGTTTACTTACGTACTTTCATCAACCATATGAGGTCTACTTTTTTTGCCCATTGACAATTAAGGAGCAAGAATGCAACACCTGGTTCTAGTTCATTTTTTTTCCTTTTATTTTGAATTGGTTATGTTTTAGTTATGCATTAAAAACTGTCATGGGAATGAATAAAGGTAGCTTAATGTTTTCAGCAAGCATTGTATTTTTCAAGGCTACTGGAAAAAAAGGAGGGAGAAGGTCACCACCAATTTCAACAGTAAGACCAGCAACAATCAGGCTAATATGATGAATTGTTCTATTGAATCCTTAAGGCAAAGGAGACAAGTAAGTTCTTTCTGGCTTGGAATTTTTTAAAATCCAGTTTTACAGGCTGCTTCTGTTTTCTGTTAAGTGCCATTTACATTTATGTCTAGAGCTACATTTGCTGGCAGGGCGGTTTTGGTTCTAGACTACTGTGCTGATGCCGCTATGTTTGGGCTTAGTGCTGGTTGAAGTAGAAGCGGCCCCTGGCTGTCCATGGTGGTGGGAAACATGGGAAGAGTGAACTGAGTGAGGAGGGGGCAAGGAAGGGTGGGGAACATGGGAATGTGGTGAGTGGGAATGTGGCATGTAAGAGTGTGGCGTATGAGCTACGTGTTGTGAATGCGGCATATGGTGATATTGATGTGGATGCTGGATATGTTGGGGTGGGTGGTAATGGTGGTGGTGGTGATAAGGGGGTGGATTCTGCATGTGGCAGTACTGAGAATGGTGAGTGTGCACTTGTGCCTGGGTCTGCCCCTCCAACGGCCCTGCGTGGTGCACGGCCGAAGGGTGCTGAGAATGCTGCTGATGTGAAATTATGGGAGGGTGCGGAGGTGGTTGTGATGGGCCAGAGATTAGATGGCCTTGGGAAGGCTTTCCTCTTTTGCTACCAAATAAGGACCCTAGTAGTGAGGAAGAATTAGGCATAGTCTGGTGAGGGCGAGATGGACACTCTCGGGTTGATGTAGCTCTTCGGCGCATATGAGGACTGCTAATGATGGACCCCTAAAAAGAAATTAATAGAAAATAAAAATTAAAAAAAATATCAAAATATGTGTAAAAGAAAAAAGTTCACAGCGACCATCATGTTTTTTTTCCCTCTTGAGAACTCATATGGATAAACTGTTGTATGGCGTAGAAGACAATCTGTCTTTCATTTAGTCTCTCTCTATCTCTCTTCCAATTTGTTTCTTCTAGGTACAAGCGGGTGATGATAAATATGACCCATTTACAGATACTTGTGTTTGTTTTAAAAAAGAAATTAATATATTAAGCAGTAACAACTTATCCAAGATCAGTGACATATGTCTTTCTTTTTGTTTTAAACTATTTTTTAAATTTAAAAATATTATAGTTTATTCCCCCCCCAGGACCAATATACTGAATTAAAATTAAATAATTGGCACACTGTTACTATTCAGATCTTCTGTTGCTTTCCCCCCTAAAATTAAACTGAATAATAATCTTTTTCTGTTTTTATGAAAGAAGGGGCCTCTTACTAACAGACTGGATCTCTTTTTCAACAGGCTCTGTGCACTTTATGCACCTCCTGACCTACAGCACAATATTTCCTAATTTTTAGCTACTGGGGACACTTTTATTTTTCTTACAGGCTACTAAAGGGACATAGCAATGGTGAGGCACCATGTGCTATATGTAGACTGTAGTCTACCTAATTCAAACATACACATACACACCACACATAC
Organism: Pogona vitticeps; assembly: GCF_051106095.1. Lineage (NCBI taxonomy): Eukaryota > Metazoa > Chordata > Lepidosauria > Squamata > Agamidae > Pogona > Pogona vitticeps. The sequence continues at coordinate 71,759,255 of NC_135784.1, read as the reverse complement.
ATACATGTGTGCACGCACACACACACACAAATCTGCAGGCTGAATCCAAAGACATGAACAGTATATAAATGGTTTGAAGATGAATGAAATCTCATGAAATCCACATTGAATTCATCCGTCTTTATTTGTTTTCTTTCCCCATGCCCTATCTATGCAATTCCATGGTGTCATGACTGCATACATTTCACAGTTTAACTAGAAAATAAGCAATATGAATGGCTGAGCATGAAGTCAATAGTTAGGTTAAATATCAAAACAGCACCAAGATCGCACTGTGTAACCACGAACCACTGGGCTTTTAAGCAGGGACCAGACTGAAACGGTGGCAAGAGGGCACATTGTATTCATTGAATCATGCTTGCAGGAACAAAAGGGGACAAGGTTAGCTGAAATTATATATAGATATATAAAAAAGGAGGGGGGGTGCTTGATCTAAAACAAGCCAGAAATAGTGTTGCTGTTGTTGTTTTTTAATGCTAAAAATACAAAGTGAGTAGCCTTGGCATGCATTTTATTTGAGGCAGGCAAGTTGTATGTTAGAAGAAAAAGAGCAAAAAATGTATATAAAAGAAAGGTTTGAAATGCACATCACATCCAGCTAGACATCAGTAACTTCCTACTTACTTCCATATTGCTGTCTAGCGATCCTGCACTGCTGCGACGCCCACGCTTGCCTGCCCAGGACATGCAATACCATAGATTAGAGACTGAGACAAGACCTGGGTGATAAATAGCCACCCTCCTTGATTCATTGTAGGATCCTCTGTGGGACTCTGGAGAGTTATTTTGCATGTTGCTGTACTAGTGCATGCTTAAAGCACAATCCCATGCATGTTTACTCTGGAGTTTGTCCCAGTGGGCCTGGACTCTCCACCAGAAGTGTTTAGGACTGAACCTCCTGACCTAAAGAAATTTAATCTCTGGATGTATTTCACATCCCACCAAACTGAATTTAAACATTTCCATTTATTTTAATGAAGCTGGATCCAGGTTTGAACACACTGAAATGAATGGGACTTCTGTCAGTGATGACTAACTTTATGTTCCATTAATTTCAATGGGTCTATTCGATATATGACTACATTTGGATCCAACTTGGGGCTTGGAATAGTACAACTAACATTTAAATTCTAATTATCTCTTTTTAAAAAATGTAGTTTAGCAGGGAAAACATGTATATATGTAAACATAGCATTTTAGTAGATGCCGTACATTATATATACATTTAACTCTAATATGCAATGCTTAACTAATAATTGTCATATTGAATAAGATTTTAAATAGTTGTGTTTTTCCAAATGTATGATTTTTTCAAAGATTATTTTAATATACTGTTTTCCCAGAGTGGGATGCAAATTTAATCTTTACTTCTGTGAAAACACAATTATGTGAAGTACAATAGTGGATTTCATATAACCTTTCATGACAAAGGAAACTAAACTTAATTTTATATAGCAAATGTGAACAGCTGTCAAAATCATGGCTTGATTTTGTTTGATAACTGTGCAGTGCTTATGCATTTAAGTATTTCCACAGTTGCCTGGTTTGGGTCCAGTTTTCATAAAAATGGGTGTCCCGATCATATGCCATTTCCTAATGCCCTGGTGCCTAGATGGATCATTCATATACCCAAACAACTTACTTGGGCATCATAATGACATCACGAGTGACCACCTTTGGTTCAAAAGATTTTCTTGGAAATCTCAGGGCATATCCAGACAGGCATTAGTCCTGCTCGTTTGTGCTTGCAGGGGCAGATTGATTTACTCTCCCTCCCCCCACAATCTAATTGCTAAAGAGGACCAATTTGCCCCCAAAGCACCCTCAACCTGCACCTTTTTGAGCCTGTTAGGGTCTTCTACTTTTTTGGTGTGGGTTGGTGCGCTCTAGTTTAATTCGCATGTGCAATCACTGGGAACAGACCAAAATTGATGCTTGCAGTTGGTAAAGCTGCCATGACTCCTTCTGGTTTAAATTCTGGTGCTGTGAAGTGGATTAATAAGCAAGCCACTTCAAGGTACGCACTGGCAAATTAAACATTTCTTCTGCAGCCAGGTAAGGGAAGTGAATTTTTTTTTTTTTGCATCTACTAGACCAGTGGTTCCCAACATTTTTCAAACCACGGACCGGTTTAGCATTTGGGCAGGGGGGAGTCATTGTTCATGTGTGGGGTGTGTGTCTGTGGGTGGGTGTGTGCATGCAGGGGGCAGCAGGAGATCTGTCTCCATAGCCAAGGTCCTGCCAAGGTCATAGCCCGATACTGGGCTGTGGACCAGGAGTTGGGAAACCCTGTAGTAGGCTACTGCTGATGCACAGATTTAATCCCCCCTTTTCCTTTGTGTAAAATGGCAACTGAAACTACAGTTTCTCAGTCATCACAGCACATAAGGTAAAGAAATTTAATCTTAGTGATTCAGCACATCAGCAATGGTCTAGCATTTATTTTCTCTCTTTCCTCCCCACTGATTATGCTAAATGTTTTTTGAATAGAGTGAGCATGTCTGGAGTGTGTGCACACCTATAGCTAGACAAACATCTTGCCACTTAAGAAAGCAAAGAAAGACACATTCCCCCCCTTCTTTTTTTCTTGGGGGTGTCTGTTGCGTGCAAAAGAGAGGCGGAAAAGTTGAGTGTAGCTGGAAGACAAAGTGCAAATGGGAGGTGTGCACGGATCTGCAACAGAATGTCTCTTTTATTTTTACATAGACACAGGGATCCTGTTGGGGAAATCTCTTGTTCAGATGCATATATACCTATTCTTTTTTTATTGGTTTTGTGATCTCAAAACAATCCTCATATCTTTTTACTCACATGTCTGTCTGTGTGTACAATACCCACTGACGCCCCCTCCAATGGTGAGATGGGGGTGTCAGTGGGAAACACAGAACACGTCTCTGCGTGTCCTGTTCTTTTGTTTCTCCCACTCCCTCTCCAAAGTTGGTGAAGCCAAAGGAGAGCACAAAGGGCATGCAGGTGTCTGATTGCATTTGGTTTCTCTCTTTGCACCACATGTATCTTGCTGGTCTTTCTCTGCTTCTGCTACCTGCCCTTCCCAGACATACTTGAACCCACTCCCTTTTCCTTCTCCCAAACTCCAGCTTTGCATAAACTTGCCACTTTAGGATGCTAAAATAGGGTTGCTTGAACTGACCATTTGGATGCAAGGATTGCACCAATTGGCATATTGCTCCCCCCCTCCCTATGACCAACTCTATTTAGGCTGCACCAGCCGACACCAAAAGGGCCAGTCTGGACATGCCCTCAATCTTTGGATGTATGTCCAAGCACTTACACTGGTATAACAGCAAATACATTTTGCATACAACATCTGTACTGAACAGGTTCTGTCCTATTAACAACTAAGATGCTTCAAAGTAGTCAAAATTAAAAAAAGACAGATGCTCCAGAATAGATAAAGTGCAGGCTCAACAAGAGTGATTAAACCCACTTATTAATGGAGATTGTGGGTGCATCCAAAATAATCCTGGAGGAAAAAGAAGTGAAACTGTTCAACTAATGGTTGCAGAAATGCTAGTAGAGCATCTAGCACTAGCAAAAAGCAGCACAGTAAAATTATAATAAACTGTGAAAGAGCCTGTGTAATCAAAGTATTTGATCTGACATATATGCAAGGATAAAAATAGTTTATATAAGTAGTACAAGTGTAGTGTTGGCAGAATGAAACCACTGGATGTGATCCACCATTTCCCATAAAGTTTAAAGTTATGCAGTATTTCTTATTTCACTCATGATAATCATGCAGTTCCCTCAGTGTCCTAACAATATAGACGGCCACTTAACTAATGCAAAAATCACTAATATCTTTTCCAGGGATTGGACAAGTCCCTTGTTGTTAGCAAGTGCCTAAGAGATGTGAAGTACTTCACTTCGTCTCAACTGTATAACCAAAGGTCTATGGAAGGTTCTTAGTTCTGCAGTCCCTTTCCTAGCACTTTTATAGAACAGCTTACATTTACAGAATACTGAAAACAAATGTATTTTGTGGGAGCAGTAATCTCAAAGGTATTTTTAGAAATAACTATTTAAAAATCCATCTTGTCTGCTACGTAGAAGAAAAATTCCATATTCACATGATTTAAGTTTTGTGTTATACATTCAAACAAAGCAATCCATTTTATCATATTTTATTTTAAATATTTCTGATTCTTTCATCAACTTTCCCCCCTCCAAGGGCACTTAAATTCAGGATTTTCTGTTGTAATGGCTGCTTCACAGGCAATCAGCTCAAGCTAGTGTGCTTCTCAGTTTAAACTAACTGCCATTCCAATCCTAAACTAAATCAACTGAATGCATTTTCAAGTATTTGTGCTAAGGAACATAGCCTCAACCTAATTGATTAATTCTGCTTAATTCCAGTATGCTGGCATAGGTGCTTTAAGATGGCATTCACACAATTTTCCTACTGACAATACTTGGTTAATGTGATAACAACAGTTCCAACCCTTGTTTAGTAACCTAAGGTAACTTACTCAGAGAAGAAGAAAAAGATACTGCTAATGTGTACTCTTTATGATGATGACTTCACATGCAGCACTACAAGCAGTTAAATAATAAGCAACCATAATCTCTGCTTAAGTAGTCATATCTGCCAGATTCCTGTTTTCATGGAAATTCTACTCATAATATGAATCTATCTAATCATTTAAACAGTTCAGCAGACCCTTCTGAGGATTTTGTGCCTATGTGAGACTCCTGAAGCATCTCCTTTTCTGATGCGACTTCACTATTGTGGCATTTACACTACACAGGGAAGTTAACTTGGTTACATATTTTCTGTCATTTCAAAAAGGTATGCCCATTAAGCAAATAATTCAGGAAGGAACAAGTTCATTTATATGCTTTGACCTAAGTAGACATGGACAGAATCCAGTTGCAGATGCTTTTGCTGCTGGAAGCTGCTTCCACCACTGGAAGCCAGAGAGAGACAATGCCCTTCACCTTCCTGCATTCCCGTATGCACTCTCAGAATCTGCTCCAATGGGCTGGCAAAATGTCTGGAGCAGGCTTTCTGCACTATGGGAGACGGACAGGAAGAAATTCTTGACAGGGATCTAATGCTGGCTGTTGCTTCTTAAAATTCTCATATGCTGGGAGTGCAAATGCTATTGCCATGCCATTTGCTCATCAGCATAACCAATGGCAAGGGATGAGACAGTTTTGCGATTATACATTCCCACTAACAAGCTGATATGTGGAGATTGAGCCAAATGTTTCTGATTCAAAATCAGTATTACCCCTTAATCATTTGGAAATTAAAATTAATACATTGTAGATTAGACATCCTTCAGTCTCAAGAGACTATGGTAACGTGCTCTGAATAGAGGACTTGGAACAGCGTCTAGTGTGGCTGAGAAGGCCAATTCGAGAGTGACAGTTCCTTTAAATTAATACATTATTTAGCAGAATATAAATACATTTTCTTTCATCCTTTGAGAGAGCAGCACATAGTTGGGTTCAAGGTAAATGCAGATAAGAGAAGAATGATAAATCCCAGGATCCCCTTTTCTGTTCAGTTTGTTTCCTTCTGCTCTTCTCTCTAAGATCTACGGTGTAACAGAGTTTTGAACTAGGGCCAGAGACACATTCTTCCTGCATGTATCTTGGACCTATCAATGCATTGCTCTTTCAGTCTCTACTCAGCTACAAAACTATCCAGTTGGTTCCTGCCTACTCAATGAACAGAAGCATAATTACAAAATAAATGACAAATTTTAGTTACTCTTATGATTAACTATTTCTAATACTGGTGCTAAAGAAGCAGTTCTGAACATGGTTACTATGATTAGATTTTCAACTTTATCCACAGCTCTAGGTCAAATTACTGTCTTGTAAAATCATGCCAGAGGGACGTGGTGGCGCTGCGGACTAAACCACAGAAGCCTGTGCTGCAGGGTCAGAAGACCAGCAGTCGTACGATCGAATCCACGTAACGGAGTGAGCTCCCGTTGCTTGTCCCATCTCCCGCCAACCTAGCGGTTCGAAAGCATGCAAATGCAAGTAGATAAATAGGGACCACCTTGGTGGGAAGGTAACAGTGTTCCGTGTCTAAGTTGCACTGGCCATGTGATCACGGAAGATTGTTTTCAGACATAACGCTGGCTCTATGGTTTGGAAACGGGGATGAGCACCGCCCCCTAGAGTTGAACACAACTGGACAAAAATTGTCAAGGGGAACTTTTACCTTTACCTTTAAAATCATGCCACAAAATACGAAGTTACTCAGTAAGTTACTGGAAGTCCCACTACTATTTGCAGAGATACACATTATATTTCAAATATTCATTCTAGACCTGCTCTCTGAGATAAAAAGAAGCACATTCTGGAAGGTGCCTGGGCTATATGATACACAGACCACATAACCCCACCAGATAAAACTAAGCAAGCAACCAGGAAAAAGCTAACTACTGTATTTATTATTTTAAATTAATTTTATTTTAGCGGTGTTAAGGAACATATTTCATGGCGGAGGCCCAAAAGATGTCACTTAATTATTCACAATATCTCTTAAAAATTGTAATATTATTTGACAATTTATGAAAAATATATTAAATACTTAAATAAGTGATACAGAATACGGAGCCAATTTTTTTAAAGATCATAAAATAAGATTTCAAAAGTAGTTGTATCTATACTCAACAGGGAAGAACTAAAGCTATAATTTTGCACTGAGGGTCAGTTCAACCATAACAACGTACATCTTTCAGAAGACTTCCTGATATGATTCCCATGGAGGCAAAACCTTTTTGCAGAAGGTATTATCTAACCATACATCTCCCTCAGTGATTATTTGATGAAAGGAGTGCATCCAGAAATATAGTACTGTATTTGACTGATGGGACCCACTTTGAACTATTCATCATGGCTAATTATCATTTTCACAGTATTTTTCATCAGACAAAGATATTTTGTCTCTCTGAGTAGATACTGCGCAGGCAAAGCTTTCTGCTGGAACACTTTTATACGTCTGAATCTAAGGAATCATCCCGAAAGCATTTTATACATCAGAACTCGCTTTGATTCCTCCTTTGGTGTGAGGCAAAATATGAGAAAAAAGAAATAAATGAGAAGGACCATCTGTACTTTGCTAACCCACACCTCAGTGTGTATTTTTAAAATTAATTGCACTGCACAGGTCCAAACATAAACCTCCATAACTGTAAGCTGATAAAATATTAAAATTAAGTTTAGCTGGGTTTAACAAAGTCATTGCTTAAACCCTTCTGTCTGACACCTACATTCAGCTATGGAAAATAACTGTCAGTGATGATTATGCCAACAGACGGCATGTGTTGTTGGCATACAAAATGTTTCATGATCATGAAGAATTCACTTAATTTATTGTAGAAAATATTCCATATGAATCTATCTACATGATAATGTCCAAAGTAAGAAAACGCACACTTCTAGCAGGATGACAAGTGTTAATTATAATAGGGGGAAAGTGCATTAGTGGAATGGGAAACTCTTGCTAAAAATGAATGCTGCCCTCCTCAATGAAAAATGAAAGTGAAAAAATGAAACCATTCTTACATGAAACTAAATAATAATGACTAAGGCCTTATCGAAAGCCAATTGTAAGTTTTCAGTAAAATCCTAAAATGAGTTAATTCAATGCATTGCTACAAAGGTGGTGTTCCAGGCAACAGACTAAACAATTCAAGGGGTTCACTGAAATGACTGCAGTCTTTTAAGGCAGAACAGGTAAATAAAAAACTGTGGCTAAACAAAATATAAAACCATTTGTTAAAAATAGAAGTGCATATATTGGCATATGTACCGTATTTTTCGCTCCATAAGACGCACCTTTCCATAAGATGCACCAATTTTTTAGGAGAAGAAAACAGGAAAATATAATCTGTTTTCTTCGCTCCATAAGACGCACAGACTTTCCACACCCCTGTTCTGTGGGAAAAAAGTGAGTCTTATGGTGCAAAAAATACAGTATATTCTGCTGCCCTGACATGCACATGTGATTACACATGCTGCATATTTAGATTTATAACTGACTACGGATTGTAGCATATTGACAGCCTCTTCTTTCCTGCTACATGACATTCCTAATTATTGCTATTAAAATGAACATATAATAATTTAATGATCTATACTTCATTTTCTGCAGATGTAAAATAATAAATAGGGCAAAAGGTAAACAGGATTTACAGTATTTGGTAATGTTACATTACAATTTAGCACGGTGCTAACAGGCAGAACAGTCCTACTAGCAATAGCTGCAACCAACAATCTATTTAAAATTCTGCACACATGGCTGAAATGTACTTGGTTAACATTCAAAATACACCGAGGCATTGATTTCCAATCATAGCAGTAAAAACAACTGATCTAAGTTCCGCATACGTAGGTAGATGGAATGTAATGCTTGACTATTAAAATGCATACATTCTAAATCCAGGTATTTTTCAATACTGTACATGGAAAATTCTATCACCATCCAGATCAGCTCAAATTTTGGGCCCAAAAGCAGTGGTGAGATTACTACTTTGCCAAAATGGTTTCCCCATTATTATGGCAATAGTAGTGTAGTATATATATGTATATATATACACGCCACAGTTTCAGCACATCTAGATACTAGAATTGTGAGCATTACAAAAATAGCATCAGTCACACAGAGATGTCTGATTTATGTTTCTCTAGGTAGAATTTAGCAGGGCTTCACTCAATTTCATTCATCAATATACTACACAGATACACAAAAGCACAAAATGCACAAGAAGCAGCCAATACACAATGATTTTGGTGAGGTTCTTTTTCCTAATGACATGGGGGGCAGGGAGAGATAATGAAAAAAGGAAGCAGAACTAAACAGATTACTCCTAGAATTATACTTAGTATTGCTTAATCATTACTTTAGCATAAACTTACACTTTTCCTCTGTCTTCTTTCTCCTTTAAAAGTATATATAGAAAGCTATAACAGTTTAATATTTTCAAATGGAATGTTTGACTATAGCAGAGGAAAACAAACAGATATAAAAACGAACTACTAACAATATGAAATCCACACATTTAACTTCCTTAGAACTTTTTAAAACTTCATATTCATTAATGCATTCTTCTGACAAGTATATGTGCTTCGTATATGAAGCTCCAATGCATATTTTCATCAAATAGTAAAAAGGTGAAGTGTACCTGCTTCAGAAAGGTCTCTAAGAGAGCTGCTAAGGGCACTCCTTTTAAGCCCCTCTCCAGTGGCATAACTGTCATCAAGGCAGGCTCGGTTCAGTGTCCCATTGCCAGACTCTTTCTTCAGACTAGAGCACTGAGACATGCTTGGGCGTACTACACCTTTCTGTTTCTCTAGTTCAGCTGGGAAAAAAAGGAATGGTCAAAAGCAAATTATATGATGAGTCAATGTTGTTTGTCTTCTATAAGATTCTAAGCTACCTATTGGGTCTTTATGAAATGTATGGAATTTCTTCAGTTTGCTTGTGAATAGTTTTAATGACACTAAAGGGAATGCTTTTAAAAATTGATACATGGACTGTTCTGAATGAATGCCATATTTGCAAAAAGTGCTGCAGCCCAGCACATGTGTCACATATTGACCAAGATCCTGTCGCTTGGTGTAAGCGAACTCATAACTTTGGGTCCATTCTTCCCTGTCAAACGAACTGTCCCTCATGCATTTCTTGGCGTTACGTACGTGTGCTGGCTTGGTGCATACATGTGTACTCCCTCAGAATCACAGTGGGGACTCTATGTTCACCAGGGAGGAACAGATCAAAAGTTCCAGTTCGGCTTACACTAAGCAACAGGATTTTGGCTACACAGTGCAAGTGGTCCCTTGTGCAAAATGCTCCATGACAGTAGAGCTATCCCCATTCTGTTTACTATTAGAGAGTCTTCCTTCTTTCCTTCTCTTCCCCTCCTAGCAACAGGGATTCCCACATAGTACTCTTTGGCACCTCAAAGCCAGTACTTTCTGGGATTATAAAAGTGCTCTCAGATGCACAGACTGAAATGCATGCTGTCAGACCAACATAACCTTTTGAAGAAGAATGCAATACATTGCCACCTAATAAAATACTATGCTACCCAGAAATGCAGTTTTTATCCTGAATTAAATCATGCTCTTGAACTGATTTTAATGTGATAAAGAAATTATATGTAGTTTGAATTCCATTTACCAACACAAATTTAAACACTCTACTATACGTATCTTTGTACTTACATTCTATTCTGTGCTTTTCCATTTCTTGCACCTCTGCGATAGACTCCCTCAGGTCATCAGTAAATTTCTTTCTGTCCTGGGGATTTGGTGCATTGAAATTTATAAGAACTTTTATATCTGCTCCTGGAACTGCTGATGTGAGCCGTATACCATTGGGATAATCTAGGAGATAATAAATGTGAAACATCTGTATTAATTTCACCTCAGTGTTTTCTTTCCCCTACTTATATCTCCAGCTGTGAAAAAGATGCATCTTAGTAAATCAAAAGTTTCTATTTTCATATTGATGCTTTCTCTCCAGTATCACAAATGAAACATCACATGGAACATTTCTTCAGATGTCACCTATCTTGGAGCATCTGCACTGACTGCCAAGCCCAGTGGTGGTGAACCTTTTCGGGCTCGCGTGCCCAAACTGGGGGGAAAAAACAGGGGGCGGCGCAACCGGACGTGGCGGCGGAAGGGAGAATCCCAGGCATGGAGGTGCCTCGAGACACCACTCCAGATCTGCCGGTAGCACCAGCTGCCCTGCACCGTGGTCGCAGCCGCCTGCTCAGGTTTGGCTGCGGGGAGGAGAGGGGGGAGTAGTGATTTGGCGACTTATGGCTCGCGTGCCCACAGAGAGAGCTTTGCGTGCCAGCTGTGGCACGTGTGCCATAGGTTCGCCATCACTGGCTTATATGCTTCCAGGCCAAGTTCAAAGTGCTTATGTTAACATTTAAACTCTTTTAACAGTTTAAGGCCTTACTAAATGTCTGAGCACTGTTACCTCAAAATGTCTACCTGTCCAACCCCATACCTCATTCACTGGGATGTTGCGCGTAGCGACCCCAAGAGAGGACCAAATATCTGCCACTGGAAACCGGGCCTTATCCCGAAGTAATCTTGCTTACCAATGGGGCTTTTCCAGCACTTGTTTATATACCTGTCCTGTTTTTGCAGCCTTTACTGTATTTAATATTTTAAGGTCTATTTTTTCCTAGGTATTTTATATTTTGGTATTACGTCTCATGTTTATCTATTTTTGTGGGTGTTCCTGGCGCTGTTTGTATTATTCTGATTTGTCTGTCACCCTGAATAGTAGCTCTACCATTAATTGGGTGGGACAATACATATAACATTCATATTAGCAACAGTACATCACTGTATAATGCAGGGAATTCCTGGTGGAGGGAATGAATGGAAAAGGCAGCTGTGAGCCACATAAAGGAGTATTATCATTTTCAAATTGACAGTTACATTGAGTAGGATGAGTAACATGCAAGGTGCAAGTTAAAGAGATGGCCACAATTTACTGCATAAATATTTATGACACAGAGATCCTACCCTTGAAGGGAAAGAGCAGAAGAATCTATATATTGAATTCTGAGTAATGTCCTAGAGTCTAGACCAGTGGTTCTTAACCATTTTGAAAGAAACGCCCCCTTGAGCCATTGAGGAAGTTATCATTGCCCCCCTCCCTGAGGTGATGATATCTTACCTACCTACCTACCTGCCTACCTACTTACCTACCTAGTCTCCCTCCCCACCCGGGTGTGAGGCAGCGCTTCACGGGGCAAGGATGAGGACCCAAGAGACCCTTTCCTTTCACCCAGTCCACACTCAGTGCTCCCCTAAAGGAGACGTGGCAGGTAAAAAGAGCTGGATCATCTGGCGGCAGCAGCAGCACTGGATCTACTGCCAGCACTGCGGCTGCAGTCGCCTTCACAGGTTTGGCTCGCTCCAGCGCCCCCCTACCGTTCTTCTGTTCTTTCGCCCCCACATCACGCCTTTTCATTCTACTGCCCCCCTGAAAAATGAAATCGCCCCCTGGGGGGCATTATTGCCCACGTTAAGAACCACTGGTCTAGACAGCCACTTGGAGGCACCTTAGGGCCTGTAACCCCATCTGCCTGGTGCACATGCTCAACCCCTGCTGCTGTTATCTGTAAGGAATTCCTTCCCTGGAAGTCCCAAAACTTGCCAAGTAACCCTCTGTCCAGTTCTGATTCCCATGCCAAATTTGCACTCTGTTTTCTACTCACTTATCTTCACACCCATCACCAGAAGAGGACAGTTCTCGACTTCTCTTGCACCCTACCCACAAAAAGATTGAGGATAAATTCCAGTTGGTTCTCTTTGACAGTCCTGTCAAAGTCTTGTGATGCCACACACCCAAGAACCTGCATGAGCCAGCTGGTTTTGTAAATGGCGTTGCCATCTAAAGTTTGTTGATGGCTGGGAATTGTGAACTTTTTTCACCCTCAATTCCAGTCATTTTGAATTGGCTCAGTACTAAATAAAAATTAATACTATTGGCAGGATCTTCTGGTGTAGTTCTACTAATTAAAGTAATTCCCATAGAGGAATCAAGAGGCACATGTTTCTGGCAGAGGGAATGAAAGAAGTTTTGTTGTTGTTTTGAATGGTAATTGAGGAAGCTTTTTGCAAACTAATAGTTTCTGGCTGGTGCAAAATATTTAAACTGCACCAAGATATACTAATACAAAGGCACAACTGGCATTCTCATAATGAAAATAGAAAATCAGCAGTTATTGAAAGGAACATCCACCTAATGACTCCTGTTCCACTCTATTTAATTGCAAAATATATATTTGTTAAAGTGGATTAGATGTTATATCTTGACTCCAACGGTATGGATATCTTTAATGGCAACTATCCTGTGAGTCACATATTAAAGCAGGATTGATATCTGTATATAAAATGCTGTTTTATAATGAGAATGATTATGATTATTGTCAAGGTAGTCAATTAAAACCCAGTTAAAGTGAATAAGCAAAGGGCTTTTAGATTGCATATGATTCTAGAGAGCTAGGACCTTAATATCTAGTGCAGTAAATCTGAAACAATCTGCAGGTCTTCTGACATTTAAGTAGAAGATGATAGACAGTCCATGCTAAATCCAAATGTGAGTCCCAGCTAAAATAGACCCACTGAATAAATAGAACCTACACAAATGTTGACATCAAGTCTCAGTGACTCTATATCCGTGAGTGACTCTAAATCTGTTAGTTTACGTAGTAAGTCACAACTATAGTAGCCCATTGAATGGGGGTGGGATTTTGGTGATTTTAGTTTGATTTAAATCAAATCAATCTGCTCATAAACAGGGGCTTCAAAAAGACAAGAGTTTTCTGAACTACCAAATACATCCTGAAAATGAGGAATTCCATGAATCATAAAATATTATCCTTTAAATTAATTTTAAAACCCTTTCATACCACCTTTCATCTTTTTAGAATTTCAAGGCAGTGTACAGATCATAATGCAGTTAGAACAATAAAAACAAAAAAATCTTCTGAACAAAACTAAATTTCATAACAAAGCATTTTTACACCTTGTGATCTTATTGTTAGATCACCAGAATCAATCCAGTTGTGTTTTTTTTTTTTTTTAAGGTTCAAGGACATCCAATGTTTGTACTCTGCTTTCAAGCAAAAAAAATGTATTGTTCAACATAAGCAATTACTAACATTTCTGGTTATCAATCAAACAACAGATCTTTTTATAACGACCACTTAGACCACATCAGCTGAGTAAGTACAGTTCATGCCTTTCCCAGATTCTCCCATGTTATAAAAATAAGCCTCACAGCACAGTGCTTAAACAGCAGTACTGCAGCCAAAACTCTGCTTATGACTCAGGTTCAATCACAGGTAGACAGCTTAAGGTTCATGCAGACTTCCATCCCTCTGAGGTTAGTAAATTGAGTTTCAGCTTGCTGGGGTTGGGGGCAATGTATAGCCTGGATAATTAAATTATAAATTGCCCAGAGAGTGCTTTAAGCACTATGGGGCAGTATAGAAGCAGCATGCTTTATTATGAAAAATATGGAATTCAGATAGCTTCTGTTCGTGGAGCTGTGTTAATGAAGATGCATCAGATGCAAAATCTGGCTAATCCTGCTTCCTGTGTAGATGGGAACATTCATCTCTATAAAGTAGAAACGGCACAGGGCCATTGGGTGGTCATAATAGCTGGACAGACAAAAAGAAGTCAGCTTGGCAGCTCTGCAGTATTTAGCACAGACATTTAAACCTAAGAATATTCAAATAACATGGCAGGGGACCAGAGAGGCCTACATACACAAAAGCACCTTTGTGCTTACTGGTTAAATGTGCAAGGCAGATTTTTCTTTTGAACAGCAGACCTTCACACTTTGTACCATGCTAGTCTATAGGGCTCCAACCTTCAGGGATGGTGTCAACCAGCAAAGTAAACATTGGTTGTTCTGGGTTTTTCAGGCTCTTTGGCCGTGTTCTGAAGGTTATTCTTCCTGATGTTTCTTCAGTCTCTGTGGCCGGCATCCTCTGAAGATGCCGGCCACAGAGACGGGCGAAATGTCAGGAAGAACAACCTTCAGAACACGGCCAAAGAGCCCAAAAAAACCAGAAAAACCATTAGATCCCGTCCGTGAAAGCCTTCGTGAATATAAAGTAAACATTGTTTTCTACAGATCACTTATGAAGTTCCTATTGAGGAAACGATTGTCCAGATAAAAGGTGAAAGGAGATTATAAAGGATGGAAATTAATTAAGTTGTTAGTGGCATCCTATTAAAAAAATGGCTCATTAACTTGTATAAAGAGGGATCTTACTATGCTAATCTTGGAGTCTTGACCTCCTCTCAAGGGAGGAAACTGTCTCTCCACAACTTATCTTACTCTTGAGTTGACTAGCTGTGCAGCAGATGCCTACTCTGCTTAGGTGTAAGTATGGAATAAGCTACGTGAGAATTGTTTATTTTCCAGCATGAATCTCCTTTGAAATTGTCTCTACACTGTATTCTTGTTTCATGATACCG
The DNA here is from genome assembly GCF_051106095.1 of Pogona vitticeps. Lineage (NCBI taxonomy): Eukaryota > Metazoa > Chordata > Lepidosauria > Squamata > Agamidae > Pogona > Pogona vitticeps. The sequence goes on along the minus strand of NC_135784.1, from coordinate 71,744,240 downwards.
AGAAATCCATTTTGAGTGAGTGGAATTTTAACTTTTACCATTTCTGCTTTCTTCTATCTTTTTTCTCTTTTAATAAAATACATAAAATCCTTTCCAGTTGTGGGTTGGATTTGGGGCACAGAGGAAGTCTGGGTACCAAATGCAGTGTCTTGCCTCACTTGCTACTGGATTTTTGGTAAATGGTAAATGGGATGGTGTCAGCGTACCTTTTTGAATTAAACTCCCTGGAACCACGACCAGACTAGTTTCCCCATCTCAGAACAAAGAAGGGTAGAGCAGCTAAGTGGCGATCAGAGGGGTGGACCCAGTAAAAAAAAGTTCACATAATTTAGAACACTTCGGATTTAGCATAATGAATGCCTTCTTGTTGCTACTTCATCCCTCATGAAAGGAAACTGCCAAACTTCATATTTTTAATAGAGGTTGTTCCAGAATATATAAAAGTATTTTTTTTTTAACGTTCAGGAGCTACAAATGTGATAGAGATAAATATCTTATTTCCTTTCCTGGTCCTAACATAGTTTACTCTTTTCATCTGTTCTCTATTGTCAATCATTTTTATCACCACGCCAATTTCTAAACTGAATGCATTTTGCCACCTTTACTTTAATTTGCTATCCTTGCACAGTTCTCAGAATATATAGGATGAATTTTATTACTCAAGAAGAACATGGCAGCTGCAAGAGGCAGATATGCCGTGCTTGGACCCTTGTGGCTTGCCAATTTCACAGTAATGGTCCTGCATTTATTTATGAAAACTGTAGATGAGGTAGAAATCTATTTGAATATGAGTGTCACAGACTGTGTTAAATCAAATTCCTTTTCCTCCAGATGGCTTGTATGTGACATACACTGAATTCTTTCAAAGAGATCATTATGCTAAGATATACAGTGCTTAAAACTGTAAAATGTAATTTGGTTTAGTTGTCTTCCTTCTCAGTGATTTTTTTTAACTGTATTGTCACTTACCTTATGGAGACATCATTATAGGCTATAACTTCAAAGGTTCAGTTTCAGAACAGAGCAAATCAAACAACACTTTTACACTGTGGGCTGTGAGCAGCTGGAGGTTGAGACCTCGTATTTATCACATTTTCTATTGATATGAACCACCACCTAAGGCTCATGATAAGCTAGGTCATCACTTTCAAAACAAACCAAATAACCGAGGCTCAACCATTCACCTGATGCTCCTTTGCAGCAGAATTATTAAGAAATGGTTTGCAGCAATTTATTCCCAAATCTTACGAAGAACTAAAAACAGACTTACACTGATTCTCAAAAAGGAGGACCTGCATTCCATAAAGGGAAAAAGACTGTCGAAAACTGTACGTGACTGAATTCTTCTTCTTTTGAAAAATCTTGGTAACCTAGAAATATCAAAAGGAAAAAAAAAATCAAAGTATTTCCTGTAACTGGTTGTAATATTGCTTAGGCTTCAAACGGTGGCCAAAATAAAATTGAAGGTTTCCACATGTTATAAGGGCATTCATTGAAATATTTTTGGCATTTTGAGGAGTTGGTTGTGAGCTGCATGGTGGAGTTTGCCGTCAGAAGATCTGGCATGCAACAGCCAGCTAGGAAAAAAAAATGCTTGCATCGCTTGCATGACTGCCTTTAAGCAACTGCATAAATTAACAGAAGTTTAGCCAATGCAATTTATACACAATAAATACTTTTAATGTCAGATGAATATACATCTCAAAAACAATTCCTCCCCATAAATGCATAATAAGAGATAAGCGAGCATGAAATATTCCACTCTTAAGTCCAGACGTCTTTTCTTCTTCCATTTTTAACACCCAAAATGCACAGCAACAATCAGACTGGGCCATTATCAAGGAAGAATTCCATTAGGTGGCTGCTGCACATGGCAGCATTGTTCATTCCAACTTAAGCCTGAACTGGTAGCAAGGTTCATTCTACTACAAGAAAGATCACCATCTTCATCTCACTCAAAATGAGAATTTTTTTCCTAACTTTCCTGAAAGTCTCAAATTGTCCTTCTGTGAAAAAAAGTAATGACCTTAGTAATTGTATCTGTGTATGTGTAGGAAGTTTTAGTGCCTACACAATTCACATATTTTACCAAGAACACAACTCGTAAGGAAATACTCAGAATTTAAAAAAGCAGGATCTGTGGTTGTAGTCCTAGCTTGCTGTGTGTCAAAATCAGGAACTTTGTCAACAACTATAGTTTTATATGCAGTTCACCATCCACCTAGGTATATACACAGAGAAACCACTTTCTGCATACATAGCATACCCAGCTGGATAAGGTAACTCCCTGCCTGGAGTCTCTCCATCACTGTAGTGTACTATAAAAATATGCCTGTCAAGTACATACCACAAGGAGATCATTAAATAAAAATATTTCTCGCTGGTGTAATCCAAGCTTCTGCGGTTTATTTGGATCTGGAACTTCAAAGAGTCTGCAGTAGCAAACAAGTCTCCGATGTGGGAGAGAGAGAACCTGTGGGATAAAAGGTAAAGTAAAATGCTGACTCAAGTTAATAATAATTTTAAAAAGTGCCCTGTATTATTTGGGTCAAGTCTTTTTCACAACAGTGAAGTAGAAAAATATTCATAGTGGTGCAGATCAAAACATTTTAATGCAATGTTTTTATTCACTTTTCTTCGTATCATTTTGAAATTTTCCTCATTTTACTGTTATGCTTTCTGACTAGTGCTAATCTCTTTAATTACTTTGTGAAGGTTTTTGTTGTTGTGAACGGCTTGTATGTGATCCTTGTGATGACTACTATAGCCTGGCATGATTCAAAATGTGTTCTGTATTAAGGATTCAATGTACATTCTGTGTCTTAGAACAGTAAACACTTAGTGGTTTCAGAATATGACATATGGTATAAGCAGAATACAGTACAATGAAGTTTTCTCAGTATCTGATAATCAATATCTCAATCAGTATTGAGATCCTGCAGATCAGTTTCCCTAATCTGTTCTGTACTTAATAGATCCACCACTGACATGGCATTTTCCCTCAGACAGTTGCAGGATAAATGTAGGGAACAACGATAGCCACTCTTTGTGGCCTTCATAGATCTTACAAAGGCCTTTGATTTGGTTAAGAGGGACGGCCTTTTAAAAATACTTCCCAAGACTGGATGTCCACCTCAACTCCTTAACATCATCAGGTACTTTCATGAGGAAATAAAGGGCACTGTAGTTTTTGATGGCTCAACATCAGATCCCTTTGACATCCGAAGTGGAATGAAACAGAACTGTGTCGTCACCCGATTCTGTTTGAGATTTTTTTTTTTTTGCTGTCATGCTGAAGCATGCTTTTGGAACTGCAACAGAAGGTGTCTATCTCCAGACTAGATCAGATGGAAAGTTGTTTAATCTCTCTATACTGAGAGCGAAGACCCAAGTCCAGCTGAAATGCATGCGGGACTTCCTCTTTGCCGATGATGCAGCTGTTGTTGCCCATTCTGCTGAGGAGCTCCAACAACTCATGAATCGTTGTAGCAACACCTGCCAAGGCTTTAGATTAACAATCAGCCTGAAGAAAACGCAAGTTCATGACTTTGTTTACCTTGGCTCAACAATCTCTGACACTCTCTCCCTGGATGTTGAGCTGGATAACTGAACTGGCAAAGCAGCTACCATGTTCTCTAGACTCACAAACAGAGTATGGCTTAATAAGAAGCTGACGGCATATACCAAGATCCAGGTCAATAGAGCTTATGTCCTGAGTGCACTCCTGTACTGCAGTGAGTCCTGGACCCTTTGTGCATGGCAGGAGAGGAAGTTGAACATGTTCCATATGCATTGTCTCTGACATATTTTTGGTATCACCTGGCAGGACAAAGTTCCAAATAGAATAGTCCTAGAACAAGCTGGAATTTTTAGTATGTAACAGTGATGTCTGCGTTGGTTCAGGCATGTTGTGAGAATGGCTGACAGATGAATTCCGAAAGATCTCCTGTATGGAGAATTAGTGCAGGGAAAGCACCCCAGAGGGAGAAAACACAGCTGCGATACAAAGATATCTGCTGCTGGATCTGAAGGACTTAGGGATGGACCTCAACAGATGGGAAAACTTGACCTCTGAGTGTTCAGCCTGGAGGCAGGTGGTACATCATGGCCTCTGCCATTTTGAAGAGACACTTGTCCAGCAGGCTGAGTCAAAGAGGCAGTCCCAAAATCAGCAAAATCAGGGAGCTGGACAGGGGACAGACTGTATTTGTCTTCAGTGTGGAAGGGATTGTCACTCTCATATTGGCCTTCTCAGCCACAGTAGAAGCTGTCCAAGACCTCTATTCAGAGCACGTTACCATAGTCTCTCGAGACTGAAGGATGCCTAATCCTAATCTGTACATGGGAGAACTGCAACAATTCTGTGTTCCTTGCTTCCCCCTCCCACTTCTTGCTGCCCCCTCATTGTCCCACCATGTGCCTTGGTGGGTTGGGGTTGGGTCAGGCTGTAGCGCTGGAAATGGGGAGCTGAGTTGCTGGCATACTACCCCTTCTCTACATGTAAACGAGAGCAATTTGAGAATCCAGCCCAAGTTGTCTAAGACATGAAGCCTTGATATCTACTTTCTCAAATGATAAAAGAATAATGGCTTGTTATACCTACTACCTCTATCCTCTACTCTGCACTAGCGATTTCTGCGCAACTGGTGTAAACTGGTGTATTACATGGGTAGGGCTAATGTTTAACATTAGGTAGCAGCAAAGAGGACATTTCTTCTCTTATTCAATTTAGCTCCAAGAAGTTTTTTCCCCTAAAGGTAAGTTCATAGCACAGTACCTGAAGTAGCAGAATTATATTACTGAGCAAGGAACCATGAAACTGAAGTATTTATGTTCTAATTAATTAACTATACCAACAAGTTTTAGATGAGAATATCTGAAGCACATAACCAGGGGTACTTTCTTTCAACGCTCCCACTACGGTCAAACACAGCAACTTCCTGACATGTACTATGTGTGATTATATTAAGATCTTCACAGACATCCAGCACCCTCCTTAAAACACACTCTTGTGTGTCAAGGCTGTCAAACAGAAAACATTCAAGGACATGGCATCTGCTAAATGCAGTATCTCTGTGGACATCCCTATGAGAATAAGCCAATATTTCAGTGCCACAATTGTAATACAAAATCTTGTTGTAGGCTTTCACACTGACGGTCTGATTAAACTGGAGCAGCAGATGCAAACACGAAAAAAAAAATGGAAGCAAAGAATCCAAATGCATTTCTGAAGTAGCTTGAAATTACAAAGAAGAAGAACTGAAAGGCACATTTACAGGCACAGGAAATAAGAACATGGGCAAATGAACCGGAGCAGAAGAGGGCATATAAACTTAAGGGCAACCTATGTATTTGCTGTTGTCTCCAAATCAAGCCACAAACTAATTTCGTAGAATACTGAACCCAGATTCTAATCCCATATGGTTATAAATCCCAGGATTGCCTTTGTGCATAACAGCCTATAAGGGTCTTTGAAACATAAAACGTGGTAAACCCATTAATGCTACATTTAGTTTTAAGACGGAACTACAAACATGACCAAAGAATATATAAGTAGAAAGCTCTCTTCACCCCTTCAAGGGCTTTTATATTAAGTTGGGAGGAACAGTATTAAAAACCTGCTCAATAAACTCCAGCAAGGTTTACAAGTATAGCTACAGCTCCACCATGCTTTTTAAATAAGCAAGTTTCACATCTCATTGTTGCTTTATGCTAACTCTGTGTGAAACTGAAACCCACAAGAAACTATAATTTTGCTTCTTTACATCACAGAATGATTTTATTAGGGAAATAATAAAGCTTTTAAATAAACTATATTTAAAAAAACCCTACTGAATGGTTAAGTGTGGGCATCAAAGCACTATAAAATATTAAACATTAGAAAGGTTTCTTAAACCTATCCTGATAGTGTTGTTTGTAGAACACAAGGGAATATGAAAAGAAATACCTACACAGCCAAGTCCATGATGCAGAGATCCAATCTACAGTAGAAAGACACATATAAGTTCATTAAACTTCAGAGAAACACAGAAATGTATATCAAGTAAATACTTCATAATCTTACTATGACTAAATTCCTATGAAATAAAAACAAACAATCCTATAAATAAGGACAAACAACTATTTCCAAACTGTGTTTTGCATAGCTAAATTGTCGCCAAGGGAACTAACCATGAAAAATGCCAACCTAATGTTACTGATTTGATCATGAAGCTTGTATATTGTATGGTAGAGATATGGGTATTTGTATTTGTATATGAATACTCCCCCACTGGTGGACATAATGAGGGTCTAGCCCACTGGGGCCTGACCGTCCACTCACCTTCCACTGTTGTTGCCAGCTCCGCGCTCCCTTCCTATCGCTCCAGAGCTTGAGGTCCGTAAGCCACTCCTGGCAGGAGGCGGGAGGACGAGCCTCACTGCAGGGTCGAAGAGTGGATTGCAGACTGCGAGCTCCGGAGTGATAGGAAGGGAGCGCAGAGCTCACGGCAACAGCGGAAGGTGAGTGGACGGTCTGGCCTCAGGGTGCCAGACCCTTGTTATGTCCACCTGTGCAGGGGTATTCATGTTCGAATACCCCATTGCACGGTACAGTATATTTTCTACTTCTAGAATTCCACCTTTCAGTCTATATGGCAAAAACTGATCTATAATCCCACCCAATGTTCCCTCTAAGCCGTGGAGGAGTGCAGCACTGCACAGGCATGCAGAAAAGCAAGTGTGATCCCATCATCATCTTGAAAGTGCAACTGTTTCTAAACAATGTATTCTTTTTTTAAAAACTTTTTTTATTAATTTTCCAATCTATCTACATTGTGCTTATCAGACATCGTGTTACATACTTGCTTACAATTATTTGTTTTTTACATCTCAGTGTCTTCTTGATTATCCCCCCAAATTCCGACCTTCTTTCAAACCATTCATATACAGATTTTAGTATATAGTATAGCTACTATCATAATATTACTCTCATATTATATAAAGTTCTCAAGATCTTCTAATAACATTCGTATTGAAAGTGGTTCCAGATCCATGACCCAGCTTTATATCTAGTTTAGTCTGCCTAAAATAAAAAGTCACCATATTACATCTTTACCCTGATTCGGGCTCCCTTATTTCAATTTAGTTCTCCTTTTAATATATAGAATATACCCTTTTACAGATCCAAATGATAAATATAAACATGTTTCCAATACTAAGGGGCCCTTCCTTGTTTTCCCTTTTTTCATCTTTCTAGGTAATTGCCTCTCTGGTTCCTCTTTTTTCATTCCCTGCTATATCTCTAAACATGCTGTCATATTTCATGTCCTCTAAAACCATTTTGTAGATCTGATTTATGTCCATTTTTTGTACTTGATCTATCTTCAATGAGTCTTCCAGGCTTTTTTTGGTTAATTTTGCTGTTTTTTTTTCCCTTTGTCTTCCCTTGGTACTCTCCTCTGGTCCAAGACTGATGTTTCTCTTAGATTAACTTTCTCAAGCTGCTGCTTGGTTTGGCATGCATCATCTGTGATACTCCCATTTCCTTCCTTGTTGTTTTCAGTTGCTTGTGGACTATAGTCCTTATGTTGATTGGATAATTTTGCCTCTTCATAATGAGATGTCATGGTCGTTAATATTTGTTGAAGCATAAATTTTACTTCATTCCAAAATTGTCCTTGTGCCATTCTGTTTCTGCTGCCTAGATGCTTATAAACAGATATTCCAAATTTCCAGAGTCATTTCAGGAGTTCCGCTTTGGCTATGTAGAGTTGAACCAAATTCGACGCAAGGAACAGTTTTTGAAAAGTCCACTTTATGGTTAATTCCAGCCAAATGCAAAGAGAAGCTCACGAGGAGATAAACAGTTTTTCAGCCTGAAGCAACAACAGAATGTCCAAGGCCACCTCTTCTGGGAATCATTCCAAACACTTTAGATAGACAAAACAATGTCCACACTTAATTTGCATGAAGGTCTCTTAAGCTTATAACGCCAGGTTGTAAATATTCTTAAAGTATAGTTTTAAAAAGTTACTTTCTTCAGCTATCCCTCTCACCAGATTTTCTGCCACTTTAGAAAGTTACTGAAATAAGATAGCAATTCTTTTTTTTTCCATATGTAGGGGTACGTAGGCAATTAGTTGCAAAAGAATTCTCACCCGATGGAAAAACAGCGATGCCAGGTGCTGTTCCTTGCTTCTCTCAGACGGCTGCCAGCGACTTGGAAGCTAGCCGAAGCTGTTTATTTCTGCCCATTGGCTGATTAGGGAGTTTCCTGGATCGAACCGGGGTGGCCGCCGCCCCTCGTGATCAACAGGCTTTCTCCCCCAGTTCACCACCCCTCCAGGGTGGTTTCGACACCCTACGGTGTCCCAAAACAGGTCAGAATTCAGCTCAGGGGACAGAGCTCTGTCCTCCTGCTGCTGTCTCGTCGCGACGTCAAGCCGCTAAACAATGTATTCTTGAAGGCTTTCATGGCGGGGAGCTCATGGTTGTTGTGGGTTTTTCTGGCTCTTTGGCCATGTTCTGAAGGTTGTTCTTCCTGACGTTTCACCAGTCTCTGTGGCCGGCATCTTCTCTGTCCGTGCTCTGTCTGTTCCTACTTCAGTCCTCTGAAGATGCCGGCCACAGAGACTGGAGAAACATCAGGAAGAACAACCTTCAGAACACAGCCAAAGAGCCAGAAAAACCCACAACAACCATGTTTCTAAACAGTTTATTTCCCATCTTACCCCATATATGCACTAATACTAGACATACAGAAGTGTGTGCAGAACAGTATGCGTAGTGTCTCCCCACTTGTTTTGGGATTCTAATGTGTGCTCTATTCCAGAGGTGTAGCAGGATCTGAGGCAAATTGTGGACTGGGATGGTGAGGTATCTCAATCCAAAATTTCAGTGGGAGGTATCGCACACACTCCAATCACAAGCCATGTTCTAACAGGACTTCTTTCTAGGTATCAAATTCTGACAATTCAAATTAAGCCAATAGGGTAGGGAAAAGTCATATAAAGGAACTGGAACCAGTTTGCTTTGTGAGAATAATGGTAAGAAGACAAAGATCTGAAATCAATTTTTTTTTTTTGGTCATGGCCGTAAACACAATATAAAAGAAATATAGGCTAAATTAAGATTGCATAAGTCACATAACGAACCTTATAAGGTCGTGTGTGAAGAATAGTTTCCAGTCTGTAGCCCCCTTCAAATGTGCTAGGGCCCCTAAGGGAGGCATATGGCACCCACCGAGAATGGCTGCTCTAAAGCATTCAATGGGGCTCATTTGGCTAAGTAAAACATGTACTTTGCACACAGTTTGTTTGTTCAGTCGTTTAGTCGTGTCTGACTCTTCGTGACCCCATGGACCAGAGCACGCCAGGCCCTCCTATCCTCCACCGCCTCCCGGAGTTGTGTCAAATTCATGTTGGTTGCTTCGATGACACTGTCCAACCATCTCATCCTCGGTCGTCCCCTTCTCCTCTTGCCTTCACACTTTCCCAACATCAAAGTCTTTTCCAAGGAGTCTTCTCTTCTCATGAGATGGCCAAAGTACTGGAGCCTCAGCTTCAGGATCTGTCCTTCCAATGAGCACTCGGGGTTGATTTCCTTTAGAATTGATAGGTTTGTTCTCTTTGCAGTCCAGGGAACTCTCAAGAGTCTCCTCCAGCACCACAATTCAAAGGCATCAATTCTTCGGGGGTCAGCTTTCTTTATGGTCCAGCTCTCACTTCCATACAACACTACAGGAAAAACCATAGCTTTGACTATTCAGACTTTTGTTGGCAAGGTGATGTCTCTGCTTTTTAAGATGCTGTCAAGGTTTGTCATTGCTTTCCTCCCAAGAAGCAGGCGTCTTTTAATTTTGGGGCTGCTGTCTCCATCTGCAGTGATCATGGAGACCAAGAAAGTAAAATCTGTCACTGCCTCCATATCTTCCCCTTCTATTTCCCAGGAGGTGATGGGACCAGTGGCCATGATCTTAGTTTTTTTGATGTTGAGTTTCAGACCGTTTTTTGCACTCTCGTCTTTCACCCTCATTACAAGGTTCTTTAGTTCCTCCTCACTTTCCGCCATCAGAGTGGTATCATCTGCATATCGGAGGTTGTTGATATTTCTTCCTGCAATCTTAATTCCAGCTTGGGATTCCTCCAGTCCACCCTTCCGCATGATGTATTCTGCATATAAGTTAAATAAGCAGGGTGACAATATACAGCCTTGTTGTACTCCTTTCCCAATTTTGAACCAATCCGTTGTTCCATATTCAGTTCTAACTGTTGCTTCCTGTCCCACATATACTAGGTTTCTCAGGAGATGGATAAGGTGGTCAGGCACGCCCATTTCTTTTAGGACTTGCCATAGTTTGCTGTGGTCCACACAGTCAAAGGCTTTTGCATAGTCAATGAAGCAGAAGTAGATGTTTTTCTGGAACTCTCTGGCTTTCTCCATAATCCAGTGCATGTTGGCAATTTGGTCTCGAGTTCCTCTGCCCCTTCGGAATCCCGCTTGTACTTCTGGGAGTTCTCGGTCCACATACTGCTGAAGCCTACCTTGTATGATTTTGAGCATAACCTTGCTGGCGTGTGAGATGAGTGCAATTGTCTGGTAGTTGGAGCATTCTTTGGCACTGCCCTTCTTTGGTATTGGGATGTAGACTGATCTTTTCCAGTCCTCTGGCCACTGTTGAGTTTTCTAAACTTGTTGGCATATTGAATGCAGCACCTTAACAGCATCATCCTTTAAGATTTTAAATAGTTCAACTGGAATGCCATCGCCTCCACTGGCCTTGTTGTTAGCCAGGCTTTCTAAGGCCCACTTGACCTCACTCTCCAGGATGTCTGGCTCTAGGTCAGCAACTATATTGTCTGGGTTGTCCGGGATATCCAAAACTTTCTGATATAATTCCTCTGTGTATTCTTGCCACCTCTTCTTGACTTTGCACACTGAACATCCCATATTCAGTCCTTGATCTCTCCAGTTAAAAGATGCCATGAAATGCAAAAGACCTATTCAGGCATTAACGTTAACTGAAGTACTCAGACCACATCAGGCTAAATGATCAGATAACACACCTCTACATGTTCTACACACACTTTCCTTGACATGATAACTTAATAAAAGGAGGAGCAAAAGTATCTTAAATCACTGCATTTATGCAATTCTGAATTCCTGTCTAGTATATGAAATAATATTAAATGTCAGCAAACCCCTGGGAAAGACCATATCATAAATGGGGCACCACTACTAAGGAAGGCCTTTCCTCCCAAAATCAGATTATAAAATAGATTAAATAGATTTAAATCAATCTGTATAATATAAAATGAGTGCAGCTAACAGCAACCACCAAAATATGCCTTTTGCCATAAGCTGGTTGAGAGCAGGAACCAGTTTTCTATATAATGGGCAGGAACCTTTTTAAAGGAACAGTCTTTGACTGTTTAGAGATAGCTGAGGCCAGGCTGACACATAATTAGCTTTTTTTTACCTACCTCCTGGACCCAGCCTGTTAAACTGCTTCTTAAACCTTCTAAGTTGGGATAGGCAAGGAGTGAGCAAACAAGTAGTTGACCATACTTCCACAAGCATCTCCTGAGATCTTTGGGCACCAATAGTAAAAAATGATCACATAAATTCTGACCCAACAGTGCTTTGGCCACATCCACTGTGTGAACTACTGAGGCAACATCATCCAGATCAGAGGTGGGGAACTGTCATGTTGCAGATATTATTTAATGACAACTCCTGCCAGTCCTAGATAGACAACCCAATAGCAAAGGATAATTGGATAATTGATGTATCATCAAAGTTCTCAGCATAAATGTGGGCTGCTAAAGGGGATTTTTGAGTTTAGCTTGCAGGTCTTGCTAGTGGTGGCAATACTTTCCAACAATGCACAGTAGACCTTTGGTGGACATCATCGCACAGAGGCACTTGGGTAAAAGAAGTATTATAAATTCACTTACTTCATTTTCAGAGTAGGTTCTAAAATGTGTTAGTAAATTACTGTGTCTTGTAATATTTACAAGTATTTTATTAATTAAAAAACTTCAAATATTCCGAATTTGCCTGCTGACTTTTTAAAAAAAATTAATAATATTCCATCCAAAATTTGATCTCAATCTTATTTATTTAATTTATTGAAATTAATTCTTTATCCATTTCCTGCCTATCAGGGTTCTCAAAGTGATAGACAATAGATTACTATTTAAAGTTCAGATGTCTGAGTAATTACCCATATTTTTGTTTCTGAAAACAAAACAGTCCAGCATTGTCTCTTCATCTTGGTATGCATAGTTAGTTGTTCATTCTAACAAAGGTATTCGCTCAGCTGTAAACTGAAACCAATCCACAAAATTCCCTCCCTGTTTAATCAAATATTTCAGTTTGACTGCTTCCTTTTCCTGAAGATACCTTTCAATAACCATGAAATAAGGTCTTTTAAATCCAGTTCAGTTCTACTACAGGGTACAATTTATTTGCAAAATTTAGGAATCAGTATATTTCCTTGAAATGCCATCAACAAGAATCTGTTTCTTGATTTCTGCAGCAGTACATAAAGGAGCTACCTAGCTCAATTTTAGGTTTTAATAGCTATCAAATACTGCGATTTTTGTATCTATCAGAGAGAGAAGAAATACCATCCTTTAGGGTTTGAATGATTTTCTGTTACAAAAAAAAACAAACCTAAGAAAGTGTCCTTTTCTTGGCAACTCCGAAATAAATCATTTTAAATTGAATAAAGTTTCACCCAACTTACCGGTTTCTTTCCTACTATGAGTTTTTCAACCTTTTGGACTTGTGACACATGATCTTCATTTGTCTTGAGTTCCCGCTTGCGGATTCTCTCATAAATCCCAATAAGCATCTCCCGTGGGATATCTTCCCCATCATCTACACCTGCAAAATCCCAAACTAATGATTATGAGCTCACAGAGAGTAGCATCCTTAAAGCTTGATGATAATGTCCTTCTCTTGAAGGGCAAAAGACATAGCTCACTTCACAGGATAACAGTTCCAAGGAAGGTACTATATTATCACTGTCTCTATCGCTAATACTCCTATTAAAGCCTTAGATTCTGCCTGTCATGAATCAGTATTTACAGACTGAAAACAATTGTGCTACTTTAGAAGTATACAATGTATTGTGCATAATTTACTTACACAAATCCCATGGTTCATGTACTACATTTTAAAATATTGTTTATTCCAACAATAATTACATATTTATAAAATTGATTTTACTCATAATGTTTTTACTTTTGTTACAAACAGAAATAGAACCCACTGAAATAGAAGAAGTGTAACACTTCTTACATTTTACTAGTTGATGAGAAGCGGGCAAAAGGTTAAAGCTGAAAACAGTATAAACCACCAATACCAATATTATAGTAAGTAAAGTAAAGGTAAAGGTTCTCCTTGACAATTTTTGTCCAGTCGTGTTCGACTTTAGGGGGCGGTGCTCATCCCCGTTTCCAAGCCATAGAGCCAGCATTTTGTCTGAAGACAATCTTCCGTGGTCACATGGCCAGTGCGACTTAGACACGGAACGCTGTTACCTTCCCACCGAGGTGGTCCCTATTTATCTACTCGCATTTACATGCTTTCGAACCGCTAGGTTGGCGAGAGCTGAGACAAGCGACGGGAGCTCACTCCATTGCGTGGATTCGATCTTACGACGGCTGGTCTTCCGACCCTGCAGCACAGAGGCTTCTGCGGTTTAGCCCACAGTGCCACCACGTCTCCTAACTTTACTAATATTATAGTAAAGTTAATAATAATGTATATTCTGAATATACCTTTCTCCATAACAGAAAACAGACAGAAAAAAACATTCACTTTCAGAAAAGGAGCTACAGAAAAAAAAAAGGAGGAGGGGGAGAGGAACACAAGACTAACTAAATATTAATCTGCTATCAAAATCAGCAATGCCTGTTGATGGCTGCTTGCAGTTTGCTGCCAAAATTCAGGAACATAGAAACGATCTCAAAGGCCTGCAAAGGTCTCTGGGGCTGAAATGCACCTTCTGACTTGCTGAAGTTGCCCATCCCTGTGCTAGGTTTCCATTTAATGCTACTTTCTACTGTGAAAGTGGGTTTGACATCAAGCACAATAATTTTAAACATACTGGCTTTGAACTTGGAGGTGCAATATAGCCAACATGATTAGTTACCACTGATAAGACAAATGCATAAAAGATAACACTGTAAACAGGATTAGAAATCCATCAATCCTGGACATGAACTTCCAACTCTTGCTCAGATGAGTTCCAGTCACTTAGAATGTTTTCATATCTTTATTACTCCGTTACCATAGTCTATCCAACCTCCTCTCTATTCAGCAACCTGATAATATAACACTCAGACCCAGGTCTATGAGCACAAGGTTCAGAATTTCATGTGCCTGTTCTTTATTTGAAATATAAATGAAATTATTCTTAAGGTCACTTGTAATATGCAAAGTAGATTTTTTAAGAGTTTTAAAGTATTTATTAAAAAGGTAAAGGTTCCCCTTAACATTCTTAGTCCAGTCGTGTCTGACTCTAGGGGGCGGTGCTCATCTCGTTTTCAAGCCATAGAGCCAGCGCTTGTCCAAAGACAGTTTCCGTTGTCACATGGCCAGCGTGATTAGGGAACCCCTTTTTACCTTCCCACCGAGGTGTGTGTTTAGTCGTTTAGTCGTGTCCGACTCTTCGTGACCCCATGGACCAGAGCACGCCAGGCCCTCCTGTCTTCTACTGCCTCCCGGAGTTGTGTCAGGTTCATGTTGGTTGCTTCGCAGACACTGTCCAGCCATCTCATCCTCGGTCGTCCCCTTCTCCTCTTGCCATCACACCTTCCTAACATCAATGTTTTTTCCAAGGACTCTTTTCTTCTCATGAGATGGCCAAAGTACTGGAGCCTCAGCTTCAGGATCTGTCCTTCAAGTGAGCATTCAGGGTTGATTTCCTTTAGAACTGATAGGTTTGTTCTCCTTGCAATCCAGGGGATTCTCAAGAGCCTCCTCCAGCACCACAATTCAAAGGCATCAATTCTTCGGGGGTCAGCTTTCTTTATGGTCCAGCTCTCACTTCCATACATCACGACAGGAAAAACCATAGCTTTGACTATTCGGACTTTTGTTGGCAAGGTGATGTCTCTGCTTTTCAAGATGCTGTCAAGATTTGTCATCGCTTTCCTCCCAAGAAGGAGGCGCCTTTTAATTTCAGGGCTGCTGTCTCCATCTGCAGTGATCATGGAGCCCAGGAAGATAAAATTTGACACTGCCTCCATATCTTCCCCTTCTATTTCCCAGGAGGTGATGGGACCAGTGGCCATGATCTTAGTTTTTTTGATGTTGAGTTTCAGACCGTTTTTTGCACTCTCCTCTTTCACTCTCATTACAAGGTTCTTTAATTCCTCCTCACTTTCTGCCATCAGAGTGGTATCATCTGCATATCGGAGGTTGTTGATATTTCTTCCGGCAATCTTAATTTCTTCCAGTCCAGCCTTCCGCATGATGTATTCTGCATATAAGTTAAATAAGCTGGGGGACAATATACAGCCTTGCCGTACTCCTTTCCCAATTTTGAACCACTCAGTTGTTCCATGACCAGTTCTAGCTGTTGCTTCCTGTCCCACATATAGGTTTCTCAGGAGACAGATAAAGTGGTCAGGCACTCCCATTTCTTTAAGAACTTGCCATAGTTTGCTGTGGTCCACACAGTCAAAGGCTTTCGCATAGTCAATGAAGCAGAAGTAGATATTTTTCTGGAACTCTCTGGCTTTCTCCATAATCCAGCGCAAGTTAGCAATTTGGTCTCGAGTTCCTCTGCCTCTTCGGAATCCAGCTTGTACTTCTGGGAGTTCTCGGTCCACATACTGCTGAAGCCTACCTTGTAGGATTTTGAGCATAACCTTGCTAGCGTGCGAAATGAGTGCAATTGTACGGTAATTGGAGCATTCTTTGGCACTGCCTTTCTTTGGGATTGGGATGTAGACTGATCTTTTCCAATCCTCTGGCCACTGTTGAGTTTTCCAAACTTGCTGGCATATTGAATGTAGCACCTTAACAGCATCATCTTTAAAGATTTTAAATAGTTCAGCTGGAATGCCATCACCTCCACTGGCCTTGTTGTTAGCCAGGCTTTCTAAGGCGCAATTGACTTCGCTCTCCAGGATGTCTGGCTCAAGGTCAGCAACTACATTGTCTGGGTTGTCCGGGATATCCAAATCTTTCTGATATAATTCCTCTGTGTATTCTTGCCACCTCGTCTTGACGTCTTCTGCTTCTGTTAGTTCCCTCCCATTTTTGTCTTTTATCATGTTCATCTTTGCGCAAAATGTTCCTCTAATATGTCCAATTTTCCTGAACAGATCTCTGGTCTTTCCTTTTCTGTTATCTTCCTCTATTTCTTTGCATTGTTCATTTAAGAAGGCCCTCTTGTCTCTCCTTGCTATTCTTTGGAAGTCTGCATTCAACTTTCTGTAGCTTTCCCTATCTCCCTTGCATTTTGCTTCCCTTCTCCTCTCTGCTATTTCTAAGGCCTCATTGGACAGCCACTTTGCTTTCTTGCATTTCCTTTTCTTTGGGATGGTTTTCGTTGCTGCCTCCTGGACAATGTTACGAGCCTCTATCCAAAGTTCTTCAGGCACTCTGTCCACCCAATCTAGTTCTTTAAATCTGTTCTTTACTTCCACTGTGTATTCATAAGGGATTTGGTTTAGATTATACCTGAGTGGCCCAGTGGTTTTTCCTAATCTCTTCAGTCTAAGCTTGAATTTTGCTATGAGAAGCTGATGATCAGAACCGCAGTCAGCTCCAGGTCTTGTTTTTGCTGACTGTATAGAGCTTCTCCATCTTTGGCTGCAGAGAATATAATCAATCTGATTTCGATATTGCCCATCTGGTGATTTCCATGTATAGAGTCGCCTCTTGTGTTGTTGGAAAAGAGTGTTTGTGATGACCAGCTTATTCTCTTGACAAAACTCTATTAGCCTTTGTCCTGCTTCGTTCTGAACTCCAAGGCCAAACTTCCCTGTTGTTCCTTTTATCTCTTGGCTCCCTACTTTAGCATTCCAGCCCCCTAGAATGAGAAGAACGTCTTTCTTTGGTGTCAGTTCTAGAAGGTGTTGTAAATCTTCATAGAATTGTTCAATTTCAGTCTCCTCAGCAATGCTGGTTGGTGCATAAACTTGGATTATTGTGATGTTGAATGGTCTTCCTTGGATTCGTATTGACATCATTCTATCATTTTTGAGATTGTATCCCATTACAGCTTTTCCCACTCTTTTGTTGACTATGAGGGCTACTCCATTCCTTCTACGGGATTCTTGCCCACAATAGTAGATATGATAATCATCTGAGCTGAATTCGCCCATTCCTGTCCATTTTAGTTCACTGATGCCCAGGATGTCGATGTTTATTCTTGCCATCTCCTGTTTGACCACCTCCAGCTTCCCAACGTTCATAGATCTTACATTCCAGGTTCCTATGCAGTATTCTTCTTTGCAGCATTGGATTTTCCTTTCCCTTCCAGGCACGTCCACAGCTGAGCGTCCTTTCGGCTTTGGCCCAACCACTTCATTAGCTCTGGAGCTACTTGTACTTGTCCTCCACTCTTCCTCAGTAGCATGTTGGACGCCTTCCGACCTGAGGGGCCCATCTTCCAGCGTCATATCTTTTAGCCTTTTGTTTCTGATCATGGGGCGTTCTTGGCAAAGATACTGGAGTGGCTTGCCATTTCCTACTCCAGGTGGATTGCGTTTAGTCGGAACTCTCCACTATGTCCTGTCCGTCTTGGGTGTCCCTGCACGGCGTAGCCCATAGCTTCTCTGAGTTACTCAAGCCCCTTCGCCACGACAAGGCAGCAATCCATGAAGGATTGGCGAGGAGCTGGGACAAAGCGACCGGAGCTCATTCTATTGTGTGGATTCGATCTTACGACTGCTGGTCTTCCGACCCTGCAGCACAGAGGCTTCTGCGGTTTAGCCCGCAGCGCCACCCACGTCCCGTGATAATTAATAAATATTACTATTTATTAATTACTGATTGTTTATAAAATATATCTATACCATTGGAACGGAATCTTGGACATTAACGTATATCTCTACTGTCTTATGTTCAGCTTAAGGCCTGCAGAAACCAGATTTCATACAGTGGCAACTTGAACAAGACTATCAGCTCACTAATATACAGTATTATGACTCTGCATGGTATGAGAGTACTGTATACTTATAATTATTAGGCCACAGAGTGGTCTACTTAAATGGAAACCTCATTTTATAAAAATTCTTTGCCTTATTTCCTTTTTTTGTCCTTTCCATAATTTATTTATTTATTTATTTATTTATTTATTTATTTATTTATTTATTTATTTATTTATTTATTTATTTATTTATTCGATTTATATCCCGCCCATCTGGTATATTCTACCACTCTGCTTCACCAGTTCAGTCACTGTTTTCTTAAATTACACCCCCCTACAGCAGCTGTGGGTGTTTGCATGTTGGCATTAGTTTTTTTTCCACTACCACACAAATCACAACACAATTCTGAGGGCTTAACATAATTTACTATATATAAGGACCCATCATGCATCATGGTCTATTATGACTATGTTATTAATAGCATTTTTGTGCCAATTAGGGTTCAATCAGATGTAAGCACTCTGGCAGCCTAAGGCTATATTTGGTGCTGCTGTTGTAGCACAAGCAAAGATATGCTATATTTATTACAGAAATTTATATTCTGCCCATCAAATGGATTCCCAGGGTGCCTTACAATACTAAATCAAAACTATGAGGAAAGCATTGCAAAATAAAACCAGCATGACCTAACATCTAAAAAGAGCAGTGTAAGAAGTACTGAGCAAGGAAACACTTTAGGTTAAAAACGAAAATTAAAAGATATTCTCCTGCCACCAAAATGAAATCAATGGACAGACATTTCAGGAGTCACTACTGATCCGTATTTTATGAAAAGCTCACTTGTACGTACTATGCATAAGTATTTAAAACAACTCTCACTTGTACATATGCATAAGGAAAAATGTTAACTGCTCTGAGCTCTCTGTGAGGAAAGGCAAGGTATAATAAAACAAATGAATACAATAAGGGCAAAAACAGATGAGTGCTGGAAGTCAGGGACACTGCAGGTTATTTGCGTATGGATCAGTGATGCTGAGTACCTCTTGGAAGAGGCACTAATATTTTGAGAAGAAGCAAGGAAATCTGGTGGTATTCAGGGACAGGCTGCTGAAGGAGGTTTAAGATTATACCATTTCCCTTACATGATTTCATTGATATCAGTTGCAAAAGGAAAATCAGCTGCTAAGGATTATATATACTAATTTGCCACTAAATGAAGCATTGTGCTTGAAATAGTTATTTATTGGTACCTAGAAAAGAAAGACCCACTATTGCACACCATGAACAGCCATAAATTCACATTTTCAAAACAAAAATACTGAATGACAAAATATAAATGTACAAGAACAGCCTCTAAATACACAGTATATATCTTACAACGAGCTAAAATTGTATGCACTAAATTTGTAAACATTTTAATTACATTTTACTTTGTCTTTAAATACTTCTGTGTTGCAAAAACATTTTTAATGAAAAAAGCAGAGTATAAAAGCACAATTGAATAATTTTATTATTACACTAAACATTGGAGAAGACCAGTATATATTTTTGAGATACTGTATATGTATACTGTATATCTCTTTGATAGACAAAAGCTGTTCTTTGGTAGAAGACCCAGATTTTACTTCAGTGGCACTTCTGAAATTGGAGAATGCCTTGAAATTTTATTTAAGAAAAAAAGAATAAATTTTGTAAATTGTAAATACACTGAAAAACTGCAGATACTGACAAGCATTCCTAACCCTGAATAACTCAGGTGTTCTTGGACTGCAGTTCCCAGAAGCCTTCCTTACCACCTGCTGCTGTTCAGGGTTTCTGGGAGCTGAAGTCCAAAAACTCCAAGGTTACTCAAAGTTAGTAACTTCGGGTCTTTATAATCCTTATGTGAAATTGTAAGCAATTCTGCAAATAAGAAAACTGACACCAGCCACGAAGGAACACTATGTTTCAATGTAACTGGAAGGGGCAGTGAAAGCTGAATGAGTAGCAACCTCTTGTCTAACATGATTGGGAGAGATATTAAAAACACTATCAATCAGAGATAGAATCTGAAACCCATATACCTCTGATAACGACATGCAGACCTCCTTTTGAAACTTTCTTTTGACAAAGGAATCTGACACAGCTGGCCATGCTTTTTGAAACTTTCATCTTTTAACTGCACCATCCACAGCTCCGTGGTGCCAAGCCTGATGGATCACCTGTACAGGGTTGAAAGCTAGCATATCCATGACATTTTTTTTGCTGCCAAATAAAGGTACCTTGTCTTAAGATTTATCATAGGTAATAATGGATTCTGGGAGCACCACAGCACCTATCCTGAACTGGGGATAGTCCTGTCCTCTATTCCTGAAGATTCTGGGAATTCAGAAGTGAGACTGAAACATGATGTCTAGTTTCTTTATTATGGTATAGTAAAGGAATTACAGTGATAGGGCCTCCACCTGAAGAATACATGTTCTGTTGTACATACAGATGATAAGGCATCTAGGGACTAAATATATGAGTAGTGGCAAAATGGAGAAATGGATTATAGTGGATGAGATGTCAGACTCAGGAAAACTAGATTCAAATCCACATTCAGCTACAGAAACTCAATGAGGAATGGTAATGATAAACCACTCCTTAAACATATCACATAGCCTGCAAGTTCTACTGGTCACCAAAAGTCAGAAGTGACTTAAAAGGGCACATAACAGCAAGCAGTAGAATTTGGTTAAATATACAAGTCTCCTAACACATAGAGGAATGTTAAATTTCAGAGCTGTTACAGATTTGGACTGAACATCTATTTGCTTTGTTTACAAACTTAGTTCTCAGTGTCATCCAGTGAATACATGTAAAAATACAGTAGCCTTGAAAACATTATCTGAAGATCAAGGGCAACATGCCAAACCTAATTCTATGAAAAACAAAGTCTCTCTTAGTGTAACTTGATAAGTGGTCAAAGGTGGACTGTAGGCATTGAATTTTGGATGTCTGTTATAAATGTATGATCCGCAATGCAGGAATATTTAAAAACAAACACCTCTCATACTAGTATCTGAATCACAAAACTGATCTTCACAGAACCCAAATCTCATTCTGCAACCACCTGAGAGACCATAAAGCACTGTAGTAGCAAAGCACCATAAAAGCCCAGGCTGTGTGGCCTTCGGCAACCAGCATAATCCCAGGGTGTTTCCAGAAGAGGGGAAAAGGTAAATTACTTCCAAGTATTTTATACCTATAAAACCATGGAAATGTATACATCAGAACTGAGTTGGCAGCATATGATTATTATTATGATAAAAACACATGGTTTTTCTTTTAGTTTTGTAAGGTAGGGGATCTTTTTCACAGAGTCCTATAAACCTCTTCAGAAGTCAAAAGAGAAAAAGAAAAAAAAGATGAAGTGCAATCTCAGGCAAGCTTATTCAGTGTGACCATGATTGTAGCTTAACGGCTAACTTTTACAACTAACGTGTAGGCCTATGTACCATCGACAGCCAATGTGATGTAGTGGACAGAGTGTTGGACTAGAACTCTGAAGACCTCAATTCAAATCCCTGTTTGGCCATGGAAATTCATTGTGGTGGCAATGACAAACCAATCTTCAAGTACCCCACACATCTTGAAAACCTTATGGGTCACCAAAAGTCAGATGTGACTTAACAACACACAACAATTGTCCAGTGAGAAAAACATGTTGCAGCATTTTCACTGCTCAAAATATTATCTTACAGTATGCCATTCTGAATGCACTGTTTGGTTGGCAAAGCATTAAAAGATCATATTAAGAATGTTGCCCCAGGCTCTCGTTTTTAAAATAATTCCTGATGTCTCAACACTGGATTCAATACATTCAAGACTAAAAGATGTATCACATATTCAACCTCTAGACACTAACAGACCTCTAAATCATGCCTACCTCTCAGATTCTTGACAAAATCTTCAAGCTTCATTTTCCGTTCTGGTTTCACATTTGGACTATACATATCTGTATTTAATAATATGATTGCAAAAGCTAGGATGAAGATGGTATCAGGATTTCTGAACTGTCTCACAACACCTGGATTGCAGATGCAATATCTTTGACTAGAAAAGACACCAAAGGAGAAAAGCAGGTCAGATTCAAAGATGAATCAATAGGCCACTTAGAACAAACCAACACAATTTTTATAAACTGTCTTCATGTTGCAGACACTTAGCACTTTAAAACTGTTTACCATTTTTTCCATTCACTCAGTTAATAATGGCATCTAACGCGGGCTTGCTCTTGCAAGAAATGAGCAGGGCTGTCGAGAACAGGACATTTTGCAGATTTCTAATTCATAGGGCTGCCATATGTTGAGGGCAACTTCACGGCACGTAACAACAACAATACATGTAATGCAGTATTATGCTTCCATGTGTACTGTATCTAAATCGCTATTTTTATTTCTGTGCGTAGAGCTAGACCACTCCATTAAAGTAAGCACCATAAGCCTGCAAATTACGCATAACTAACAATGCAGTCACTATACTACACTGTGGAACAAAGAGGATCAATTAAACAGATTTAATAACTTGCTCGAAAAGAGATATGGGTGATGATTTATTCAGGCCAAAGCAAGTTCAGTACAGAATGCTGTCTACTGCCACTGCAATACGCCTTAAGCTTTCCAGTGAGATAAACAGCATACAGTAGTTAATAAGCAGTGGTCCAAATCCTATTACGTAGTTATGCCGGCACAGCAAAAACAATATAACATTTGGAGGCAAATTGTGGCAAGTCAAGAAATTATCAGCTGCATACTGAAATGTGTGATTCAGTATGCAGATGACAATGTCTAGAGTACAGTAAATGTTTTAACTTGGGACAATCTGTCTCCACAAGTTATGCCATTCACATAGCTACTCAAGAGGATGTTGGGCAGTATACTGTCTCTGGGGGTAACTCTGGCCTACTTCTGAATAGATATGCTCCTTGTAGACTAGTACAAAACAGAAATTAGATATGATTAATGATTGGTTTCTTTATGTTTCAATATTACAGAGTTCTGCACACATCATTTATATGAGTATGTGCATCCTTTACTATTTGCCTAGTTTCTCAGTCCAATGACATCAGCAGATCTATCTCACCCTCTGAGGATATTTTTCTTTATTTTGACAAAGTTAGATTTTTACATTTCTTCCCACATCCTTACCAAGGATGGGAACCAAGAATATATTCCTTATTCCCACAAAGGATAAAGTGCATCTGCCTAGGCTTTAATAAGTTAATGCTCTTTGCTTGACTAAGCTAAACTGTTTAATTAAAGGTCAACGGAGTACACTGCAAAATATAATTATGTCTTTGTTTCAACAAGCTGAGGTTGTACATTTTATTTTATTTTAAATATTTAAACTGAAACCAGAAAGCTTTTAGTTTCAAGGATAATGTAAGAAACAAGAAACACAGCAACTAGAGAGTATACATACAATATAAAATATTGTGCAAACAGAACTTTATATCAATAATTTGCCTTAATCTACTCATTTATGCAGATTTAAAACAAATGGAACATAATATTTGTAACTACAGTCAACTTTACGATGTCTGTAGCTCAGCGGATGAGAAAATTACTCCTCTGATAACCATTTTTGCCATACCTAAAAGCCTCAATGAGTCGTTCTACTTTTTGAGCTTCTCCTTGGACACGGATATGAGCTTGAAATTTCCTGAGTGCTTCATCCAGTTCCATAGCTGAGAAGTCCATTTCATCCACAACACAACTGGGATAAAGAAAACATAGATTTGCTTTGATTTTGCTACCTTCCAGCTCAGATTTTTTTTTAAAAAAAATGCAATGTCTGCAACATTTTTCATTGAAACACTATATATTTGCTTTGCATAGCACTGTCAGATTAACCATTTAACTATGAAAAGAGAGAATGAGAAAGGAAAAAACATAACCTTATATAACGAAGTATTTAATAAAAGATCTTGCTTTTTTTCCTTACAAGGCTGCAGGCGTGCTGGATATTGATCAGAGAAAAAAACTGACTGAACCAAATAATAATTATTTTTATATTTTTGTGGAAGTTGCAGTTCCTTTTTTCCTCCCAGTCACGGCTTTTTGTAGGAAATGAACTACTACCCTGATTTACTGCTTTACTGAACAGAACTGTGAGAACCAGAGCTTGGAACACTTCTTTTTAAAAAGTAACGTATTAGTTTTAATTAAAAAAAACAAGTTACTTTGTGAGTAACATGTTAGTATTACTTTAATAAGAAATTACATGTTGCAGCTAACATTGTAACATGTTGTGTTCAAGGCATGGTTGGAAGCAAAAGATACCAGCTACAGTATATCCTTGCCTCTGAATATTGTAATAGGCTTGTTACTTTTCTTTTGTTTTCACACCTAAACACTTCCGGATGGAAAAGAATTTGAAGAGCGATATTTTTTCCTCTTTTAAGAGTGGGGCATTGTTGAAACTCTCCTTAAAGTATTGCGAGAGGCGCCCATGCTAATAGCATAGTACTTTTTTGAAGAGAAAAAGTATATGCTGCAGGCAATGGAGATGAGACCATAGAAAGGGGGGGGGGGGGAGGAGGAGGAAGGGTTGGTTTTTTTTGAAAACTGATACAAGACCATGATTTCTGAAACTACGTTCTAATTGTCTATTACAGGGGCTTTAGACTAACTTTCAATTTAAAACGCGCACCAAACTCTGCTAATTTCTATTTTCGCATTAGGCTTCTCTAGTTACCAGCTACTAAAGACATCAACACCAGTGGTGTCCTGGAATCAGGACTCACAGACTCTCCAAATACAAAGGGCTGTGACATCCTCTGCCACCTGTTCCCTCCAAGCTTAGCTGCAATCCTCCCAGTAGCTGGGAGAAAAATGGATTTCCCCCCAAAAAACAGTATGTTCTTGAGAGCTATCCCTGTTGTAATAAAAGGTATTTCGCAGTAGTTTAATCTTGAATTAAAATCCATTCTCTTTAAAAAAGATATTCTACACATGGACCCAGTAGCCTTCCACTTTGGACCCTCCTTACTTTCTGTGTAGGGTGGCTGACTGGACTGTCATGATGACCACCTAGACTCCGAAATGTAGCATGACACCACATATCATTACAAAGTACAACAAATGAATGTAGCTATCACAGCAAAAACATAGGACCCAGGTTAAAAACGTTTTAATTAAAAATACTCTTATGCACTTAAGTACTGTGTAAGCCCCCTTCTTCTGAACATCTTCAATTAGAGCTTTTCTAGATCAAGCGCGTACTTCCAAAAGCGTGTTTAGGCTCAATCAAAGTTAGTATCAGTATCTGCAAAGTGCCTGACGAGGTTAAATTGGGAAGAGGTGGAAGGAGAGATTGCATGATCCTATAACTTGCCTATGATATAGCCTTTTAAGGTGATGCCTGTCCTAGCCTACAGTACCTAATACGAACAGGCTTTCTGAGAAGCAGCAAAGGAGGTAGTATTTTTTCCTCTTTTCAGAACACCTCATTACAGAGATTGTGTTAGTGCAAATTGTCATACCTCGATCCTTTGACAGAGTGAAGTCCAGAAGTCAATCTACCATAGACACAGCATGCCAGTTGATTGCCCCCCATTAATATCTAGTATATTTTTGGCTTCATACTGTACAATTTAATCACAGAACAATGTCACTCTCTATAGCCAGATTAAGTATGGCAGATATCCATAAAAATAACTGCAAATGTCTAAGAAATGAATGCCAAGCCTTCTTTGAGTAGCTTGGCTACCTGCCATTTCTGAATTGAAGCATGCCATCTGGAGCAATATTTATTAAAATGCCCACATTCTATTCATCTTTTTTCTATTATTTATAGCAACAGAATAAAAAAAATGAACATCAATGGTTCTATCAATAACATTTCACTGTTTTCCTGCCCTGTTTCATTTCACAGCATTAACAACTTGTGAAAATAAACTGCATCTGCATACCTGACAGAAAGCTTCTATACTATCCAGTTTAGTTGTTTTAAGTAAACATTCGAGCAGCATATTTAATTTCTCTGGCAGCATTTCAATGCTCAGTCAAAGGCACTCAAGCTTCACTAAGTAGCTTTAGAACAAATAAAACAGAAAGATTCAATGTTTGATTTATTAGAGTTCTAATCACTGATGCAAATATGAAGAGGTGGCGTTCATGGTTCAGGTTTCTAGCCTATACGATCATATGTTTCGATAACATATTAAACAGCACCAAGAATGTTTTCATGCTGTGCAGTTCCCTGCACAACAACCTCCCTTTGATAAACTTAGGCAAGACCCCAACATAAAGTTCTGACCCACAGGACTATTTTCTGGAGGATGGGGAACCACATGGCTATGAGGTGGAAATTCCATGTAGATTTCCCAGGAAAGACCACTGGATTAGCAGAACATATATATATTTTTAAAAAAACATTGCTTCATTGTTCTTTTGGGGATACAAAAAACCCTGCATTCCACAGATATATCTAGGAAGATGATTGTGGCATCTGCCCAGGTCATGAATATTAACATGCTACCTGCATAGACCAATGGGAATGCTGGAGGGGCGGAGTCAAGAGATATAAGAGACTCAGCAGGAGGAGGGTGAGTAAGATAGAGAGATAGGGAGTTTTGAGTTAGGAAGATAGAGAGTTTTGGAGGTTGGGTGGGGAGTGGTGGTTGAGAGTGGATAAAGGAGAATGTTTCTTTAAGATTTAACAACATTGCTTGTTCAGTCAACACCTGTATCAATAAACAATTTCTATTTGGTTCTTTTAAAGTGCCATATGGCCTGGACATCTATCATTAATATTATGTAATGTTAGGAGAAGCTCTATACAGTCAGCAAAAACAAGAGCTGGAGCTGATTGTGGCTCTGATCATCAGCTTCTTATAGCAAAATTCAAACTTAAACTGAAAAAAGTAGGAAAAACCACTGGGCTAGTCAGGTGTACTGTAATCTAAACCAAGCCCCTTATGAATACACAGTGGAAGTAAAGAACATATTTAAGGAACTAGATTTGGTGGACAGAGTGCCTGAAGAACTATGGATGGAGGCTCAAAACACTGTACAGGAGGCAGCAACAATAACCATCCCAAAGAAAAGGAAATGCAAGAAAGCAAAGTGGCTGTCCAACGAGGCCTTACAAATAGCAGAAAAGGGAAGAGAAACAAAATGTAAGGGAGATAGGGAAAGTTACAGAAAATTGAATTCTAACTTCCAAAGAATAGCAAGGAGAGACAAGAGGGCCTTTTTAAATGAACAGTGCAAAGAAATAGAAGGAAATAATAGAAAGGGAAAAAACCAGAGATCAGTTCAAGGAAAATTGGAGCTATTGAAGGAACGTTTGTGTGCAAAGATGGACATGATAAAGGACAAAAATGGGAGGGACCTCATAGAAGCAGAAGACATCAAGAAGAGCCAGCAAGAATACACAGAGGAAATATACCAGAAAGATTTGGATGCCCTGGACAACCCAGATAGTGTGGTTGCTGACTTTAAGCCAGACATACTGGAGAGTGAAGTCAAGTGGGCCTTTGAAAGCTTGGCTAACAACAAGGCCAGTGGAGGTGATGGCATTCCAGTCACCTGGAATGCCATCTTAAAAGATGACACTGTTAATGTGCTACACTCAATATGCCAGGAAGTTTGGAAAACTCAGCAGTTGCCAGAGGATTGGAAAAGACCAGTCTACATCGCAATCCCAAAGAAGGGCAGTGCCAAAGAGTGCTCCAACTACTGTACAATTGCACTCATTTCACCCGCTAGCAAGAGTAGATGTCGTCTAAATGGGCGGGGTATAAAATTAAATAAATAAATAAATAAATAAATAAATAAATAAATAAATAAATAAATAAATAAATAAATAAATAAAAGCTCAGAATCTTACAAGGTAGGCTTCAGCAGTATGTGCACCGAGAACTCCCAGAAGTACAAGATCTGGATGTCCCAGACAACCCAGATAACGTGGCTGCTGACCTTGAGCCAGACATCCTGGAGAGTGAAGTCGAGTGGGCCTTAGAAAGCAGGGCTAACAACAAGACAAGTGGAGGTGATGGCATTCCACTTAAAATCTTAAAAGATGACGCTGTTAAGGTGCTACACTCATTATGCTTTCAAGTTTGGGAAACTCAGCAGTAGCCAGAGGATTGGAAAAGATCAGTCTACATCCCAAGGCCAAAGAAGGGCAGTGCCAAAGAATGCTCTAACTACCAACCAACTGCACTCATTTCAAAGCTAGCAAGGTTATGCTCAAAATCCTAAAAGGTAGGCTTCAGTAGTATGTGGACCGAGAACTCCCAGAAGTACAAGCTGGATTTTCAAGGGGCAGAAGAATTAGAGACCAATTTGCTAACATGCACTGGATTATGGAGAAAGCCAGAGAATTCCAGAAAAAACATCTATGCAAAAGCGTTTGACTGTGTGGACCACAGCAAACTATGGCAAGTCCTTAAAGAAATGGGAGTGCCTGATCACCTTATCTATCTCCTGAGAAATCTATATGTGGGACTGGAAGCAACAGTTAGAACTGGTTATGGAACAACTGATTGGTCCAAAATTGGTAAGGAGTACAACAAGGTTGTACAGTGGTGCCCCGCTTGACAACGATAATCCGTTCCAGGAAAATTGCTGTTAATCGAAATCGTTGTCAAGCGAAAAAATAATCCCCATTGGAATGCAATGAAAACCAGTCAATGCGTTCCAATGGGGGAAATACCTCATAGTCCAGTGAAGACTGCCCATAAAGAACCGCCAAGCAGCTGTTCCAATTTGCTGTAATGTGGAAACCAGCCATTTTGAGAAGGGAGGGAAGCCATTTTGTGGAGGGAAGCCATTTTACGGAGTCGGAAAAAACATCGTTTTGTGAACAAACGGTTCGCGAAGCAGGCTCCTAATCAATATAATGTGAAAAAACCCCACTGTAACCATCGTTTTGCGATTGCAATAGCAATCGCAAAAATGTCATCGTCAAGCGATTTTGACGTCATGCAGGGTAAGCGTCTAGCGGGGCACCACTGTATATTGTTTCCCTTGTATGCAGAATACATCATGTGAAGGGCAGGACTGGATGAATCCCAAGACGGAATCAAGATTGCCGGAAGAAATATCAACAAGAAATATGCAGATGATACCACTTTGATGGCAGAAAGTGAGGAGGAATTAAAGAACCGCTTAATGTGGGTGAAAGAGGAGAGCGCAAAAAGTGGTCTGAAGCTCAACATCAAAATAACTAAGATCATGGCCACTGGCCCCATCACCTCCTGACAAAAAGAAAGGGAAGATATGGAGGCAGTGATTTTACTTTCTTGGGCTCCCTGATCACTGCAGATGGTGACAGCAGCCACGAAATTAAAAGACTCCTGGTTCTTGGTAGGAAAGCAATGCCAAACCTAGACAGCATCTTAAAAAGCAGAGACATCAGCTTTTCAACAAACGTCTGCATAGTCAAAACTATATTTTTTTCTAGTAGCGATGTATGGAAGTGAGAGCTGGGCCATAAAGAAAGCTGACCGCTAAAGAATTGATGCTTTTGAATTGTGTTGCTGGAGGAGACTCTTGAGAGTCTCCTGGACTGCAAGGAGAACAAACCTATCAATTTTGAAGGAAATCAACCCTGAGTGCTCAGGGTTGGAAGGACAGATCCTGAAGCTGAGGCTCCAATACTTTGGCCATCTCATGAGAAGAGAAGACTCCCTGGTAAAGATCCTGATGTTGGGAAAGTGTGAAGGCAAGAGGAGAAGGGGACGACAGAGGACGAGATGAACGGACGGTGTCATCGAAGCGACCAACATGAATTGGACCAAACTCCAGGAGGCAGTGGAAGAAATGAGGGTCTGGTGTGCTCTTGTCCATGAGTTTACAAAGAGTCGGACATGACTTAGCCGCTCAGAGTGGTATAAACATACCAGATGAGCGGGATATAAATCAAATAAATAAATAAACAACAACAATGTTAATGTATCAACTGATGGCAGCTTAGGGACACGTAGCGTGAGCTCTTTGTTTGATGAAACAAGCAGAGGCCACGTGGGGATCGTGAGGAGGACAACCCACCTTTTATTTATTTATTTATTTATTTATTTATCTATCTATCTATCTATCTATCTATCTATCTATCTATCTATCTATCTATCTATCTATCTATCTATCTATCTATCTATCTATCTATCTATCTGTCTATCTGTCTATCTGTCTATCTGTCTATCTATCTATCTATCTATCTATTTATTTATTTATTTATTGAATTTATATCTCGCCCATCTAGACACAGTGTAATCTGGGCGGCTTACAACAAATTAGAATTAAAACAATTAAAACATTCAATATAACCACAATTTAAGCATAGTAAAAATAGTGTATACTGTACTCCACTATTTATTGCAATGGATTATTTATGTATAGTTCGTTGCAATAAAAGCACATTCATATGAGTAAACATCACAAATAATATGCACACCAATCAACATGAAAGTCTGCATGCAACAGCAACGCCTAATCAAAATATATACATGTAATACATTAAGTTAGGTCTGCGTTGTAACCTCTATCGTAAGATGATATACTGTGTATATTATGGCACATTTTTTATGAATCTTTTACCATAGGGGCTACTGGATTGGTCAGTGCTTTTTGTATCTTGCCATAGTGACAGTAGTTGGGAGTCTGATTCCCCCCTGTGCCTCCTTGACAGGGGCTGGACTCGATGACCTGTAAGATCCCATCCAGCCGTGCAGTTAACCCTAAGATTATTATTATTCAATATTTTTCTTTGGCTGTCACATATTTCTGTTTTGTGTCCTTAAGTCTTATTTTTTTTTTTTTTTAAACAGAAAAGACTGAAATACCTGACCGAGGAATTAGCTGAACACTATTATGTGAAACAACAATAGTCTCTTCCTGTATGCAGAAGACCCTAGTATATCACATCATGCCATTTTTCTTTTAGAAAATGAATTCTGCTACACTTCAAGGAACAGTAAAGGATTCATAATTAATTGACAATTTCCTTCTGAATGAACTTGTCCTGTACATTTCAAGTAATTATGGATTATAGTACAACAGACAAATCCTTGCAAACATTCGTCTGGATTAGTCTTGCTGAGTTGTGTGCATGGCTGAAAAAGTAATGGGATTCCCCCCCCCCCCCAATTATTTTCTTGATTAATTCTTACACAGTCTGGCAGAGACAGCCTCTCTGAAATTGCTTTTAGCCTATGCACAAACTACTCAGTGGATACCAGTTCTTTTAAAAGTTGCTGACCACATGCTCAAATATGTAAGAGTTGAAATGTTTAATATGTGTTACTTACTCTAACACATCCCGGTTAAACTGCTTTTGTCGGTTTCCAAGGAATTCTCCAATCATCTGTCTGCTGAGTCCTTTTCTTTGTAGAAGAAAGTGAGCAACTCCAACAGGTGTATCGGGCACAAAGCCTCTCTCAATCAGGTACTGGATTCCTTTTTCAGGTTTTCTTTAAAAAAAAGAAAAAGAAAATAACAATCCAAATTCTCTCATTTGTTTTTTTTTAAATCTCCTATTTAGGTATAGAGGCATATAGGGATTATTTTAGGGGCTCTTACACAGTCAAAATCTTTTAGTCTGTAATGGAAAGATGCATAACTAAAATTATTTTGAGGGGCACTTGACATTTTATTACATTTGGAATTTTTTAAAATGCTCAATAAACTAAAGAAAAAAAAATAATTGACACAACATTAACCCTGCTTTGTTTTTAAAATATTTTGGGGTAACTCCAGTATTAGCTCTTCTCACTGAAAACTAACTGAACTGAATAGAACTGGTGAAACACAACTTCCACTGGTTTCAATGTGCCTACTAGAAGGGTCAGATTAATCTTGGATTTAGCCCATATTTTTTCTCTCTCACCCCATTTTGATTTCTGTAATTTATAGCATGCTCTCTGTCCATCAACTGCCTCTTCTATTTCTCACACCCAATCTCAATTTATAGAGCTATTCTGGATTGGGTAAAAGATTCCTGTAGATCAGCATTTTGCCACCAACAGCGGCTAACCACACCCTTCTAGAAGCTATGCTTCTAAACACCATGCCTGAAGGCAATACCTTTTACTTTTATTTGTTCCTAGTGTGTGGTACAGATACAGCTTTCATTGTGAAGGATCCACTTAGCTACTTCAGCTACTAATGCATGTATATTTCGTGGAGTTTATCTAAATGCCGTTAAAAGCTGTAATAACTGAGAGATTTGGATATGGGCTAGAACACATGGCGGTAGAGCAGGATTCTGCTACCTTTACTACACACAGTGCTTCTTGTAAAATGAGGAACACCTCCACCACTCATATCCAGGTTATACCTGAAGAAATGCCATATGATGAGAATGATTCCAAAGTGCAGGGCACACAACAATGTGGTCAAGTTACAGAACATCAGATTTTGGTTGAATATCAAGAAAAATGTCCTAATTGTTAGAGCAATATGACAATGGAATCAATTATCTTGAGAGGTACCTGGCAGATATCGTTTGATTTGTATTCCTGCATTGAGCAGGGGTTTGGACTCAATGGCCTTAAAGGCCCCTTCCAATGATTGTATGATGATATTTCAAAAACAACAGATTTAATTCTGAAAGTTGCTAACGGATGTCATTAATATAAGACACAGTTCCCTACAAACTGTAAAGAACTTTGCTACAATTACTGTATTTTTTGCTCCATAAGATGCACCTGACTATAAGACGCACATAATTTTAGAGGGAGGAAAACAGGAAAAAAGCACTTCTGTCAAGCCTGGCTGCCTGGGTGGCACTGCGGCGTCTCCCCTGTGACGTGGGTGGCGGCGGGAACCATAGCTCAAGTAATAATCGTGGGCTCCCTGATTACTCATTTATCATTACCCGGTTCCCCCCACACACCCTTATTTTTGTGGGAGTGCAGAAGAGACACCTTAGCTAGTCCCTGATGGGCCCTGAGAGACAGAATAGAGAAAGAGAGAGAGAGGAGAGAGGCAGAAAGGGGAGAGGAAGGAAGGGGGAAGTGTGAAGAGGAGGAGCCGCCACCACTGTGTGAGCGAAGGAAGGGCTGGCAGAGCGAAAAGCAAGGTGAGGGCGAGAAGAAAGCTGAGACGAACGGAGCAGAAGAGAGGAAAGCTACGGAGGGGAGGAGGAGAAGGAGCTTGCTGCGCTCCCCCATTTCGAGTCTCCCCTCACATCGCTTTCTGCTGGTGGCGGCAGCGCTGGGCTGAGGCAGGCGCCCCTCTGACGTTCAGGTCCCGGCCTAGTGAGGGGGATGCGGAGAGACGAGAGAAACTCGGAGCGGGGTGTTGACCGAAGAGGAGGAGTACAGCAACATGGGTTCTGGGTGTGTGTGTCTGCACCATTTTTTTACAGTATTCACTTCATAAGATGCACACACTTTTCCCTCCACTTTTGGGGGGGAGGGGAAGTGCATCTTATGGAGCGAAAACTGTATGCTATCTTGAAAATGAAACTCTGGCAAGCAATCAGAAGGAATTCCAAGATACAACTACAGTATCAAGAAATGCATACTCTTCAAAACACATGAAAAATGTGAAATCCTAAAGGCTTGTCAGCACCAGCTTTTGCCCATATAGCAATGTTTATCAAATATGCCCATCACATTTGCAGAAGCAGCCTTGTATGCAGGGAGGAACTAAGGCAGTCACAGAAATGCCATACTAAGTAATAAGCTCAGCCAAACTAAAGACAGGCTGATTTTACTGATATAAATTTTATTTCTGCATTTCATTCTACCTTTCACCTTCCTTTTAATGACCACATGATCTCTTCTCTAATTTTCCAATCACAACCACCCAAGAAAGGCAAAAATATCCTTCAAACTAGAGACTTGAATGATATACGGTTATCTAATGGGACCTTTATGGCTAAGTGGGCATTTTAATCCACATTTTACCTGTCCACATCTGACCTGCGATCTACAATGACAGGGTGAAGAGCCAGGAGAAAACAGTGGCTCAGGAAAGTGGACACATACAAAGAATTAAGGAATAAATTAACTTTGAGAATACACTCGGTCTAAAGGGATTATTAGTCCTCAACCGAATAAACCAAGTGAATCTCTGACTACTATCCTGACAGTTATAGACATTTCCTGTCAGCCACCAATTCTGTGAGTGTATGACTACCAATGCCTATACTGACTTCTAACTATATAAATTCTTAGGTGAAATTTACACTAATGGGTTACACCACCGTAACTTTCCAGCTGGACTCCTGCCAATGGAATGTATGCAAGTGCTGACTTAATGATGTTACAGGTTCTTTCCATCTATCCCACGCCGCAACACACAGGCTTATAATTTCACCACAGTTCAAGAAACGGAAAATTACAACTACTCATCTTTTTCACAATTGAAATTCTATAGTAAAATTTAATTAATACACAATGAATTCCACTGTCTAACAATCCCATGGCCATAGTTATGTGTAGAAAGCATCTTAAGGTTTAAGAGAATAAGAAAGGTAGTAATCTGCACACACTTAAGGGAAACCCTTGGTTTGCTGCAAGGTTTCTTCTGGTTGGTTCTGCCAGACCACTATAGCCACA
The DNA here is from genome assembly GCF_051106095.1 of Pogona vitticeps. NCBI lineage: Eukaryota > Metazoa > Chordata > Lepidosauria > Squamata > Agamidae > Pogona > Pogona vitticeps. The sequence goes on along the minus strand of NC_135784.1, from coordinate 71,709,605 downwards.
AAAGTGCTCCATGCATGAAATTATAGCACTGACATATTTATTTTAATAATTTTTTATAATATAATATACAAAACCAGAAGAAAAATGTTTCAACCATTATCTACAGAGGGACACACAATAGTTAAGTCATGACCACATAGAAATGACAAGTGAATGTAATGGAGGAACTGAAACAGTTTTAAGTGACACAGAGTTGCTTTCTCTACTGTTTGCTAATTATTGCAAGTTGGTGCTTACATTTTCAGATTAAAGATCGTTGTATATCACATAGCCAGATTCTTGGACTAATAAATTGGTTGTGTATCTGTGTTTTTGATGACCCATTCACATTAAAATATGGTTTCTATGGTGGGGAAAGAGCACCTCTTAACATACTGTCAAACTATACCTTGCTTTGATATCTAAATGAGCAAAATGTGATTTGTGTGATTTTTCCAAATGGGACTGAAAACCAGATTTGAACAGCTTTGGCTTTGAGGGATCATTCAAACCACAGCATGCAAGTTTCAACATAATGTCAATGTTTTGTCAAGCCAAAAGAATAAGGGAAGGAGAAAATGATAGACAGAAGAGCAGTGTATGTATAGCTTTTTTCCAACCCTCCAAACTGGATTAGGGTAAGGGATGGATAAAATATCACAAGTAGCCACTTTCTGAAGTATACTGTGAGAACAAATACAGAAACAATGCAGAAGTAATAAGCTCACACATAGATTATGTGTTTATTTGGTACATGCACTGAACTGTCTAAGTTTGTACAGGTAATTGTGACCACACTTTAGCATTTTAATGCTTTTTCCATTTTCTAAGGTAAAGAAAACTCCTGGAAACGAAAATAGAAACCCAGCTTTGCAGATTAAGGGTGCAGTCTTTTGAGCAAAGAAGAACAAGCCGTTTCCAAGATCCTCCTATTTTTAGACCCAAGAGGCTCATGTAATCACAAACCTTTTGCCCATGAAGTTTGTTGAAAAGAATGTTATAAAATGGCCTTGCAGTGCTTTACTGTGCTGTACTATGCTAGTAATCATTAAACATTTGGTAGAGAGAAATATATGCAAAATACATCTCAAAAGTAGGTACAGCAAAAAACTGCACTATCATCATGTCTTAAAATCAGCCTGCCTGAAAGTTTTCATATGATAATGAAAGAATATTTTTTCATCCTGCAAGTGCAAACTAAAATAATATTTTCTCTGTTCAAACCAAATATTTTCCCCTCTGAGCAAGCAGAAAAAAAGACTGAAAACCTATACACAATCAACTAGGAAGGAAGGTCCAGTCAGCTCAGCAAGATTTATTTCTGAATAAACATGTACAGGATTGCATAGCAAAAGCTATTCTTCACAATCCAAATTCAGAATTCTTACCCCCTCTCTGAACTCCATCATTCTGTAACTGCAAAACTAAACTAAGACTCATTGTCCCTATGGCTGGGAAAAAAAGTATAACTTTGCTTTTATTAACAGTTCCCCATTTAAGGAGAATCATCAACAGAGCTGGGTGGGGAGATAGTGGTACTATACCCACTCTGCTTGGACGGGCTGCTGGTGCTTACCATGTTGTGTATGTGTGTGTTCTGTGCCATCAAGTAAGAAATAACATACAGTGAGATATATAAGGGGTGGTTTTACCAGTTCCACACCCTCAGTGAGTTTCCATGGCTCAGTGGGGATTTGAATCCTGTTCTCAAGAGTCCAAGTCCATTCTTCTATCCACTGCACCACACTCTGAATCCTGTTATCACAGTGTTTATATAGTGTTCATTTATGATTCAACACAGACTTCTATGGATTAAACTTAATTGTTTATTACATATTATGGTAAATAGATGAAGACTGGTTTGGAAAATGATTTAAGCTTTATTTATCTATATGTGGATAATCATACTACAGTATTATACTCATGAACATGTGGAGTCTTTCAGAGGTCTGACTCTATGCATAAACAGAAAACAGACACAGAGCAACTATTAAGTACAGTGGTCAAAACCCTATTGGATATATATGCATATGCAAGAGGAATTTCAGAAGTTGCTATGGCTAACTGCAGATGCAGGAACATTCCAATGTGTTTCTATCAAGGGCTGCCCTGAGCTTGATGATCTTATGAATTTTCTTTCTTTCTTTCTTTCTTTCTTTCTTTCTTTCTTTCTTTCTTTCTTTCTTTATTTATTTATTTATTTATTTATTTATTTATTTATTTATTATACCCCGCCTATCTGGACTACCAGACCACTCTAGGCGGCTTTAAAATGACTTTTCAGAATAATCAAGAACAGCAGTTTCCTGTATGGCTGGTTAAGGACTCCTCTTATCAAATCGGCCTAAAGTTTATTTATTCATATATAGGTCACAGTTTGCAGCAGGCCAATTTGAATTAATGAAACTTACAAGGGAATTGACTCACCAAATTCCCATTGATTCAGTGGGCCTACTTTAGTGCAATTTACTATGATAAGCAACAGGATTTCAGGCAAAGAGTATTGGACCAGAGTTCAAGAGACCTGGGTTCAAATCCACAGAAACATTTGACGGGGGGGGGGGAACGACACTGGAAAACCACCTTGAACATAATTCAGACATACCATAAATAACATCATATAACAACATCAATTTAATGTATTTTCAATGGTTTCTTTATACTGTATATATTGCAAAGGTCTTTGGCCAAAGGAAATTATCTCAGCACCACACTAACAACTGAGCACCACATTATCCCAATATTTCAAGTACCTGGGCATCTGTAAATAGTTATATTTGCAACAAAAAATACTGCTAAGTTTCATATTCTGAAGAAAATGTTCTTATTCAGAAAGACTGATATGACAAGAGTTCTGAAACATAATTTGCAGGAAAGAAAAAGATGATCACATGGGAAGAATGCAAGGAGCCAACACCAAATTAGAAACTAATATTTTTATAAGCATTATTCTTAGCCTTTCAAAGATATCTGTTTTTGAAAAATGAAACCATAAGTATATGTTTATGAAGACCACCACTGATATATAGGAATTCAGAAAGTGTTGTAAGGGATTGCTGGCATGCATGGCCAATATTCAAGCACGTGTAAAACTTGAACCTCAATCACATGGATGAAGGCAAAAAAGGTTGTTACATCTGCAAGGCAAGAAAATATGTTACATATCTGATGAATCATGGGCTTCCAAGTGAAGCAATGTTTTCCACATTTCGCAACAGGTTGTTGAATGTGTGAGGGTATCATAATTATTAGCTGCCTATTTTACCAAGTATTGTTTACTAGCTGCCAAATTTAGAATAAAAAATACTCCTTGTTAATCAAAGTTAAACAACAACAGACCACCTTCTCTGGAGAATAGAGGGGTAAGGAGATACAACAATTTACTGAGCAGGACACAATATGCATGTCATCACTTGGTGACCTATTCATTTATATGGCTCTGTCAAGTAAAGATGATAATCTTGTGAGATCTGTTGTGCATTTGATCTAATATTCAGAGAGGCTACAAAATTCAAATTGCCAGCCAACATATTGTAAAAACAGGCACAACCAGTTTACAAACTGGTTACATGTTGTGAAGAAAGAGAGGATTTCAGACAATATGAAATAGCTTTTACCTGTCTGTGACCCTATGGAAACATGGGAACCTGACCAAACAAATGGAAAGGTGAGCATTTGTACGGACAATTCTCACCTTGCCTTCCTTTTCGGAACATTTCAAAGAAAAAGAAACGGACACTCCTATGCTATCCTTTACCAGATAATATTTCAAAGTGGACTAATATTCTCATGTTCATGCTACATTTCCAAGTACTCTCTTTCATGTATATTGGGCATCCCTGAGTGAGTTCCCTTCCTTGCTTAAGGGCATGTAAATATGGCTGTTAGAAGGAGAGCTATTGAAGAAGATACTGAGGAAATAATCCATTGTCCTGATAAGTGATGGAAGGGATGAAAGTTAATTAAATTGTTAGGCACAGCACTCCACCCAAAAACGGCCCATTAACCTGGATATGGAACAACTGATTGGTTCAAAATTGGGAAAAGAGTACAGCAAGGCTGTATATTGTCCTCCAGCTTATTTAACTTATATGCAGAATACATTATGCGGAAGGCTGGACTGGAGGAATCCCAAGCCGGAATTAAGATTGCCGGAAGAAATATCAACAACCTCCGATATGCAGATGACACCACTCTGATGGCAGAAAGTGAGGAGGAATTAAAGAACCTTGTAATGAGGGTGAAAGAGGAGAATGCAAAAAACGGGCTGAAACTCAACATCAAAAAAACTAAGATCATGGCCACTGGTCCCATCACCTCCTGGCAAATAGAAGGGGAAGATATGGAGGCAGTGACAGATTTTACTTTCTTGGGCTCCATGATCACTGCAGATGGGGACAGCAGCCCCGAAATTAAAAGACACCTGCTTCTTGGGAGGAAAACAATGACAAACCTAGACAGCATCTTAAAAGCAGAGACATCACCTTGCCGACAAAGGTTCGTAAAGCTAAGATTTTTCCAGTAGTGATGTATGGAAGTGAGAGCTGGACCATAAAGAAAGCTGACCATCAAAGAATTGATGCTTTTGAATTGTGGTGCTGGAGGAGGCTCTTGAGAATCTCCTGGACTGCAAGGAGAACAAACCTATCAATTCTAAAGGAAATCAATCCTGAGTGCTCACTGGAAGGACAGATCCTGAAGCTGAGGCTCCAGTACTTTGGCCATCTCATGAGAAGAGAAGACTCCTGGGAAAAAAACCTTGATGTTAGGAAAGTGCAACGGCAAGAGGAGAAGGGGACAACCGAGGATGAGACGGCTGGACAGTGTCTGCGAAGCAACCAACATGAATTTGACACAACTCCGGGAGGTAGTGGAGGATAGGAGGGCCTGGCGTGCTCTGGTCCATGGGGTCACGAAGAGTCGGACACGACTTAACAACTAAACAACAACAACTGCCTTGTGGCTATATCCACCAATGGAAAAGGCTTCAGGAGTTAACCTCAAGGCAAAATCCGGAGCCGGAGTCCCGGAGGCAGTTCGTGATGTTCTAGCAACTCCTGCAATGTCACTGGCACCAGTTGCATTGGCCCTTGCCTTTCCATTGGACTATTTCAGTGATGTGAAGAGGGGGGATATGCTGCTTGTGTAACAGTCTATCCTCCTGATCTACGTTGGCTTGGGCATGTCGTGAGAATGGCTGATGGTCAGATTCCAAAGGATCTCCTGTATGGAGAATTAGTGCAGGGAAATTGCTCCAGAGGGAGACCACAGCTGCGATACAAGGATATCTGCAAGCAGGATCTGAAGGCCTTAGGAATGGACCTCAGCAGATGGGAAACCTCAACATCTGAGCGTTCAGCCTGGAGGCATGCGTTGCATCATAGCTTCTCCCAATTTGAAGAGACACTTGTTCAGCAGGCAAAGAGGCAGTCCCAAAATCAGCAAAATCAGGTAGCTGGACAAAGCAAATGCAAAGCGTGCTGCTTATATACCGCCCCCATAGCGCTTCAAACACTCTCTGAGCGGTTTATAAGTTAATTATGCAGGCTACACATTGCCTCCCCAGCAAGGTGGGTACTCATTTTACCGACCTCGGAAGGACTGAAGGCTAAGTCAACCTTGAGCCGGCTACCTGGGATTTGAACCCCAGGTCGTGAGCACAGTTTTGGCTGCAGTACAGCAGTTTAACCACTGCGTCACGAGGCTCAGGGGACAGATTCACTGTGGACGGGATTTTCACTTTCAAATTGGCCTTCTCAGCCACACTAGACGCTGCTCCAAGACTTCTATTCAGAGCACGTTACCATGGTCTCTCAAGACTGAAGGATGCCTACACTCTGCTTAGGTAAGAGAGTATGGGATAGGTTATACTATAATATGTTCTTTTCTGGTGTGTTCCTCCTTTTAATTTTTCTCAATCTGTGTTGTGCCTTTATGCTACTAGAGTGAGAAATCCATTTCTGTGTAACTATGTGGAAACTTTGTTTTTTACTTTTTGTAACAACTTGTTTCTTTTCTTTTTTTCCTTTATAATAAAATACATAAAATCTTTTCTAGTTGTTCATTGTATTTTGGGGTACAGAGAATTTTGTGATACCAGCTGCAGTGTTCTGCCTCAGAAAGCTACTGCAATTTGGGAAATATGTAAGGATAGTGGCAACACATTTGTTAGTTAAACTCCCTGGAGACACTTGCCAAAACAGAAAGGTGGAGTGTGGGAGCAGAAAAGTGGTTACTGTTGGGCGCGATAGACCCTTATCCTTAACCTCATCCTCGAGTGTCCCATCTCAAGACAAAGAAGGCTATAATGGTAAAGCGGCTATCAGGGGGGTCTGACCCAGGTACCATGACACGGTGATCAGAGTTGGGATATGATACCACAATCATCTGTTCTGTGAATGGTTCTTAGGAACTGATTTGGTCTAAGAGAAAAAAAATTGTGAGACTACTGGACGTAAAAGAGGTAACACAATTTGTTGTTTTGTAAGGGCAGTAGAGACGAGTGCCAGGGAAAATTCCCTGTTAGAGGACATGTTTGTGTCACCCAGAGTGGGGCACCTTAGATTCGTGATGTGGGGAAATGGAAGTCTCCAGGGCATATGGATGACTGTGTGAAGTCAGCACTGCCAAACTAAGAATCCTTTTGTGTTCTCTAGCAGCCTCACTGGAAGGACAGATCTTGAAGCTGAGGCTCCAATACTTTGGCCATCTCATGCAATGAGAAGACTCCCTGGAAAAGACCCTGATGTTGGGAAAGTGTGAGGGCAAGAGGAGAAGGGGATGACAGAGGATGAAATGGTTGGACAGTGTCACCGAAGCGACCAACATGAATTTAACCCAACTCCGGGAGGCAGTGGAAGATAGGAGGGCCTGGCGTGCTCTGGTCCATGGGGTCACGAAACAACAAACAACAAGCAGCCTATTTAAAACAACAACAAAAAATACATATGGGTATGTGTCCTGGGTAGAGATGTGCCATTCCTTTTTGGGGTGAGGGGTGAGGGTATGTCTAACTAGGAGAATGTTCCAAGAATTCTGCTGGCAGAAATTTGGGAGTTTCAGTCCACTGATCCATACAGTACCTGCAGGGAAAGGTACTGTCCTTCTTTTTGGTATGGCATATCCTACTTTTTGATAATGTGTAAGTGGCTGAGCAGAGACAAGATCTGAACCTAATGCTTCTTATTCTGCATCTGACACTCTATGCACTACAACCCACTGGATGAATTCTTCATGGGTATCAACTGTTCACTATAATTATACAGTAGCTATTCCTGTTTTGTTCACCAATACATTGCCAAATCACCCACTCCATTTCTGACATGTCTCTTCTTTGGCCTGTATTTTAATTCATATACATAACCTTATATTCCCCTTTGTTGTGCTCTCACTACTGAAAAAATGCCTTTGTTCAAACAGCTGAAAAAGGCACCTGTTTTTGCTTTTCAATTAGATCTAGTTCTGAATTCCAAGGAACAATACATGAACTAGCAAATCATGGCCTGCATAATTATAATCAGACAGCTGCTTGGCTGTGATAGCCAACCATGCCTTTCTTTTTTTAAAAACAGTCTTTTGCAGTAAGATTCTATCCTGATCAGCCATTGTGACATAAAAATTTGTCTTAATCTAAGCATGGAACTCTGCTAGAACAAACTGTGTGCTTGGAATGCTTAAAACGTGGCAGAGCTGATTGGCTAAAAGCGATGTAATGGTGCCATTCCAGTATCTGGAGACATTTCCAAGCAGCTAATTCTGGACTCTGCTCCCCCCCTTTTTTTAAAGACTAAATGTTCAACATCTGGAAAGGTTTTTTTATACAGTACTCCCTATATAAAGAGGAGTAAGGGAATTCCCACACCTATTTTTGAATGGAGCCAGTATTTCACTATACAATTGCTTGAATTCTTTCATACTATGAACCTATCCTCCCTGTTTAAAAATTCTCAACTATTTAAAAATGAAAAAAAAAATAACAAAATATGTTTTTAGTTAATGTTGCTATGATGGCATAATCTGCACTCCAGATGTTCTAAGAACACTCTGTCTCTCAAAAGGGTGCCATTCAGTTCACCCTACTCATTCTCCTGAAGACCAGAGCTGTAACTAACAATTTTGGCAACAGGAACATGAGAAAGAAATGGCAAGAAATCTCAGGTGATTAAACTTGGCAATCCTCAGCTGGAACTCAGCACAGTTACTTCACTGGACTTCAACTCTCAGAAGAGGCAGCCACCTGGGAATTCAGGGAGTTCAAACCCTGCCCCCTCAAGTGACATTTCCACACTTTAGTCCCAGAGAGATTAAAGATGGTCAAAACCACAATGTGTTTGTCTGAGTTTGATGGGAAGAGTGACACCGACCATCTCACTCTACTTTACAAAAGGTAACTTCTTTGTAGCATCCCCAATTCTCCCTTCTGCCCAGGGCTTCTCTGCCTTCTAGCTCAGCACAAGGGAAAAAGAACGACTGTCTCTACCCACCCCTGCCCATAAACGTCCTCCAGTGATATAGGCAAGCTGGAAGAATTCTCCTCCACACATCTACCAGACCATCTCTTTTCAATCTTGCTTCTGCTCCTTGCATGCTTTTCCAGAGGCAAGGAAACCCAGCCAACCATTCCTACACTGTGCAATTCACACTCTTCCTTCTGCTGCTGCATCAGAGCAAGCCTTAGCTCCACCAGCAAGACAATTAAAGCTCCTGGCGTTTAATTTTTTGCACTCCCTAAAATGCAGCGCTCCGGTTGCCCCTCCCTGAATAGATTTACTGAAGACCAAAACGGACTCATACTGAAAATAATGAGAAGCAAAAGGGCCACTCAAGACCTATCCGATGGCCATTTAGAGCTGATTTGTTTGTTATACAGCCCATCTAGCAAACTGCTCTGGCAGTCTACAACAGAAATAAAGAAACATACATTATATAAACATAAATTATATAGAAGCTATCTATAAAAAACAGAATCTCTTGTTGTAGATAACAAAACAAGTGGCACAATAAATATGGCTAAGTATAGTATGCCTTCTTCATGGATTGCTGCCTTGTCGTGGCGAAGGGGCTTGAGTAACTCAGAGAAACTATGGGCTATGCCGTGCAGGGACACCCAAGACGGACAGGACATAGTGGAGAGTTCCGACTAAACGCAATCCACCTGGAGTAGGAAATGGCAAGCCACTCCAGTATCTTTGCCAAGAACGCCCCATGATCAGAAACAAAAGGCTAAAAGATATGACGCTGGAAGATGGGCCCCTCAGGTCGGAAGGCGTCCAACATGCTACTGAGGAAGAGCGGAGGACAAGTACAAGTAGCTCCAGAGCTAATGAAGTGGTTGGGCCAAAGCCGAAAGGACGCTCAGCTGTGGACGTGCCTGGAAGTGAAAGGAAAATCCAATGCTGCAAAGAAAAATACTGCATAGGAACCTGGAATGTAAGATCTATGAACATTGGGAAGCTGGAGGTGGTCAAACAGGAGATGGCAAGAATAAATATCGACATCCTGGGCATCAGTGAACTAAAATGGACAGGAATGGGCGAATTCAGCTCAGATGATTATCATATCTACTATTGTGGACAAGAATCCCGTAGAAGGAATGGAGTAGCCCTCATAGTCAACAAAAGAGTGGGAAAAGCTGTAATGGGATACAATCTCAAAAATGATAGAATGATGTCAATACGAATCCAAGGCAGACCATTCAACATCACAATAATCCAAGTTTATGCACCAACCAGCATTGCTGAGGAGACTGAAATTGAACAATTCTATGAAGATTTACAACACCTTCTAGAACTGACACCAAAGAAAGATGTTCTTCTCATTCTAGGGGACTGGAATGCTAAAGTGGGGAGCCAAGAGATAAAAGGAACAACAGGGAAGTTTGGCCTTGGAGTGCAGAACGAAGCAGGACAAAGGCTAATAGAGTTTTGTCAAGAGAATAAGCTGGTCATCACAAACACTCTTTTCCAACAACACAAGAGGCGACTCTATACATGGAAATCACCAGATGGGCAATATCGAAATCAGATTGATTATATTCTCTGCAGCCAAAGATGGAGAAGCTCTATACAGTCAGCAAAAACAAGACCTGGAGCTGACTGCGGTTCTGATCATCAGCTTCTCATAGCCAAATTCAAGCTTAGACTGAAGAGATTAGGAAAAACCACTGGGCCACTCAGGTATAATCTAAACCAAATCCCTTATGAATACACAGTGGAAGTAAAGAACAGATTTAAGGAACTAGATTTGGTGGACAGAGTGCCTGAAGAACTTTGGATAGAGGCTCGTAACATTGTCCAGGAGGCAGCAACGAAAACCATCCCAAAGAAAAGGAAATGCAAGAAAGCAAAGTGGCTGTCCAACGAGGCCTTAGAAATAGCAGAGAGGAGAAGGGAAGCAAAATGCAAGGGAGATAGGGAAAGTTACAGAAACTTGAATGCAGACTTCCAAAGAATAGCAAGGAGAGACAAGAGGGCCTTCTTAAATGAACAATGCAAAGAAATAGAGGAAGATAACAGAAAAGGAAAGACCAGAGATCTGTTCAGGAAAATTGGACATATCAGAGGAACATTTTGCGCAAAGATGAACATGATAAAAGACAAAAATGGGAGGGACCTAACAGAAGCAGAAGACGTCAAGAAGAGGTGGCAAGAATACACAGAGGAATTATATCAGAAAGATGTGGATATCCCGGACAACCCAGACAATGTAGTTGCTGACCTTGAGCCAGACATCCTGGAGAGCGAAGTCAAGTGGGCCTTAGAAAGCCTGGCTAACAACAAGGCCAGTGGAGGTGATGGCATTCCAGTTGAACTATTTAAAATCTTGAAAGATGATGCTGTTAAGGTGCTACATTCAATATGCCAGCAAGTTTGGAAAACTCAACAGTGGCCAGAGGATTGGAAAAGATCAGTCTACATCCCAATCCCAAAGAAAGGCAGTGCCAAAGAATGCTCCAACTACCGTACAATTGCACTCATTTCGCACGCTAGCAAGGTTATGCTCAAAATCCTACAAGGTAGGCTTCAGCAGTATGTGGACCGAGAACTCCCAGAAGTACAAGCTGGATTCCGAAGAGGCAGAGGAACTCGAGACCAAATTGCTAACTTGCGCTGGATTATGGAGAAAGCCAGAGAGTTCCAGAAAAATATCTACTTCTGCTTCATTGACTATGCGAAAGCCTTTGACTGTGTGGACCACAGCAAACTATGGCAAGTTCTTAAAGAAATGGGAGTGCCTGACCACTTTATCTGTCTCCTGAGAAACCTATATGTGGGACAGGAAGCAACAGTTAGAACTGGTCATGGAACAACTGAGTGGTTCAAAATTGGGAAAGGAGTACGGCAAGGCTGTATATTGTCCCCCAGCTTATTTAACTTATATGCAGAATACATCATGCGGAAGGCTGGACTGGAAGAAACCCAAGCCGGAATTAAGATTGCCGGAAGAAATATCAACAACCTCCGATATGCAGATGATACCACTCTGATGGCAGAAAGTGAGGAGGAATTAAAGAACCTTGTAATGAGAGTGAAAGAGGAGAGTGCAAAAAACGGTCTGAAACTCAACATCAAAAAAACTAAGATCATGGCCACTGGTCCCATCACCTCCTGGGAAATAGAAGGGGAAGATATGGAGGCAGTGTCAAATTTTATCTTCCTGGGCTCCATGATCACTGCAGATGGAGACAGCAGCCCTGAAATTAAAAGGCGCCTTCTTCTTGGGAGGAAAGCGATGACAAATCTGGACAGCATCTTGAAAAGCAGAGACATCACCTTGCCAACAAAAGTCCGAATAGTCAAATTATGGTTTTTCCTGTCGTGATGTATGGAAGTGAGAGCTGGACCATAAAGAAAGCAGACCGCCGAAGAATTGATGCCTTTGAATTGTGGTGCTGGAGGAGGCTCTTGAGAATCCCCTGGACTGCAAGGAGAACAAACCTATCAGTTCTAAAGGAAATCAACCCTGAGTGCTCACTGGAAGGACAGATCCTGAAGCTGAGGCTCCAGTACTTTGGCCATCTAATGAGAAGAAAAGACTCCCTGGAAAAGACCCTGATGTTGGGAAAGTGTGATGGCAAGAGGAGAAGGGGACGACCGAGGATGAGATGGCTGGACAGTGTCTGCGAAGCAACCAACATGAACCTGACACAACTCCGGGAGGCAGTAGAAGACAGGAGGGCCTGGCGTGCTCTGGTCCATGGGGTCACGAAGAGTCGGACACGACTAAACGACTAAACACACACACACAAGTATAGTATATATTCCCCTTCTTCCTCCTCTATCCCAATTAACTGGGAAGGACCTCCACAAAAACTTCCCTTTAAAAAGCTCTATTTTCAGGACCTTTTAAAAGGAGTGAAGGGAGGGTGCCTGACATAACTCCCAGGGAAGCGCATTCCATAAGGAGGGTGCCACAGCTGTGCAGGCCTGGCTTCTAACTGATGCTTTCTGGGCCTCTCAAGATGTCTACACTATGCAGGCTTGAGGTCTGTGAGGTCAGACTGGCAGTTGAACTAGGCAGAAAACATGTAACAAGGTCCTAAACCATTTAGCGCTTCATATATTAGAACCAAGACCTTGAACCTGATATGGAAGCAAACTGGTAACCAGTAAAGGCAGACCACAGCTGGAGTGATATGATCAAATTCCCTCACCCAACAATCAGTTTGGCTGCCACATTCTGGACCTCTTGATGCTTCCACATCAGCCTCAAGGGAAGCCCTACACAGAATTTATTGCAGTAGTCTATTTCTGCGACTACCAAAAATTGTGGACCAGTGTTGTTAGACCTGACATCTAGGTAGCACACAGCTGGGCAATCCACCAGAATTGGAAAAATGTGATATGTGCCACAATGGAGACCTGTTTTTCCATGGTTAACACTGGGTCTAAAATTACACCCAGGTTGTACATCTGATCCTTAAACACAAGGGTAAATCCATCAAGAGGAGATACCCCACAGACGGGTAGATGGACCTTCCAATAACATAATCTCCATCTTGTGTGGATTCAACTTCAGCCTATTTTTGCTAGTCCAGTCCAGATTGTGGTAAGGCAGCTCTTTAGCCACTGGACAGGATAATCTGCAGATGGATTAAAGGAGAAATATAGCTCCATATCATCTGCATACTGATGGCATGAAGCCCAAATCTCATGATTACCTTAAGCACTGGGGAGATTATGAACCCTTGTGGGTCCCCAAAAGGAAAAACATACTCCTCCAAATCATTGGCCAAAGTCCTGTTGTTTAGTATAAGCCAAATCTTAACTGTTGGTCTCTTCCTCCCTGGCAAACAAAGTGTCCTCTCTGATATTCTAGGGGAGGGGGTGCATATACATTGAGCCAGCATATGTATGCACCCGAGAGTCACAGTGGGGATAATTTATCAGGGAAGAAGGATCAAAAGTTACAATTTGGCTTATCCTAAGTAACAGGATTTTGGCCACTATGTCTTTCTTACACTCTTTTACACACACACACATACCAAGTTATGTCTAGGAAAATACTGAGAAAAAACAGTATTTTATGTCCTTGTCATTTGTAAAACATTACCTTGTGAAAACAAAATTGACAGTGCTTAAAGTATTAGGTATTACAGAATTAGCAGGTAAACTGATCATTCACATGATAAGCAGCAAGCGGTCAAACGCCTACACACATCCTTTCTTGTTTCCTGACATCTTACAGGACTTTCTGCTTTGGCAGAGACGGACATGATTACTACTTCCCAAGAAATATTGCTCCTTGCATCACTGCTACTCTTTGTTTTTCCTTACTCATCCCTAAATGCTGACTAAACTGTAAATGAAGTTGCTCTGAGATTTCTTAACTGCAGATGCTCATTTGTTCTTAGTGTAGTTCTTAGTATCTCAGGTAGCCAAAATTTTAATATACATGTATCAGAAAGAGATCATAGTAACAGGGTAAAGATTTATTTTTAGAGGCAGTTGTATCTGACACTTGCTAAATTTGGCTGAATCAAGAACATGCTTTTCTGATGCAGGAGTCTAGTGTACATTGTATTCGCGAAGGCTTTCACGGCCGGGATTTAATGGTTGTTGTGGGTTTTTCGGGCTTCTTGGCCGTGTTCTGAAGGTTCTGCACCTTCAGAACACGGCCAAGAAGCCCGAAAAACCCACAACAACCACTAATGTAGATTCATTGAACAGGAAAAAAGTGTTCTTGGTCAGAGATGGCTCATTTTAATCGAATCCTGGCTATTGTGAAAATACCGAGAACTCTTTTAAAAAGTACTTTGCAGACAGACAGACAGACAGACAGACAGACAGACAGACAGACAGACAGACAGACAGACAGAACAACAAAGAACACCAAACCAATTGAACAATGTCATCATTATAGTTCATACCATTCATGGAATTTGGGTGATTCAATATGCTTCTAAGGAATGAGGAAACCAACCAGACAAGAAAGCTGAACTGGGAAAAGTGAATAAACTAATAAAATTCATACAGCAAGTTTCACAGACCCCTGGCTCTGGAACTTGGTGTTTCATTTCCCCAAGCTACCCAATCAACTTATACTTTGTATTAAATGGATGCATGGCGTGAAAGAAATATTCTGAAAAGGACCACTCCTCTGCCTGAAATGCCAGCTTAGACCAAACACTACTTTAAAAAAAATAATAAAAAATAAATTCCAGGTTTAAGTGGTGGCCTAAAACAACTATGATTAATATGTAGATTGTAAGTTTTCTGATATTTCGGTACCAAAAAATAAAAAAAGAAAGCCATGTCAGTTACATCTGAAAACTTATTATAAAAGCCAGTTTGGAAACTTCTTATTCCAATTACAATTATAAACCATGGTAAAGGAGTAAGTGCTGATAATTTTCAAAATACCAATTTTGATGACAATTTATTCGCGAAGGCTTTCACAGCCAGGATCTAATGGTTGTTGTGGGTTTTTCGGGGTCTTTGGCCATGTTCTGAAGGTTGTGCTGTCCTCTGAAGATGCCGGCCACAGAGACTGGCGAAACGTTAGGAAGAACAACCCTCAGAACATGGCCAAAGAGCCCGAAAAACCCACAACAATCACTGATGACAATTATTTTTCATGTGATATAGGGAATATAAAAGCTGGAATGAGTAGTGGTAGTGAGAGAAAAGTAACCTGTCCTTTTCAATTTTTCAGTTTCATTATTACTATTTTCCATAGTTTTCTTGAATTTTCTTTTTCATCTCTTTTATATTTTCTCTAAAGGAAAAAGAAGCTTTGTTTCTCAAAAAGATATATACCATGAGATTTAACCAGTAATACATACGTTGCTGGATGGAAGGAAAGATAGGGAGAGAAAAAAGTAATAAGCAAAAAGACAAGTGTATATACACAATACATGTTCTAACCCTCACAGCTGCAAATAATTCTAGTCATTCCACAATTTGGAATAATTTACTTAGTAAAGGGGGAAAAACCCCACAAGAATGCACCAGTAAACAAAAAAGAATGTTAGAAAAAGCACTGCACTCACTTATTAAAAAGGTTCAGTCCAATCCTGTAGTGACGTTTCCTGATGACATCATTACTGAAGGCAGGAGAATCCCAGCTATTGCGAGTCTCTTTGTGGTATGTTTGCTTGCTCAAGGTTTGTTCCCTTAGGCTGTCTCGAGAAGAAGATTCTGAGCTGCAGTTTATTGTGTCATTGGAGTTGGAAGTGCTATTGATGCTGTCGTTATCACCATCAGAGTAGTCGGATTCAGATTTGCTTTGCCTGTTTGCTGTGCCATTAATGGCTAAGTGGCTATCGATGGGCCTTGGTCTATGCCTAGTCTCCGGGTCTTCTCGGGATATTATCTTGGTTGGGATGCCATGTGAGATGTGTTTTGGGCTTCCTTGTTGACTAGTAACTCCTCGGTCATACGCATTCTGCCTCTTTAAGGATCCTCTCTCCGAACGATCACTTAAATCCACTGAACTGTCACTTGGTGGTTCTATGGTTAACAAAGGCAGATGATCCATCCTCATCCGCTGCTCCTGGGATTCTAACGAAGGGGTACTCCTGCAACTGGTGTCAGTATCCATCTTATGATCTTTGTGTGCCATAGACCAATATTCTTGAGATGGGTTCACTGACCGAAGCCTTAGGTCAGATTCTGTGCTTGATGGCCTATCTACAGACTGGGAAAGGGGAAGTGGTGGGGAGAGTTCTTCCTCATCAATATATAAGGTAACATCACTATACGAGGCAGTCATTTCATCCAGCTTCCTGTGATCCACATTATGGCTTGTTGGTTTAGTTTGACCACAACTGTCCCTCTCTAATTCACGACCTCGGACTTGATCAGCTATTTGCACCTCGTCAGAATGCAGGCTACGACAATTTAACGCATCATCTATTGACTCTGCAAGAGACTTTACTTGTCTTGAGAAAGCATCCTCAAGCTCTGTTATGGCATCAGCAAAGTCAGTGGATGCTGCTGGAGATTTCATAGCAGCCGACTCACCCAGGTCACTACATTCAGATTGGACAAGGGCTCCTATTTTTGAGCCATCATTTGTAACAGAAACTTGTTTTCCTTCAAAGTAGGAACTGTGGACTTTTTCAGGTCCTTCAAACGAAAACTGCATTCTCATATTGGACAGCACAATGCGTCTTGACATACGATTTTCAGACATAGAACTCCTAAGCCGCTCAAAGTTCTTGTTCATCTGATACTGGCGGAAGGCAGTCTGTATGGTACGAGCAGCATGTCTAGTTATGAGACGGCCTCCATATTTCCGTTCTAGCATTTCAACCTAGAAAGAAGATAGACATGCTTTATAACACTCTAGGGCTTAACTACATGCCACTTTGGTATGATACTGTGATTAGAGTTGCAAATTAACACAGAAAAATATAGGAATCTAAGATCCAGAAAGATTTCTGCATTGAAAATATATTCAGTATATAATGACCATGGCCTAGATACAGCAGTATATCTAATATCAGCAGAACTGGGCCTTTCTTTTTCTTTCCATGCTGATAAAGCCCTCTATGACACAAAAAAACTACTTTAGAGGGTTTCTCAACCCTTCACAACAGGTTTTTAGGGTGCACTGGAGGCTGCATAGGGGGAGGGGATCACAGTTAAGTAGTAGAATCCAGTGGAAATACATCACTGAATTCTGGTACATATTACAATGGAAATTACTTATCCAACTGCACTTATTGATTGATTGATTGATTGATTGATTGATTGATTGATTGATTGAATTAATATGCCGCCTTTCTCCCCACAGGAGATCCAAAGCAGCTCCCAACAACTAAAACTGTAAAACAATAAGCAGTTTTAAAACATCATATAAGAACAATATTTTTAAGAAATCTATGTATATCGAGATTAGAACCAAAATTAGAAATAATTTAAAAACATGTTAAGAAACATTTAAAGTTAATAAACAATGTATTAATGACACACTTGTGGCTTAAAAGCCTGACTGAAAAGGAAGGTCGTTGCCTGATGACGGAAGAGCGAGAGGAAGGGGGTTCTCAGGTTTTCCTGGGACAGAACTTTCCTATTTCACAGTGAGATTTAACAACATTTATTACAACCCAAACTAGCCAATATTCTATTTTTTCTATCAAGAATTTAGTGCACATTTAAATCATAAAAATTCTTGGTTATGTTACCTGATACAGTGCTAATTATTTCCATCAATGCAGTTTTTAAATACAAATAAAACAGTAATACAATTGAGATAAGAAAATTATAAGTAAAAATGAGGTTTGCATTCAACAAATTCCATTTTAGAACATCATGCAGTAGCTAACTTTTACTGGCTTCAAAAATATGTCTGTGAAGCTTACTTTTAAGCTCAAACAATTCAAGCATTTAAAAACGATTCAAGGTCATTTAATCCTAAACGTATAATTATATTTAATGGTTTCTATCAAATGTTGCATATATTTTCTACTATGCTTTAAAGCAGAGGTCGTCAACCCCTGGTCCGCAACCCAGTGCCAGTCAATGGCCTCAGCCCCCCCAATGCACTATCCTCCCCACAGCTGCTTTGTGCATGCATGTGAGTGTTCCCCCACCCCTTCATGCATGTGCCCAAATGTGTAAAATTCAATTTACAAAATACAAAGGCTGGTTGTATCTGTAAGACTATATAAATGTGTCTACTCTTTATCATATTAAATATAATCCTCCTCATTCAATTATCACTTTCTGACTCTTCGCTGCTTGGAATGCTGGGATTAAAAGTCCCACTGGGCGCATTCTCAGCATCCTTGTGGAGCATTATGGGTGACCAAGTAAGTGCCTGCGTATTGTACTGTATACTGCACAGTAGCAGGCAACACTGTGAGGGCCACATGAAATGGCCCAGCGGGCTGGATTTGGCCCGTGGGCCTTGAGTTTAACACATGAGCTCTAACCTGATTCCTATAAATGCATCATTCAAATACCTGCTTATCTTGCAAGTCAGATGAGAGTTCATAGCTTTCTGAAAGGGATCTCGATCTTTTTATCGCTTCTTCTTCTGCTTGTTTTCTCAGTATGGATGTTGAGTGCTGAAGCTTCGGTCTCCGGGGTCTTTGCTGCCCAGGAGAGATGGAATACAGCCCGTATGGAGAATGATCGTAATGGTCTGGACTTAGAGCTGAACTGTGAGTTATTGTCCCTTGGTGATAGGTAGACGGACTGTCCAATGATGTACCAGTTTCACTTCCAGGAGCTTCACCCTCAACACTAAAGAGATACAAAGGAGAAAACCAAATCAACTGAGATCCAGTTCAATATATAATCAATGCATCCTGATTTCATTAATTGTATCTGTAATAATAATAATTTTAATTGAATCATTTTGGGAAACTAAACATTATCATGTTCAATAGCCACTGAGGGTTCCGTTACCAACAATTCAAAGAAGATACTTTTTACAAATACAATTTGCTGCATGGAATCTAATACAATTCAGTGGTGCAAAAATAAAAACAAGATTTACAGCCCTATTTAACTTTCTTTGGTAACTTTATAACAGCTTTAGTGGCTTAAGCAATCTTTAGTGTAAGTAAGAATACTGATGTTTTCAAGCTATTAGTTTATATTTCTGCAATTCACTGGAACCTTAGATTTTAAAAATCAAAAAACATACAACACTTTATTAAGCTATCCTATTTTACTTGAACTAAAACATATTCTGCTTATTCAGTTACAAATTACTTTGAAGAGGGAATAGATAGAATCTTTGCAGTTAACTACAGCACACACATGCAGGGGAGTTCACAATAATAAATCAATTCACAAGTGTTATATCAAAGTATCAATAAGCCCTCTGATTAGATCATAGTAATAAATCCTGGTACAGCAATGATGATGATCAGAATCAGTGAACAAGTTTACATGCCCACATGAAACCACGTAGAAACCATTATTATTTAAGTTCATAGGACTGTCATTTTTGTTCTGAGAAAGATTTATTATTTTGTAAGCAAACCTGATATTTTTGCAAAGTTATAATAAATTAAATTTGGAACAGGACGTTTATTGTCAAACAAATGTAGAACTGAAGAAATATGAAATACATCATGTAGGATAAACCAGGGGTCCCCGACTCCCAGTCCACGGCCCAGTGCCGGTCTGTGGCCTAGGCTGGACTGGGCCATGGAGACAGCTCTCCCTCCCCACGCACTCCCCCCGCACAGTCCCTTCACGCATGTGTGCAAGCCCCCGTCCCTTTGCCTATGTGCCTGCACCCCACCCTTTTGCACATGCACATGAGTGCCCACATGTGTCTCCCCACCTCATCCTCCCCCAACCGGTCTGCAGTGACAAAAAGGTTGGGGGCCACTGGGATAAACTAATAAAGTAGATGGAGCCACCCTGAACCAAAGGAAAGGCTATTTTTGACTGAGTATTTATGGTTAAAACGGTAATGGAAGCATTTTGGCCATATACAGTGGTGCCCCGCTTGACAACAATAATCCGTTCCAGGAAAATGCTGTTAAGCAAAATCATTGTCAAGTGGGAAAAAACCCATTGGAATGCATTGAAAACCCGGTTAATGCATTCCAATGGGGAAATACCTCATTGTCCAGCAAAGATCGCCCATAGAGAACCGCCAATCAGCTATTTAAAATCGCTATCTTCCGAAGCTTCTGTCCGGAAAACAGCCATTTTGCGAAGGGAGGGAAGCCTTTTTGCAAAGGGAAGCCATTTTGCAGAGCCGGAAAAAACATCGCTTTTCGAACAAACGGTTTGTGAAGCAGGCACCTAATCAACGTAAAGCGAAAAACACACACCATAGGAACCATTGTTTTACGATCGCTATAGCGATCGCAAAAAAACTCATCGTAAAGGGATTTCATCATCAAGTGGGGCACCACTGTAGTTAAAATAAAAGACAAGAAACAACACCTATGCACACAGATTTATAAGATGTCGGAGTTGTTGTTCAGTTGTTGGGCATGTACTTTGCATGTGCAATATTCTTGATTCTACCCTTGGCATCGTTAGGGAGAGCTGGATAAACCTCTGCCTGAAACCTTTGATTGCAGCTGCCAGTCAGTGATGACAGTTGTAGCCAAGCATTGTTGCTGGATGGAATAGCACTCAGACACAGGAAGCCCCATCGGAATGCACTGGGGCTGAAAAAACAATTAACAAAAAACAGAGCAAGCCCCATCGGAATGCGCTGGGGCTGAAAAAAACACCACCACCAAAACACACACACACAAAACCACAGAACAGAAACATAACTCCTTCAGTGGGCCTTACTCATGAGTAGATCTGCATGAGGGATGGGCAGGGAGCGCACTGGCTTCCCACACCCAGTGGTAAACTGGAGCCACCCTGCTTCTCCTTCCTCCTTCCTCCTCCTGCACCACCACCACATGCCCTGTCCACAGAGCCCCTCTGACCCGCGTGCCCCAGCCCAGTGCCTTTGGCGGCCTTTACTTATGAGTAGACCCGCAGCCCTTACTCATGAGTAGACCTGTGCCAGGGATGGGCAGGGAGTGCACCGGCTTCTCGTGCCCAGCGGTGATCCAGAGCCTCTGCTTCCTCCTCCTGCACTGCAGGAGTAAAAAAGCTCCCTGACCCCCTGCTTTAACTGTTGGGGCGAAAGAGCTACAAAGAAGCAGCCTCTTCGCTACCAACAGTTTGAATTTCCCACCTTTTTCCGCTCACAAGTTGAAGCAAAATTTTCTGAGCAGAGCTATTCGTAAGTCAAAATGTTCATAGGTAGGGGCATTCGTAAGTCGAGGCATCACTGTACCATCTTTCCTTATTTCAAGGCAGTGTATAAAATCCTTTAGCCGTTTAAATGTTCAGAAATCCAAATACTGGTCTGAGACCTTGAATTGGACCAGAGCAATCATGGATTATAATAGATTGAATCAGGTTATGCTCCAAAGTGCCAAATGGATACCTGGTAAATTCAAATGACTCCCATACAGGCCTAATTCAGATCATTAATTCATCCTTAAATTTATATGTTGCCTTTCATCCAAGGAGCTCACAGGTAGCTCTCTCTTTTCTATTTTATTGCTGCATTAACTCTGAGAGGTATGTTAAACTGTTAGATAGTGACTGGCCTACGGTCACTATGTGAATGCTATGGCTGAGTGGAGGGTCGACTTTAGATGTCCCTGGTTTTAGTCCAACATATTTACTCTTTATATGTGCCTGCTGTTTTTAAAAATACTGTATGAAATTGCAAAAATGACCTCCTTGGTACCAGAGTACATAGTCCAGCTCTCACAAGCATGGGTGCATAGCTG
The DNA here is from genome assembly GCF_051106095.1 of Pogona vitticeps. NCBI lineage: Eukaryota > Metazoa > Chordata > Lepidosauria > Squamata > Agamidae > Pogona > Pogona vitticeps. The sequence continues at coordinate 71,687,902 of NC_135784.1, read as the reverse complement.
CCTAATTCTCCAACAAGCCATCTATTACAGTGAGGATCTGGCCATTTTCATAAGCAGAACTAGAGGGGAGAGAATCTGCAGCATCTCATAAAAATGTCAGTAACAAAGAATTTAAAACCCACCTTGGTGGGGGAGAGGTTCATAAAGCTTCACTGGAAAGGTGGAAGAGAAAGGTTAAGTTTAGTTTCACGGGTCCTCTGGATGCTTCAGTCTCTTAAGATTCCTGATAGACTAGCTGCACTTGACTGGCTTGCATTTGAAACTTTTCAAGGTTGGAGAAGGATGGATTATAATTTCCAAGGTTAAAACCAGCACCTCAAATCAAGCCTTGAAACAAACTTGTGTTAAGTGCATATTCAACACAGTAAGTACAAAATGATCTCGCCACTTAGCCCCAGTGAAAAGTCTGAAAGCAGAATTTGTGCCCACATTTGAAATGTTAGAATAGTTTCCAAAGGGAAACCTGTTCTTTGCAGATGACAAAACAGTGATTCAACCTGTACCACCCCTTATCAGATATAAATAAGAGGGAGGAATGGTGAGACAGAGAGAAAGAGGGAGGGGGATTATTATCTGCGTATTGATGACTTTAAAATCCACATATCTTAATGACTTTGTTTTGTGGCTTCATGTAGATATTAGAAACACCACTGAGAACCAGGCAGAATTCTGCAGCATCTCGTAAGATAAGAGGTTCTCTAGTCAACAAAAAACTTACAGTCCTCAAGCATTGTTTTCTGGATCCCACTTCCTAGAGTGACCAAAACTAATTCAATACTGTATACTGTACTCCCTACTGGTCTTTCCAAGGCAACCACAGCCATGAAACTGAAAGCCAGTCTGAGTCTTTAAAAGACTGTTTCATTCAAAGATCTCAAGAATTGCATCTCTGCTATAAATTCACGCTTCTTGTGCAAAAATGAAATTATTAGGCACTGGGCTATAGCAATGCAAATCAGGAGTCTTTAATAATACTGTTTCAACCACCCTTTACTTCAATTCCTGAGTCATTCTCTCTCTCTTTTTTTTTACAGCTCAAGAAAAACAAAGATTTCTTACATATTATCACAATAAACAAATTAAATAGCCATCCAGTACTTCTTTTATAATTAAAAACTCTAAGATTAAAACATATCAGTCTTCAAGGTGTCACAAGACTGCTGCTTTTGTTGTAACAACTACCCCTATCAATCTCTCCATATTTTAATATACCGTGTTTCTCTGAAAATAAGACAGGGTCTTATATTAATTTCTGCTCCAAAAAATGCATTAGGGCTTATTTTCAAGGGGTGTTTTATTTTTTTTTCATGTACAACAATCTACATTTATTCAAATACATTTATGTCATCTCCTTCTAGTTGCTGCACAATGGGGTAGGGAGGGGTTTCACTGAACTGGGGCTTATTTTTGGGGTAGGGCTTATATTACGAGCATCCTGAAAAATCATACTACGGCTTATTTTCAGGTTAGGTCTTATTTTCGGGGAAACAGGGCATTTCTTGAAGCAGCCTATGTATAGAAAAGAACATCTGAGCAGAAAGGCAATAATACAAGGGTCAAATAATTTACACGGGATATTGAATTCTGACTACAGAGAAGGACAAAGAAGTCAATCAAAACCAAGAATATGAGTATGTCTTCCACTTAGATGTAAAACAAGTCAGTGTTGACAGCTTCTTTCCCTAGTGTCCTAGTTTAAATTTTTATACGCTCTTGTCAAATATTCTCGTTTTAACTTATTTTCCCCCTACTCCAAAAACTGTAGTAATATAAAAAATGTGTTATAAAGAAAGGAAGCACACATATTTTGAAAGGCAAATTATAATGTAACATAACTGAACTAAAATTTGTCTTGCCCACTAAAGATTCAGTGACACGACAGGGACTTCTTAGTCACTGCTAACTCTAGGTAGGGCTAACAGAGGGTTTATTAGTCAGCTGCCCTTGATTGATACTAATTTTGGGGGATGTTCGGATGAGCATATAGCTTGTTATTTTTGGCTTCCTTATGTGCAATGTGGTTCCCCTTTTTCCTGGTGACTGCACATGTTTTAAGTAAGAGTGACAAATCCTGCTCCTTTTGCAGTCTGTTCCGCTTCTTTCTGGCACAGCCCTAGGGCTGCCGTTCATTTAGTGCAATTGGGGGTGGCCCTGAACATCTCATTCTGTACTCCATGTGGTTCCTTAATTTGGTCCCAGGGAGAGCTGAGGGCAGTGTTCTCTTCAATGACAACCTTGCAATGTATGCAGTACGCTGTGACAGTAGAAAAGAAAGGCAAAGAAATCCTCCTCCTTTTGTTTTCCTTCTCACAATTTAAAATAAAATTTTCCTGATGTAGAATTTCAAATATTTGGGAGCAACGTTCCCTCTCATTTTCCACCAGCACTGAAGGGAAACCCCACCCCCCACACATAACATTCTGGCTGCGACTGGAACCAAATGAGTGCAACATTAACTATGGTGTGCGGCATGAATACTACACTGCACAGCCGCACAGCTTAAATGTTGTAAGAAGGTATCCATACTAAGCTGATGCATTGTTTTAGCTCTATTTCACTTAGAAAATTAAACAAAAAAGGGGGAAGTTGCTGCAGCCTGCAGAATGACACCCACAACAAAAGACAGGGAAGGGTGGGATCTTCAGTAATCAAAAGGGGGACAAATTGGAGTGATCTGTAGTGCTGTCTAGAGCTGTCTTACAGGAGAAGAAGAAACATCTTGAGTGAATGGAAGGATCACCAAATGCAAGATAAAATAAATTGCACGAAAGAACATTTTAAACATGACCCAATTTGCTATAAATTCCCGGCTTATTGCACCCTAAATTCTTTAAGAAAGCTTCAAAATGTGGCACTAAATGCAGAAATACACAACACTTTTAAATAATAATATCAACAATGCAAACTGAAATAATATTAACAAGCTGAAAACTTTTAAGCCTAATATCAAGTTTTGTTTTATACACAGTGTTCAAAGCATTATAAACACTACAGAAAACATTATAAAGCAATATATATGAGACCAACTCTTCCTGAACATCTGTTAGTTGTGTGTGTCCCCAACCTCCAGAGGAACAGCAAATTTCATGTAAAGTGTCCAATTAACTGCTACTCAGCATGCGAACCCTGTCAAGTACAAGACTGAAGGTTCAACCTAAAAACTGTGTAAAAACATGAAATGAGCTCCCTTGGTCCAGACCAAGGGGGCACCTAAGCCAGCATAAGGTTTCTACTGCTAGAAAGCTTGCCTCCCTCCCTCCCTCCCCTGCGGGCTCCTCTGTGATGGTAGCTGAGGTTCGGGAATGAAGATGGGGAAGGAATCAAGAGGGGGCCACACCTGCCTAAAAGTAAGATGCAGCCTGCTGTGATCCACAGGATAATTTACTTCAATATCTTCAGCACCACTTAATCCAAAAGTATATACTGAGGTAGAAGATCCTTCCAAATGCTTAGGATCAGCTCATACAATCCTGCATTGTAAGGAGAGCTATCTCACAAGAGAAACACTGAGCATATTTTTATGAAACCCAGCAAAAAGAAATGTAGAGGGTTGTAACAATAAACCAAATGAACATTATGTGATCATAAGAAAGGTTTATCTTAGTATGTATAGATATCACAGCCTGAATCATCACCACCACTATCATCATAATCATAATCATAATCATAATCATCATCATCATCATCATCATCATCATCATCATCATCATCATCATCATCTTAGAACTGCAGAGCTAGAAGAGACCTGATGGATCATCAAGCCCAGTCCTTGTCAAAGAGGCACAGTGGGGAATTGAACACTCAATATCTCGCTCTGCAGAAAAATACTTAAACCACTGAGCTATCCAGCAGTTCATACAAATGCTAACATGATATTCCATATCAAAAACACATCTTAAGCTATGGAAAAGTCTGTATTCAATTAAAATAATTAAACTTCTTAAAGAAGAACATATATAAATCATGATCCATCTCACATAAACCCAAGAAAAGGGCAGTCAGCTCCAAGCAGATCTGAATAGTATCTGCAACTCTGGATTGACAGACAAGACTAACGCCCTAGCATGGCTGCTTATTATTCTTTTTAAACATTCAATTCTTCAAAAATATACCTCCCTGGTAATGAATGTAGGATACTGTGCTTCTGCATACATGATTCAAAATGCCAGGAAATGACTTGGTATTGCTGCACAGTATAGTGCCCACGCTGCTAGCGGGGACAGGGGAAGCAAGGGAAAATCCCAGAAGCTATTTTCATCAGTGAAGAACTTCTCATCCATACAACAAAGCAATTGGCATGGCTGCTTTTTGAAAGGTGAGAAGGGTATTTATTGTACCAAAAGCTCTATGAACATTTTGTGTGCATGTTCCTTCACCTTTAGAATTTTTTAAAAGGGAGTTAAAATCAGTAAATATTGTAACTTGAGACCAAAGTTAAAATAATCCATACAATGTTAAAAAAAAAAAGGAAAAAAGAAGACAGAGAAGGACAGAGAGGAAAAATCAGCTCATTTGAAGTGTGGTACTGGAGGATACCTTTGGAGATACCACAGACCAGAGGTCCCCAACCCCCGGTCAGTGACCCAGTACCGATCTGTGGCCTGAGCCGGACCGGGCCACAGAGACAGACCTCCCGCCCCTTCCCGCATGCACTCACCCCCACTGTTTGCGCATGCGTATGAGCACCCACATAAGCGCTGTGCTGCCATTCACACATGTGCACAAGTGGCATGCCTGCACAAGCGCTGTGCCGCCATTCGTGCATGAGAGAGTGTGCTCTTTGTGCATGCGCACGGGCAGGGGGTGCCCCGCCTTCCCCAGCTGATCCAGGGAAGGTTGCCACAGACAACCAGAAAGACAGGTAAGTGGTTACTCAAACAAGTCAAGCCTGAACTCTCACTAGAGCAAGAATGAATAAACTATCCTACCATGTACATATAATCAAAATACGAAACTGTCCAGAAAAGACAGTGTTGCTGGGAAAGGGCAGTTGGAAGGGAGAAAGACATGAGTCAGATTAACTGAATACGAGAAGCCATAGCTATTAATTTTCAAGAATTTCTGAGAAATGATAATATTGTTCAGAAGGAAGGGGGCAGTACTAAGAAAGGATACCCTAACATGAAACACTGTTTGTTTGCAAGATCTGAGCAGAACTGTTAATGACAGAATATTTTATATGTCACTAAATCATACAGTCACCACACAACAGGAGTGACTTGATGGTATATATCATTTTTTGCTCTTTCTTTTCTTAATTACCAAACAACTGTACAGTGACAGGATGGGTGGAATCCTTGAGACTATGACAGGATATAGGTACCAAAGCTCTGCTATCAGTGAGTAAGGCCATCCCGACACACAAAGCAAAACGCAGTAATTGTACAGTTTAAACGAGTAGGCTTCCTTCAGTCTTGAGAGACTATGGCAATGTGCTCTGAATAGAAATCTTGAAGCAGCATCTAGTGTGGTTGAGAAGGCCAATTCAAGAGTGAGAATCCCTTCCACACTGAAGACAAGTACAATCTGTCCCGTCCAGCTCCCTGATTTTGCTGGTTTCGGGACTGCCTCTTTGACTCGGCCTGCTGAACAAGTGTCTCTTCAAATTGGGAGAGGCCATGCTGTTAAATGTGTGAGCTTCAGAGTATTTGTTCACTATTCTTTTTAAATATCCTCTAAAAATATTTTATAACCAGACACAGAATGTACGTTTGGCATGGAAAAACTTGAAAATTCAGTTGGGTCCTAACTCCTGATTCACAGGTTCAAAAGTTAAGACTGACTCTGGCCTGGAGTTGATTCCCCTTTTGAAAACTTGTGTTAGGATCCTGGTTCCAGAAATCCTGAGAAAATGTTTTACTGAAAGCACTCAGGGTTGGGTCAAGCACAACTGCTCTGTGCTTTTCTAATGCAGAAATACTTTGATTATGCTTTACATAGTTGCATGCTAATTCCATGTAGAAACATGGCAAACTGTCCCAAATTTCAATACTTTCTTTAAAGCAAGACTGTTTTTTTTTACTCTTCAAAGTAAAACTATTTTTTTAACTGTTTCTGTGATCTTTCATTGATCTCCAAACATCTCCCTTCCGGCCCACAAGGCTGCAACATTATATCCACTTTGCAACACTCTTGCTGGTAAGCCTGTTCTACTTGTGCTCCCTTTTTAAAAGTCTATTTGATGATCAATATTTCAGCCCCTGCAGCTGGACTGTTTCCGATTTTTTTCCCTTAGAGCAGGTGGGACCAACCATTCTCTTTCAATATAAGCAGCATCAGTCTTTTCAATTTATATGAGTTATTTTAAATTTGGGGTGTTTCGGGAACAGCCAGCCTGTGTCACCATGGGCAAGCTACACAGTCCCAGGAGGAGGCTCTCAGTAGAATGAGAACTTTCTACCTTGAAAATCCTGAAAAGCATTACCATATGTCAGAACTGACTCGATGGCACACAATCATTATTATATTTCTGAATGGGAGGGGGGAGTGTAGGGCACCACAGGGAGTAAAACAGTTTTATTTTAAAAACCGTAACTTGAAAACCTTTTGCCCAAACCTCCTGAAGTTTGGCATAGAGCAAGGGTGTACTATATACTACATATGTGCCAAATTAGGTGAGGATCCATTGTACAGTTTCAAAGATATAATTTTTTGGACTTTCACAATTTTTCGAATTGCCGTGTAGAATGTTCTTTTGTTGTACAATAACATCTCGTGTAGCAACTTGTACAGTAACATATTGTACAATAACTATCATGTAGCTAAAATCTACATGATTTTTTAAAGCTAAGGCCTTGAACAGCAACCCTGTAAACTAGAACAGCTGGAGTGTACAGTATCCAAAGAGCTACCAGAGTGAGTTGGTTTGACATGCTAATACAATATTGCACTAGCAAATTTACTACCAAAGGGAGAAATACAAATAGTGTTAAGTGCAGCCAAGCAGAATAGTTCTTCTTTCTGCTCTTGCCTGGCATATGATACTGCTTTAATTACTAGAAGTCAGCCCCCTGATTTAAGCGGCTGAAACAGTATTCTGGAATTAAGCTAAATAACCTATGGAATAAGGAAGTGAATGGCTTTCTAATTTAAACTTCCTATGAAAAGTTGTGTGAGGGTTTTTTTTGTCAACCTGAAAGATATGAAATACAGCCTAGTTTTCCTATTGAGTGTTCTCACAAATAAGACTGTAGCACATTTTGCATATGACAGTATTTGCATTCTGTTCCATAGGAATCGGACCCTTTTTAACAGGTAGCTGTGGTTTAATTTTATTTGCCAGAAATGGGAGTAAAGACTCCATGAAGTCTGCAAAACCTGAAAGGAAAAACAGAACTTACTGAATCATTCATGTGTCCAAATCTCCTGCTTTCTAAAATGTTTCATGTTTCCCCCAAAGTGATCTTGTTGAATGGAGAAAACAGGTTGATCAATTGGAACTAACTCTGCTCTCTGACACCCTGTGCAAGATCAAAAATATTCTGAATGGAAACCTAAACAGAGCTAAGCAACAAAGATAGTCTGCAGTGAATTACAAACATCCTACAGTATCTCTAATGTCTGTCAATGAATGATCAGATTTTAAAAATTTAGTCCATTCAGAGCCTGCCTCATTTTGCCTATAAATTGCTAAATGAACTGTGGGCATTCTTCCAAGTTACTACCTTCCAAGTTATTACCTAATGACGTTTCTGTACCAGTTGTTACAGAAATCTCATTATTTTCAGTCAACTGTTACGAGTATACATCTAACTTTCCCAGTAAGGACTTTTTGATCAAGACATTCAGTGCTGTATTCAGACAGTAACAGGAAGACACAGTTAAAAACTCTTTGCATCTGCATGTGTTTTAATGATCACAAAAAATGTTCTCAGGGAAAAAAATATATGAAAATATGATGACAAAGGGTGATTTTAGGGAGTCCACTTTAACAAGCAGTTTGTTCTTATGCCCTTTTGTACAAAGCTTCTGAAGTAAAATTAACACTACAGAGTTATACAGGTGTGGTTTGAGGGCTGCATAAAAATTTAAAACCTTGATTTTTATTTTTAAAATTATTTACACTAATAATAAATAACTCTTCTACCACAGAACCTGACACAACTCCGGGAGGCAGTAGAAGACAGGAGGGCCTGGCGTGCTCTGGTCCATGGGGTCACGAAGAGTCGGACACGACTAAACGACTAAACACACACACACACACACACCACAGATAATCCATAATTGGGCAAAACATTTAACTAAACATTTCTGCTGCTCTATATACTTAATATCAGCAAATAATAATACAACAATATCATACTTGTCTTCTTTTTGGCATTCCACTTTTTCTGCAACAGAAAAATGAGTGTCTAGTCAGCCACCATAGCAATAAATGCTGACCGTCTCATGACACTCTTTCACAATACTGATAAAGAAATTAAGATTCATCATGTGGTGCAGTAAATAAGTGTGGTCCAATTCAATGTATATTTACTCAAAAGAAAGCACAACTGAATGAAATGAAAATTACCACCACAAACTGCCACTTTGGAAGGTCCCATGATCCATCCTCTGTATCTCTAATAAGGCAAGAAAAAGTCCTGCCTGAGGTTCTAGAAAACTGCTACAAAAGTCTTTTTCTGTTTTTCCACTGGTGTAAGTCACTTGATGTAAATATCACAAGTGAATTTCTGCAGGTCATGAAGTTAGTGTAGGCTACTGCTATTCAATGCCAATCACATTGTGAGTTACACTGGCAGGCATATCTAAAAGGATTTTAGCCAGTATAGACAACACTGGGCTAGCTAGATGAAGCCATACTCTGGGTCAGAATAAGGTAGCTTGCTATATATTTTGTGCAACTTTTTTCCAGACTTTTTTTCATATTTCATAGTCTTAATCAGAAATATTTTTAATAGTTTTGGCCTATTAAAGTGTCTAGGCATTTCAAGAATTTATTTTACAAATTACTAACAGGCTCCTGGTGTAATCCCATACATGAAGCTATTTTTTTTCTTTAAAAAACAACTAGAATAAAGAGTAAAATCAGGATTTTGTTGTAATAAAGATGAGTGCTGCATCTTCTATATCCTCCTATGAACAACCAAATACATCTTCCAGTCTAAAAATTATTTCTACGTTTCTACAAGAACCTTTGTCATCTACTACCTTCATCCAGGAAATTAACTGTGTACCCTTCTACATGTTCTTTTCCTAGAACCACACTTTTCCGGCTCTTTCTTTTTGGGTCATGGAAGAGTCTACATTCCTCCATTTCTTATGTCCCTTCTGTGCAGAATGACAAGTGCAGTCATATACATAAAATGCTGCTTACCAGCTGCAGAAAGGCAAGGCGAGAGGAAAACTACCTGGACTCTATGCAACATTTTAAAAAATTCCTTTTTTCCTCAGCCCAACTCGATAATACATCCTGTTCTACAGTCTGCAAAAGCTATACTGCTGGGGAGTGATGAGAGATGGGTAGGAAAGTATGAGCATCATGATGGGAACAGATGGGTATAAGGTTTTTCAAAGACTGTCTAAACCTTAACTTGTAATTCGGTTTGCATTACAGCCTGCATTGTCAGTGAAGTTTGCAGTAGCATTCCTATTTATTCCAGATTCTGGTATATTAACAATATCTCCCAGCTGATTCAGATAATTTAAATTTATTAAAAGTGCCCAGGAAGTAAACCAAGCTTCTTTTCTAATTTACCATGCATCCTTTGTGTAATAATGAGAACGGTGGCTTGGAAAACAGAAACCTATTAACAGAAAAGTCACCGCCCACTCAGGCTAAAGAAGTTCCAGTCAATGACTGTCACAGTATTTAGTCATATACCAAACATTTGTTTTGACATATTTGCCTGTGGAGATGGCGCAAGATTACTGTAATGCCTAGAACCAAAATGTACTGTAGTGCTCGATGTCATGCAAATGCTGAAAGATTCCTAAGAATGCTTTACTTCTCAGCTTGAGTAAACTAGAATACTGTTGAGAATATTTCAACATTTCCATGACAAATGTTTTTAACTACTGCTTTTGAAGTAGAATCAAGATTTTAAATAGATTCATTTAATTTTTATGGTTCAAAGAAATCATGGTGATGTCACTGGCCAACAATGAAACTCACTCAAACTAGCTTACAGCAAAGAGCATGGCAGCTGTAGAAACAGCTGTTATTACACTTAGAAGTTTCCGACATAGCTGAACTGAGGGGTAAAGCACCTGAGTAGCAGAGGTAAACTGAAATCCAGGTTAATGAAGCTTACACCATTCATTATTTGACACTAATTTACAAACTCTGTAGTAGTCACCTCCCCCAGGGAACTGTATTGAAATTGCTCTCCATGAACTTAAGTAAAAGAGAGATGACAGAGTGGATAAATCCTATTAATTTTCCTTCCAGAAATCTTTCTCAGCAGCAGTTCTAATAAATGGTATGCTTTCTCCTTTCTTCCAGCAGGATACAGATTGGTCCAATTGTAAGAAATCATGCTCGACTACTATCTCCATTGCTTGATCACTTCTAGCACTGAGGTAAGACCATTGTCCATAACATTTGATCTTCCACACAAGGAAGCTTTTAGTTCCAGTCCATAATATATGCTTCCAAGTCAGACTGATTTCCTATAGCAAGTTCACAAACATACACAAGACTGGTTGTTGTGTGCTTTTCGGGTTCTTTGGCCATGTTCTGAAGGTTGTTCCTCCTGACGTTTACCCAGTCTCTGTGGCCGGCATCTGCAGAGGACTGGAGTAGGAACTCTGTCCATGCTCTGTTGCTGTTTGTTGGATAGCTGAGTATTTATAGCTGTGGGAACAGCTGTTGTTCTCTGAAGATGCCGGCCACAAAGACTGGCGAAACGTCAGGAAGAACAACCTTCAGAACACGGCCAAAGAACCCCAAAAACACACAACCATCAGATCCCGGCTGTGAAAGCCGTTAAGAATACATACACAAGACTGCTGTCCACAAAATTTTGTGGAAGGAAAAATGTACATGTTAAGGCTAATTTATTTTAATCTTAGATGACTAAAATGTTATGTTACTTCTTTTTCAGAATTATCATCATTCAAAATGTTACATTTTTATTCATGAGTTTAAAATTATTATTTCTGAGACAATCTAGAAAAACACTTCCAAATGTTTTAACCAACAGGAAATAAGAAATAGCAAGGCACTTTTCTTCTACTCAACAACAATTAAACAATTAAACAATTAAACCTAACATTACTTTTTTGAAATAATGATCCCAGTGATGTATATAACCACATAGCCGCAAGCCAGGTGTAAATATTTTTGAAGAAATGTTGCAATACCCATGAGGAGCATTCAGGATATTTCCCTGCAGTTTCCATTTTGTAGTAACATACACAATATTGTGCATTATCGGGTGTCACTTTATGCTTACAAGCCAGTAACAGCAATAAATAGCACTGGAATGGGCTATGTGCACATGACAACCTTATCCAAGCAATAACAACATGTACTGTATCTATCTAATGCACTACACATCAGGATGAGCAGCATACAAATTTCCCTATAGGGATTTCTGTAGTCATCATACAAATGGGAAGGGGGAGGTAATTTCCTGAGCTAGACAATCATGGTTATTCATCAAAGTCTCCATGTGATTTTAAATCTTGGAAAATCAGGCTTCCAAATTTCACTGAACTCCCATGGATATATCATGCAACCAACTTCAGAACCATTTGACTCTTTGTATAGAATGCTGAAAGACAGACTGAACAATGGAAGGGTGGGGCTAAAGTGTTCCTCCATCTCTACACTTTAAAAAACTGGAATAGGGTTGATGCCATACCTGTATTTGGTTTTCTGTCGTTTCTATTTATCATTTGTTTGTTTTTTTAAACATGAATCGTTTTAGCAAGGCCTGCCAAGACTTTGGACTATCAGCCTGAAGAAAACACAAGTCATGGGCCAGGGCGTGGACTCACCTCCCTATATTACCATCTCCATGCATGAATTTGTGTACCTTGGCTCAATGATCTCTGACACTCTTTCCCTAGATGTCGAGCTGGATAGACGCATTGGCAAAGCAGCTACCATGTTTTCAAGGCTCACAAAAAGAGTATGGCTCAATAAGAAGCTGACGGCATACACCAAGATCCAGGTCTATAGAGCCTGTGTCCTGAGCACACTCCTGTACTGCAGTGAGTCCTGGACCCTTCATGCACGGCAGGAGAGAAAGCTGAACACGTTCCATATGCGTTGCCTCCGACGCATTTTTGGTATCACCTGGCAGGACAAAGTTCCAAATAGAGTAGTCCTAGATCGAGCTGGAATTTTTAGCATGTATACACTACTGAAACAGCGACACCTACGTTGGCTCGGGCATGTTGCAAGAATGGCTGATGGTCGGATTCCAAAGGATCTCCTATATGGAGAATTAGTGCAGGGAAATCGCCCCAGAGGGAGACCACAGCTGCAATACAAGGATATCTGCAAGCGGGATCTAAAGGCCTTAGGAATTGACCGCGACAGATGGGAAACATTGACATCTGAGCATTCAGCCTGGAGGCATGCGGTGCATCACGGCCTCTCCCAATTTGAAGAGACCCTTGCCCAGCAGGCTGACGCAAAGAGGCAATCACAAAAGCAGCAAAATCAGGGAGCTAGACGGGGCACACATTGTATTTGTCCTAAGTGTGGAAGGGATTGTCACTCTCGAATCAACCTTCTCAGCCACACTAGATGCTGTTCCAAGTCCTCCATGCAGAGCACGATACCATAGTCTCTCGAGACTGAAGGATGCCTATGTATCTATGTATGTTTTTTTAAAATTAAACTGAGGGTTTACTTTGAGACAGTGGTCAGTCTGAGAACTGTTGTGAGCCCTAGGCCCTTTTTTAAAAAAAGGTTGAGACCATGTCCTAAACATGAGGAGTAACTTTCCCCACCCAGAATGGAAACACTTTATACAGGGCACAACCCAATGTAGTGAAGACAGTTCTTTTTTATTAGGATAAAGTAATGTAAGTGAACTACACAGTGGTTGATATCTATAAATTATAAATAGAATAATCCCATTAAATCAGCTGGGATTTTACGAATCAACTCCTTAATAGGTTCCACTATTCAACGGGCCTACTCTAATTGCAACTTACTACTGGATTTCAGTTAGTAAATCATTTCAAAATAGGAATGAACACTTTAGTCAAAGGGTATTGAAATTATTTCATATACAGACTCTTTCTTATTAAATATAAGCTATAAACATTTTGCAGCTGTCTATATACCGTGTTGCTTTCCATAAGCTGAAGAAAGTGACATTACTTCTGATATGGTCTAGCTAGCATATGTGACTGTGGTTGTTAAGATTGCACTTGTTAAGTTTTCGTTTTGCTAACAACCTAAACTAAAAGAAAGCAGTATGTGGTGCATTCTCAGCATTACTATCTTGAATATGTTTTGTGGAATAAATGGTGTTGTAATATTGATAACAAATATTGGTCCACTTTTTTCAGAAGTAACATTTTTCTCAAGGAACTGCTTACGGTAACACCCAGTTCAGAGAACACAGTGTGAATAAATGCCACTGTCAGGTTATCAGAAGGCTTAGATTAAGAGAAGGGTTAGCAAAGGTGGTGGTGAAGACTTCTGGGAGTTGTAGTGTTATAGAGGTTCTTTTGACAATCAACAAAAGAATAAGAAAACAAAAAAGAGACTCTCTTTCATGCCTTGAGTCTTTTGTTTAAAACAAAAAAAGGCTCCCTCCTCCTAACCAGCACAACCTGTCTGAGAACCGAGAGGTATTGATAGACAAGAACATGTGGAAGGTCAGATTGCCCATTCCTGTTTTCATATATGAAATAGCAAAGAAGGGTGCCTTATGACAGAAGGACTGTGGTAACTTTTACAGCTCTGCTATGTATGGCTGAACATAGCCATACATAGCATTACACCCTTTTCCATTTTATTCATCATCAGCAAAAGAACTCTCTAAATGGAATCCCAGAATTTCACAGTAGAACAATTCTATATTGATTGTGAAGATCTTTTAGCAAACCATCTGTATGGAGCAGTATTTCATGGATTTCAGTTGACTTAACTTTCAATGTAACAATACAAGAGCAAGTACCAAAGGATAATATTATGTTTCTAATTGGGGTATTAAAAGAAAAAAATGATGAGTAGGGAGGATCTGCTATACACCTCTTTTCGTAAGTTTTCATTTTTAGACTCTTTGCTTCTTAGGTTTAAGTACTAAAAATACTCATCTAAAAAGAGCTTAGCTCAGATTACCCTCAGAGTCCAGGTAAGGCAGTGAAGGTTAAACAACTTGAAATTCTGTCCTCACCTACTTCAAACTGTACAGCTCTAATTTTAATGGCCCTGTCAAAACAAGGTAGGAACAAGATCCCATAGCTTTTCAATTATTCTGCAAGTATTGTGTGCCATAGCTGTGTTGATATTCATACAACAAGACAGGGAAATAATTATAAAATCCGTGTACCTTAAACAAGTCAGGAGGTGAATTTATTTTAAAAAAAGTATATTTGCCTACAGTACTTCAAAATTAGCTTCAGCTGTAATCTGCCCCTCCTTGTTATGAAGAATTAAATGAAGAATCAATACATTACTAATCATCATTCTTGTGAAAAAATTTCTTGTCAAATTACAAGGGTTATTCTTTCCATAAAGAAACGTAAAAATCAAGTATTTCATGAAAGAGATAAACTATTGATATTGATGAACGGCGTAAAGATGGAGACACCAATCCAAAGATGTTTTGGATACTTACGTGAGGATAAAAATATTGGCTGGTTAACCCAAAAAGCACAATTAATTCTACATGCCAAAGGTGGCTTTAAATACATTTCTCAAACAACAGTCTCTTATGCCACATGGCACACCACTTTTGAAACTGAAGGGATTTTCAAAAGGAGCTGGTAATATGGCATGGGGCAGACTGTCCCAAGAGCAGGGGCAGGTAGCAGTACAAGGAAGATATGTTCCCTGAATCAAGTCAGAGTATTCCAAAAATAACTCCATTTATTTTCTAACCCAACTTTCTTTTCCCACTCGTGCATCTCCTCTGTTTTCATCAATCCCATTCCCATTAAACAACACTAATTCAGTTGGGGGCAGTGATAGAACTGTGATCTCTCCTTGCTGTCCTCTCCAGCAAAGTGGCAAATTAGACCCCAGTTAATTTTTTTTAACCATCTATAGGTACCACATATGGTTGTTCCGTTGATCAGTAACTGTTTACGGGCAGTAATAGAAAACTCTTACTATTATGTAACCACCATTATGTAAAAGATGCTTTTGAATAATCAGCGCAAAATGCATCTGTCCTGCGTCCTTTTATCATGCACAATATGCATTTCACTTATTTGTACTGCACATAAAGCTCATCCATGAGGTAATGTTTCCTAGATGCAAAAGAAGGTTGGGAGATCCCATTCAAGTCAATAATACCTTATAACAAATAAGTGTGTGTTAAGCCAGAGTTCCCCAACCTTTTCACTAGTCCGGCCCGGCGGAGTCTCTGATGGAGGTGGGGCGGCCCTGCACGCTTGCCCTCTCTGATGCATGTCCACGGTGGTTGGGGTGGCGGTGGAAGCCTGGGAGTCTTTTTAATTTAAATTTTCCCCGGCTCTTGCCCACCCCCTACCCCACTTGCCGCCGCTGTTGCCACGAGGAGAGCCGCCAGAACACCCGGGCCATGCTCTCCCTCCCGGCAGTTCTCAAGCCACCCCCTCATCCCCGTTGCTGCCGGAAGGGAGAGCCGCCAGAACATGCGGAACCCTTGCCCTACCTTTCGGCTTTTCCCCAGCCCTGTCGCCATCACTGCCGGGCCGCAAAGGCAGACCTCCCGCCTCCCCCGCACACACTCCCCATAGCTGCTTTGTGCACACGGGGGGTTGCATGAAGGGGTGAGGGAGCACTCACGCCACTGACACACGTGCGCGCAAAGTAGCTGTGGGGAGGGGAGTGCGTGGGGGGGCGGGAGGTCTGCCTTCACAGCCCGGTCGGGCTCAAGCCACGGACTGGCAATGGGCCGCGGACCGGGAGTTGACAACCTCTGTGTTAAGCATCACAGCAACAAAAAATAAAGTAATATTTTCAGTTCAATCCTGGTGTGTGAATTAATCACATTGTAGGTGTCACACAGCTATCCTAACAGCACTGAATCTACTACACAAACAACCCAAAAACTAATTATTTAGTATTTACCATTGGCTATATGACGTAAAGCTAGTTAGTTATGCAACATCATTACAGTGATTCTTACAGAGTTTTCACAGTGTAATGTTTAAGGAGTGGTTTCACCAGTTCCACTCCCCTGTGAGCTTCCATGAGGACGTTGAAGATTTTGCGACTGCAAAATGATGTTCCCTATGGGGGAATTTCGCTTTGCGATGATCGGTTCCCTACTTCGGGAACCGATCATCGCAAAATGATGATTTTCGCACAGCTGACCGGCGGTTTTAAAATGGGTGCTGGGTAAAAAACATGTCCGCCCGGTGTTTTCTGGGACGGATTCCTTGCTGCACAGGCAGCGAAAATGGCCGCATTATAGAGGATCTTCGCTGCACGGCGAGTTTGAAGCCCACAGGAACGCATTAATTGGGTTTTAATGTGTTTCTATGGGTTTTTTAATATCACATTATGATGTTTTCATTTGAACAGCGATTTTGCTGGAACGAATTAACATCGTCATGCGAGGCACCACTGTACACTGGATACATGATGTAAAGCTAACTGCAGTCAATTTGATGTCTATTTTGATTAGTCAACAGAGTTACTAGTATTGTGTGATGGTTGTATCCGCAGTGCTTTGCTTCAGTTTATTCAATATGTGATTTTTTTCAATATGTGATCACTCCAGTGATCTCGGCCTCTCTAATCCACTGCCCCCATTTACAGTCCATTCAGCAGGAAATGGGTTGAAGGAAGTCGCTCACAATCCTGCCCCACCCATTAGGGACAGCAGATCTCTCCTCAACTGCTTTGTACCCCTTTTCCTCACCTGTCTCTTTCCCTCTCTCTAAATCGTTCCTTTTTTGGAGGTTCCACTCACTCTCAGCTTGTCAAGGTTATTTCTGCTGCCAGTGTCACTAATTCTTCCTCTTCCCTCCTAGAAATACCAAAGTTGAAGCGCTGAAGTGTTTGGAGAATGGACTGCTGAGTTTATCTCCCACCTCCATCTCTTTCTTTTTCTTCCCCTTCTCCAAAACATGAGTGAGCTGGAAGGGGACTTTGCTTGAAAGACGAACTCACCATTCCATATTACCTGCTCTACCTTCTCAATGTACTTTACTTAAAGGAGCCTTTGTCTTTTCTCCATTGCCTGGGATGCTCGTTTTAGCCACCCTCTCCTCCTGTCCCAGCCCACCCACTCTGCTGCTGACAGTCAGTCTTTCATAACTTCTGCTCTGCATCCTGTGGATACATTCAGTGCTATATCACCTGTCCAAAAGAAAAAAAGGAAGAAGGTGAAGGTCTGGTAAAGGGCAGAATGGGAAGCTGAGAATTACACCAATTCCTAGCGCAGTATGGACTCTTGCAGTGCATCTTCCTATGTGATCTGTAAAAACAATTTCAGCAGCAGAAGCTGGTGGGATATGCTATAGAAAATTCTGATCCAACTCTTAACAACCTCTCTGTGTAGCTTGGCTCTGCTTTGGCTTTGAAGCTGAGAAAAAAAGTGATTGCCTGCACAGCTGAGATAGCACTAGCTAAACAGAAATAATCCTTTCATTCATACCAACACTGTATTTCCACTTCACCATGAACTCAGCTGCTCTGCTAAGCCACTTAGAGGCAACCCTGGTTGACATTTGTGGCCACAAAACCCTCAATTTCTTGAGGGGCAGAGTGCTTTTGTTTAGAGAGATGGGTCATAAATTCCAAACCACTGCCTGAAGAGGGGAATGAAACCATGCCCCTTCCCCGCAAGCTTCTTGCAGACTGCAGCTATTTCCATCTAAGGAGCTACATCTGGCCTCCAACAGTGGCTATGAAACTTTTGGGACTTTAATATAGACATATAATTTTGGAGCTACCCATGAAAACTTGATGCATAGTCTGAAGAAGACGAAGTATCATTGAAAGCTTGCTTTTTCGTTTTGTGTTTAATTTCTTAATGGTTCAATAAAGGCATCACCTGTTCCTGCATTTGTATTGTTTTGAGGACGATGTGGCTTGTCCTGATTTTTTGTTGTTGTTGATAAAGAGAACTATATACGAAATTCTTGCTGTGCTATCCTCTTCAGATCCTGGTGCCATTGTCCTTTTTGCAGTTGATAAATTTAGTGTACTTTGGAGAATTCTCTCTTCAAGCCTTAATTAAGTGTCATTTAATGTTTCATGTGTTGAGACACCATCCAGACAATGCAATTAACACCAGGATATAAATCAAATTAAGCATCTTGAATCATTCTGAAAGTATTTTCTTCTCTGATGTCAGAGGTAAGTGCTAAGAAAGTAAAATACAAACAGCTGGGAACAATTTTTGACCAAACCATACACCCCTTTCAGATACTCCTACAGTCAGAGGCTGAAAGAAATATAAATAAGAAATCAGCAGACTAGGAACATATCAGCAGCTCCACACAATAATAAACTGTATAATGGATAAAGGCACTCAGAACAACAAAACAGAAACAGTCACTGCAATACAACATACCATATTTGCTGGCGTACAAGGCGACCGACCGTATAAGATGACCCCCCTACAGAAGAGGCTGGGCGGGCCGCGGCAGGAGGAGGAGGAGGAAGAAGAAGAGGGGAAGCGGGGTGGCGGCGGGCGAGCGAGCACGTTGGCTCAGCAGCGAGAGGGCAAGGAAGAGGGAAAAAGGCTGAGCGGGCGGCAGCAGCAGGAGGAGGAGGAAAAGGGAAATGGGTGGGTGGCGGGCGAGCATGCAGGTGGCTCAGCGGCGCGGCGGGCAGCCCGGCGGCGGGCTCTGGCCGCTTAGGCATGGCAGGCTGTGCTTCCCTCCCTCCATCCAGACCGACTGCCTGCCTTCCTCCCCAGCCAGCACGGCCCCGTGTCACTCACTCAACGGTGCTGGTGGCAGTGGCTCCTTCCTGGCCCAAATGAAGTGCACCCGGCATACAAGATGACCCCCCCCACTTGGAGGCATGTTTTTTGGGCCCAAAAAGTCATCTTGTACGCCAGCAAATACGGTATGAATCTGAACATTACACATGTCAGTCCCACTATGTTCAATGTAATTTACTGCAAGATACACATACAGTGAATTGCAGCTTTTGACATCTATTTTAAAAACTGATTGACAGATGGCAGTACAGTATCTTTTAAAGAAAAACCATTATATCTACACTCTTACAAACTACTGTATGAAGCAAACATAAAAACACCACTTTGACACTATATGAATAGCTGGTTATGGAATATTTTACAATTGACTGAGCCTTTAAATACCTCTCTGTCTCCTTTTAAGAGCTTTACTTTGCAATTCATTATCAGGATCAAACCAGAGATTTTTAAATCACAAACATATTGATGAAAACCTAATTATATTAGTGGTCATCACCACTAGCTATGTTGGTTTGTTTCAGTTACAAATAACTAAAACAAAACACACACACAAACACACACACACACACACATATTTGTGTGGTTGGTTTGTGGGGTTTTTTTGCATTTCCGATGGGTCTTGCAGTCTCTGCTTTTAGGTTGTTATTTATTTATTTATTTATTTATTTATTTATTTATTTATTTATTTATTTAACTTATATGCCGCCCACACTACCCGAAGGTCTCTGGGCGGCTTACAGCATTTAAAATACAATAAAAAGACAAAATAAAAGGGCAAAATAATTAAAATGCAATTAAAATATATATTCTAAAAATTGCCATCAGACCCACATTTGATGTTATTTCAGTTAAAAGCCATTTGGAACAGGAAGGTTTTAACCTGGCGCCGAAATGTCATCAGCGTCGGCGCCAGACGAATCTCAGTTGGGAGGGCATTCCATAGTCTAGGGGCAGCTGCCGAAAAGGCCCTTTCTCTACAAGCCCTCCCTCTTATCTCCTTAAGGGATGGCTCTTTCAAAAGGGCCCCCTGGCTAGATCTTAACTGCTGGGTAGGTTCATGTGGAAGGAGGCGGTCCTTCAGGTATCCAGGGCCCAAGCCATTTAGGGCTTTATATGTCAAAACAAGCACTTTGAATTGGGCCCGGGCAGCAACTGGTAACCAATGTAAATTAAACAGAATCGGCTTGATGTGATCTCTAGCAGCTCCACCACTCACCAGCCCCGCAGCTCGATTCTGGACCAGTTGCAGTCGCCGGACCGTCTTCAAAGGCAGCCCCACGTAGAGCGCATTACAATAATCAATACGAGATGTTACCAGTGCGTGTGTAACTGTCATGAGACTCCGCTCATCCAGGTAGGGCCGCAGCTGGTATAATTTCCGCAGCTGAAGGAAGGCGCCTCTGGCCACCGAGTCCACCTGGGCTTCCAAAGTTAGACTGCAGTCCAGGAGCACCCCCAGGCTGCGGACCCTGTCCCTTAGGGAGAGTGTAACCCCATTCAGGGTAGGGAAATGGCCCTCCAACCTGTCCGGTGAAGCACCCACTAACAGCACTTCCGTCTTGTCTGGATTGAGTTTCAATTTATTAACCCTCATCCAGTCCATTATCAGGTCCAGACACGATTTCAGCACAGAAACCGCCTCACCTGGATTGGTAGAAAACGAGAGGTAGAGCTGAGTATTGTCAGCATATTGCTGACTCCTCAGCCCAAACCTCCTGATGACCTCTCCCAGCGGTTTCATGTAGATGTTAAACAGAATGGGGGACAGTATTGAGCCCTGAGGAACCCCATGACATAAATGACATATTTCTGATGGGTCTTTACAGTCTCTGTTTCCTTTTTGGTTGTTGGGGTTTTTTGCACTTCCGATGGGTCTTGCAGTTTCTGTTTGCTTTTTGGGGTTTTTTTCCCCTTTGGCTGGAACAAATTAATTGCATTTCCGATGGGTCCTGCAGTGGTTTCTCACCACCACCACCAAGCTGGAATGGATCAATCGTGTTTCAATGCATTCCTATGGGAAATGGTGCTTCAACTTACGACCATTTCGAGTTACGACCATCTTCTGGAATGGATTAAGTTCATAAATTGAGGCACCACTGTATTGCCCATCCTCATAGGGGCAGTTTTACTAGCATTACAATTAGAGATTGTCCTTTGGATTGGCTCATGATACAAGCTCATGATATAACCTTGTTCTTTAAGGCAGATGTACATTGCCATTTACTTGATACAACATGCGTGGGAAAGGGGTCTTAGTGTCACTAGTGAAGACCCACATGAATTAATCAAATTGTAAGCAATGGCTGAGAATTGTTTTCCATGTTACATTGTACAGGATGATCCAACTTGAAACTTCTGCACATTAACTTCTGTGCTTTTTGGCACAGAATATCCACTGGATGTCAATCAGATCTTCATGGTTCAAAGCCCTAAAGAGGGGCTTGTAAGCACGTTCTGTGTGTATACACGACAGGATATTCAAGGAGTTCTTAACACTACTAACGAAGAGCCAGTTACATTAATCAAGTTGTGAGTTGCGACTAAAAATTGTTGTTTATATGATATTGTTCAGAGATCAAACACAAAATACATAAGTTTCTGTGCTTTTGCGGCTGCCCACAGCAAATATTAAAACACAACTGCAATTCACTTAACCATGCTTCACAGACCAGTAAAAGGGAGGCTACCATAATTTCTATTTCCTTCTTTACATTAAAGAAGAACTGTTTTCATCATAAATAATCAGAAAAAAACAGAGAAACTTCAGATAGCTTTTAACAACTGGAAACTTTTTACTCTGTGCTGAAAACCATCACAGAAAATGTTTTCTGATGTAATCTAAAATCAAGTGCACTGATTCCTCAAGCACTCTCTTCTCAAGAACTGTTGCTACAACTGGAAGAAAAATTATCAAAAACTGATATCATGCAGTTTCACAATCACAGTGTTTTCTAACCACAGAGAAAAAGACTCAATAGTACTACCACAGAAAAAAAAGTAACTGGAACACATGCACCAGCCAATGGTCTCTTATTGACTGCAACAATGCTAAAAGAATATGTGATGCTTTGATATCATCATCAGCAAACAGCGTCCAGATTGCAGGTGAAATTTGTAATATATTTATATTACAAAAAAGTAATAACATGAGCTAATATTTGACCAGAATCTGAAGATTTAAGGTTCTTTATTGTTGTTTAGTCGTGTCCGACACTTTGTGACCTCATGGATCAGAGCACGCCAGGCCCTCCTGTCTTCCGCTGCCTCCCAGAGTTTGGTCAAATTCATGTTGGTAGCTTCAGTGATACTGTCCAACCACCTCGTCCTCTGTCGTCCCCTTCTCCTCTTGCCTTCACACTTTCCCAACATCAGAGTCTTTTCCAGGAAGTCTTCTTGATTTACTTTAGAATTGATAGGTTTGATCTCCTTGCAGTCCAGGGGACTCTCAAGACTCTCCTCCAAAACCACAATTCAAATGTTCAAATGCATCAATTCTTCGGCGGTCAGCCTTCTTTATGGTCCAGCTCTCACTTCCACAGATCACTACTGGAAAAACCATAGCTTTGACTATGCGGACCTTTGTCAGCAAGGTGATGTCTCTGCTTTTTAAGATGCTGTCTAGGTTTGTCATAGCTTTCCTCCCAAGAAGCAGGTATCTTTTAATTCTGTGGCTGCTGTCACCATTTGCAGTGATCATGGAGCCCAAGAAAGTAAAATCTGTTACTGCCTCCATATTTTCTCCTTCTATTTGCCAGGAGGTGATGTAAAGGTTCTTACCTTTACAGAAAAACCTGTCAGATCTTGAGCAACAACAGATAATCAACAGATAAAGAACAAACAATATGGATTCCATTCCAAAACAGGAAGCATAAAAATTCTCAGAGCAATTCATTTTTAGCTCACGGAATCATCTCATTACTTGCAGCAGCTCTGTCTCACAATTCACTTGTGATGACCTAGCCTGACCCTGCTTAACTTGCAAGATCATCACAACCTAGCTATTACAACTACAGGTTATACTTCTAAGTACACTTCATTCACTATACTTTTCCATAGAGATTACCCACATTTATAATGCTTAGACTCAGATACGCCTACAAAGTTTCTAAAAGGCTCAAATGTAGATTTATTTTGCTTTTTATGAGGCCTTGTATCAAGTGTGAAAGTTTTTGTGTAGTTTTCTTTTGTCCTTTAGTTCTCTTTAGAGATTGCATGATAAAAGAAGTTGGGAACATGTACCCTTTTACTTCATGGATTCTTGCACTTTGTCCCAGTCAAACCTCATCAGCTTAAGATCACAAGTTCATTTTAGCCTTTCTGAAAACAAGTGCAGCAGCTGGCAAGGTTTCTAATTGGAGAAAAATATGTTAAGTAGATGCAAGTGAATGAACCCTTAAATGGTCCTTAGAATTCAACATGAGACTGTTTGAAAAAAAGAAAACCTACAGGATATTTAATGCGATCAAATAACTTTTTTAAAAATTATTTTTAAAGTACCAGTCACATATATTCTAAAAAGCTTTCATGATCTAAAAAAAGATACACAATTTAGAGGAGGGGCAAAAGGGCCAAATTTTCACTTGAAAATTCTTTCCTCCTGCCCAAGAAGTAAAGACCACCAGCTGGAACTGAAATGGTACTGCTGTGTACAAGTTATGATTTTCATTGAATTGTTCACCAATTTTTGTTGCGTGTTTTCATAAAATATTTTTGAAACAACGAAAACAGAAATCACGTGCCAAAGATTCAAAGAATATAGAACTTTAGAACTGCAAAATTTGAATCATATTTTATCAACCACAACATTGGAAATTTTCAATTACAAAATTAACATACATGGATTTTCCAGGAATCTTATTCAGCATTGTATTAGTAGTTAGTACATCAGTTAAGTACTAAAGATTGAGTCAGTTCAGACATAACTACGTCACCTGTATTCACTATAGTAGATTATGCCACAGTGAACATCAGAACAATAAATCCATCATTATCTGAATGAGCATCATATCCATTATTTACCTGAAATTAAGATTTATGGGGTTTACTAACTAAACTATAGTAAATTATCCTGATTCCACATTCTGGTTCCAAAGTCCAGACTAAAGCGATTAAATGTTGGAAGTCTGAAATATTGGTATGTATGTGACAAGGGGAATAAAAGTAAAGAAACATTAAACTGAAGATCACTGTGTTTGAATCAGACCTGCTTGACCTTCATAACTAAGAATAAAAGAACAGGGAATCCTCCAGCCATTCTACCTTCCTTGCAGCTGCCTCACCTTCTAATTCACCTCTCTAATTGATATGTCTTTATGTAACCATGTGGAGGGGAGGCTAACAAGTAGGCAAGTGCTAATAATAGTCTTGAAATGCAGAAGGGGGAAGCAAAAGCCTGTGGTGATATCACCACAAAGTGAGCTATGGTCATAGGGTAGCACCCTGCCAAGGCGCTCACAGAGCAACAAAGCTTTTCCAACTTTTGACACCCAGATACCTGAGCCAGCTAACTCATTGAGCCTAAATAATAGGGACAGTCCTATAAGAAATATAATTGCCCTTTATTCCTGTGCAACCAAACAATCTCTAAATCATTGTTTCCCAACCTGGCGGTCGCAAAGTATTTTCTGGGTGTGTGTGTCACAGGTTGCCTTTTATATTGTAGGCCTTATTAAATAATTTATTCCTTGACCTTTCAGAGCAGGATATTAAAGTTAGTGTGTATGTGTATGTATGAGGAAACAGGACCGGGGGGGGGGGAATAAGCTTCTACTTTCTGAGAAAGGATGACTAGTCTACAATATTTAAAATGCTCACTTATGGAATTATGGCGGGGTGTAGTCCAGGTAGGTAGTTTATTGTAGAATTCTTCAGACCATTTCAAATATAATAAATACAAACTAATAACAAAAACAACAGCAAACACTCAACTTGCAAAGGGTTAAAGTCGTAAAACATCAAAAATTGGGGGGGGGGTTGTAGATTACTTGGCTATTATAAAGGGGGGGGTCACAACTCAAAAAAAGGTTGGGAACCACTGCTCTAAATGCTACACCTGCTTTTCTCTTGGGGGATCTGTAGTCCCACCATGCCACAGAAGGCTGCAGTGTCTGCTGTAACTGCTAAACCTTTCAATAAAACAGTGAAGATTAGAATTTAATACTTGAAAATATACTGACGTTTAAAAATCATTTCATTATCTTTCTGGTTTTTTTATTTTATATGCCACCTTTCTCTCTGTAAGGGACCCAAAGTGCTCACAATCAATTAAAACAACAGCCTGGAAGCAGCCACTGTAGCTTTTGCTGTGTTCTTCTTACAAATGATCCTCCAAGGGCAGAGGACTGAGACAAAGACAAAGGCTACTCCGGAAGAACATTAAAAGCAGCAGAGACTTGTGGAGGTGATGAGGTTCTTCACATAGTGTGGTTCCATGCCATTTACAGGTGACGACCAACACTCTGAATTAGGCCTGGAAACAGAGCCACCCACCCAC
The DNA here is from genome assembly GCF_051106095.1 of Pogona vitticeps. Lineage (NCBI taxonomy): Eukaryota > Metazoa > Chordata > Lepidosauria > Squamata > Agamidae > Pogona > Pogona vitticeps. The sequence continues at coordinate 71,662,390 of NC_135784.1, read as the reverse complement.
CCTGCACATAGACAGAAGATCACCTTAGGATCCAAGACAGAACCTGCTGCTATGCAGCCAATCTTGAAAAGTGTTTATATCCAGCAAACAGGATATCAAGCAACTATCTACGCCCTGAATGGTGCCCTGTAAGATTCTGGCTACATCATGCTAGCATGTATGTACATTAAATAAACAGTATTAATTGAATATTTTTGCCTGAAACAGGATGCTACTTTAACTGTTATGGTACAAGCCTCTGTCTGAATCACAGCACAGCTGGAAGAGGCAGCACAACTCAGCTTCCCAGCGATTATTACTGAATAAAAATAACATTTCCTCCATTTATTAGACCTGCCATTTTTCAAAATAGATCTGAGCTTTCTAGTGATTGCTTAAGCTGCTTTCCAGTACAAATGTCAACACACTGCATACAAATAGATGTGATCATTACATTTGCTTTATGCAATGCAATAATTTACACACTGAAGGTTTTATAACATATCTTCTACAGTGAATGCAGCCCTATTGCATTCATTGTCAATTCCATTCATATGCTTACATTTCAATAATTTTTTCCTATTGCTTAGGGATCTTGCTGGATATATGTGTTTATCTGATGTTTTAAAATCGCCTGCAAACTGCGAAAAGAATGCTCCAGCACTATGAGCAGTATATAAGTTGAAAGAACAACATATGACAGTAATCCTATGAATTACATGCTGAATCTAGAAAAGAGAGTGTTCTGGATTTAAACATGGAAGACCAATAACATCTTTAAGACTCAATTAATTCTCATAAAATATTATTAAAATAGAATTCTTGGAAACTGAGATACTTTTCAATGTTAATTCTGAATAGATAAGTTGTGAAATATTTATAGCAATGTATTTTACACATGCTAACACATTTTCGTTTCTACAAAAGGTTTTTCTCAGAGACAGAAACATGCAAGATATATATGTGATGAAAATGAGACAATCATCTTTCATTTTGATAGAGAGCTTCTTTTAAAGACATGCTAAGTGTATTATCTAGTTTGACTTCAGGGTTCACACCCTCTTCCATATTAATCTTCTCCAGAATCTTTCTGTGGATGCCTCCACCATCTACTGCCATGTACATTGATAGTGTCTTTTTGACAACAGAATCAAGGGTGAGAGGGATCCACACTTGTGGAATGCTTTCACAGACCGATGTCAGTGGCAACTACATTTGTTATCGTTTTTATAAAAGACAAAATGCCTTAGTTATCAAGCCTCCAAACAGTTTTAATCTCCAAAACGCAGCCTCTCTTCCTCCTGAAAATACATTTCTGAACATATGGAACTCTCAGGTATCTGTATTATTCCATATATCACACAACTATATCCGTTTCCTCACAAATGTTTTTGCCTTACGGTAGTGTTTACATGAATTTATTTATTTGTTTGTTTGTTTATTTTATTTATATCCTGCCTATCTGGTCAGTGACATGAAGGTCACTTCGGCAAGGTTACATCAGGCTACTGAGGTTTTAATCCAAACTTCCAATTCCTCTTTATTTACACACACGGAAATGCCTAAAATTGTGAAATATTCTTGCATCATCAGTTACTGCAGTAAGTGAAGAGTAGCTCATTTGGTGACTTATTCTTAAGATGTGGACACCTAGTAAATAATTTTTAATTAAAAATGGAAGATTTTTTTTACATTTAACACCATGTAGTTTTAATTAGTCTGTTTTATGTTTTTAGCTGTACTTGGTTTTATTCATGAATCATGAACTTGGAATGGGCATATAAGGCCATCAAGTCCAACCCTCTGCTCAATGCAGAAATACTAATCAAAGGATATCTTCCAGGTGGTTGTCTAAGTTTCTCTTGAATGCCTCGTGTTGGAGCACTCATAATCTCTCAAGGCAATTGGGATTTGGAGACTATACTGTACTTCTATTAATGCAGCCTAAAATGGCATTTGCCTTTTCTGTAGTCACATTACACAGTTGGCTCATATTCAGCTTCTGACCAATGATGATTCCAAGATCCTTCTCACTCACAGCATTGCTGAGCCAGGCATCCCCCATCTTGTATCTGTGTGTTTGGTTTCTTTTTCCTAGGTGCAGTACTTTCCATTTATTCCTGCTGAATTTCATTTTGTTGTTTTCAGTTCAGCCTATCTAGACAAGTTTTGATTTTGTTGTCTTCCATTGTATTAGCTATTCCATCCAATTTTGTGTCATCTGCAAATCTGATTCACATTCCATGCACCCCCTGATCCAGGTCATTAATAAAAATGTTGAAAAGCACTGGGCCCAGGACTGAGCCCGGGGTACCCCACTTGTTACCTCTTCCCAGTTTGATAAGGAGCCATGTTACTATTAGCCACACTGAGACTCATTCTGTGGAAAAATGTAGGGTAAGAAATGGATAAATAAATTTACAAACATCTCTTTGCTTGATCCTTAGACCTATTGGAAATGGGAGTGATTAGGTTCTTGAGCACAGCTTAGATTGGCCTTACTCAACCTGCCTAACCCAGATAAGGCATTATATCACAGTTTCAAGAGTCCTGTTTAGCAGTCATTGAACGCCATTAACCTAAGGGGTTATGCTATCTGCCCTAATTACCAGTAGGCTTCCACTACATGTGTATGCTATGTAGCAGCAGCTAGAAAACCAATTGGTCCACAGAGCACTGAGGACAGAACTACTTGGTATGGCCCCATGCACTCTTGCTTTTTGGTTTCATTACTTTTAATAAAGCCTAAATAAGACTAAAGGAAATAAGACAATAAGGAAATAAGAGTGTGTGCATAATTATCATTCTCAAACAGACAGAAATGCAAAGTCCAGATTTTCATGTATTCAAGATAAGAATTACAGTCTGCAATCCTGTTGTGTAGCTGTACCTGTGAACACCAAGCTGTGCAAGCATCTGCAAAATTCATGCCAAGGTGGAAGACATATCCTGCAGGCTGGATATCCACAGACACAGTTGTGCAACTAGCTGCACAATCAACTGAACAATCAGGGACTCGATGTGGACTGCCTGGACATAACTCTGTGCAAAGGAATAACTTTACACTATGGAAAATGTAAGGACTTCAGCTATAATTGAACATGCATGTGGTTCTCATATTGCCTCTAAAATACACAGCAGAAATTGTCTTCTTTCTTTCCTGTCTCACAAGATTAGGGGGACAAGGAGGCTGAGAAGGAGGAATGGGTTAAATAGGGTCACTTTGAGGTGCTGTGTGGTTTCCTGTTCAGAAACTATGCTATTCATGTGTACGGATGCAAGGATCATTCTAAATCTCAAGCCACACTTTCAAGCAACTCTATTTAGCCTGACCCAGCCTTGGATAACTTCATTGTCTAGTCACACTCTTCGTCACAATCAGGGTGTATCTGATTTAAATCAAATTGATTGCAATTTTTAAAATTGGATTTTTAAAAAATAATGTAAATAAAAAAGTTAATTTTTAAAATTTAATTTGTAATTTAGATCATGATTTAAATCTATTCAATTTTTTAAAATCTGATTTTTATTAACCTTGGTTACACACTCTCTGAAATTGGTTTCATGTTATTTCTATTTGTAGTTTAAATATCATTCTATTTATTTATAATAATGGCCAAACTCCTATTTTGTAAATTATGACAATATAAGGGAAATGACATCACCTGCAGTTCTGGATTGTCCCTAATTAAGGAGTTCCCCACTTCAGTTCCTTGTTGTTTAAATATAATCTAATTGTATGTAAATCAGTTTGCTTTGTACACCAACTGGAATAGAAGTGGGGATGTTTTAATTAATGGCAATGCAATTCATATAACCTTCCGTCTTCTCGTCACCTTTATTAGTGAACTCCATTTCCACACACTTAGACAGACATGCATACAATGTATTCACATGTAGCATTGTACTACAAAGCTACAATAGCTCTCTCATTTTACAAGCAACACAGCAAAGAAAAAGAACACATGTGCAAAGATTGGAATCCATATATTGCATGAAGAAAACTCAGGGAAAATGTGACACAAATGCCTGAGTGCTTGATTTGAAAGAACATGATTCCACAGATCTGGCTCACAGAGAAGGGGCATTTCAGGAGATGGAATGGGGCAAAACAGTCCTTTGTGATCTTTGGAAGTTGGGGAGATCAATGGTCAGCGGGGACAGCTGCATTTGTCTGTTTTAGCTAAGAATGACAAACACCCTCCCCCCCCAGGATTAAGTCAATGACGTCATGAAGTACTGTAATATTATTCCCAATGGGCTATTCATAACGAGGAATGCTGCAGGGATCACGCTTATTACAGCTTTGCCGTTGCTTTGAATGGCAGCCAAAATTTTCCGGCAGAAAACTGGGTTTTACTTCGCCATATTGCATTTATCATGGAAAACACAAGAATTTCATCTCCCTCCCAAAATCTCAAAAACATCTCGCACCACTCTTATTGAAGACAAATGACCCTGCAAACGGGACAAGGAGCATTTTTCTCAAACACCAAGCCTAACATTACATAAAATACATTATTTGAAAACCAGTGCCTAACACCCCCCCACACTTCTGTTTTCAAGGGAAAACATCCAATTAGTGGGGAGAAGCAATTTAATCGAGCAGCAAATAACCTCTCACCCCTTTCCCCTGCCCTTCAGCAGAGGCTAGAAAAAGCAGCAGGGAGGGCCTCCCTGAAAAGGAATATCCCTGGTCTCCTTGAATGAAGGACGTAAGCAAAACTGGACAGCAGTCAGTCCCACTGCTTCTCTCTCTTGTTTTTCCTCCCCCCCTCTCTGAGCAATCTGCCAGGGATAATTTGGCCTTGGACAGTATCCACAGAAAGTGTACCTACAGATGTATCAGCCTGCTTTGCTCTTTCTGGCCTCTGCAGCACAAAGGACTGATTGCCTCATCCTCCCTTCACTCACCTGCACTCTCCCTGTGTTATGGTAGTGGAGACTGGGTCCGAACAGCCAATCATGCAGGGGAGAGATTGAGTGAACAAATAAAAGCTATTTTTCCATGGAGCAGTGACAACTGCCACTTTCCCCCTCTCACCCTCTGGATGATGCCTTCTCTCCCTTCCATTAAACCCAACAGTTCCCAGAAAATCACATGCTGAAGAGAATACTGTGGCTGCTACCACCGTTTTCCTTGCTTAATTGTTCTGGGTACGGTGGCAGGGTGAGCTGTGCTTGGCATACTTTATACAGAATACATTAATACACACCTCTGTTTGCAACCTTATCTCTCTCCAGGTGTGTGAATATAAGGATGCTTATGGGAAAGGATGCCACCCATTCTCTGACCTATTCACCTGAATTTTTCTTCTGGGTGAAACAGTGGTGAAAATTCTGCCCAGTGAACCATTATTTCCTCCTGTGCTAATTCTTTGTTTGGAATAAAAGTCACAATGTAAAGCATGCTTTCCTCTAATACATGTTTAATGCCATGTGTGGTTGTGTTTCCCTAGATGTCTTTGTGGCAAACACTAAGAACAGTGCAAAATAATTCTAAGGAGATTTACTTAAACAGTAAATCCTACAAATATCAAGTAGATTTACTTTCATGATAGCATGCTCAGAATTACACCTTTAGAAGCAAAGAAATATTTGCATTTACCTTCAGAATGCTTTAAAAAAGAGTAATATAAATGCATATGGAAGATACTGTATGAGGATAAATGGAGGATTTGAGAAACTGCAAATACCTAGAACAAATAGCATACATATTTTTAAAAGCAGCCAGGTTGGTGCAAATTTCATACTGCAAGTTACAGCTCAGTTAAGGAGTTAAACAACTTTTGATTGTATGTTTAGACGACTAAGATGTTAATTTGAATTCTCTGAAGGGCAGATGGCACTGCAGTAGCGTTTTGTTTCTGAAAAGCGGATAGATGAGGTACTGAATATAAAGGCATATGAAATGAGGCAATACACTGGAAACAAAGCTACAGTTGGCTGCAATCAAAATACATTTGCAAAACATTAAAAACTTTGCAACAGGATTCATTTGTTGGAGCAATATGCAAATTGAATGCCTGCGTGCATGAAGTGGTGCAGAGAAAAAGCAGGGGAGTACACGGTGTGGATTTTTTTTTTCAAAGTGCCTCAGTATGGGTTAGTAGGTCTGTGTGACAAAAGGCTGTCACTTCTACTTTGATATTCGGTCTATATGCCAGAATACATTTCTGCAGAAAGTGCTTTCTCTGTTAGGGTAAAAATAATAATCAGGATTGAATACTGTAAAAGCCTTTGTCTCCTGGGATTAGTCGTACTGTATGAGCAGCAGGTCATCTTGCTTGCCTGCTGGCTTAAAGACACGCTGGGTCTTTTTCTCGCTTCCACAACCACACATAACCAGTGTTCCGAACTAAACAAAGCGTAGCTCTTCTGAATTTGAGACTAAAACACAAGGAAAAAAAAAGGCTAATCACCATCCTTTTCCCCTCAAGACTGACTGACGCCTTTTCCTTCGGAAAACCCACGCTGCTTCCAATAGACGGTAATGGCTTACCAGCTGTCAAGCTCCAGCTCCAGCAGGGACTGAGTCCTCTCCGAGTTACAGTGCAAGCACCACATGGCTGGAGAAAAGTAACAAGGAGCGGGGAGGGCCGAGCTGCCAGCATAGCCTTCCCCCCCCCCCCCGCCGCCGCCGCGGAGGCACGCCAAAGAGGCAGGGGGAGCACAGACCCACCCCCGGAAGGACCCTACTAGGCTCCGCGGGCGACGGCAAGCAGCTCACGGGGTGGGAAAAGGGGAGCCGGGCGGGGGTCCGCGGAGACGGGGGGGGGAGAGAAAACGGGAGCACCGAGAGGTCCACCCTTCTTTCAGCCAGAGAGCGCGCCCGCGCGTGCCCCAACTCACTTTACACACTCGCGCTTTCTCTCTCTCTCTCTCTCTCTCTCTCTCTCACACACACACACACACACACTTACGCGCACACCCACCCATCCATTCCGCTAGCAGCGCGAGCTGGGAATACAAATGCCAGAGGTGGGGAGGGGGTGCATTGATCTTATATTAAAGCAGAGACGGGTCCCCCCAACCAGAGCGCCCGGAAAGGAGGGGAGGAAAGAGGCAGGAGGGCGGTAGTGGCTGCCGTCGCCGCCACAGGAACAAAACCACGTCTGGGGTTAAGGGGAGGGGGGAAGGGGGGAGCACGAGCTTGCCCGCCCCCCTCTTTTCTCCGGGCACTGCAGGAATGCGAGCAAGGAGGCGGCGAGAGGCGAATGCCGGAGCCGAACCAGCCGCCGCCGCCGCCTCCCGCTTCCCTCCCCGCTTCTGTTCACGTGAGAGGAAAGCGCGGGGGCGCTGGCAGCGCTATTAATAGTCGCATTCAGACTGGGAAAGGCGGCCCTCATTGCTATTCAGCAGCTTTGGTGACACTGGAAGCTGCCGCTTCCCCAAGCAGGCATACATTTGGCTCTGGGAGCAACCAGTGCTTGCGTTGGCTTGGAAATCTCTCTCTCGGAGCTGCTGCGGAGAACAGCCCTCACACTCCTCCTCCACTTCCCCCCCCCTCTCTCACACACACACAGACACACAGACACACACACTCCCCGACTCCGTTTTCTATAGCTGCGGGTGCTTTGCAATACAGTATAAGCAGTATGCTTCTCTTATCTTTCAGGAGGCCGTCGTTTGCGTATAATTGTTTGCAAAGTTAATTAAAAATAAAACCTTAAGATAAGACGGCTAAGGAACGCACGTATTAACTGTAAAATGACTACTCCAAATGCATGGCCATTAGCCCTAGTTCAAATTGGTTTTAGCACTTCCAGATCTGTTGGCATAGATATGAACACAAAACGAATCTGATTTTAGACACCAGATATGTAGGAGCCAGCCAAGTTCGGGGAGCGTCTGAAGTCTTTAAGCCACCCACCCATCCACCCCACTTTAGCTCTATAATCCAGTGGGAAGCACAGTATGCTGCTCCAGAGAGTGCCTGGTAATTCGGTAAGGCAACTGAGAACCGTACAGTTTGAGAGGGGGCAAACACAGTGCTTCTCAACCTTTGGCTCTCCAGATTCTTGGACTTCAACTCCCAGCAACCCCGCACAGCATGGTCAGTGGTAAAGGATTCTGGGAACTGAAACGTGTGGATGGTGAAAGGTTGAAAACCACCGATCTAGATTAGTTGTATGCCAATGCAAGGAAACCCATGCAACTGGATCCATCATAGGTGGCCAAGGATAATTGGATATCAGATATGCCTCTGATAAGCAGCTTCTTAAGAAGAACCATCCACCATGTTGAACAATTTCAGGTGAGGTTTTTATGCTAGAATTCAGAAGGCACATTGCAGCTATTCCATTTCTTTCTCTCTTTAAGAAACTTTTCAAGGTAATTTTAAAAATATAATATATGCCCTAAAGTTGACTATCCAGGATTTTCTAGGTACTGTATAGAGCACTTGTTCAGAAATGTTTACTGTTCCCTTCTCCCTAGGCCTGTGCAGCTTGGACAAGGCAACACAAGCTGGTTTTTCTCCAGGGTGACACAATGGGGAATCAAAGTTCCAGTGTCTGGTGCCATCAGGCCCCATTCTCCCAGGAACCTCTGCAAGTCTGAAGGAATCTCACAACTTCCATAGCAACAGTGGAGAGATGATTTTTAATGGATGGAAGATGAGGGTGTTGTGGGAACAGTCTAGAAGTGAGAGGGCTGCTTGACCTTGTCATTTGAGGGCTTTCACTCCCATAGCTTAGCCGCCTAGAGTGGTCTTAACCGACCAGATAGGCGGGATATAAAATAAATAGATAAATAAATAAATAAATAAATAATTCAGTTTGGGGGATTCTCACCAAATTAAGGGAACCGCAGAAGCCTCTGTGCTGCAAGGTCAGAAGACCAGCAGTCTTAAGATCGAATCCACGCGACGGAGTGAGCGCCCGTCGCTTGTCCCAGCTCCTGCCAACCTAGCAGTTCTAAAACATGTAAAAATGCGAGTGGATAAATAGGTACCACCTTGGTGGAAAGGTAATGGTGTTCCATGTCTAGTCGCACTGGCCACGTGAGCACGGAAACTGTCTACAGACAAAACACTTTAAGGAGACGGGGATGAGCACCGCGCTCTAGAGTCGGACACGACTGGACTAAATGTTAAGGGGAACCTTTACCTTTACCACCAAATTATGGGAGTGGAGGTCATTTAATTCTGTAAATCCCATCCCTATTTCTAGATGTGGATTAATATTTCCTCTACTAAGGCCCTGAGATTTCTCTCTACCACATCCTGGAAAATTGCCAAGAGTGGACTATACAGTATCAGGAAACAGAAATATGTGAGGTTGAATCACAGTGAAACATTTACCATGTCTGTCTCAAAGACAACCCACTCCACAAAAGGAAACTCTCTCCTCCCCAGTGCTACCAAACCAAAACAGCAGCTTTTCTTATTCAGTCTTGTGCCATTATTTGAGGTTCCTTTATATGAATGCAGGTTCACTTGAAGTATTTTAATATTATTGCATATGGTTCCAAAGTACAGCTAGAAAACCCAAATTCAGTGCCCCCCCCCCCAGTGTTACTTTACACCAAACAAATGGGATAATGTCATCATCTGGTAACCAGGATATCTAACTGAAATTAATTAAGAGCTTCCAGTTCCCCTCACCACCAACCTAAATCTCCACCCAATATTCAGAGGCTCCCTAGAACTCCTTATTGCCCTTAAGAGGACTTTGGGAACCTTAGGATGGGGAGGGAGGAGCTTTTAATATCAAAAAATTTGCTGTGGTGTTGGTGGTGGTAATCTATGATTTCTGGCTATTAAGCTTCCCCAGCTTTGTCTTGACGCTTCCTTAAGGGAGTCCTAGGGAGCCTTGGAACCTCAAGGGCGGGGGTAATAAGTTTTCAATCAATTTAAATTAAATATCCCAGTCTCTGGATTATGATGTCATCTAATTTACACGGTTGGTTGGTTGATTGATTATGCCAACCAGATTTATATGATAATATATTTATACATTTTATTGAGTCTTGTTCTTTGTAATGCTTTAACTTGCTCCTAACTGCTTAAAAACCATTTGCTCAGTTAACTCTTTGAACTCTTGATCTATTGTTTGCCTTTAAAGAGCAGAAATTTGTTCTCAAAATGTCTTACAACTCTTGTTTTCTTAAAAATTGAGCAACTATATAGCTTGCTGTCCCTTTTTTTAAGTGACGGGAAATTATTCACATAAATTAATTTGTATCAACTACTGGTGGCAAAATATTCCTCATGTCCTCCACACATTTATTCCAGGAATTTGGCTTTAAATTTACCATTTGGCTAGAACAGTACTACTAAAAATAACCCTGTAGATGTTCCAAATAATTATTCAGAGCACTGTTAGATTTCACATTCACAGTAAATAATATATTTTCCCTCATAGATTGTTTTTCCCTTCAGTCAAATATTAAAATTTTACTGCCATGCTGAACAAGAAGAATAAGCAATTTTAGCTCATTGTGGGGCAAATCAAACTTACGGTGTTGGCCGAAGTACATGTAACAGAAGAGATAACTGATAAGATTTCAAGAAGTTCTTGTTTAACTTCAGGGGTCAGAGCAAAGGTAGAATCAGGCCAATGTTAAAGCTATCCATTCACACTATTTCCTCAGTCATGATGGCCCCCCACAAACTACTAGCCCAGGCGATAAGGCCAACAATCATTCCCCTCCAGCACGAATGACAGCTGCTTCACAGTGAGGGAGCCAGAGGATATTCTCATTGGAGAACGAAACAGACAGGAGTATCCCTCTTCTTTAGCACAGTTAGCAATGATCCAATCCAGACAAATCATGTTTCATTTGTTTGCTTTCTCATCAGAAGACATAGGTAAAACAGCAACAACAGGAAATCTGATACATATGTCCTCCCGGAGACTGAATATATAAGAAATAAGTAAAATCAGCAATGCAGGGACATGGTGGCGCTGCGGGCTAAACCACAGAAGCCTGTGCTGCAGGGTCAGAAGACTAAGCAATCGTAAGATCGAATCCACGTGATGGAGTGAGCGCCCGTCACTTGTCCCAGCTCCCGCCAACCTAGCGGTTCGAAAGCATGCAAATGCAAGTAGATAAATAGGGACCACCTCAGTGGGAAGGTAACAGCATTCCGTGTCTAAGTCGCACTGGCCATGTGACCACGGGAGATTGTCTTCGGACAAAATGCTGGCTCTATGGCTTGGAAACGGGGATGAGCACCGCCCCTGGAGTCGGACACAACTGGACAAAAATTGTCAAGGGGAACCTTTACCTTTACCTTTTTATAATCAGCAATAACATTAATTTTTCTATACCCATCTGCAGGACTCAAAAGCTTGCCTGCTTATGAAATTTTAGTGGTCTAATAATGGTATTACCCACCTTTATTTTTGGATTGTCTACCAGAAGCCCACAGCTTTAAAAAAAACATATTTACTTATTCAATTTGTACACCGCCCCATTAGTTCAAGCACTACAGTGGTTTACACAACATTGAAACTTACAACCCTCAATACCCTGCAATCACCAAAAAAATACATTTAAAAACAGTGTTTTGTTGTTTTCTGTAACAAAACGTTACAGTGTATCATCATGTCCAGGAGTCCTAACCAACCTGGAAGAAGAACAAGGAGCTTGGCACAGCTTGTGGGATTTCCAGAAATGGTTCAAGGGGGTGTGCAGGTTCAACCCCTGACACCTTTTAATTCTTTGTAGGCTTTCCTTGCTCAGTTCTGTTCCACAAAATATCTTACATCTGGTGCAACCTCACAGACTTGAAACTAAAGTGAGAGAGTCTGGGTGTTTCTATCATCAGGTCTGTCTCTTTCCTCCTGCCCTGTCTGGTTTTCAATCCTAGGAGCCTTCACCACCAAACTGCTGCTGCTTTGTGTGTATGTACACGTTTGTGTTACAAGGGGGTACTGGTAAGTATTGAGACTTGCCCAGAAAAATATGAGCTAGGTAGCTATAAATCACAGGGTGTATTGGCCAATTTGTCTATATTCAATGGTGCAAAAATCAACTACCTATGATTTCAACTTAACTTTCATTTTCCGGTCCAAAGGGAACATGGCAGCACCTCCAGAAAAGTTCAATGTGGAAGAGCATAGGACCATAATCAAGTTCCCGTTTTCTCCAAGGGAAAGGTGCAAAGCAGATCCATGATGAAATGTCACAAACTGTGGGTGACGGTGGCCTTTCATATGCAACAGTTAGACGTTGGGTTGTCAATTTTAAAACTGGCCATTTCGGTGTTGAAAGTAAGAAACCCAGTGGAAGGCCTGTTTCTGTCTCTGTGTCTGCAAATGTGAAAGCCATCCATGACATGATCATGGAGGACCGCCGAATATCAGCCAAAAGTATTGCTATATATTTGAGAATATCACGTGAGAGAGTTGGTGCCATTACCCACAACGACTTGGAAATCAGAAAGCTGGCAGCAAAGTGGATCCTCAAACTTTTGACAACCGAACAAAAGAGGAAACTTGTGGATTCATCAATGGCTGTTTTGGAACATTTTGCAATAAATGAGTCAGAGGTCCTGGGCAAACTGGTGACTGGTGATGAGACATGGATCTACTGTTATGATCCTGAGTCTAAGGAATGGAGGCACAGTGGTTCCCCCAGGCCAAAGAACTTCCGAGTGCAAAGGTTGGTGCAGAGGCAAATGGCAACAGTTTTTTGGGATAAGAAGGGAGTTCTGCTGGTGAACTACCTCCAACAGGGTTCAGCCATCAATGCAAAATATTACTGTGCTTTATTGACAAAGTTGAGGCAAAACATCAAGGAAAGCTCTCCAAAGGTGTCATCCTGTTTCATGACAATGCCTCGTCACACACTGCAGGTGAAACAATGGCAAAACTGACGTCCTTAGGCTTTCAAGTGATGCCCCATCCACCCTTTTCTCCCGACCTGGCTCCTTCTCACTATTATCTGTTCCCCAAACTCAAAGAACACCTAAAGTTCTTTGAGTGATTCGGGAGTGTTCTGGAGGCAACTAATGCTGCAAATGAGTGGTTACACCAGCAGTCGGAAGAATTTTATTTGCAGGGACTTAAGAAGCTGCAGGACAGATGTTGGACAGAAGTGCATTGATTTCCTGAGGGAATATGTAGAATAGTGTGGCAGTTACAGCTTCCTAGCTCAATGTTTTTCTGGGAAAGGCTCGATAGTTATCAGCACCCCCTAGTAATTTTTTCTTTTTTCCTGACAGTGTGCTTTATTGCAGGTACATATCCAGCGAGAGACTTTCCATTTTGTCTCTGACAATGCTTTGTTGCTTGGACACAAGCAGGAAGGTAGTTGCCATGGGGATGAGGGCACCCTTTCTTGTCTCAGGACCCTAATGAGAGCCGGGTCTTTGTTGCTTCAGGATGGATTGTCTGAAGTGCCTTGTGGTCATCTTATTTATTTTTCCCTTTCTTGCTGTGAATTTATTATAAACAACTCAGTTGTCTGTTTGGTCTCCTAATATGAACATGCTGATAGTAATGTTAACACAGTTCTGTTAATTGATGCATTGGTATATATTCTTATACAATCCTGGCAAAACTGAAGGGGAAAAAGAAGAAGTGGGAAAGTAAAACACTGGCACGTCAAAAATTAACCAGTTTATTTCATGGTTAGCTTTTGTGGATCAAAGTTGACATCTTTAGATACAAGGACATGCAAATACATGTCCTCTCTATATTTACTCATTTTCCATGATGGTGAAAGTCATAGCCAAAGAGGATACAGATAACAGACAAAGTGATAGACAAAATTCTTCATTAGCAGAGGAATGGAAGTGGAAGTGGATACTGATACACAAAATCTCACAGTGAAATAAAATGGTTAGTTTTTCAAGTGCCATAATATTTTGTATGCCCCTCTCCTTTAATTTTATAACATTTATTTGGAAATTCTTATACTAGCTAGCATTCCTCTTCATAAGAGCATGCTAGGATATTTTCTCTCAGAAATGAAATCGGAACAGTCTTGGCTTCTATTCCTCTTCGAGGGCCCTCCATCCTGATATCAGAAATACCGATTTCAAGGTTGTCTGTCTGGTGCCAACTCTGGGAACAAAACATCTACCTCTAACATTGTGTATTCAATTCAGGAGACATGCCTCCTGCCAGGTAAGATGGCATCCTCATTCATGGAAGTTTACAGGAAGTCCAGATATCTGCAGCTGCAACTTCTATGCCATTATTTCTTACTGTGATTGGGTTAGTTAGAAGTCTGGAGCAGTTCCTCTTTTTTGGTGGGAAATAACCACTGAACCTCTTTTGAAAGATCAACAGGTTTATGTGCTTCAACACTTGGTAATTCCACAACCTATACGATCAAAACAACTAAGATCAAGTAATTGTCATAATGTGATGATGAAAATCCCGGCTGTAAATTAGGAAAGTTTATTGAGGACCTAGTCCAAACAGCTCCCGGTTTGTAGGCTTTCTCAATGGAGCACTCCGCACCGCACATATCATGCCACAACAAGGATATCTGGTCCAGTCTCCCTCTTGGGGGGGGTTGATTAAAGGTGGGATCCAGTCTGATTACCTTCCTCCAATGACCTTGTACCTGGGGAAAGACCACAACTGTCGATTCTTGCATCTCCATTACCAATCCTTTCTCCTTCTTTAACTCCGGGTCTGGCTATAATTCTCCCACCTTTAAGTTAGGGAAAGTCCTCCAATAACCCATGAGTTTTCCCGTATCTGAGCTCATCGTGTTTAGTTTCTTTCTCCCTTTCCTCCTCCCTCGTTGTCTCCTTTCTCCGTATACTGAAAACTCTCCTCCCCTTTTGATCTTTTAGATTCTCTTCCCACACTGGTAAAATTAACTCCTCCTCTTTTCCCTTTTCCTTTCTCTACCAAACAGATTTCAACCTTTTCCTCTTTCTCCTTTGATTCTTTTCCTTCTCTTTTTTCCCCACCATCAATTCCTCCCTTTCTCTCCCTCTTATCTCTCCCTCTTTCTCCGAAGTCACTATTCGAGGAGAAGGCTCACTCTGTTCTTTCTTTTTCCTGTCTCTCCTTCACACTTACATTTGAAAAAGGGGGGAACAGAAGAGCCATACATTGTTTCTTAATTGTGAACAGCAGGAGTTTTCTTAGCACCCATATTAAAGAACAGCAAGGCTAGAGATGAAACAAGTCCTCACCTGTCCCTTTGTTTTCCCAGCTACCCCATGTTCTGTGCTGCCACATACTAATGTATTTTAGTTAGTTCATGAAATAGATATTTGTACCACCCAAACATGCTGTGAAACAGCACTTTCTCTGTTATTTTCTAGATTTCCTTTAAATATTAACAAAATACTGGTTAAAATCTTGTTCGTGTAGTTAGGCGAACATAAACGAGATCCAGGCACCAGAAATAATTAACTAAAATGAATGGAAAGCTTCCTATCCCCCTCTCCATCTTCAGGTTCTGAGGTTCCCAAAGATTCACCTTTGCCCTGGGAAAGCCTTTCGGAGCCTTGGGATGGGTGAAAGAGCCTTTAATAGCCAGAAGTACCCACTGGATTGCAACCAGCAATTTTCGGCTGCTAAAGGCTCTCTCCTGCCCCATTCAGAGGCTTTTAAAGGCTCTGAACCCTGGAACTTGAAGATATGGAGGTTCCTGGATTTGGTTTCTGCTGGCTTAACTACACCCAAAGGATTTTAGCCACTATATTGTTATGCAGTTTAAAGGGACTACTTTTATAAGATTGCTTTTATATAATTTTAAGTGTTTAATTTTATGATTAACCTTAACTTGACTCATGCCCAAATAGGACTGAAAAATGCAGTATTCTTTTTTATCATTGTTTGGCTGAAACCCATTTTTTTAAAATTGCACCAGTATAACCCCATTGATGTAAATTTCAGCAGCATTTGCAATCACATACCTGTGATCTAACAACAAATGATTATACTGGCTTCTGAATCGATGGCAATTTACAGCTGAGATTTATGTCAAAAGGGTTACACCGGTGGGCATAACTTAATAAGATTCTGGCCTCTACATAAATAGGTGGTTGTAGAATTTATAGCATACACAGATAGCAGGTTTTACTGTTTATAACAGGATTTAAGAATTACGTTTAATTATTCATGAATATCTGTAGTTTGACAAGATTTGTTCCACATGTATACAGGTTTTAACCTTAACAGATATTGAATGTTTCAGTTTCATATGAAATATATTTAGAGATGTAGAAATGAACAGCTATAATTTTCTATGGAGTTAATGTAATGAGAGACAGAAAACAAAAAACAAAAACCTCATCTCTCCCCCCCCCAGTTCAATTGTTCTTTTCTCATTAGGATTATGTTTGAACTATACTAAAATGGAAAAGAAATTATTATAATATACTGTTTATTATTTACTTTGATCTGGATTCTAGACTGTATATGCCCATGCCATTATATTCCATTATAAAAATAAAACTTAAAAGTGCTTACCAAAATTGCGGTATGTTTTGATATCTTTCACAATTACTAACCAGGTATTTACCATATTAATAGTAATGTTTAAAATGTTATTAAGCTAATTCTTAGGGATAACCCTGCCTTTTTCTGTTATAGTTTTTAAGTGACCTTTCCTAACTCATGATTATATTTATTTAAATGTGTGTGTCACACTTCTATGGGTGTGTAAGTTCCAGTATATTCATATGTGATTAACTTTGGAATTATTCTTAGCCAGAATAACAATTACTGCTGATTTAGATGACATGTAGTACAAATTGCTGTGTGCTTGTAATTACAAATTGCATTTGTTGCACTCCAGGGGATTTTTAAACACTGCTATCTTGGCTATTAACATGTTAAATTACAGTGATTTATGTGAAGTGCTGAATAAACCAAAATCTAATTCTAGTCCTCTTTATATCATTTCTTATTACCATTCTAGAGTAGATGACCCATTTTGACATTAAGCATTTCCTGAAAAATATGTTTATTTTGCTGTAATTCTAAGCCACATGTGGAAGTGAAATCCCACTGGTTTTATTTAAGAAAACAAAACAAAACAACAAAACACTTTGCTTCCAACTAACTGTTCCAACTGTTTATATCTAGAACATGTTGATATTTGCAGGTACCTCTGTTATCTTTGCTTCTCATTAAACAACTATACCAGGGCAATTCACTCCAAACCAAGTCACAAATGTGATAACTAAAACGTTAACAGGAATCACCATGTCATCTCCACTACTAAAATGTGCTTGTTTAAAATATTTTTAACCCCACCTTTCTCCTTAAAAGGACCCAAGGTGGCTTTCCTAGCACAATCCGAAAAACAAAATGAAAGTGAAATACTTGGCCTAAAAACAAAGCCATAAAAACAGATACTTTGGGAATAGAATTTCATAAGGTGAGGTTTGTATGTTAATTTTTAATAGTCCACAGTACAAATAAAAGAACAAACACAAGCCTATAAGGCAAGAGTCACAATCCTCTAGATGTCTGCATATGGTTTGTTATAGCTAAAAAGGTAAAGGTTCCCCTTGACAATTTGTCCAGTCGTTTCCGACTCTAGGCGGCGGTGTTCATCTCCGTTTCCAACCCATAGAGCTAGTGTTTTATCCGCAGACAACCCTCCATGGTCACATGGCCAGAGTGACTAGACATGAAACGGCATTTACTTTCCCACCGAGGTGGTACCTATTTATCTGCTCGCATTTTTGCATTTTGCATGCTTTCAAACCGCTAGGTTGGTGGGAGCTGGGACAAGCGATGGGGGCTCACTCCGTTGCGTGGATTCGATCTTACGACTGCAGATCTTCTGACCTTGCAGCACAGAGGCTTCAGCAGTTTAACCTGCAGCGCCACCATGTCCCTTTGTTATAGCTAATCATAGCTAATCGAAGAGGTGTCAGGGCATATCTCAGTCATATTTCTGGCCTTATACCTAATTGTGCAATCAAGATGCACCCAAATACCTTATCAATTAGCTTCAGCAAGTTATGCATACCTTGCACAAGTACCAGTAGGATTTTCACCCATATAGCAAATATATATTTCACAGTAAAATGAAATGTATAATTTCAGGTCCTGAAGCTCTAGGCAGGAATAGGCACATTCCTAAACATCTGTTTCTGGTTTCTGTTGCTTTTCATCTTTTCTCTAAATCTGTATCTGCATGAAATTGCTGATATTTTTAAAAATCCACAAGAAAATTCATATTTCATACTATGTAAATACACATTTCTTCAAAACCCATTCTACATTAAAATACACATTTCTAGACCTGAGGGGAAAATATTTCCAATCTGTACACTTGGTCTAGAGTTTGTCAATCCAGATTGTAATCCAGAGACTAAACCACTTAAATATCATTATTTTTAGATAATTATTCTCCAAGATCAGGATCTACATCAAATTAAGATTTCTACAAGGTGATTTGCCAGACAAACCAGAGAGTGGCCCTTGGCCAGATGGGCAGTATAAAAATGAAATTAAATGAAATTTATATTAGCAGTTTAGAATCGCTCATTCTTCATAGGCAATTTTGAGACTCCCTCTAGTTATAAAAAACAGTTTGCCATGTATACAGAGTGAAGTACCTGCTTGAGGAAAAGTAATTTATGCCTCCACAGAGATCATGGAATTAGTTTTGGTTCCTGGAGCTAAACCAAGTGTTAGTCACAAGAAGAGTAGGCCCAGTAAAATTATCTAAATTTACAAGTCCAGTTCTTCTCAATAACTCCTGGCCTTTGATTATATATTTTAAAGATGCATGATCCATACTTTGGTATAAATATTTCCAGTATTTCTTACATTGTTAAAAGATGTACCATTAAAAGAAAATAGATTATTAAAAACAATAAAACTGCACACAACAAAACATTACATAAGAGGCAGCACTAAAATTATTTCAGCGAAAATTGAAAGGCTTAGGAAAAGATTCCTGGCTTATGACAAAAACACATGGTTATTTTCATTATCAACTGGATGTACATTTTAAAACTGCATTTTGTATATTTTAGCCACATAATATGTTTTATGAATTGATTGCATATTTTTAAACTGCATTTTGTATATTTTAGACATAAATATGTTTTATGAGCTGGTCACCTGACCGTAATAAATAAACAAACAAACAAACAAACAAACAGTTGTTTTCATTAGCACTAACATTAGTACTTATATAAGAACGTAAGAAGAGCCCCACGGGATCAGGCCAAGGGCCCATCTAGTCCAGCTTCCTATTTCTCGCAGTGGCCCCACCAGATGTCACTGGGAGCACAAGAGAAAACTGGATACCTGTCTCCTGATCTCCCCCTCCCCTGCATCTGGAATTTTGAGGTACCTTCCTTCTAAGCCTGGAGATTATACACCCCCATCATGGCTTCTAACCTTGTTAGTAGTTGTTCAGCAGAAAGGCTATCTAGACAGAGAAGCTGTCCCAGTCTGATTTGGGTCAATTTGAAGCTTCCTGTGGCAGTTTAATAGCTGCTATTGTCCATACAGACAATGTTCACACTGGGCAATTGTGGGGGCCAGCGTCCATACTGCATCTCAAATCATTACAAACCTCACTGGGATCACAGGTCACCTACCGTCCTCTGTTATTAACACCACTCTCTTCCCTGCGACTGTGGCATACTAAACCAAATACTCCTTAGCATGGCATAGTATGCCAGTTTAGTGGGAACATCCCCTCAGGTGAATGCCTCTTGTTTCCCTTCCAAAAAGTTTTTACTATGCTTTCCCTTTTTAGTTCTATGTCAGATAACCATTGCAGTCTCACAAGTTATTTCAGTTCGGCTCCATGTCACGTGCCAGTTTCATTTGAAAGAGACATTCCTCCCTTCAAAATCACCCTAGGTCTAGGATATGCCCAATAATTCCCTTTTGGACCAATATAGGCATCACACATGCCAGAAACAAACAAAGCTATGGAAGGAGAATCACTACAAATAAACACTAGCTCCTGCCTGCTGAACAAAAAGCAACAAATGCGCACGAAAAGGCAGGCTTGCTCCTGATTAGCTGTATTTTGTATAGTTGATGGAAAAAAAACACTAGAATTTAATTGTCCTAACCTCAACACAAACTATGGAGTAAGTTGTAGTGTAGTCACACTCTAAGTTAAGGGTGTGCTGAAATCAGACTGATATGCAAACAGTTCAGCATTTGCTCAAATCTGCCTACACTGGTAATTTGCACTCCACAGTACCTTTCAATATGAAGAACAACGGTCATAGTATCTCAGCATGACAAGCGAGAGATCCATGGAAACATTGATTTATTAATTGCACTGTTTAGGAGCAGGAGCAGCCAAACAGAGCAAAAGAGTCTCACAAAGAAATCTTAAAACAAACCATGGAATTTTTTTTTGTTTGGTTTGGGTTTTGTATATGTGCATGGGTTTGGGGGGAGAGATAAATCAGAGTGGCAGTTGTGCTTCTGTTTGGACAACACACCAAACAAACCATAGAGGAATGGTTGTTGCAGATACCAACATGCTGCTTATACATAGTAAGTTAGATTTCTCACAGATGATTGGCTTATTGTATTGTGTGAAGTTATAAAACATTTAAGTCTTTAAAAAGCGCAAGCATATGTCAGCATGTGTTTTTAGCAGCAAAAAAGTTTCGCAAAGTAACACCTAATTACTTCTTTCATCCCTTGTTCAAAACAGATGAAAAATATCAAATAACTTGACAGTGCCACTGTTTTGTCCAAGATGAGAAAACCCCATTATTCACAGATTACAAAGCATTCTAAAAATGATGTGCATCACCAACAAACTACTACTGCATCCTAATTTGAGCATACCTGAGAAACAGCAACAGCAGTGAGTTCCTGAGGCAGATGATTAAATGAAAAGAAGTGATAGGATTACAAAAGTGAATACGGCAAACTCAGGTGTCTGTTTCCTTCCAATAAAATGCACTGCTGAAGAGCAACTAGCTTTCTCACTTCAATAAAACTCATTAAAAGGCTTGTTAAGCAATTTGGTGTTAGACATAAAGGTACTACTGATTATAATCAAATTTACAACAACACAACATGTCTTTTGTGTTCATTGCAAGATGCTTTGGTACAAGCACCCAGCAACATTGGCTAATGCTATATAATATCATGAAGTGGCCTTTTTCTCTGATCTGTAGCAGACTGGTTTCTTGAATTGACCACAAGGTGGTTGTTCTGTGGGGGCATCTCCTCTTGGAGCATTTCCCTGTTGAGCTATAATAGGTACATGATTCTATCTCCTTTGATGAAACTGAATGATATTTTCCATTCTAACCAGTTTAGAATTAATTAAATTACAGTATAAATCTAGGCATCTCTAACTGAAATATATCCTGGTATCTGTGGGTTATATTTAGACATGGCTGAACACTGATCAGTAGATAAAATGAAGATTTTTAAGGGTTCATAAACAAACTGTTATTAGCTAAGTCCTGCCCAAATCTTATTTCAAAGCTTAGGACAATTACTGACAAATTATACTTAAATCCTTTTGCTCAATAAATAAGTAAAAAGTAGTAAAGGTATCTCTGAGTAGATAGATTTGTGTTTCGCCTGCAGATGTAAAAATAGTTAAATATATAATCACATCCGTTTAGCTATATAGAAATAAACAACTCAGTCTGCTGTGATGCTCCTTACTTTTCTAAACTAGTCCATTAAATCATGTCCACTGCATAACCAAGATAAACCAGAGAGACATTATGCTAATTAACAATATAATCTTTGGGGAATTATGAGTCAATATTTTTATTTTCTGATTAGAGACTTCAATAATTGGAAGAAGGCACATTAGAAAGGACGTGGTGGCACTGTAGGTTAAACCGCAGAAGCCTCTGTGCTGCAAGGTCAGAAGACCAGCAGTCGTAACATTGAATCCACGCAACAGAGTGAGTTCCCGTTGCTTGTCCCAGCTCCTGCCAACAGAGCAGTTCGAAAGCATGTAAAAATGCAAGTAGATAAATAGGTACTACATCTGTGGGAAGGTAACAGTGTTCCGTGTCTAGTCGCGCTGGCCACGTAACCACAGAAAAGTCTTCAGACAAACGCTGCTCTATGGCTTGGAAATGGGGATGAGCATCACATCCTAGAGTCATACACGACCGGACTAAATGTCAAGGGGAACCTTTACCTTAAATTAGAAGTATTAAATATTTAAGAGGAACAGTCCAAGAAAAATGTACATTTTTTAGTTTTTCCAATGGATATCTATTTTTGAGAAACGTCAGCAGCAGTTTTAAGAATGTTGGCAAATATATCTCAGTTGCACATCATGTTATGTTTGTTCATAAGGACAGTCACTTACTTAGATCTGGCCTGAAGAATGAATACTGTCTATTTGTTATTTTCTGTGAAATTGCAATGAATGAAACACGCAAAAACAAATAGGTAATAGATCTGCCATTCACTTTAAAACATGTCAGGTGGCTGGGCTACATCAGCATTTTCTTCTGTCATTAATATATTAGGCAGTTAACTGCGGTTCTAAAAAGATCCTGTTTGCAATATTTAAAATGACTGGAAGAATCTAATGGCTTTTATCAGTCTGCGATCTTTAATCTTGATACAAACAGTGCTTTTTGAACACATCATTGATTTGCTTTTCAATAAAACAAAATATTGAACAAATTCCATGTAAGACTCTTTTATCAATGACCTGTAATAGATGAAGTAAGATATGATAGTTACCAATACTGGGATATAATATGAAAATCTGACACTAGTATTAGGGAAGAAATTTAAAAATAAACACAGCATTATAGTGCCAGTCTCGATTATTACTGGATATGTTGAACACTGGAGGGCAAAGACTTTTCCATTTCAAAAGCATGTCTAGTTTGACTAGATCAGCATGCTCTCACTTTTACTAGTTTTGTCTTTGTTTTGTTCTTTAAAAATTACAGTGTGCTTTTATGTAAAAAGTAGGATCTGAATCCCTGGGTTTAGATTACACTTCAGCTAAACATTGCAAAGAATGCTATGATTTTAAGAGCTGATAGACAATGGAACAGACTGCCTTCAAAGCTAAAAGTGTGCTGCTCCAAAGTGGTGAGCTCTCCATTGTTCAAGGTGTTGCAATAGAGGCTTAGGCAGCTAACAAGTGATGCTTTAGCTATAGATCTCCTATACTGGCAGGGCCACTGAACTATTAAAGCCTTGAATTTAAGTCAAGACACCTCACCCTCACTTCACACCAAGTTCAAGATCTTTTTCCTTTTTAAAGAAGGGGTTTTTAAATGTATGTTTTGGAGCAAAAATCACATTAATGTAAATAGAGATAAGTCACTATCCCAGATCCTACTGAAACAGATTATGAAAATATTACTGGCTGATATTAGCCTGTGATCTGGCCTTTTGAGACCTGCTGCCTTAGCATTTTATCTCTAAGTATTGTTACTAGTTCTCTAAGACGTACACAGCTGGAAGCAGGCGTATCCTGCCATTGACTCAGTGAGGCAACCACGCCACATGGTAGAGCACTGGGGTGGCTAACCTTCTGATTCCCCTCCACTATGCAGTATCTAGTAGTAACAGCAGCAATAACAGTAGTGGGGTGAGGTGACTGCATGCCACCAGAAGAGGACACTGTGATGGTTGCCCCACGTCACTCCTGTCACTCACAGTCTGGTTCTCATTTGTATGAGCCTATAAGAGGAGTGGAGGGGGGAGTCAGGAGATATAAGGAGGTTTGGCAAAAAAAAGGCAGGGAGAAGCAGAATCAGAGAGATGGGGAGATAGTGAGAAGAAATAATAATAGAGATAAGCTGGTCAAGATAAACAGATTGAGGTGAAGGTGGCAAGATATATGAAATTTGAATGATTTGAATATATGCATCGAACAAATAACATCTGTGATTCTGATTAAAGTTAATACAATTCAATAAATAAGTTCTGTTGGCAGCAACC
Source organism: Pogona vitticeps (assembly GCF_051106095.1). Taxonomy (NCBI): domain Eukaryota; kingdom Metazoa; phylum Chordata; class Lepidosauria; order Squamata; family Agamidae; genus Pogona; species Pogona vitticeps. Next base: position 71,638,592 of record NC_135784.1, on the reverse strand, counting down.
TGACAAGTGTCTGACTAAAGTTCTCTATTTATTGCGGATAAAGGAAATCCACTGGTGGCAGTGAGAAAAAGGGGGAACGTCCCAATTATTATCTTCTTCCGGGGAGACTCAGTGTGAGCCCTTTGTTTGGGGAAACAAGCAGGGGTTATGGGCACCAACAAGGAAGAGGAGCAGGAGCAGCCAATTCTCATCATGGAGGGTTTTGTTTCACTTTGCACAGCCTCGTCGCTTCTCAAAGCATATTTCAGTAATGACTGGCTCCAAGGAGGTCCCTGGAGCCAAAATGCCATGGCAAGAGATAAGCTGGAAAACTGCTTGTACTATAGCGGTTTGGAGTGGACATACCTACTGTAAAAGTAATAACATAACAGTTCGTTCCAGAGAAGATCAAAAGTCTCCCTAGGAGAAACATCTGCAGCCCAAGAACACCTGGGTTACCCAAGGTTGGGAACCACTGACTTGGAGGAAGACACACTCAGTACAGACTGTGTAACTATTTGCTCAATATGTTTTGAAATAATTAAGAGAACACACCTAATTATTGTGCTCACTGCCTAGAATAGTGCCATGCACTAACAGAGTGATATATAAATGAATCAATCAATGAATGAATAAATATGTCAGCTGTTTCCAGTTCCCCAGTGTCCTCCTATGTGCTTACTTGAATTAGACATGTAGTTCTGATGTCTCCTTGTCGTTGTCTTGTATCACACATACCACTTTTAAATATATTTTTATTTATTTTTACATAAAGATACATCATCATCATCTTAGAACTGCAGAGCTGGAAGGGACCTTATGGATCATCAAGTCCAGCCCTCGTCATGGAGACACAGTAACTAAAGAGATAGTCGTTTGAAAATAAGCTTCGCTTAAGACTACAAGAGGCGATAATTTCAAAAAAATAAAAAATAAAAAATGTAACACATTTGTTATTACTCAATAAATCTGACCATAGGAAATCATTCACTTTTCTCTAAATAAAAAATACAGCTTGGTTTTGCTCTCACTATCTCTATTGTTCAAGGGAAATCAATGTTCAAATGAACTTAAGGGAAGAAAAAACAAACTTCCCAGTTGAAACCACAGGCAGAAACAACATGCACACTTCTTACATTATTTTGTACTTACATTAGATCTGGCTATTTTGAGGAAAGTGAAATGGACAGCAAAAAGCAAATTAAAAATGCTATCATTACCCTTATTTAACTTAGGCTTGAATATCATGCCACCTTTTGTTTAAAGTGTGAACTGCATGTAGTTGAATTCAGGTACTGTTGTCTATAGAATAGTCAAAACCAGGAAGGAAATAAAATATTTCAGTTCTGCTTCAAAATAATCTCTTAGTAGAAATGTAATTATAATTATGTGCTGTCAAACTGATTCCAACTTATGGCTACTCTTTCAGGGTTTTCTATATATGAAGTATTCAGAAGTAATTCACCAGATGTGAGCCTAAATTTAGCTGAGACTTTATTTAGTCAGTCTGGGAGTTTCATTTCTATTATTTCCTGGCACCTCCAATGTCTCTTCTCCTATATATGCCTCTTCTCTGGCATGGCAATAGCTTGGTGGGCAGGGGAGAGAATAAATGATAAAAATAGTGGAGACATTGGCAATTTGAAGAATAGCCATTTGAAGGAAAAATTGTATTGGTGGTTCACAGGAGAAAAGTTGCAAGAGGCACTCGGTCACTTCCTCCCATTTTCTCATTTACCTGTGCACAGGGGTTATACATATAAATTGAAGTACATTGATAAGCATCAGTACCATTTAAATACTGAAATGAGATGCTTTGGTAGCAGACATAGACCAAATTGCTAAACAGAAAAAAGATGATGATTATTCTGTGATATAGACTTTTTTCTCTGTTCTATAGTATGCAGTGTATGAGGTAGCCTTCACAACTGTTTCACCATAATAATAATTGCATGCTGTGAAGTCAGTTGTGACTCACGGCAGCCTGTTTCAGGGTTTTCTAGGTAGAGAATATTCAGAAGTGTTTTGCCATTCACTTCTTTTGGGGGAGCCCTTGTGACTGTGCCCAGGGCTGCAGAGGCTGGCTCTATTTGCAGGAGGCACAGTGGAGAACGGAAGTCCCAACCAGATATTTGAACCACTGAGCTATTCAGGCAGCACTCACACTGCACTATCAAGAGAGGCTTTAAGAAGTGAGCAATTAGAGGAAATCTTTACACACTTGTACAAACATGAAGTTTCACGGAGATATGAAATACAATAGTATTACAAGATAATATGTAACCCTGAAGAATACCACAGACTAATGGCAAAGGTATCGATCAAGAATCGCCCTCTCCTGTCATTAAGGGCTTGGACTGTCTATCACAGAAGAACTAGAAACACCAGAAAGCACTACAAGTCTCATCTCAGTCACATGGTTGAGATCAGTGATCCCCAACCTTTTCCACAATGCGGACCTGTTGGGGAGGCACCCCCCCAGCGGGTGGGCATGGTGCGCTCACGGGTGGGCGTGGTGTACATGCTCACATGTGCAGGTGAGCATGGCATGCTCGCAGGTGAGTGGGGCACACTCGTGTGCATGTGTGGGTGGGCGGGGCACCCATGCATGCTGGTCAGTGGGCCGTGCATGTATGTGGGGGGAGGGCAGGAGATCTGTTCTCTGTGGCCCGGTCCTGCGAAGGCCATGGACTGGCAGTGGGCTGCGGACCAGGGGTTGGGGACCCCTGGTCTAGATGATACCATGTTGAGGGTAGTAAAAGCTGCAGAAAGTTCCAGTGGAGTACGTTGGTATTATTTCAAATACTGAAAATAAATATATAAAATAAATAAAACCCTGTCCCTAGCTAAATCTTCAATACAACTAAACAAATCAGTAACATTTGAGCATCTCAGGTAGTTAATACAAGGCAGATTTGAATAATGCAATTATTAAAAACAGAATGGGAGGGTGACTGATGAGCCTCTGTTGGAAGTTTGTTCCAAAGGGCAGGGGCCTCAATCGAAAAAGCATAGTTCCTTGTGTTGATTCTTCTGACCTCCTTCAGTGCCACCATTTTTAACACCATGGGCTGCAAGGAGTGAGTGGGACGGGTAGATTTTTTGTGGAAGAGATGTTCCAACAAATATTGAGGTCCTAAACCAGTAGTTCCCAAAGGAAAGGAACTGAACAAAGGCCTTCAAACTTTTAAAAAATGCATGTGATTTTTGTCCCAGAGGGATTCTTGGGTTATGCAGTGTGTTATATCAATTAAAAAAAAACCCTGCAGGGTGTTCATTTGCATGAGAAATGTCTCTTTTAGGGCTTTCTCCTCTGCATTATGAACAGATGTTCACTTCAGTGAACAGTGTCAGAGAAACACAAGAAACTCCCCCCCAGCCCATTGTCCCCAAATTTCACATGCACTCAGCATCATGTGACTACCAAGATGACAACTCCAAAATATGGACTCATTTCTTTCTCCCCCACTGAAAGTGTTTCAAATCTGTGAATTAATCTAGTTGTGAAACTCTTAAACCAAAATCAGATTAGGAAATATTAGAAAGAAACATATCTTTGATTAGGTCTGATTGTTCTGATGTTACAATATATACAAAATTGTAATCCAGAACAGTCCCCCCCCCCCCCCCGGTACACCTTCCATGTACACTGAAATTAACAGTATTTAGACATAATTTATTGATGCCAGAGTTATATGTACAGTAACAAGAAATGTGTGGCAAATGCCAAAGTAGCATTGTCTCCTCTTTCTCCAAGGAATAAGAAATAGGATATATTGAATCTTTTGGAGAAGAAACAAGAATATTTTCTCTTCCTTTCCCTCATTGTCTTTGTTATCAGCATTGTCATTATTTGTTCCATTACTTTTCAATGTACAGGAAAGAACCCAAGTAGTCAAATTTAGCAGGCTGATGACAACAGCAGTCATACAATATTCATAGACATCTTTTTCAAACTGAAACTTTCCACAAGTCCTAACGCTGTTGCTGGGCATGCCTTCTCTGATGACTGCTAAAGCACACTTGGCTTTGGAAGATGTTTTCATCTTAGTTTCTCTCTTTTCATTTCCCTGCCATGTTTCTTTGTCTCCTTTCCAAAGATAGACACATGTTAAGACTAGAATAGACTAAATACTATCTTCTGTGACACTGTTAGAGAGCCTATGGGCCTGACTGCCAAAAGCCATCAAAGGAAGAATGCTCAGAGGTTTCCTGGCAATCAGCCTTTTAGCACTTCATAGATCCTCAGCAGTTTCTCCTACTCTTCATTTGACTCAAGTTGCTATTTCCTGCATCTGAAAGAACTGAAAATCAATAGAGGTGGCTCAGTGTTTCAGTTAGTGTGTGTACATGTGTGGCGGCGGTGGCAGGACCCTGTAACATATCAGGGAATGCACAGTTTTCCTACCTTTCTATTTTTATCTGATACTGTACTATCACTTGGTGATTTTGCATCTTGTCAAATGAAGGAGGAATTGAAGCGTACAGCGCAGTGCAGCTTGCTAGGAATCATGTGTCATCTGTCTGTCTTTGAAAACAAACAGGATAGCAGCAGCATGCTAATGAGATGAGGAGGAAGTGTAGAAAGTAAACAGTATATTCTCCATGGCTGCCAAATGATTTGCAAGTTCAAATATAAAGCATGATTTCATAGATAATGAAGTAAATGAGACTTATGACACTGATTACTGGGTCTGGAAATGCAACAGAATGCCCCATGGAAGGCAGCAAAAGAACACAGTTGGGGACTAGGTCAAAGAAGGAAGGAAAAGAAGAGCAGCAGAGGACTTCTTTCTACAGTATTTACTTCCAGAGCCAGTGTGGGGTAGCACCAGTTAAGAGTGTTAGACTGGAACTGGGAAATCCAGTTTCTGGTCCCTTTTGAACTACAGCATTTACTGAATGTGCTTGAATCACCCAGACTCTCCGTCCAACCCATTGCACAGGATTGTCGCGAGGGTATGGTGTGAGAAAAGCCATGTGTGCTGCCCTGAATTTAGAAAACTCTCCAACCACACACAATTATTTTCTTAGGCCAATGAGGAAAAGAAAAGAAAAGAAACTGAAATTCAGCTGTGTGGTTTATGAGAAGAAGAAAAAAACCAAGGCAGGACAATATTGTGTTAGACTAGTATATAACATGATTTTAAAAAGCATGCTTTCTGAATCCTTAGGACTCTTCATCCGAGTGGGCACTGCAGAGCTCTGTAATGCCAGCTTGATGAAGAGCCTCGAGAGATCAAATGTTTCCCTCCTCAGGATAATAGTTAGTGGTCCAATAAAGGTATTACTGAAACGTGACTTTGAAAATGAGAACACACCATTAAGGTTACAGTGTTTCCCACTAACCGGTCAAATACTTTGCAATGTTTGTTAGCTGCCATAGGACTCATTTTTGGCCAAAACGCTCCAACATATCCAAGTGGTACAGTACTTGCAATGCACGTCTTGTGGTGAATTTGAGAAAGCTGGTACTAACTCAAAGAAAAAATGTGCACATTATGATTGAATTAACTTTTCTACATACATTTCCAATCCTGCTTTTAATACAAACAAAAACCAGTGTCTTGAATATTAAGCAAGTAACAGCCATACATACAGTGCTTCCAACTACAGAGATTTCAGTACAATACCAGGTGTGATGGATTCCCAGTGTGGTGTAGTGCAGCAGCCCCCAACCTTTTAGGCACCACGGACCAGTTGGGGGGTGCGGGCTCTGTGTGCAGGGGGGCACCCCCGCGCTCACGGGTGGGCGTGTCATGCTCACGGGTGGCCTTGTCAGGCTTGCAAAGGGGCGTGTTATGCTCATGTGCGCAAGCACAACACATCCCTCCGCAAGCGTGACACGCCCTGCGTGGGTGCGGGGGTGGAGATCTGTGTCCGCAGCCCAGTTCAAGGAAGCCCACGGACTGGTACTGGGCCGCGGACCAGGGGTTGGGGACCCCTAGTGTAGTGGATATTATGATGAACTAGAACTCTAGAGAACAGGGTTCAAATTCCCACGTGGCAATGGAAACTCACTGGGGGAGTGTAACTGGTAAAATCACTCCTTAAATTTCTCATTTACCATGAAAGCCCTATAAGGGTCACTATAAGTCGGTTCTGACTTGACAGCACAGAACATACACACCAGGTGCAATAGCAACTTAGAAGCTACCTATAGACTAGAGCGTTTGAAGCAGATTGTGAAAATAGCGTGTCAAAATGTGCAAACTTTATTCAATCAGGAATCCAAAGGCATATTACATCCTAGTGTTGCACAGCAGACAAGTGAATTTAGTCAACACTAGAAGCTTTCTTTCAGATCACACATATTATTAAATCTACCACAAATAATTCAGGAGGCTCCTAGCCTCTTTCCAGCCATGAAGAGCAGCATCCTGTCTCTGTGTGCTACTGGACCGAAATAAGAAAATAAAAGCATACAAGGAAGTGACCTTCTGTGACAATGAGAAGCAACCACTGATACAGTACTTAATAAGGTATGCTTAGCAAAAAATGAGAGCAAAATACACCTCTTCAGGTAATCAAACTATCTTTTTTTAAAAAATAGATGGAGTTTCCGGCAAATCACCAGTATGAAAGAACTGTATAATTGACTGCTATAATTACACTGTCATAGTGTCTTCATAATTTATTAGTTCACAGTTTCTAGCACAATTTAGGGAATGAAGATAGACTTGGAGGAGTGCTTCTCAAAACATATGTAGGCAAATGAAAGAGGACATTCACAATACGGTATGTTAATGATTTCTTTTCAAGATAACAAGATTTTATTCCTTTATATATTGAAAATGTTATATCCTTAATTGGCTATTACTGCCACTCTCAATTTTCTTATCAAATGGAAAGTACTCTAAATAACATGTTCACAGTTTTCTGTTCACCTCTGAGAAAAGACTTAAGGTACTCCCATATATACACACAGTATATAAAAGAAGATAAAAGCATAGAAGGAAGTGATCTTCTGTGACAGAAGGTCCCAACACACACACACACACACACACACACACAAACACACACACAGATGCCTCGCTTAGCGATCGCTCCGTTGAGCGATGAAATTGCTTAGCAATGGGGTTTTGGCCATCACCAGAGCAATCGCTTAGCGATGGTCCCTATGGGTAAAAATCGGTTTGCGATGATCGTGGGGAAGCGATCATGGCAAAGTGACCCTTTCTAAACAGCTGATCGGCGGTTTCAAAATGGCCGCCAGAAAAACAAAATAGCCCCCTGTTGTGTGTCCTCGCTTTAGAGGCACCGAAAATGGCCGCCCCATGGAGGATCTTCGCATAAGGTCAGTTTTGAAGTCCATAGGAATGCATTAAATGTGTTTTAATGCATTTCTATGGGCTTTTAAAAATCGCTTAGGGACAAAATCCCTTAGCAAAGTTTTTTCCTGCACGGATTAACGTCGCTAAGCAAGGCACCACTGTATATGGGATTATTTTATATACAGTATATGGAAATGGAAACAATAAGGTCCTTAAACAAGAAAAGTGGCCTGAGTAATAAAAGCCCTTGTGACATTCACCTCAACGACATCTGTACTCCAGTAAGATTGCAATGTACCCTTTGTATTACATACTCCAGGTGTCACTGCCCCTAAATATATTTAAATAAACTTTAGGCTGAATGCATATGTGATTCAGAGTTAAGATTTCAATACAGTGGTGCCTTGACTTACGACCATAATCTATTCCAGAAGATGGACGGAACTTGAAATGGTCGTAAGTCGAAGCACCCTTTCCCAATGAAATGCACTGGAACGTGATTAATTCGTTCCGGCAAAAACAGCAGCAACAACAACAAACAACAACAAAAGCACACTGCAAGCCTGGTCGGAAGGCGCTGGGGCTTTAAACCACCACCAACAGAAACAACAACAAGAATAACAACAACAACAACAACAACAAGCTCCGTTGCTGGGGCTTTAAAAAAAAAACAGCAAGGCAAGCTCTGTTGCTGGGGCTTAAAAAAACAACACCAAAAATAAAGAGCAAGGCAAGCTCCGTCACTGGGGCTTTAAAAAAAACACAAACCAAAAATAAACAGCAAAGCAAGCCTCAAAGGCGCTGGGGCTGCAAAAAAAATCACCAAAAAATAAAACAACACAGCACAGAAACATACTCCCCCAGCTCAAAACCACGCTGCAAAACCCACCCATAACAGTTTTTAAAAAGCAGAAAACAGCACTTTACCTTACCAGGCAGTCTCTTCCGATCGCACACTTTTTAACCGCTGGGGCGAAAGAGCTACAAAGAAGCAGCCTCTTCACAACCTACAGTTACCAATTTGAATTTCCTGCCTTTTCCCCGTTTTTTTGTGTTCGTAACCGGAAGCTCTGGTCACAAGTTGAAGCAAAATTTTGCAGCCGGAGCTGGTCGTAACTCAAAATGTTTGTAAGTAGGGACATTCGTAATTTGAGGCACCACTGTATTTGGAGAACAAATATTTTCTTACAGCCTTGCTTTTAATTTGTAATGTTTGTAGCTGTAGGGAATGTCTACAAAGTACTCAAAGTCCACGAGTAAGATTATGAAGACTAAAAGGGGAAGGATAACCAACTGCATAACTCATTAGATTATGTTAGTGATAGAACCAAAGCAAACAGGCATGGAAAGGAGAGGTTGTTGGAAAGAGCATAAAAATCAAAATTCACTAGCTGTCAGTTGCTGTTACGTAACCGGAGCCCTAAAATCCTTGGAATCACATTTCAGAGCAGCTTACAGACAGTTTGTGTGGAGGCTAGGTCCTGTGGGTGAGTGATGCCAAACGACATTTCCGCCAGCAAGCACCAAGTCAAAAGCAAATCCCCCAAAGCTTAGTGTTTTTATTGGGGAGTTAGAATGGAGAAAAAGAGGAGGTGGAAGGATAAAGATCTCAGCAAATACCAATGTAGCTTGACAAGCTTTTTCCAGCTATTATATGCATGAAGTTCAGTTAACATAGTTAACAAGAGGAACATGCCTTCTCAGAGTCTTGGGTGTGGAGTACAGTAATGGAGTTTTTTATGTTTGTACAGTAATTAAGTGTTTGATGACTGGGCATATATTTTGGCCAGAAATATGGTACCAAAAGGAAGTATGTTATGTGAGGATGGCTTTTGTCACAGCCATTCTTGTCATAAAAATGAAAGTGGTATGATTTACAGGACAAAGTGGAGAAAAGAAGAGTCAAATCTACTTATAACATGGATGCATTTGGATTATAACACAATATGTGGCTTTAACTCTAAAGAAGATTGAAGCGACACAATCCAAATGCAAAAAAAAAAAAAACATGTACAAACTCAAGTAAGTAAAGCATTTTTGTTTTAATCAAGTAAAAATGGTTTTTACACTGCATTCTGGAAAACGTGTTGTTTCAATGGATATTTATCAAAATTCTTGAGGAAAGATCAGAAATAATGGGTAAGGGTTTGTTGTTGCTGTTGTTCTCTTTAAAGAACAGTTTGTCCATCATACTAAACTTCAAATATCCTATGTAACTCTTGAAATATTGGCCAATTGAAAGACTGAACAAGCTTTATTAATTTTACCTATATCCTCTTTTTCTTCCAGGACCAGAACTCAATAGGGCACACATAGTAAAATTTAAAAACAGGTATTGATGAAAACATACAAGGCACTTTTTATTAGCACTCTATGAGCTTAATGACTAGACTGACTCCCAACAGCTTGTAGAGTGTACATGGGTTCTACAGAAGAGGTCCACTATCTTCAACATGGCATGAGAGTTCCCTGAATTGATTATCTCTAAATTAGTACAATAATTACAATTGGAGAAGACATTAATTCAAATAAAATGATTTTTTCTGGAAAACGACCATCCTATATACTCTGTATATATTATATGTACATATTCACAAATATGTAGTACTACCAAATGTGTATAATACAAGTTACAAATATCAGAGTACAGTGGTGCCTCGCATAACGAGTTCACCGTTTAATGACGAATTCGCATAGCAATCCATTTTTTGGGGATTGCTAATGTGATCGCATACCGATGGTTCCAATGGGCAAAATTTGCTTTGCAACAATCAGTAAGCGTTTCGCTTACCGATCTTCACATTGCGATGTCGGGGGAACAGCTGATCGGCAGTTCCAAAATGGCCACCAGAAGACCCAAAATGGCCACGCGCAGCATTTTCGCGCCCTGCCCTCGCTTACCGAGGGTGCGAAAATGCCTGCGCTATGGAGGAACATCGCTGAACGGTGAATTTGGGGCCCATTGGAACGCATTAAACTTTGTTTAATGGGCTTTTCTATTCCGTTTAGCGATGTTTCCGAATAGCGATGGTTAATCCGGAACGGATTAACCTCGCTATGCGGGGCACCACTGTACCACCTTCTAACATTATATTTTTTGATCAAGAACAATAATCTTCTTCAAACACACCCAAACATAAAGCAGCAAAACTAAAGTTATGGAACTTACATCAGCTTTTATAATTAATAACAGATGTCTTAGTAAAATAAATTAACCACATCCTGAAAAATGATGGTACGTTGTGAAAATAGGTCTGACCTTTTTACTCACATACTTGTTTAAATTGATTTAAATTTGTGTCAATAAAAATGCTGACTGGTAGCAGAATTATCAAAAGATCCACGTATGTAATCTTATTTATCCTCTTGCCAATACCCAAATTGGTGTAGTGGATAGAGTGATAGACTAGATTCAGGAGACCTGGATTGGAATCCATACCATCCCATCAAAACTAACTGGGTGCACGTGGTACTGGTAAAACTACTCCTAAAATATTTTGTGGACCTTAAAAGCTCTCTCTCTCACACACACACACACACAAACACACTCTTTCTCTTTCTCTTTCTCTCTTCCCCCCTCCCCCTCACATAAACTAGACAGAATACTTTGCTAATACAAATGATGCAACACTGAAGATTATCAGATTTCCATACCTATGCTGCCAATTGCAGATATTTTTACAGAGGTATTCATTGATAGCAGTATATAGAGAATTTCAGACACAGAAAGGAATTGCTTGCTTTTCTGTGTGATTTCTGAATATCAGGTGGTGAGTTCTGCATAGCAGCACAGTTATTTCTGCTGACTCACAGTGAGGTCACATAAGGAAAGCCCTCTTAGTTTTAATCCATGATCTTAAAGGATTTAAAAGGCCTTTGTAAAGGAAGGGAGACAAAGAACCAAATTTATATAGGTAGGTGAGCACTGCAACTTCAAGAGAACTTAAGGAAAAATTATATAAACATATTTGTAAAATACTGTAAGGTAAAAGGTAAAGGTTCCCCTTGACAATTTGTCCAGTTGTTTCCAACTCTAGGCGGCAGTGCTCATCCCCGTTTCCAAGCCATAGAGCCATCGTTTTGTCCGAAGACAATCTTCCGTGGTCACGTGGCCAGTGCGACTTAAGACACGGAACGCTGTTACCTTCCCACCGAGGTGGTCCCTATTGATCTACTCGCATTTGCATGCTTTCGAACCGCTAGGTTGGCGGGAGCTGGGACAAGCGACAGGCGCTCACTCTGTCGCGTGGATTCAATCTTACGCTGAAGATCTACAGACCTTACAGCACAGAGGCTTCTGTGGTTTAGCCCGCAGCGCCACCACGTCTCTGTACAGCTCTCCATAAACTCTATGGGGCACTTGAGAGGGAAGTTGTATGGGCACACTATAGAATAAGCTGTATTATTTGGACTAAATGTTACTATATACAGTACAATCATTTATTAACATGCTCTTTTGGATTCACTGGCAAAGCCTAAGTGGTACATTGTTTTATAATCAGAGTTACTCTGTAAAAGCATGCAAAATGACATTGTTTTACTCTGGAACCAACCAGAATCAATGGTTTGGATCTAGCAGAGTCTTACATGGGAACAAAGGTGCTTCTCTTTCTTCAAAGTAGTCTTGATGAATGCCCAGAATATCTATGTACAGTAGTGCTGTAACACCCCTTTGTCCAATATCATATCATTTCAGAGGTCTTCAGATTCTTAGGAGTGTCTGGGTGGTGGCCAGGGCTGTACTATGTGTTGTGATGGGAACCAGACCAACTAGCTGTGCCTTAGAGGAAACCTGCTATTTTGTTGCTGAACGGAAAAGTTTTGTGTTTGTTTTAAAATCCTCTCTCTTTCTCTTTGCAAATGATTTGGAACCATAAATGGATAATCACAGATGGTAACAAAGATATGGGAACTATTATTTGAAATATTTGTATATGCCACACATAAAAGGAACAGAAGTCACTACACCATTTGGGATACTTACACAATTTCTGGAAGAGATTATATCATACAGTAATTATAGCCATCTATGATTTACTTTAAGTATACATCTGAGTTTGTCCAAACAAAGCTGTAGAACTGTACTGGGGCACATAATACATAAGTATTCATCAGACAGAACCTGTCCACATGCTTTTTAGGGGTGTGAAGGAATTTCACTAATTTCTTATTTACAGTTGGGACAAGCTATTTCATATAGGCAAGACAACCTGTTGAGGATTTATAAATCTTTGTGAAAGACCTCATTTTCCAGGGTGAGAGTGAGACACCAAGCAGGTGTTTTCATAAGCCTCATGTGGTTTCACAGTTTTGAATAACGTGTATCTAACATATTTTCCCCTCGTGAAGCACAGTTTGTATTCAGCAAACTCAAAAGGACATCCTGATTCTTCAAAATAATATAACGGACCCATCCAATGCCTCTACTTTCAACAGTTTATGCAATAAGGGGGCAACTATTACATTTTTTCATTTTGAGTATTACCGTATTTGCCGGTGTATAAGGCGACTGGGTGTATAAGACCACCCCCCAACATTCCCACTCAGAATGTAGAGTTTGTTATATACTTGCTGTATAAGACTACCCCCTCTTCCGCATGCGTGATTCTGCTTTGGCTGCATCATGGGGAGAGTTCCTTTTGCCCCTTTTGGTTCCTTTTCGGAGAGAGCCATGGTTTGCTAGAAGAAGGAACAGCAGAGAGGCGGCAGCCATTTTGGAGAGGCAGCAGCCATTTTGAGAGGCAGCAGCCATGTGGTCACATCTCAAAATGGGGCTCTACTCGGGGGCTCTACTCGGTCTTACTACCAGGTAAGTGACTTCGCTGGGAGAGAGGGAGTTTTTGCTGGACATGCACCCGGCGTACAAGACGACCCCCCCCCACTTGGAGGCATGTTTTTCAGGGCCAAAAAGTCATCTTGTACCCCAGCAAATATGGTAATTGGAATGTGCAAAAATCAATCTTGCAAATGAACATATTCTCTTGGAGAATCTCACCACTTGGAGGTTTGGAGAAAAATGTTCTTTCTCATTTAGTTTCCAGCAACAAGCTAAGTTGCAACTTACATCCCTACTTTTGCTGGTTTTAACTAATGGCTTTTCAAGAAGCACAATGTCAGTCTTTCTAGCAACTACGGCAGACTGCTGCTGCATAATATTTGAAGCCATGCATATATCTAGGCATGTTTTCTAGTCAGTCTCTAGAATGCATGTATTAAGAAAAAGAGTGAGGCTGAGGAGCCTGACACCATGAGAGGCCCGGAAGGAGAAGACACGAAACCGGGCCTTCTCGGCGGTGGCTCCTCGCCTTTGGAACAATCTCCCTCCAGGAATTCGCGCGGCCCCTACACTGGGCATCTTCAAACCCCAATTAAAAACATGGTTATTTATTCAGGCCTTCCCTCCAGCCAGTTCTTGATTTTCTTCTTCTTATTTTCCTATTTTTTAGTTTATTCTAGTTGTTTTGTATTAGCCATGTATCTGTTGTATTTTATTGTTTAATTTTATATTGGAAGCCGCCTAGAGTGGTCCATTGGTCCAGATAGGCGGGGTACAAATCAAATCAAATCAAATCAAATCAAATCAAATCAAATCAAATCAAATCAAATCAAATCAAATCAAATCAAATCAAATCAAATCAAATCAAAAAATAAATAAATAAATAAATAAATAAATAAATAAATATATAAATAAATATATATATATATTTTGAAGGAACCCATCCCTGGTTCCATACAGGCACAAAGCCAGGAGAGAATGGACAAAAGTATTCTTGGTTTCTTGCCTTCCTTCTCCATAGTGAGACTCAGAGAAACGTGGCTGCAGTAAGGCCCATCTTATCTACAAATGATCTATCTATGCAACATTCTTCCAGATCATGTGAGCCTTCGAGATCCCACACCTTCAAATCCTGTAGAAGCGCATGGTCCATGGACAATCCCTATTCTACTCTATGATGTCCATGCTAGAGGAAGGTTAGTGAAGACTGGTACTATTTTAATAATATATATAAATTGATAGTCCCTCTGTTCTAGACCTATTGCAGTAGAAGGTTTAACAGCAGTCTTGTAGTTAACTTTCTTTATTATACGAGCCACCACATTCCTGTTTGGAGTATTTTTCAGGTGGAACAGCCAACTTCTGGCCCAATGGAGAAGATGTGAGGACCAGCTGGTGGTGGTTACTAAGCATAACAAATTTTTTTTTTTACACCATATCATTTTTGTCACAATGGATTCCTAGAGGGACTTTTTCACAATCTTATCTCTAGCAGGAACTTTTGGGGAGTTGCAGCAAGGGATAACTGTAATATTCTATGGTTAGTAGAATGTTCTCTTGAACAATCTGCACCAGGATGCCTATGATTTTGTTCTGCTTGCCTGGAGAATCATAACCTGTATTTCCTCTAATGTGTTTACTGATTTCTGCCAATTTTTTCATCCTTTTAAGTACAGACCTAAATCCTACTGTGCAAAGGCAACAATGTCACCAGTTGGAGGAAATAATTAAAGAGTTCCTGCTTCAGTCTTGGGGCTTCCCTGACTCGCCTGCAGTCAGTGTCATACTTAGGTTTATATTAGCAATACAGAGAAAATTAATTTGAAATTCCTGCAGTTAATTTTCATTGAGAATGAAACAGAGGTTCTAAGTTACTCAGAAATGAGCACAACTGAACTCCAGAAGTACAGGAATACACATAAACATTGACACACAGTTAATCCACTATTCCACATTAAAATAAAGCATACCAGCTTTTCTGAATCACTTTATTATAACTAACTGAAGGGGTCATTCAATGTCTGTACTCACTGGTAGCTGTTGGAAAAGTATTCTGAAAGGAATCCTCAGTCTAGGAAAATCTGAACTTGTTATGCAACAGATCCATAAATAGTTCATTCAGTTTCCTTTGGAAGATTAGACGTCTTCTCTTGGACACTTTGAGCTTAATCTGTGCCAAGCTTCAGCATGTGGTAGACATACCACAGATTTGCCAAGAGGAAAGAGATACTGCCAAAAGTCAACCAAATATGCAAGCTTTCTTGTACACACATTTCATCACATTCTGGAAACCTGCTGCTCGCTCCCTGAATTTCTTTATAGAGCACAAAATCAGAACATTTTGTTTTATGTTGTTACCAAACACTTACGCGCATTCATGATGAAATCTAGACTTTAATCTGACAAAAGGCCGGTTAGGTCTGAATACCATATTCCACATGAAGATCAGTACTGTATTCTGGAAAGTCAGAAGCTCTTTCCCTAATTATTTTGTAATGCTATTTCTAATTTTAAATTAAATATTCCAAGTTAGTATGTGCTGATTAATTAATGCAATTAATGCTGACAATTCCAGCTATCAATAAACACTATGTATATTTTACTTTGTGGTTTTAAATTCTGGTAGAAAAAGAAACACTAAATATTACTCTTTAAATTAATGCATAATTTCTACAAAGGAAAACTGATAGGCCTCAAATGCACACTCCCTATTCGTTTGAATGTTGTGCTGCTTAATACTGATTTGAGGAACTGTTTATATAAGGAAAATAAAACACTAACAATATACTGGATGGCTCTGCATGTTACCAACAAGGGCTGTCTAAAGCACTGGTTCTTAACCTTGGGTTACTCAGGAGTTTTGGACTGCAACTCCCAGAAGCCTTCACCACCAGCTGTCCTGACTGGGGTTTCTGGGAGATGCAGTTCAAAAGCATCCGAGTAACAAAGGTTAAGAACCACTGGTCTAAAGGACATCATTCACTTGAATCAGCATATATGAAAGGCAGTCTGCATGAAACTTGAGCTTGCACAGTCCCATATCCTTCTCCACATACTAGCAAGGAAGCACAAAGGGGGGGCATGGTGTGCTATTGTGAAAGACAGCAGCATAAGAGATCTGCTCTTTTCTAATTAAGCATGAATACTGGCAAGCAGAAAAGAAAATAATTGCCAAAAAAAAAAAAAAAACCCCAAGGATGAAGAAACCTAACAAGTTGCCAAGAGGTAATAGACTGGGTGCCTCTTCAGAGAAAGAAGGAATAACCGAATCAGCCGAGATGACAGAGAGCTCAGATAACAAGGTGGCTGTTGGTAAGAAAAATGCAAAGGGGCAAAGGAAAGCTTAACAGCCTAATGATGGCATGAAGTACGGTAACTCCTAAAGCAATTGAGAAAAGAGACACAAAATGATCTGAGAACTATGATTGCTCCAGTCAAAGAGGCTTTGACGGAAGTCAAAGCTAGTATAAAACAAATAGAAAAATTAAGCAAATTAAGCTTTTGAGCTTGCTCCCCAGCAACAAATAAGAAATGATAAACCTGAGAAGGAGTTAACAGTGTTAAAACAGAATTATTGACAGAGAAAACAGAAACAAACATAATAATTTAAAGCTGAAAAAATTCAAAGGGGGAGAGAAGAAGGAAGACCTAAAAGATGCAATCTCAAAGTGGGTCCAAAATCTCTGCCTGGACTTTGAGATTTCATCCAAAGACCTGGAACAAGGTCACCATGGTCAATGGTACTGTATCAAAAGCTGCTGAGAGGTCCAGCACAGTCAACAGGGTCTCAGGCAAGAAACACTTTGGACAGCCATTCTGGTAAGATTTCTATACATCGAAAGCTGCTGCATTTTTTTTTTTTTTGCACTGAGCAATGTGCAAGAGCTGACATACGAAGGGAGCAATGTTGAAATTAAGCACGACTTGACTGCTGAGACAATACAGAAATTAAGAGAATGGAAAGCCTTTACACATATTCTTTGGAATCATAACATGTGTGAGGTTTCCCCTTCAAGCTTATAATGTGGAATTGAGAGAGACCGAAGACTGTGTCTACTTTGACCCAATTACAAGGTGTATTTAAGGAAAGGGAGACTACAACTTCAGCTGCACCCAATCCTGGAGAAGTCTGATCTGGACATGGTAACACATACCCCAGTTAACCCCAGCTGGATTATTGTAATGTACTAAAGTTCAATGGTTCCAAAGCACAACAGCCAGATTGCTTACTGGGGTTAGTTACAAGGCTCATGTGACCCACCCACCCCATGTTATAGCAGCTCCACTGGTTGTCGATCCACTTCTAGGCACAATTCAAATTGTCGATTTTAACCTATAAAGCCTTAAATGGCTTAGGTCCACACTATTTCAAAGTCCATATCTCCCTTTATGAGCCCATCTGTGTGGTAAGATCATCAGTCCTACCACGCTCATAGGTGCGTTTGGAGGGGACACTATTCTGTCGCTGCTCCCAGATTCCCCCCCCCCTCTCTCTCACTCTCACGGAAGGCCAGCCTGGCCTCATCTTTGCTATCCTTCTACAGTGGGGTCTCGACTTACGAATGACCCTACTTGCGAACAATTCGACTTACGAACCTGCCCTATAGGGGAAATAAGGACTCGACATACGAACTTCCCTCGAGTTACGTGACAGGAAAAAAAGTGCCCTCTCCCTCCCCTTAGAGGCTTCTGGAGGGGGAAAAGGGCAGAAACTTGAAAATAAATAAAAGAAAGTCACTTACCAGGCCTTGGTAGCCGCCAAACAGCAGGAAAAAGAGGAGGAAACAGCTAAAAGCCCACACCAGAAGGGAGCCTGGCAGCCATTTTGTGCTTCCCCCCTCCTGCCCCCTGCTCTCCCCACCTCTCAGCTGATCGGCTAGCTCTGAAGAGGCTTGGGGAGGCTTGCTCAGCACCTAAAAAGCCTGCCTGTGTGTCTTTGTGCTGAAAAAATCAGCACATGTTTTAAAACAGGCTTTAAAATTGGCTTCGTTTCAAAAGTGCTTTGCAAACTGTTCCCTGCCTTCCCCCTCCTTTCCTGAACCTCTAGAAAATATAGAAAAAATATCCCCTCTAGTGGCAGAAGGCGAAATAGCAGCTTCCCATTAGTTTCTATGGATGGAAAAGAGCAGATACAGATTAAATGGTTTTCAATGCATTTCTATGGGAAATGCAAATTCGACCTACGAACTTTTCGACCTAAGAACCACCTTCCAATACGGATTAAGTTCGTAAGTCGAGACCCCACTGTACAATCATATTAAGACCTTTCTCTTTTCCTCAGTGACTGGCTGTCTGAGAGAGGTTTTGAAACAGGATGGTTTGTATTTTTGTTGCCTTTAAATCTGTTTTAGTAATGCTTTTTACCTAACATTTTTAATATAACGTTTATTGAATTCTTTTTAATATTTGAATAATTTATTGTTTTTAAGCTTTTAATATTGTGTTTTTTAATTATGTTAGACACCTCAAGTCCTTTTTTAGGAGAAAGACAAAGTAAAAAATGTTTCAAATCAATAAATAAATTAACAACTCAGAAAGAAACATATCATGGTCAATGAGCTAAATTTTTATTTGAATCCACAGTTCCTCATTTACTTACAATGACAAACCAGGATTGTAGTAGAATGAGTTCTGGCTTATTCCTTCTCCTACTCACATAGGGCGGGGAGATGGGAGTATACTGGCTCATTTCTGAAGTAACACACATAGCATAAATTACGGTATAATATTATCTGTCAATACTGCCAGGCTGTGTATGTCCTTCTGCCTCTGAAGGGAATTCTCAATGACAACAGACAAAACTTGGATGTGCTGTATGCTCACTGGAAGTGCACCTGTCTCCTGATCAGCAGTTCTGTGATTTAATCTTGCATTGCAGCATTTTTCTTTTTTAAAGAGAGGGGAATAGAGATGAGGATGGCAAGAACATCCCCATATATAACTTTTCTATACTTGTCACAGAAAAGATGCCATGAAAGCAGTTGTTACAAGAAGTGGTGGGCTATATTTAATCTAGTGTGCAACCTTTTTTAAAGCCATTAAGGGAATCCTGTTTTTAAAAATTGGGGACTGCCTTGGTCACATGGCACATTCCTTCCATTGAGAAAAGACTGGGAGAAAAGATGATGTCTGGATCCCTATTGCGTAGTTATACAAATGGTATAACTATTAGAGGCAAACTTACATCACTTAAGAAATCCCATAGACATTATATTTTGCATGCCGAATTGTATAAATCATAACTGAAGGGTATAGCTCACCAGATAATGTCTATGGAGATTTCTTAGCAAAGCAATTCACTTCCAGAAGTTTTGCCATTTGTACAACTGCAGAATAGGATTTCAGTTGAAATGACCCTGGGTATGCTTCCTTATCTTAGAACCTATGTACAGGTCAATGGGAGAACTCTTACCAATGGTTGTTACAATGATTGTTAGCAAGTGCGAGAAAATATACTGTGTCCAACAAGATAGAGTTCAAGTTATTCGCAAATTACTTTTTGCATTGTATAAATCAATACTTCAAAAAGACAAGCAAAGAAAATGTTTAAAACTGCTTATGCTGATCATACCTAAGGTTTTTTAAAACCATTTAATTAATTTTTCAATCTACAGTGGTGTCTCGCTTAACGACGATAATCCGTTCCAGGAAAATCGCCGTTAAGCGAAAACATCGTAAAGCAAAATTTAAAACCCCATTGAAATGCACTGAAACATTCAATGCATTCCAATGGGGTAAAAACTCGCAGTCAAGCAAAGATCCTCCATACGGCGGCCATTTTTGCTGCCTGTATAGTGAGGAATCTGTCCCTAAACACAGCGGGGAGCCATTTTAAGCACCCGGTGGCCATTTTGAAACCGCCAATCAGCTGTTTAAAAAAACATCATTTTGCGAAGAATTGGTTCCCAAAGCACGGAACCTATAATCACAAAGCGAAAAAACCCTATTTAGACCATCGTTTTGCGATCACAATTGCGATCGCAAAAAGATCATCCTACAGAGATTTTGTCGTAATGCGGGACAATCGTTAAGCGAGGCACCACTGTATCTACATTCAATTCATGTTCTTTAAACATTGTGTTACATGGGTTACTTACAATCACCTGTTTTTTGCATCCTGGTGTCTTCTTAGTTGTCTCTTCAAAATCCATACATTTTTCAAACACATAACTGTTCATATGTGCATTCTAGTATACAACACTGGCTACTATCATAATATTGCTCTCGGAGTATACAACGTTCTCAAAATCCTCCAGAAACATACCCAATAAAAGTAATTCCGGTTCCAAATTTATATAATTTTGAGGCGATTTGACCAACAATTTTTTTATTTTATACTAATAATAACTGAATATGTTACTAAAACATAATAAATGTTATCTAAAGCATTTTATACATCTTTTCTTTCTATAATTGATTTTCTATCATGTCTATATCAACATCATATTTAATGTATACATTCATTAAACAATCTAGCTTCAATTTACCTTAAAAACCACCATGTTATGCATTTACCCTGATCAATTACCCCTGCTTTACAATTCCAGAAGTTAAGTATATACATGCCTTCAACGTTGAGGGCCATATTAATATTTTCCCCTTTTTCATCTTTCAAAGTAACTCCTCTTATTTGTCTTTTCCCAATTCTTGTTTCTATCTCCCTAAATGTTTTGCTTTCTCTTGAGTCATCTGAAAACATTTTATACACTTGATATATCTCCAATAGTTCTTCCAGGGTATTTTTAATTAATTCTACTGATTTTCTCCCCTTATCTTCCCTTAACATAGTTAAAATTCTCCTCGGCTCTAGGGTTAGAATTAAATCTCCTAAATTTTCCCCTCTGGTTTCCTCCAGCCCTTCTTTTGGTTGGCATACATTGTCCTCCACCCTCATTCAATATTCTCTGTTTCCTGTTGAATATAGTCCTTCTTTAGTTGCTCCTTGAATGATTTTGCCTCTTCGTTATGGTATTTCACTATTTTTAAGATTGCTTGAAGGGTAGATTTTGTTTCATCCCAAAATTTCCCTTGTTGTAACATTATGTCCCAAGATGCCAAGTATTTGTATTTCAAGTTTAAAAATGTCCAGTAGCTTAGAACAGTCAGTCCAGTTCCATCAATAATTGCTTCAATAAGTCCACTTTAGTAAACTGATCACCTTTAGGGTTAATTTAAATACAGTATCTGGCGTAAGGTGACAGCCACTTTCAGTCAATGTTTGTATTAGACTTTCCAAAGCTAACTGACTATGTTTTAGTCAGTTCTCAGAAAAAAGGGAAAATCAAAACAGAGTTCCAAGTTTGAGTGTTCAAGGTCATGTTCTGGGCTTTTTGCAACCCTGTAGATAGCCATAACAGTTTCACTCCCAGAGTTGTTTGGCTAAAATAATTTTAAGAGAAAAAATTCTTAAGTTTAATGCCAAAGTATACCAAACTTCCTTCCTTGAGGTATTATGAAATGTTCAATTAATGTCCAATTTAGTTTCTTTGTGTGTCTTTGCATCTCTTTCCCCTACCCCAGATCCACTGCAGCTCAATTTAGTGGTGGGGTTAAGAGGCACTTTTTTTTCCTGTTAAAAGGATTATTCTGTCCAGGGATAGTCATAGAGCAGTATAGCTAAGATTTTGTATCTCACTCAGTAGTAATGACGATGTTAAATTGGCTGATTTATCGCTTCTTTTGCTGGCTGCTGACGACTTGCAAGCAAGCTAGTTCAGCTGCTTCTTTCCATCCGCTGTTGATTGGGGAATTATCTGGATCAAACGTGGGTAACTGCCTTACCCGTCCCGGTGATCAACAGACTTCTCCCCCATTTCACCACCTCTTTGGGGTGGTTTTAACCCCCTGGGTGGTCCCAAACAGGTTGGAATTCAGCCCAAGGGACGGAGCTCCATCCTCCTGCTGCTGTCTCATCACAGCGTCAAGCTGGAATTCCAATCATACCTAAGTTTTTGTTGTTCCCCCCTTCCTGTGATTTCATCAATTGTTCCATATCACAAGAGAGGAGAATCATTGCCTCCTTGCCTTCTCTTTATTAAAAATTTATTTTTATGTTATTGGAAAATGCTTTGATAGCAAGATTTCATTTAACTGCAAAGTGGAGAAATATTCTGTTCATTCAGTCCTGTCTGTTTGGTATGTTTTCAATATTTACAGGTACAAAAGGACATGTCCTTGCAATGAAAGTCAGCAATGTTAAATTGGAACAATACTGATTACATGACAGCACGGAGCCACTCTGACATTTTTACTTAAATATTACACTTTTGTCATCTCGTTAACCTATTCTGATTTTTCTAACATGAATAGACACTAGATAGAAAGCAACCAACATGAATTTGACACAACTCCGGGAGGCAGTAGAAGATAGGAGGGCCTGGCGTGCTCTGGTCCATGGGGTCACGAAGAGTCGGACACGACTAAACGAGTAAACGACGACAAACGAGAAATACCTTAATGTAATTCATGAAAAAGTAGCTGCTTTTCATTGGTTTAAGTTATTGCACAGTTTTAAATATATTTTTTGACTGAAGAAGTGGACTTCTCCACAAAAGCTCACATTAAAATATAGCAGTTAGTTTTTAAGGTGTCACAACATTTTGTCTTCTTTATTTTTTGTTTTAATTTTTTGTTATTTCTGTCTGACATAATTGTTTTTGTTCACCATTTTTATTCATTTCCTGTTTTATAAGTTAACTTTTAAGTGTTTGTAACCTACATGTTGGTATAAATCAATACATTGAATAAATTAAAACAGTTGTTTTAGGCTGGGGAGCTGCTGCTATTATCGTTGTTTCATGCTTCCCTATAGTGATACTGTACAATGATGATGACAAAAAATTAAAAAGTTCTCTCTCAATAATATTTTATTTGATATATATTAAATGTAGCAGTAGTTATTAAAATGTACTCCGGTTTCTCTTGCTTATTACTTTTTCTCTTTATGTGTGTCCCCTCTGTTTACTCAGATTCTACACTGGTAAATCTAGGCAACAGAAATTTGGCAGGCAATCATGCTTATGTATACGGCAGGCCCAGAATATTTTCCTGTATGAAGTGAATGACAGAATAGTGCTGCACGCCCATCTCACATACTGTACAGATCACAACCAGACTGGGAGAGGCCTCTTACTTCAACACAAGCAGTGGAAAGGGTCCTCTACATGCCTAAGGCCAGCAAAAGAATTTAGGGAGCACAGGAGAGACTGGGTGACACACAAAACTCTGCCCTTGACCACCTTACCAGTTCGTCAGTCAGTGCAATAGCAAGGCTAGTCCTGCTTATAAAACAATTTGATTAAAGTCCCTGGGGTTCCAAAAATATTTTTATTCTTGAATAAACAGATAATCAAGATACATTAAAATGGGGTACATATATATCAACACCTACAACAGAAACACACAGCCAACAGTAGTTGGAACTGAGGAGAAACCATTTTAACAGCAAACTATTTGCGGTTAACTACAAATAGTTTGCTGTTAAAATGGTTTCTCCTCAGTTCCATCTATTGTTGGCTGTGCATTGTCACTGTAGGTGTTGATATATACAGTGGGGTCTCTACTTAAGAACTTAATCCGTATTGGAAGGTAGTTCTCAAGTTGAAAAGTTCTTATGTTGAATCTGCATTTCCCATAGGAATGCATTGAAAACCATTTAATCCGTATCTGCTCTTTTCCGTCCATAGAAACTACAGTGGAACCTCTACTTAAGAACTTAATCCGTTTTGGAATGGTGTTCTTAAGTTGAAACGTTCTTAAGTTGAAGCAAAATTTCCCATAGGAATGGACTGAAAACCAATTAATCCGTTCTCGCTGTTTTTTTGTTATGTAGAGGTGCGTTCGTACATTGAAGCATTAGTTCCCATAGGAACTAATGCAAAGTTGGTTAATACGTACTCTACCACTAGGGGGAGAATTTTTTTTTAACCTAAGATGACCTAAGGTTAAAAAAAGAGCAGGAAAGGGTTTTTTTTTCCTGTTCTTATCTTGGATTTCTGTTCTCAAGTAGAAGCAAAATTTAGCAAATGGAGCTGTTCTTAAGTTGGATTGTTCTTAAGTAGGGACGTTCTTAAGTAGAGACCCCACTGTATATGTACCCCATTTTAATGTATCTTGCATTAATGTCTTATTTTACATTATTTTAACAGCAAACTATTTGCTTAACCCCCTTCATGGATTGATCCCTAGTCGTGGCAAAGGGGTTTGAGTAATTCAGAGAAGCTATGGGCGATGTCGTGCAGGGACACCCAAGACGGACAGGACATAGTGGAGAGTTCTGACTAAGCGCGATCCACCTGGAGCAGGAACTGGCAAGCCACTCCAGTATCTTTGCCAAGAAAACTCCATGGACAGAAACAAAAGGCTAAAAGAGATGACACTGGAAGATGAGCCCCACAGGACGGAAGGTGTCCAACATGCTACTGAGGAAGAGCAGAGGACAAGTACAAGTAGCTCCAGAGCTAATGAAGTGGTTGGGCCAAAGCCGAAAGGATGCTCAGCTGTGGATACGCCTGGAAATGAAATGAAAGTCCAATGCTGCAAAGGAAAATACTGCATAGGAACCTGGAATGTAAGATTTATGAACCTTGGGAAGCTGGATGTGGTGAAACAGGAGATGGCAAGAATAAACATAGACATTCTGGGTGTCAGTGAACCAAAATGGACGGGAATGGGTGAATTTAATTCAGACGATTATCATATCTAGTACTGTGGGCAAGAATTCCATAGAACAGAGGTTGCCAACCCCCGGTCTGTGGCCTGAGCCAGACCGGGCCACGAAGACAGACCTCCCACCCCCCACATGCACTCCCCTCCCCACAGCTGCTTTGCACACATGGATGTGTGCACAAAGCACGGGGAAAGGCACGGATCCCAACTGAGGAAGGCGGGGGGGGGGGGGAAAGAGAACTGTGTCCATTACAAAGCCGAAGTGGGCAGGCAGCATCAAGCTGAGAAGTGTGCTCAACAGGGAAGGCAGTGAAGGGCTGATGTATGCTAGGTGTGAAATGTTGTTAATCACCTTTTAGAGAGCATCTGTTAGAAGTCTGATGCTATTGTACAACCTCAGCACCACAGCCTCAATATGGCTCAGTGGATGTAGTCAATAATGTACACCTTCCAAAGTCAAATACAACTTCTTTTCTTGTAAAAGTAAACTTTCGCTCAAAGCATCTTAAATATGTTTTCAGAATGCCTCTCGCATAGCTGTGCAACAACTGTGAGACAACAGTTTCTAGGTGGTTAGAATGTAGTTGTACAGATATGCAATTCAATTTACTTTTAACAGTTTTTAACTATATGTGGAATGTAATATTTTGGCAGGCTGAATGATTTTATTCTACTGAGGATTAGTCAGTATTGGTTTGAGAGTAAAAATCAATGTAGGGAAACTTAGGAAAGCATCGTTGTCATTTAGTCGTGTCCGACTCTTCGTGACCCCGTGGACCAGAGCATGCCAGGCCTTCCTGTCTTCCGCCGCCTCCCGTAGTTGTGTCAAATTCATATTGGTTGCTTCGATGACAACTGTCCAACCATCTCGTCCTCTGTCGTCCCCTTCTCCTCTTGCCGTCACACTTTCCCAACATCAAGGTCTTTTCCAAGGAGGCTTCTCTTCTCATGAGAGTACTGGAGCCTCAGCTTCAAGATCTGTGCTTCCAGTGAGCACTCTGGTTTGATTTCCTTTAGAATTAATAGGTTTGTTCTCCTTGCAGTCCAGGGGATTCTCAAGAGCCTCTTCCAGCACCACAATTCAAAGCACAGGTGGCTTATAACAGAAGCAAGGGGCCATTCCCCTCCTCCTCTCAGTAATACCTGCACCTTCAAGAGAGAACTGCTCTTGTAGCCATAGTTTTCTTTCTAGTGTAGATATAAAGGGGCATTCTTCTTCTTCATGTTGGAAATAGGCCTTCAGACCATAGTCAGTGTTATGGGTCACATTCAAAGAGAGTCCACTGAAAATAAGTACTCTCAAACATAAACAAGCAAAGACCTTGATGCAGAAATAGCACCAGGTGATAGGAATGCTTTACAACATGAAAACAAAAGATGCAAACAGATTGGAAACTACAGAATATTTCCTAATTGTGCTTTCTGAAACCTTCTAAACCTACAAATGTACAGTATTTTGTAACAATACAAACATTTAACATTGTTACTGGAACTAATACAAACAAAAAATGTAAACATGTTTTTGATACCAACATTTACATAAAGGTATGTAATGTAGTAGGCTATATCTAATCATGTCACAGTAAAGAAATGATTTGGTCTCATGACTATATTGAATGAAATGCAGAAAACCAGGAACAAAATTATCTTTGTGCAATAACACTTATCTTCTTATCTCCCAATGAAGCTCCTATGCCTCCTCAAACCTACTGATTGTCAAGGAATTGTCTGGAATGATACATGATAAGACATGGAGGACTACAGTAGAAGCGAGTATGTGTTCAATAGTATTTTAATAGACGTAATGGCCAGAATTATAATCGTGATGCTAGTTTTGCAATTGGGCATGTGTGAAGACATGCAGCTGACATAAAACCTGGCACCTCATAAATTACTTGCAATTACCTGTGAAAGTTAAACGAAACAACAGGGTTCTGACCAATGCTTCCAAAACATTTATAAAAATTTACTGTACTGTCTCAATGGGATACTCAGTGTGGCATAGTGGATACAATCACAGACTACGATTCTGGAGAACAGGGTGTGAATTCCCACTAGGCCATGGAAACTGACAGAGAGTGGAACTGGTAAAACCCGTCATTAAATATTTCATTTACCTTGAAAGCTCTATCAGAATTGCTATGTCGGTTCTGACTGGACTGCACATAAGAACTGTCTCAATAAGTTAAAGCCTTTCCTTGCTGTTCCTCTCTATCTTCTACCAAATGCTTTCATTGCATATACAGTGGTACCTCACTTTACGATTGCCCCACATTATGACGAAACTGCATTACGACTATCTGAACGGGGTTTTTTCGCTTTGCGATGATCGGTTCTTTGCAAAGCAACGATTTTCCGACAGCTGATCGGCAGTCTCAAAATGGCTGCCGGGTGAATAAAATGGCTCCCCGCTGTTTTCTGGGATGGATTCCTCGCTGCACAGGCAGCGGAAATGGCTGCCCTATGGAGAATCTTCGCTGGATGGTGAGTTTCCAGCCCTTTGGAATGCATTAAACAGGTTTTAATGCGTTTCAATGGGCTTTTTATTTTTGCATTACGACATTTTCGTTTTACAGTGATTTCACTGGAATGAATTAACGTCGTAATGCGAGGCACCACTGTATTCTTGAAACATGATGCATTATGGGGGGAAAGTGAGGCAAGTAATATCCAAAAGTTAGAAAGTAAAGCTAAGCAAATGATAACAGTGAACACAATAGGGCATGAAGAAAAATGAAAATAAGCAAAGAGGACATTTTAAAAGTACATATAGCAGTTGTTTTCCCTGGTGGGCCTCACAAACTCTTCAATGGTTTGAGGCAAATGTTACTGTTTGTTACAAGCAGAGAATGATGTATACATGAACACATGTGTTATAGTGTTAATAATCCAAAAGTACTGATAAAGTTTGGCTTATCATAGAGATACATTACACAGATCCCAAAATAAAAAGCTGTTAGCACATTAATTTTGTTATGAATTAAACAGTGAGTAAAAGACTCTCACACTGATATTAAACGGGAGTTGATGATCCACTTGTGCTCCCATCTTCAAAGGTTTTTACATAATGTTATATCCTGGCACACAGCCTATCCTAAGTTTGCAAGTCTTAGGATGGGCTAGCCTTTCTAGTCTATAACAAGACTGGAAAAAATGTGCAAGGGAGCATAAAGCAGGATAATGTTTATTTTCTACTCAGAAATTGTTTCCTTTCTTTCTTTTTAAATATCCAAACTGTGAGACAATTCTGTGTTTAACTCTTCTCCAGTCTGTATTAGTGATGGTACTGGTTTACTGCTCTTTTAGCTAACGGAATATTATTCCTTTCATCTCTGGACATGGAAAGGCATAAATGTAAATCCAACACATGCTGGTAAAAACTACCAATAAAAAAGGCAAGTGATAGCTCAAAAGCAATGTTATGTTTTCCATTTCTAACAAGGAGCCTTGTAAGCATCTCCAGATGAAGCAGAACAGAGTTCGAGCTTCCAGCTGAACTAACACCCTCTATTATGCCCTCTGAATAACATAATAAAGGCATAGTGTCATGATGGGCCATTTCTCAAAACAGGTCTCCTTTGATCCCTGCTGATTGCTGCCTTGAGGATTGTATAGAGTTAAGCAATTTAGACCTTAAATTATAGGAAAATACAGCTGGAACATGTAACATCAATATTAACCAGCAACACAAAGACAGAAATATATAATACTTCCATCCATAAAAAATCAGCTTATTATATGCCGCAAGTGAACAAGTTAATAATTCTCTAAATAATGCCCTTTTATCTATACAGCAGACTTCTGAAATGACATGGGGAGGAGAAATAAAAAGCAATAATTTAAAACAGAAAAGAATTCTTCAGATAAAGCCCTCAGACACAACATAACTTTAAATGGTTCGGCTAAATGCAGTGTAACTTAAATACTAGTGATTCAGCATATAGTGTTCAGTATAGCAATTTTAATCATTGTCCAAAATAGAATATCTGGGATGAAGCCACGTACAAGAATTGTGTGTAGAACTGAACGCCTATCAGTACAACAGGTTCTAGAAAAGCTAAAAAAACAGATCTAATAGACCTTTGATAAAGTCATGATTGTTTAGCGCCAGAATGAAAAGCAGTACTTCTCATAAAATGTATAGTATATTGGTCATACTAGAACAGGCACAGGTGACCTCCAGAAGACTGTGTGCCACACATACCCATCCTTGGACCCTGGAGGAGCACACCTGCTGCCACAGCTTCCAGAAGGAATGTCGAGGGTTGGGGATGCTGGGTGAAGGAGCATGCATGTTGTTTGATGGAAAGCTACTGTCATTTTAATGGCAACAATTAATGACATCATCAACCTCCACTGAAGTATACTGTATGCACAAAGAACACTAAACCGACAGAAAAGCGTGCGTGGAGGACAAGTCAAAGATTCCTCTTTTTTCAACATTCTCTTCAACTAACCATCTGAAACTCCCTTCAGTCCCTCTCCTTTCTTTCCATTCACTATTATTCCTATTATATACAGTTATGAGTTGGCTGACTGGCTATATGGGTAGATGAAACTGCATATTCTTGCCTATTATGGGCTGTCAGGTTGTAACTTGCTTACAGCAACAGTAATAAGAGTTTCAAGTGAGATATTTAAGGAGTGGTTTTATCTATGCCATACACATCCCCAGTGAATTTCTATAGCCAAGTGAATATTCAAACCAAGATCTACTGAATCCTAGTCCATTACTCTATCTACACTGATTACTTTCTTCCAATCACATGGCAGACCACTTGAAGCAAATTATATTTCTAAACTAACTTTGTAGTCATTGTAGAAGACATCTTCACCATGAATTTGTGTTGTCTGGTGGTCAAAAAGCAAAAACAGTCTTGGCCATTTTAGAATGGAACCATATGTGGCTCCATGATTCCTTTAACGGATGCTTTCTTTTTTTTCTTTGTTGGGGAAAACGAGTGGCCGTTGCCTTTTACAAAGTTAAGTAGTGAAGTTACAATCTGAAAAGGAATTCTTACGAACCACAGAGACAAGAGTCACCTCTCAAATCCTTCCAGATAAAAAACGGCACCTCTCAAACTGTCTTGAAGAAAATATATATTTCCCTTTAGAAAAGTAAATGTTAACTCAGAGTGATATCATAGCATTTAGAGGGAAATGGTATTTCTATCCCCCCACCAAATTGCAGCTTCAACATCTTTACTATATTAAAAATAGTTAACAAGTCTTAGAAAAACCAATTAAAACTTCAGAGATACTACTGACTATTTTCCAGATGCACAGCTTTACTTGTGATGTTGACAAAACTAAACCTATGATTATCACAAATTTTAGAATGTTGCAACTTTTTAGCATGGGGATTTATATGCAGTTTTTACAAGACTTCCTTAATAACAGGGGCATAATTGAATAGTAATAAAATATGCATGGTTTCTCGAGTAGAGTCAAGGATTCCCAGGTTTCATATCAATGTAAAGTTAGAATGAAAGATCTGATGTTCCTTTTTCCATATTCCAAATTGGTACTAAAATTCTGGCATGGCAGATAGAGTAAAACTGCAACCTAGGAGACCTGCTTTGCCATTAACACTTCACTGGGGTGTGTATGTCTATGGCAAAGGTAAACCACTGTTTGCACACTTCAAAACCCCATTAGGATCACCCTTTCAGTGCTGCATCAGTTTGTTCTGGAAGATGGGTGTAAGTCGAACTGGTCGTAATTTGAAGCACCATTTCCCATTGAAATGCACTGAAATGCAATTAATCTGCTCCAGCCAAAGAAAAAAATCACCCCCCCCCAAAAAAATCATGGCAAGACCGATCGGAAACACAATTATTCCCTTCTGATTGAAGGAGGGGGTAAAAGAAAAGCAAGCAGAGCATGCAAGACAGATGGAAATGGGGAAAGAGCAATGCAAAAAGCAAACAAAGCATGCAAAACATATCAGAAATCGGGGGAAAGCAATGCAAAAAGCAAGCGAAGCATGCAAGACAGATCAGAAATGGGGAAAAAGCAATGCAAAAAGCAAACAAAGCATGAAAGATAGATCGGAAATGGGGGAAAGCAAAGCACCAAGAAACAAGTCCCCAAGACCCATCAGAAGTGGGGAGAAAACACTCCAAAAAGCAACCAAACCCCCCAAGACCCATCGGAAATGGGGGGGGGAAACAAACAAACAAACAAGAAACCCCAAGACCCATCACAACACAGAACATAACCCCTCCAGCCTAAAACCACAATGCAAAAACACGCAGAACAGTTTTACAAAAGCAGAAGCATCTTACGTTACCAGGCAGCCTTCTCCAACTGCACACTCTCTAACTGTTGGGGCAAAAGAGCTACAAAGACGCAGCCTCGTCACTACCTACAGTTAGAAAATTTAATTTCCCACCTTTTCCCCCTGCCTTTTTCTGTTTGTAAGTGGAAGCTCCGGTCATAAGTAGAAGAAAATTATTAATTATAATACTGTATAATATTGTATTTGTTTTTCTATTTGTATTTGTCCTGCACTTTTCTTTTAAGTTGTAGTATTATTTAGGGTTCTGTTCTTTACTTTCTTTTCCATTGATATGGAGTGGAAGGCCTTTTAACATCCCGGTGATCACAGGTAGAGGGAGATATGGCATTGGCGCAGTCCCTGCTCGTGTCAGAAGAACAATGAACAGATGTTTGAAGGCTGTCTGTTGTTCTGAGACTGTGACCAACCCCCAGTATCGAGGTAGCCAGCCCAGCCAGCCCTCCAGTCTAACTCTGGTACTGTTGATTGCCAGGTCTGTAGCCAACAAGTCCCAGGTGATTCACAATCTTATCCTGGAGGAGAATGCAAACCTGGCATGCATAACTGAGACATGGGTCAGCGGGGAGGGGGGTCCTCCCCGGCTCTTGTTTGTCCGTCCGGTTATGCTGTCCAAACACCAGGGCAGACTGGAGGGGTGTGGGGGGGAGTAGCCATTGTTTATAAATCCAACTTGGAGGTTACTAGACGCTCCTCGGTGGTAAAGCCAGGTCTAGAGGCACTCCACGTGTCGATTGGGGCTAGGGATGGTATTGGGATTTTGCTGGGATACTGCGCTCCCCGCGATCCAGCGACTTCCCTTCCGGAGTTGACCGACTTTATCTCTGCGGCACTATTGGGATCCCCGAGGCTTTTGGTCTTGGGTGATTTCAACGTGCATGCAGGAGCAGAGGTATCTGGGTCAGCTCTTGAGTTCTTGGAAACCATGGCTTCCTTGAACATGTCCAAACATGTCAACGGCCCCATCCACGTGGGTGGTCACACACTGGACCTGGTCTTTTCCTCCAATTGAAGCGAATGTGATCTGGTGGTGACAGACCTCGTGTCAGTCCCCTTATCATGGTCAGGTCACCACCTAATAAAATGTAACCTCACAGTGGCTCTCCCCCCTCGCAGGGAGCAGGGACCTATTGTTATGGTCCGCCCTCGAAGACTACTGGATCCTGTTGGATTCCAGGATGCCATGAGAGGTGTTACGGCTGAACTGGCTAGCGCTCCTGTCGAGGCTCTGGTTGACAGCTGGTCCACCGCTGCCACCAGGGCCATAGACACGATTGCGCCTAAACGCCCTCTCCGTCGTAGAGCTCGGCCAGCGCCCTGGTTTAACCAAGACCTCCGAGCGCTGAAGCGTATGAGGAGAAGGCTAGAGCGTATATGGAGGAAGAATCCGACGGATTATAACTGGATAGCTGTTAAGGTCGCAACTAACCTTTACCTGAATAAGGTAAAGGCTGCATGTTGATCTTTCTTCGCTAACCGGATAAGCGAAGCGTCAAATCAGCAGGCGGAATTATTCCGTATAGTTCATGACCTATTCGGAACTGGTTCGGGTGATAGGCCTCCCCCTAGTTTCTCACCTGACTAGTTTGCAGCCTTTTCTAAAACTAAAGTGGAGGCCATCCACCGGGAGCTCTCTCCTTTTTTGAACGCAGCGAGCAGAGATGTCCAGCGCTCCGTCTTGCCCGGTTATTTTCGACACCGTTCAGCATGTCACGCCTGATTCTGTAGCCAAGGTGCTTGACCGCTATCGAGCCACCACCTCCTCCCTTGACCCTTGCCTGGCCTGGCTAATCAAAGCAGCCAGGCCAAAAACAACAGAATGGGCCACAGCAATAATAAATGAGTCTTTCCTTTAGGGCAGATTTCCATCTGCCCTCAAGGAGACACTCATTAGGCCCATTAGAAAGAAACTTAATATGGCGGCGGACGAGATTGGCAATTACAGGCCCGTCGCCAATGTTCCTTTCATGAGCAAAGTGGTTGAGAGGGTGGTGGCAGATCAGCTTCAGGCACACTTGGATGAAACAGATGCCCTGGATCCATTCCAGTCGGGCTTCAGGCCGCGCCATGGTACAGAAATGGCATTGGTCGCCCTGTACGATGACCTGTTGAGGGAGGCTAACAGGGGCAAAGTGTTTCAGTTGGTCCTCCTCGACATCTCGGCGGCCTTTGATACCGCTGACCACGGTATCCTCCTGGGGAGGCTCTCCGAGTTGGGAATTGGTGGCTTGGCGTTAGCCTGGCTCCGTGCCTTCCTAGAGGACCAACCCCAGAGAGTACAGCTTGGGGAGAGTGTCTCAGCCCCGTGGAATCTCAATTGTGGGGTCCCACAGGGGTCGATTATCTCCCCAATGCTGTTTAACATCTATATGAGACTGCTGGGTGGGGTCATCAGGGGGTGTGGAGCCTCGTGTCATCAGTATGCTGATGACACTCAGCTTTACATCTCCTTTTCACCAACTGCAGGTGATGCCGTCCTGTCCCTCCAGCGCTGCCTGGGCGCCGTACTGCAGTGGATGCAGGAAAATGGGCTGAGGCTGAACCTGGACAAGATGGAAGTTCTAAGGGTGGGCGCCCTTGGGGTTGGTGGCCTGGGTGGCTCTCTCACATTGGGGGGGGTGTGACCCTGGCTGCTAAGAATGGGGTTCGCAGCCTGGGGGTACACCTGGACCTGACGCTCACCATGGAAACCCAAGTGGTGTCGGTAGTTCGCACCGCCTTTTTCCACCTTTGGCGGATTGCCCGGCTGCGACCCTACCTTGACATGGGGGCGCTCACTACCTTGGTACATGCGCTCGTAATCTCAAGACTAGACCACTGTAACGCGCTCTACATGGGGCTACCTTCGAGGCTGATGCAGAAACTTCAGGTGGTGCAGAATGCAGCGGCCAGACTCCTTACTGGAGTGAGAAACCACCAACATATTTCTCCTGTTCTGGTCAAATTGCACTGGCTGCCCATCCGTTTCCGCATTGACTTCAAAGTTCTAATGCTTACCTATAAAGCCCTAAACGGTATAGGACCTCGATACTTGGCAGAGCGCCTGCTCACACCAAGATCTACTCGGATCACCCGTATGAGTCAGGAGATGAGGCTGAGGAGCCTGATGCAGAGGGAGGCCCAGAGGGAAAAGACACGAAGCCGGGCCTTCTAGGCGGTGGCTCCTCACCTCTGGAACAACCTTCCTCCGGAAATTCACAAGGCCCCAACGCTGGGTACTTTCAAATGCCAACTGAAAACATGGATGTACATACAGGCCTTCTCTCCTGTCAACTACTGATTTCTTTGCTTTGCTGTTTATTATTTATTTATTCCTGCACTATTTGTTATTGTTGTATGCTAATGTTTTTATGTTTTTTAAATTGTTTTTGATATTCTGTAAGCCACCCAGAGTGGTAGAATATACCAGATGGGCGGGATATAAATCAAACAAATAAAATAAATAAATAAATACATAAATTTTTTTGGCCGGAGCTGGTTGTAATTTGAAATGGTCGTACCGACGGACATTCATAAGTTGAGGCACTACTGTAGTTGGAACTTTTTTCTGTTGTCCACACTGTAGCATTAATAAGGCCGACCTATTACTAAATCCTTCCTGACCAACTATAGTGGTTCAAAGAGTTGAGATGAGCTCCTGAAGCCAACAAAAATATAATTCTTAACAGATGAGAACTCATCTACTACATGGGAAACTGAGTTCAAAATTTGTGGTTGCACAAATGGAAATTTCAATGGAAATTTCTCATATTTGTTGGATATTTCAGATATTCGTGGCATATACACTTTGCAGTTCTAAGAGTTAGCAATCTATAGAAAACACTACAGTTGATATTACGTATGTATACATGAACATGCATACATGGGCATATGCAAGGTTATTTACAATGTTTTTTTCTGTTCCATAATGAATTTTACCAAGTTGTTTAATTGCTTGCCAACCCCATGAACGCAGAATATTGAATTGCTGAGAGGAATGAGTGTTCAATTATTCATAAGACCAACCTGTTCATCGATGAGCAATGTGCAACACACTGAGCTAAATGACAGAAGCAGAAATGCCACAAATAATGGCTTTTTGGCCGTTCTACAGCATAGACAATTAAAGGATAAAAGACAGGAATTGCAATGCACCTGTTTTCTTCATTCAGAAGATCTCACAGTCTCTCGCTCTCTGCTATCATAATACACACACACACACACACACACTCCACACAAAACACATGGTACAGATCTATACCTAAAATTTTGAGAAATTCCTTTATTTACTATACGTATATACATGCATACAAACACCATACCCAAGAGTTCAGTAAAGGCAGCAGTACTGTACTATACTCATCAGTTGTGAAGCATATGAACTGAAATGAGGGGAGAATTCTAAACGGAAACTGCATATAGAAAAAAATTTAAACTTCCAGGTGTCTAAAACCTGTATTTACACATTTCAGTTAACCCATGCAGCCCATAGTACCTTTAAGAAATATTTCCAACACTTATATATTATAAAGCCTATGTGTGGTACTGCTCTTATTTAATCCTGTTAACATAATTTCTCATAAAACTTCCACTTGGTCATGAATTTTAATGAATGCTGTGACAGAACCACTGATAGATTTATTTAAACAGACCCTCCCTTTCATTTGCTGATATTTTATAATTACAATGCAATCTGATGCATATTTACTCAGCAATAAATTTCTTCATATTAAATGGCACTACTCCCTAGTAAGTGTGCATAGCTCTGCAATCTTAAAAAATTAAAATAGATGTGCAGGATTCTGACCTGGTATTCCACTTTCTTGACATTGTTACATGTTATTTTAATGATCCTTCTGTTAATCTGACAAGCAGCTATCTTAATTCTGCTTTTGTTGCACTACAGTAATAAACAGAAGTTGGTGGGTAAAAATAGTACTTTAAGTATAAATGTCTACAATTACACAAAAACAAAAGGAACACTTAATGAGATAGGAATTATATCTATAATTATATATTAACTCACTCCCAATGACTTGATCCTATCAAGACATTTTGTCTGACAAACACAAGTTCCAGCAGTAACACATTTAAAACTCTTAACAAATGATAATTACATCTCAGACACATGCATGGCCTCTAACCCATCATACCACTATAAAAAGCAACTTAACCTTTCATCCAGTAAGTATGATGCATTTCGAAAACTATGTTAGAAGGTGCGCATTTTAAAAATTTCTTCTCTTACCTACAGGGCTCGAGTATAAACATGCCATGCACAAAAGAAGCAGGACCAGGGACTACAAAACGAACGGTTCCTGGTAAAGTGGGCAGATCTCAAGAGGTTTTGGAAAATAAAATTGCCTTCTCTTTAATTATTACTGATCACATTTCCTCATATCAAGACTGTGTACTTCTGCTGACATAGAAAGCAGGGTTGTTTTTTTTTACAATAATAATTTTAAGGACAAATAGAACAGATATCTTTTAATTCAATCCATAATAGAAAACTCACCAGAAGTGACTCAGGAAGAGCCTATATATATACTTAATTGACCGAATGCAAATAAGAAGACTGAACACAAGTGTAGAATCAATTAGAATTTATATAAACAGTGCATGAGCTCTAATGATAGGAATGTTTATTTCTATACAACAGCTTATGAACAAGCTGAAATCCTATTAATCTGTTTGGCCAAGAACTACAGTACTTTGCAGAAAATAGTCCTCTGCTTTCTTTTCAGGGGTGGTGGGGAGGCACAAAACCTGTTTCCTCTCTTAAGCACAACTGAAGGGCATAAAATGAAAAATACAGCAAGCAGCTATTACTCTGCTACAGTCCAACACATGCAGATCAAACAGAATTTAACAACATTTTCTTCTACTGGTTCATTAAACCATATCTCTAGCAAATGCTAGTGCTGCAGTAACTTCCTGCACTGCATCATTCACCTACCTCTGACTTCATTGTTCCACAGGCCATGAAAAAATAAAATCAAACATCCAGGTGGAGCTCTGTCACAGTTTCCCTTTGCAGTGGAAATGAAAGAACAACAGTCCAGAAGGAGGGAGAAAAAAAAGGCTACTAGGTCCTATAGCAGGACGAAGCTCGGTCAGTGCCTCATCATAGAGCAGTGTGCACGGCTCTTTGCTGATAGATGTTCTGTACTGATCAGCAAATTTACCTAATGCTGTCATGATGTGCTGGACCTCTTATGCCTCTGCTCGACAGCTTTCAAAGCCACTGTAACCCAAGTAATGCCTAATCTCCACTCTGCTTCTGACAATTAAAAGAATTGCATTGGAAGGTCAGTGGCCTTTTTTCAGCTTTTGAGAGAAGAAACGAAAGTATGTGCAAGCATGCATGTGTGCATGTGCATGAATGCATGCATGCATGTTTACCCTAATAGTAAATTAGAAAAAAATGGCTTTTTATAGACTAACACATATTGATTCTTCTTACACAATATTTTAATACAGCCTTCAACTGTACAAACCTAAACTATATACTGTAACTGAAAGGTAAATCTCCCTGTAGAACATTTTAGGTATAAACAAAAGAAAAATAAAAAAATAAAGAAGACAAAAACACTGTGGCATTTTAAGACTAATTGCTGTAAGTTTTTAAGGTGCCAGAACATTTTTGCCTTTTTTATTTCCCTTTTATTTTTGCCTGATATCCTAGCACAGAATAACATGGCTACCACTTTTAAAACATTTGAGGTGATACTACTCAGTTTCTCCATATACACTCCTGCCCTGCCAACCATACAATTTAAAAAAAACTAAAATTTGGAAGCTCTGTACAGAAATTCACAACAGGCAAAGGCCCGGCAAAGAATGGCTATAACACAAACATAAGCTTATTTTCCAATGTGGTCATGAAACACTGAGAGAGGAAATTCAGTATTATTAATTATTATTAATAATCTGTCTCAATAACAGCTCAAAAAGAATCAACAGTTCACCATTTTCTACTGAGTTTCCCACCCCTACAGACATACACATGAATGTTCTTCGCCCTATTTGTGCCATGCATCAATGTTCTTACACAATAAAATGTAAAACATAATATGCTCACTCTATGAAAGCTATGTAGGCTTTCATGCCTACGTCAAGAGTAGCTAAGATTACAATAAACCGAACCCTTACTGTGCAACCATTTTATTCTGCTTATTTATATTTCTAATATGGTCCGCTCCCAGACACACAAGGAATAAAAGGAAAAGCAGATGCTGGTATGTTTTGGGAAGCTACCACTCTCACTTCCCATTTCTGGTGTGAATTCAGGTATTCACTGTAACTTTAGGCATCCTCACCTACCCATTTCCACTGAGATGTTCCACTGAACATTTAAGGTATACTGTATAACATATCATAAATATATTATAAATGGATGTAGGTTTATCAGTCAGTGGTCAGAATGCTGGACTGGGGCATAGAAAATCGAGGATCTAGATGCCATGAAACTCAGTGGAAGATCTTTCAAGAAAGCTAACACAGTGAGGAAAAACGTTCATGTGCACTGTATACTGACATATATTGTATGTCACCTGGAGCTTACTGAAAAAACATGGAACAGAAATGCCACCAATAACCGAGAAATAAATAGTATCTATTTAGCTTTGAATTGTTGGAGGTCTACTGGAGGAGCACCTGCTTGCAAAGGACTGGTTGCAAATAAGGGCTTTCCTTCTGTGGAGCAATTTTACAAAGTGCCCACTGCTGGGAGCTCAGCTTTCTCTCTCAGGCCAAACTAAATGATATATCCTGTTTCCCCAAAAATAAGACAGGGTCTTATATTAACTTTTTGTTGCAAAAAACACATTAAGGCAGGGGTGTCCAACCTTTTACCTTCCCTGGGGCACATTAGAAGATGAAAATTTGGTTTGGGCCTCATGGGGGGCAGCCCTAGCCGTCCTCCGCAGCCCCACTCCAAGCACGCTTACTGGCAGCTGCGATTTCGGACAGCAGAGGCTGCCAGCTTCGACTCCGGTGGCTTTATGGGACCGGGAGGGGGTCCACCTATTGACGGGGACGGCACAATGCAGTCACGCAGCCCCCCTGTCCCCTCCCCTCCCACTCCTTCCTCCCCTCTCTCCCCCTCTACTGTTGTGACATGCCCTGGCCACATTCCATCCGCAAGCAGCGGCAGTGTAACTTGAAACTTTGGAATTTCTTTTAAAATAAAAAAATGCACTGGGCCGCATTACGAGCTGACCTGGGCCGCATGCGGCCCTCGGGCCGCAGGTTGGACAAGCCTGCATTAAGGCTTATTTTCAGGGGATGCTTTATTTTTTTCATGTACAATCTACGTTTATTCAAATACAGTCACATCATCTTGTTCTGGTTGCTGCACAATGGTGGAGGGAGGGCTTTCACTTAACTAGTGCTTATTTTGGGGGTAGGGCTTATATTACAAGCATCCTGAAAAATCATACTAGGGCTTATTTTCAGGTTATGTCTTATTTTCAGGAAAAAGGGTAGTTAGCATGTTGTAGTTCAGAAATACAACTCCCTGAAGTGATAAAACTCATCTACAATGGTACCTCAGTTTATGAATGCCTTGGTTAACGTAATTTTTGGTTTATGAATGAAAATCCATTAAAAATAATGTCTCTGTTTACTTTTTTTTTTGCAATATGAAGGACGTTTCCCCAGAATGCATTGTGCCTCGGAGGTTTATATCGCTGCCCCGTGCATGCATTCCTATGGGAAACCGTGTTTCAGTTTGTGACTTTTTCCGTAATACAAAACGTCCTGGCGAATGCCTTAAATTCTTAAACTGAGGTACCACTGTAATTGTTCTAGCATAGACTTTGCCACACTCCTCTTATTGCAAATTCTCTTTGATTTTATGCTTGATCATCTAAAATAAACATTGGTTTTGTTAGTAAATCTGATACTTCACAGAAACTGTGAAGGACAAGCATCATAATAGCACACATTTCCTGTAATGTATGATTTGATCTTCAGTTCTGGGCAAGACGGTTGCTGGAAGCAACTACTACTCTCTCTAGCATTTGCCAGCTCTTTACTTGACTTCTGCTCAGGTAAAATCTATGTATGTTTGAACATGGACTATGCATGACTTTGCTTTTGTATTGCTCTTGCCTAAGTCACCTGCTTCCTAAAGTGACCCTTCATGTTTCAGATTAGGCATATCCAAAGAGTGTCCACCAATGGTTCCTTCTTGTCACGGAGACAAGTGCCAAATTGAGTGGGATTCTGGCACGTTGTTTCACATCTTTATAAAAAACGTGGATGAGAGCAGGGAGGGGATGAGGAGTAGGCAATATAACAGCCATTTTCAGATACGTGAAGGGGTGTCTGTCTTGTGGAAGATGGAGTAAACTTGTTTTCTGTACCACCAGAGAATAGGGCAAGTAAGTACAAGATTTTCCCTAAACATCAGATGGAACGTTTTGACCTTCCATTGTGGAATGGACTGCCTCAAAGGGTGGTGGACTCTCCTTCACTGGAGAGGTTAGATTCTAATTTGTGAAAAATGCTTTAGCTGTGGATGTCTTGCTTCAACAGGCAACTGTATGTGATGGCTCTTGGGGGCCCTTTCAGCTCTACAATTCTATGTTTTTGTGATTCTATATCTGCCTTTGATCCTGTCCACTTGTTTTGTTCTAAGCGTCAAACAACCATTAGATTTGCCTCCAAACAAACAGATAACTGAAGATACATTTAATCTTCCTAATGCAGAGTGGAGGCTCTCCCCAACAGAGTTGGGAATTCAATTCCCCACAGTGCCTTTTTGACAGGGGCTGAACTGGATGATCCATAGGGTTCCTTCCAGCTCTGCAGTTCTAAGATTCTGTATTTAGATTTTACACACAGAGATGCCATTTATTATATCTAAACTGTTCTGATATGGTCTCACAAAGCACAACAAAGACAAATGTTAAAAACAGTCAAAAGATCCATAGCTTAGAGAAGTTATTCTTTTGGCTACAGTTTCTAGAAAGGTCCACTCAGCACTGTTAGTGTCTTAGGGCCAGGCTGTGTTCAGCTACTTCCTCATTTTCCATGGCAGAGTCTGAGATTAAAATCTGAGATGTAATTTTGTATTAAAATGACTCTCAGGCAACAGAGCTTGGGAGCATTTAAAACAGCTAGTGAGAAGTATTTTTTTTATTTTATCACTTTAGATATTGAGGATGGACATATGACTTTAAACAAGGTCCTCCACATATCCTTCTCCACAAAAAAAGTACACCTAGAAATTACCCACATAATTAGCGATTCTGTGAACAGTTAAATGGCTCAGAATTGCATGAGAGTTTTTTTAAACACAATGGCTCCTCAGACAGTTCATCTCATGTCTTCTACATTAAAAATAATTAAATTAACCCACGATCTGCAAATGGTGCAGGGCTCTGTGTATTTTTTTCAAAGTGCAGTCTTCTCTAGTGACCACATGATGTTGGACTACAAGAAGGAATGCCATCTGAAAGCAGTTCATATAATCTAAGAAGCCTCAACTATGCATGGTCTTTTCACTCAATCTTTCAGCCCTGCAGTATTTTTTGTCACATGGACAATGTAGAAAGTAATGCTGTCTGGAAGCCTGTGAAGGAGAGATGTTTAGTATACCATCCTCTACTGAGATCAGATGGGAGATGACTGGTGGCTGCGTGGTAGAAGAGTTAATCAAGCTAGAGGAAGAAGAGACTGGTAGAAACAGAGCTGTGGAGATATTTCTGGCAGAGACCAGATGAGCAAGGAGAGGGGAGGAGCTAGAACTTATAAGGTGGGATGAGGTTATAAAAGAGGGAGAAGAGAGTGAGGGAGGCAGAACAGGAGGAGAGCAGGAGATAGAGAGAGGAGACAAGCATACACAGAAAGAAGAAACAGAGGTGAAAAGGTATGGAATAACAGAATTAGCCCAGGATTTCCCAAACCTGAGAACTGGTGGAGGTCTACTGCCTGACCTACCTAATATTACTGACAGGGGAAATATAAGATCTAAGGTGGAATAGAACAAGGTAGCGGTACCCCAATCCCAAGACGGAGGGAAGAAAGTGACATTCATTGGTACCACCAACTACCTTCCTTATCTAGAGGGGAATTTGGTGAAACACTCCTGTTGCGGGACAGTCTGCGCTACCCTGAGCTTCCTGACAGGGCCACAAATAAAGCAAGCTCTGTGTGGGCTGGCGAAGAAATAGCAGGAGACCTCTGGGAGCTTACCTGGCCTTCCTCCCATAGCTTTTTCCTAACTGTTGGGGTGAACGAGCTACCAAGAAGCAGCCTCTTTCACCATCTACAGTTAGAATTTAAATTGCACCCTTTTTACAGTACTCGCTCCATAAGACACGCACAATCCCCCCCCCACTTTTTGTGAAAAAATGTGTCTTATGGTGTGAAAAATATGGATGTTACAGAAAGGCACTGAAAACCTCTGAGCCACCTCATGCATTGAATGTCAGTGGAATACCTCTACCTATTCCCCACTGAGTGGTGGAAGGTAGAGAAATTTAGCCAAATTTTATCCTAGTTTTTTAAAATCTACTGTAATTTGTGCGGGGAAAAGAAAACCTTCCAGAAAAATCTTAAGTACTATGCTACTTGAGCCCAATTGCTTCTTGTGTATGTGAGTTAACTTTAGCATCTACCTAGATCAGTGACAGTGAACCTTTTTGGGCCCAGAGTAACAAACAAACCCAGTGGGTGGCAGCAGCAGAAGCGGCGGAAGCTGAAGTGGCGGCAGAAGGGGGAATCCCAGGCATGGAGGTGCCTTGAGACCCCACTCCAGATCCGCCGCCAGTGCCAACTGCTCCGGATCCTGGCCCACCGCCTGTTGGGAGGCCAATACCGTGGCTGCAGCCACCTTCTCAGGTTTGGCTGTGGGGGAGGGGAGTAGCAATCCGGTGACTTGTGGCTCACGTGCCCACAGAGAGGGCTCTGTGTGCCAGCTGTGACACACGCGCTGACCTAGATTATCCTGTGTACACTTAGTAGAGAGCTAGCCGCATATAACACAGTGGGATTTAGTTAGGGGTTAACTTGCACAGAATTACAACAACTTGTGTTATGTGCCATGAAGTTGCTTATGGCAATCATATGAACGAGCAATCTAAAAAATGTTTAACATGTTAAACATTTAACATTTGACAAAATTCCCTGCTCTCATCCAAAATGTTTAACA
The DNA here is from genome assembly GCF_051106095.1 of Pogona vitticeps. Classification (NCBI taxonomy): domain Eukaryota; kingdom Metazoa; phylum Chordata; class Lepidosauria; order Squamata; family Agamidae; genus Pogona; species Pogona vitticeps. The sequence continues at coordinate 71,595,459 of NC_135784.1, read as the reverse complement.
TATTAAACATTTAACATAGTTTAACATGTTGGTAAATAACAATATGAACAATGATGCTTTTGATATAAAGCAGACTATACAAAACAAAAGTTAGAATTCACATTAATTGTCACCACTAGAGGCCTCAAAGACTACAAATGCCGGCCATCTCCCTAGGTTACACTATTATGTTCTCAATGTAAAGACCTGGAAATTGCCTGTTCCAATGACACCTACCATTAACAGTAGGCCATTTTTAAGACAACACTGACTCACTAATATTATTTTAAAAGCCTGGACAACTACTCAGAAGATAAATAAGAGAACAGCAAACCATGGACATTTTCCCTTTATATCATTTATTTTTGAATTCTATTTTGGTTTCAAGAATTCAAATAGGATGTTTATAAAACTGGAAAGCATTTAGAGGAGCAATAGGAAAAAAGAAGTCTGCAAGAAACTGGGTGTGTTGAAGAAAAACTTACTGATAGAGTTTTAAAGGCGTGTCATCAAGAGGAAAACATGAGCAACTTTTCAAACTATAAATCAAGGAATGGCCATGCAGCATTGGGCACATTACAGAATACCATATTTATTTATTTATTTATTTATTTGTTTGTTTGTTTGTTTGTTTATTTATATCCCACCCATCTAGTAGATTCTACCACTCTGGGCGGCTAACAACAAAATATACAATTAAAACAATATAAATCATTGACATCATAGCAACAAAACATTCCAAAAAATGATAAAGAATAGATAGCCAAGAAAAAGGAAATTAAATGCTGGCAGGAGGGAAGGCCTGGATGTAAAGCCATGTTTTTAATTGGGTTTTAAATGTACCCAGTGTAGGGGCCGCGCGAATCTCAGGAGGGAGATTGTTCTAAAGGTGAGGAGCGACCGCCGAGAAGGCCCGGTTTCGAGTCTTTTCCCTCCTGCAACCCAGGAGTCTGCTCCTCAGCCTCACCTCCCGGCTCGCGCAGGTGATCCGGGTAGATCTTGATGGGAGAAGGCGTTCCGCCAAGTATCGAGGTCCCAAACCATTTAGGGCCTTATAAGTGAGCATTAAAACTTCGAAATCGATGCGGAAACGAATAGGCAGCCAATGCAGTCTGGCCAGGGTAGGAGAAATGTGCTGCTATTTTCTCACTCCAGTAAGGAGCCTGGCCGGTGCATACTGCACCATCTGGAGTTTCCGCATCAACCGCAAAGGTAGCCCCACATAGAGCGCGTTGCAGTGGTCTAATCTTGAGAGTACGAGCGCGTGTACTAAGGTGGTGAGCGCCCCCGTGTCAAGGTAGGGCCACAGCCGGGCAATCCGCCAAAGATGGAAAAAGGTGGAACGGACAACCGATGCCACCTGCGTTTCCATGGTGAGCGTCGGGTCCAAGTGTATGCCCAACCTGTGGACCCCATTCGCCGGAGCCAGGGCCACTCCCCCAAATGAGAGAGAGCCACCCAAGCCACCAGCCACAGGGGGCCCTACCCTAAGAACTTCCGTCTTGTCCGGGTTCAGCCTCAGCCCATTCTCCTGCATCCATTCCAGTATGGTCCTCAGGCAGCGCTGGAGGGACAGGATGGCATCACCTGCAGTTGATAAAAAGGAGATGTAGAGCTGGGTGTTATCAGCATACTGGTGACACGACACTCCACACCGCCTGATGACGCCCGCTAGTGGCCTCATATAGAAGTTAAACAGCATTGGGGAGATGATCGACCCCTGTGGAACCCCACAATTGGAGCTCAACAGGGCCGAGACACTCTCCCCAAACTGAACTCTCTGGGGGCGGTCCTCCAAGAAGGAACAGAGCCAGGCTAATGCCAAGCCACCAATTCCCAACCCGGAGAGTCTCCCCAGGAGGATACCGTGGTCGACGGTATCAAAGGCCGCCAAGATGTCGAGGAGGACCAACAGAGATGTTTTGCCCCTGTCAGCCTCCCTCAACAAGTCATCATACAGGGTGACCAATGCCGTCTCTGTACGGTGTCGTGGCCTGAAGCCCGACTGGAATGGATCCAGGGCATCTGTTTCATCCAAGTGTGCCTGAAGCTGATCTGCCACCACCCTCTCAACCACTTTGCTCATGAAAGAAACATTGACGACGGGCCTATAATTGCCAATTTCGTCCGCCGCCAAACTAGGTTTCTTTCTAATGGGCCTAATGAGTGTCTCCTTGAGACACACGGAAAGACCCATTTATTATTGCTGCGGCCCATTCTGTTGTTTTCGGCCTGGCTGCTTTGATTAGCCAGGCCGGGCAAAGGTCCAGGGGGGAGGTGGTGGCACGACAGCGATCAAGCACCCTGGCCACAGAATCAGGCATTACCGGCTGAAAAGAGTTGAAAATAACCAGACAAGACGGAGCGCTGGACATCTCAGCTCGACTCGCTGCGTTCAAAAAAGGAGAGAGCTCCCGGTGGATGGCCTCCACTTTAGATTTAAAAAATGCTGCAAATTGATCCGGTGAGAGACTAGGGGGAGGCCCATCTCCCGGACCAATTCCAGATAGGTCGCGCACTATACGGAAGAGCTCCGCCTGCTGGTTGGACGCTTCACTTATCCGGTTAGCGAAGAATGATCTACATGCAGCCTTCACCTTATTCAGGTAAAGGTTAGTTGCTACCTTAGCAGCTATCCAATTATTATCCGTCGGGTTCTTCCTCCATCTACGCTCTAGCCTTCTCCTTATTCGCTTCCTCGCTTGAAGTTCCTGGTTGAACCAGGGCGCCGGGCGAGTTCTGCGCCAGAGGGCATTTGGGCGCGATCGTGTCTATGGCCCTGGTGGCATCAGTGGACCAGCTGTTAACCAGGAGCGCCAGCCAGGTCAACCGTAACACCTCTCATGGCATCCTGGAATCCATCTGGATCCAGTAGCCTTCGAGGGCAGACCATAAAAATAGGTCCCTGCTCCCTGCGAGGGGGGAGAGTCACTGTAAGGTTACATTTTATTAGGTGGTGATCTGACCATGATAAGGGGACTGACACAAGGTCAGTCACCACCAGACCACACTCGCTCCAATTGGTGGAAAAAAACAGGTCCAGTGTATGGCCACCCACGTGGGTGGGGCTGATGACATGTTGGAACATGTTCAAGGAAGCCATGGATTCCAAGAACTCAAGAGCTGGCCCAGTAACCTCTGCCTGTGCATGCACGTTGAAATCACCCAAGACCAGAAGCCTTGGGGATCCCAACAGTGCTGCGGAGACAAAGTCGGCCAGCTCCGGAAGGGAAGTGGCTGGGTTGCAGGGGGCGCAGTAGCCCAGCAAAATCCCAATTCCATCCCTGCCCCCAATTGACACGTGGAGTGCCTCTAGACCCGGCTTTACCACCGAGGAGCGCCTGGTAACCTCCAAGCTGAATTTATAGACAATGGCTACTCCCCCCCCACGCCCCTCCAGTCTACCCTGGTGCTGGACGGCATAACCGGACAGGCAGATGAGAGACAGGGGCGGGCCACCCTCCCCATTAATCCATGTCTCGGTTATGCATGACAGTTCTGCATCCTCCTCCAAGATAAGATCTTGAATAACCTGGGGCTTATTGGATACAGACCTGCCATTCAACAGCACCAGGGTTAGAGTGGAAGGCTGGCTGGACTGGCTACCTCGATACTGAGGGTTGGTCACAGTCTCAGAACAGTGAACAGCCTTCAAGCATCTGTTCACTGTTCTACTAACATGAGCAGAGACTGGACCACCGCCATATTGCCCTCTACCCATAACCACCGGAATGTTAAAAGCCCCCTCGCTGGGCGGGCAGGCCTCCCACTCCATGCCAGACAAAAGAAAGAAGAAGAAAATAAATAAGAAGAGCAAACACTAAATAATATAATAGTTTAACAAAATACAAAATACAAACCAATATGTTACAATACAAAATTATAAAAATGCAGTGCAAAATTAAATTAAATTAAATTAAAGATACCCAAAGCATTACCCCCCCCCCATCTAGCCCAGGTCCATCCTCCTCCGCTTCGCGACCTCGTCCTTTTAAACTTTACTGGTCTTGGTATTCTTAATGTTATTAATATTAGTTCAAAAGTTGTTTGAGTTGATGTTAAAACAAGGGAAGATGCCAGAGTGAGGATGTTACTCGCGAGGTGCATCAAGGTAGCAAGCATAGGCAGCGTCAAGAGCAGCAAAATCCAGGCAAAAAGATGGTCAGTCCCTGGATTTCCCTTTTCTCTTCCTTGAAAGGGTGGTAAGATGTTTTTATAATTAATCCAGGAAGGGCAGTGTGGAGGGGAAGCTGCCGGCAGGGAGCCCAACATGGCGACCGCCCAGCGAGTCATCTCTCTCCTAGGTCGCTCAAGATTTTCCTCCTGCCATCTTGCCGCAGGCAACCGGGGTAGTCCACCTCTCCACCACAGCAACCCGAGACCCACGGAGCTCCTAGGCAGTACAGCCACCACCATTAGGCACACAGGATCCAGCAATCCAGGCTCCAAGCTCCAGCCTCGACCGTGCAGTCGGAGTGAAGATCGACAAGGGGGGGGAGCGGGCGTCGAGTCACCAGGAACGGATCTTTCTCCTCCGGGAAAGGCCTCCCATGTCAGGCTGGTCGGCGAGCACAATTCCCTAGCAGTCAGTAAGCCCGTTTCCACCACCTCCTGCGGTCAGCGAGGCTCCCAAGCGTCCAAGCTCCGCTGAAGCCGGGAGGCTCCGATCGAGCCCCAGCCCTGCGTTTGAGCTCTGGCTCCAGCCCCATGATCCCACACTCAGTCCGGCAGCCAGTAACCAGGGAGGTAAGGAGAGGGGCCAGAAAAGAGGGGAAGAGAGAAGAAGGAAAAAGAAAGAAAAAGAAAAGAACAAGAGGCGAGCTGGTGCAGCGGAGGAAAGCGCTAGCCACCCGCTACCGACGCCATCTTGGCATCTTATAGAACTATTAAGGATATTTTTCATACGACAATATGTCCTATGAAGGAATTCATTAATACATTACCAGGACAGGGCTGGGAGCTGGTTTAAATCTCACCTACGGTCCCTGAACATGGAAACATAATAACTGTAAATGAAAACTATAACATTTGCTGAAATCCTATTGCTTAGTGTAGTAAGTTGCCAGTAGAGTAAGCCCATTTGAATCCATGGAGGGTTTGACTCATCAAATCCCCGCTCATTCAATGGGCTTACTTTAGTGTAACTTACTATGCTAAGCGACAGGATTTCATCCTTTGTGAAAGATGATATTCTGATTTCTGATTTCTCTGATTTCTGATATTCTGATTTCTCACTGTCAGTAAGACTCATGTTTTAATACCCAATGCATATTTCCTTCTTCTCTTAAATAAACAGGTGGTGCACTTCATTTAAAATATTCCTTGCTCTCAAGACAGTAATATAGTTTGCTCTCAAATGTGTATATGTACAGTATGTACACGCACAGAGAGAGAGAAGGGGGGAGAGAGAGCAAATGCTACACACATTTGGGCAAGGACAATACTGGGAGATCAACTTTGTCTGACCTCTCTGGCTTCTACCTCAGGCACGTCATATGAAGAACATATTCATAAACACAAGCACTCAGACGGCTGTCTTACTATTCAATTCCTCCACTTCTGTCTCAAATGTTTGGAAATCACAACATTAGCTGCTAGACAGAGGGAGTTACCACAACATTGTTTTTCAGTAAAGCCCACAAACGTATGATTACATTGTGCTGTATCCAGATTTAGTTTCCCAGGGAAGGAAGGGATTTTTCTCTACTATAGGATTACTCATCCAACAGTAAATTTAAATTGGCCGAAAAGGCAAAGGCCATTTTTGCTCATTCCCACCCCATAACCTCTGAAATCCATTTCCAGACGTTTGAGGATTGTCCAAAACTGTATGTAAGACAGTGCTGGGTGTTCCACAATGACGGAGTTTATGTGCATGGCTATGAGTCCTTGCTCATATCTGACAAGAATAAAGATCTCTTTGCTATAGAATATTCATCTGTAAGAAAGCTGAATTCAGAAAAAGATGTCAGAATATCTGTGTATGCCACCTAGCCTGTGCTATATGATCCCAAAGCCCTCAATCCCTATCCAAAAACATTGGTGAAATAACTCACTATGTACTTTAGCAGTCCTCTGAAGATGCCGGCCAAAGAGACTGGCGAAACATCAGGAACAACAACCTTCAGAACACGGCCAAAGAGCCCGAAAGGAGAACAAACCTATCCATTCTAAAGGAAATCAACCCTGAGTGATCCCTGGAAGGACAGATCCTGAAGCTGAGGCTCCAGTACTCTGGCCATCTCATGAGAAGAGAGGACTCCCTGGAAAAGACCTTGATGTTGGGAAAGTGTGAAGGCAAGAGGAGAAGGGGACAACAGAGGATGAGATGGTTGGACAGTGTCATTGAAGCAACCAACATGAATTTGACACAACTGCGGGAGACAGTGGAAGATAGGAGGGCCTGGTGTGCTCTGGTCCATGGGGTCATGAAGGGTCGGACACGACATATACTAAGTGATTGCATATAATAATTATTTTAGAAAATCCTATACAAAAAAAAGTCATCTTCAATGGCACAGAATATTCTATTTTAATGGATTATGAGAACTGGCTTGTTGAATCGGACCACAGGAATATCTAGTTCATAGAATTCTGTATCACAGAATCGTAGAATAATGAAGTTGGAAGGGGCCTTTAAGGCCATTGAGTCCAATCCCCTGCTCAATGCAGAAATACAAATCAAAGAATATCTGCCAGGTAGTTGTATAAATTTCTCTTAAATGCCTTCACTGCTGGAACACTCACTACCTCTTGATAATTGATTCCATTGCCATATTGCTCCAATAGTTAGTAGGTTTTTCCTGATATTCAGCCAATGAGTTCACCAATGTGTCTCCAAATATAACTAATTAAATACACAGGGAAACAAAGAGGGAATGCTGTTGAATTCCCTCTGGTGAACCCATTTAGGCTGCCCTAAAGTATGAGTATAGTCTAAACTATACTCATAAAAAGTACTTATTTTGCCAGTTTTGGTTCTCAAGGTTACAAATTGTAGTTTCCAAATTTATAAGGATTGCACAACTATGCTGTAGGTGATCAAACTTTTATGTAGTTAGTTGCTCGGCATGTGCCTTAATCTAGAGAGGAAACCGTCTGTTGGAAAATACAAAAGCCACATATGAAATACCTTGGAACATAGATAAAAACACCAAGAAGACAACTATTTTACATGGCTAAATGTATAAATTTTATTAGATTTGTCTAAATAAAATGCAACAGCTCTAAATGTTAAGACAGAATTTAGATAACACTAAACACAGTTAAGAGAGAACTAAGGCTTAAACTCAGGGAAATAGGTTGTCCTTTTCAGAATCTCCCACTAGTGCTCCTAGAAAAGAGCGGTCCTGTTCCACACGTAGTACAGAGCTAGAACCAATAGACAACCTATGAGAGAGATCTGATCGACTCCTGCTCTCCCTGTGGACTATTTGAGGTTAAGTTAGAGTACTTTGGCTATATGTCCTTTTTTTATATAACATCTGACAATATCAGTACAACTGCATCCAGTTTTCAATCCTGTTTCCCTTTTGCATACAAGGTTTATGATTCTTAGTTATAGTGATCTAAAAATGTTCCTGACATAGGTTACCTTAAGTACTTTTTATTAAAATACCCCTTCATCTGAAAGCATCCAACGTAACAACCTTCATTATTAAACATCCCTCAGGACCAATTCTTCCTCACCACAGTTTTACTTACTGTTAACTCCATAAAGGGCTTTCATGCTTTAGATTCCGCCTTCCCTGTCACAAGCAATTTCCTTAGTAGTTGCCTTGCTGACTAACTATAGACATGTAAGCACTTCTTAAAAGTTCCAGAATCAGTGTTTAAATCAGCATGACACTGTGCAAAACAAACCAGAACAATTGCATACCGTATTTGCCGGTATACAAGACAACTTTTTTGGCCCAAAAAACATGCCTTCAAGTGGGGGTCATCTTGTACACTGGGTGCACTTCATTTGGGCCAGGAAGGAGCTGCCGCTGCCGCTGCCACCGCCGTCGTTGAGTGAATGAGAGGAAGGCAGGCGGGCAGGCAGGCGGTCGGTCCGGACGGAGGGAGGGAAGCAGAGCCGGCCATGCCTGAGCGGCCAGAGCCCGCCGCCCCGCGCCACTGAGCCAGCTCGCCCGCTCGCCCGTGCGCCACCAGAGAGCTGCTTCTCCTTCCCCTCCTCCTCCTCCTCGTCCTCGTCCTCTTCTTGCCCTCCTTGCAGCTGAGCCAGCTCGCCCACTCGCCACCGGAGAGCTGCTTCTCCTTCCCCTCCTCCTCCTCCGTCCGCTTCCCTTTATTTCTCGCCCTCCTCGTCGCTGGCCATGAACATCCAGGGCGGGCCCAGGCAGAGCCCCGGGCAGCTGCCGCCGGCGCTGCAGCAGAGCCGTCCACTCTATATTTTGGGTGGAAATGTTGTGGGGTCATCTAATACGCCCAGTCGCCTTGTACACAGGCAAATACGGTAGTCCATCTGATTCAAGCTGTTCTGTTTCAAGGTGTGAAGGGGCCACAGACACATGTAACAGCTTTCTGTGCCACAAAAGAAATGTATTTAGCTTTGGCTGGTTTTGTTTTGACAAAAAGCAGCTTTATAGGCACAATTAATTAATCCATGCCTCGCCATTTTCCTGCTACATGTCCTAGAGACCACTTCAATTTGCAGTTAATGCATATTCAAGATAAATAGCAACAGGGAGTTGCTATTTTCGGTAGGTAGGGTCCTTTCATATCTTTTATATTGTAATCCACAGAATTCACCAGGAATTCCCCCAAGCAGAACTCTGGGAGCTAAAAGCAAAAAATGAAGGTTCTCAGTGGTGTGTTATACTATATTAGTCATAGGTGTAGGAAGCTGCCTTAATGACCTCCATTTCGACTGTAAAAAAGAAGGAAGAGGCTAAATTGCAGGGGAGCCACAATGGGTTATAGGACTGTTAGTTTTTTTGAGAGGCAGCCTGTACAGAGCCAAACTGCCAGAGAATTTGTTGTTTAGTCATTTAGTCGTGTCTGACTCTTTATGACCCCATGGACCAGAGCACGCCAGGTCCTCCTATCTTCCACTGCCTCCCGGAGTTGTGTCAAATTCATGTTGGTAGCTTCAATGACACTGTCCAACAATCTCATCTTATGTCATGCCCTTCTCCTCTTGCCCTCACACTTTCCCAACAACAGGGTCTTTTCCAGGGAGTCTTCTCTTCTCATGAGATGGCCAAAGTATTGGAGCCTCAGCTTCAAGATCTGTCCTTCCAGCGAGCACTCAGGGTTGATTTCCTTCAAAATGGATAGGTTCGTTCTCCTTGCAGTCCAGGGGACTCTCAAGAGCCTCCTCCAGCACCACAATTCAAAAGCATCAATACTTCGGCGGTCAGCTTTCTTTATGGTCCAGCTCTCACTTCTATACACTACAGGAAAAACTATAGCTTTGACTATGCAGACTTTTGTCAGCAAGATGATGTCTCTGCTTTTTAACATGCTGTCTAGGTTTGTCATCACTTTCCTCCCAAGAAGCAGGTGTCTTTTAATTTCGTGGCTGCTGTCTCCATCTGCACTGTCATGGAGCCCAAGAAAGTAAAATCTGTCACTGCCTCCATATCTTCCCCTTCTATTTGCCAGGAGGTGGTGGGACCAGTGGCCACGATCTTAGTTTTTTTTTTTTTATGTTGAGCTTCAGACCATTTTTTGCGCTCTCCTCTTTCATTCTCATTAAGAGGTTAATTCCTCCTCACTTTCTACCATCAGAGTGGTATCATCTGCATATCGGAGGTTGTTGATATTTCTTCTAGCAATCTTAATTCCGGTTTGGGATTTCTCCAGTCCAGCCTTTCGCATGATGTATTCTGCACATTAGTTGAATAAGCAGGGTGACAATTTACAGCCTTGTTGTATTTCTTTCCCAATTTTGAACCAATCAATTGTTCCATATCCAATTCTAACTGTTGCTTCCTGTCCCACGTAGAGATTTCTCAGGAGATATATAAGGTGGTCAGGCACTCCAATTTCTTTAGAAATTGCCATAGTTTGCTGTGGTCCACACAGTCAAAGGCTTTTGCATAGTCAATGAAGCAGAAGTAGACGTTTTTCTGGAACTCTCTGGCTTTCTCCATAATGCAGCGCATGTTAGCAATTTGGTCTCTAGTTGCTCTGCCCCTTCGAAATCCAGCTTGTACTTCTGGGAGTTCTCAGTCCACATACTGCTAAAGCCTACCTTGTAGGATTTTGAGCATAACCTTGCTAGTGTGTGAAATGAGTGCAATTGTACGGTAGATGGAGCATTCTTTGGCACTGCCCTTCTTTGGGATTGGGATGTAGACTGATCTTTTCCAATCCTCTGGCCACTGTTGAGTTTTCCAGACTTGATGGCATATTGAGTGTAGCACCTTAACAGTGTAATCTTTTAAGATTTTAAATAGTTCGACTGGCATGCCATCACCTCCACTGGCCTTGTGGTCAATAAACCAATCCCATAAACCTTTAGGGCTTTCCCTGCAGCTTAGCATTATAGCCACTTCCTTCTTCTTCACAGCCCCAAATGAGGCCATTAAAGAGGCTGCTTGAGGCCTATACCTATGAGTGATTGAAAAGACCTGTGAGGAGTTTGATTTCTTACCCATAGCTTCCAAAATTCTGGCCGTCGGAATTCTTTGTAAATTCTGAAGGTTGCAGTGCATAAAATATGAAAGTCTCATGCTTAATTTTCGATAGGAAAACTCAATGGGGATGAAAGGATTAGCCCTCCTCTCAATCTGCTGTGGTCCCAATGCAAATCAAGGCTCCATGGGACTGCCTTTTTCAGAAGTACTTAGTCAGTATTAAAAACTTGCTGGCAATAGTGAAAACTTAATACTGTATAAATTGTGACCCGAGAGTGCACTGACGGTTTTTTAAATGTTTCTATATACAAACATTAATGTTCATATGTAAAGAAATACAGATGAAACAATGTCTATTTGCAACAGGCAGTTGCAACAGGCACTTGCGCATAAGTCTGGATTTGAATTTAAAGATTAAAAGTAGCCATGACACAAAATGGGGGGATAATGAAGTATATAGAAATAGGTGTGGCAGACCCTGGAGTCCACAATGAGCTATCTAAAGTGGATAAAGGAAAATGAACTATATAAAATAGTAGTCCTTGCTAACATGAAGAGGGTGCTAGTATCCATTAAAAAAATCCATCCTTTTTATTATAATAGAGGCCTGGGACATGAAAATGAAAAAATGTGAACACAATCAATCAATTAATGTTGTTTTATGCTGTTTGACGGACTTATTTGTTCTTATCTTTTTATTTTTATTATTTACTTTTATTGCTATATAATTTCTATGTACTGTAGTTTGTCAATGCCCAGATTAGTGCTTTGCACTAATCGGTCAGTAAATAATTGGAATGAATGAATGAATGAATGAATGAATGAATGAATGAATGAATGAATGAATAAATAAATAAATAAATAAATAAATAAATAACTATTAGCAGGCATACTTTCATGGGCATCCTTCTCCTTCCTCCTCTTGATATATTCTATTTGCTTGTTTTTAATGGAAACATGGACAAAAGTTGTTATTTGGTTAATTTGCCTAGTTGCTTGACTTGAAACTGTATGTCAAATACATGGCTAGAAAATTTTCCAAAGAGAAAATATTATCTCAGGCTTGTTATGGTCCAGCAGACACTAATGTACAAATACCATTTTTTCCAAATTCTGTTGCTTCTGTGGCTCAAGGGCCTCCCTAAAACAGGACAAGAGGCCCATAATTGTCCACTGTTTCTAGGAAAACGATGGGAAGGGGAAAAAAAGAGAAGTAAAGCTTACATGTGTGGTTTTCATGGAAACTAACATAAATGTAATCTCCATTAAAGAACAATGCCACCAAATACAAATAATATTACACCCAATTTCTTCTTCAGTGTTAAAACAGACACTATAATTCCTTTGAGTTTGATGCACAGTTTTCCTGTGACATATGACTTGTAGCTCGTATTTAAAACTCAGTAGCAGTGACAAGCTGATCCTGGACAGACACCCAAGACACAATATATGATCATTAAAAGTCAAACGCAGACACCACATCTGGACTTTGAGACAATCTCTGACACTCTCTCATTATGCTTTTAATTGACAAAATAAATGCGACACCACAATGCCATTCTTTACTCTTCCCAGGGGATCTCATTAATTATGTCTGCAAATGAAAAGGTAGCAGAAGCTATGAGATGGGAGAGATGTTATTTTCTCACCATGTAATTCACAATATACTGCTTTCAAAGCAATGATTTTCAAATCCTATCGAATGATTAAAAGGAATAAATTGTTATAAAATGCTATACTTTTCCACAAATGAAGCTTTCTTTCCCCTAAAGAAACTAGACAAAGTATTTAAGCTGTATTTGTCAGTGGCTTTGAAGACTACTGATGGTGGTATCTTGGACAGGTTGTCCAGAACAGAAAGGGAATGCTATTTTACTGTGGATCTGCTCCTACATGAATGATTGATTCCAAATTTAAAAATAGAGCTCTATACTACGTTTTGTCTTCTCCCATGTTTTTAAAATCTACATGAAAAAGCAGAGTTAGTAGGGCACAATCAACAGGTAGAAGACATGCCATGCTTCTTTTAATCTAATTCAAAAAGACTGAATGCTTATCCATGGGGCAGGGCATGATGACAGCTAAAACGAGATGTGTAAAACTACAGCAGGTGCAATAGAATAGCAATACATCAAGTCACATGCCGGACACGTCACCAGGAGTGCTAGTGGCAATTTGTAAATTAGTGGCAATTCACCATTACAATTTACATAATTATGCTTACAAGCAGTCTAAATTCCCAACAGGATTCTGGCCACTGGTTTGTATGTTGAAAGCCACTGAGTCTAGGTGAATATGAGGTTTTCATGTTTAAAGGAAAGGCCCAAAACATGAAAGAGAAATTTGTGTTTTTTCAGCAATTGCTGAAAGAGAGCCTCCAAAACACAAATTATTTGTGTTTATAGAAGAGGGGTACACAAAGTTTTTGTGTTTCTTTCATGTTCCCTATTTCATATAAATGCCATATGCGAGTTGCTGTGTTAGATAGAACTATTCCTTGGACTAGGTGTTAAATAATTAAAAAAAGAAAAGAGACACCTCTGAGTGAGAGATGGTAGAAAACAACTGCTTGCAGTCTCACTGAAAGGTTAGAAGGAGGGGAGGAGGGAGAGGGAGAGACCTGAATGTAGCTCAGTTTTCTGCATGTCATAAATAAATCTCACTGAATTTAAGGGGGCATGTTCCAAAATAAGTATAAGATGACCGTCTTAATTTATTTAGAATCATGTGTTAAGACTGTTAGTAATGCAGAAATTCCCTTTGAACATACAAACAGCTGATTGCCATCTCAATATCTGGCACTGATTAGAATGTACAAGATTGTTGTAAATTGGCTTTGACATAATTTCTGACAAACACAGATAGCCAGATTTGTGGTTTGTTGTTGTTGCTGTTTATCTAGGAGATTTGAGAAGTTGTGAGAAGGAATTGCAGAAGATACAGGTATCACCATATGCTAAGAAAGACTGTCTCTTTCATTTATTCAGCCTGTACTTCTCAGTGCAAGAGCACAGGACAGAAGAAAGGATACACCAGGCTGTTCTGTCTTATTGTCCCTGCTTCTATTTCTTTATTGAATTTATGTCCTTTGAGCCAAAAAGGTGCTCAAAGTGACCACAACACTAAAATATAGTCTTAAAAGCAAATTTTGGTTGAAACATAACAAAAAAGTGAATAAAGTTAAAGCACAATAAAAGACAAAGCCAGCAGATGAGCTCACTTGCCCAAAATTTGCCTGAATCTTCCCTTGAAAGGGAGTTTTACAATCTTGGGAGTGATGACAAAGAAAATCATCCCTGGATGTACATCTTATGGTGGCAGCTTTGAGAGAAAGTTCTCCTCTAAACACCATAAAATCCAAATACTGTATTGAAAACTTCATATATAACCATACAAATGGATTGCAGTATCAGTAGTAGAAAAATTAATATTAAGGAAACATGTGAATGTGAACTTAGTATTCAATTAATCACATTGTTATGCACTGCCTTTTCCATATTTGTACGTTTCCTTTCCATGGCTCCTATACTGTGTAAATATGACCACCTTAAAATCCAGACAAGCTCATGTGAGAGAACACAGTACTATATTTCAAATAACATAACCTCAAGCTGTATATGGCTTTACGGGTCATAACTAGCACTTATAATTCTGTGTAGAAATAAACTGGTGGCAGTGAAGCTGTCATCAAGGGAATTACATGCTCACTGTTAACTAGCCCTAGTCAAGTACCTTGTCATAGCATTCTAGATCAGCTGAAATTTCCAATCATTTTTCAAATGCAACTCCAAGCCAAATGTGTTACAGTCATCTAAATGGGATGTAATTAAGGTGTGCCATCATGGGCAGATCAGACTTCTCCATAAATGGGCTCCAGTAAAGAACAGTATTAGTCTTAGCTGTTCAAACACAGTTTTGTCCACCACTGAAAACTGGGCATCCAGGTTCAGGTATACATCCAGGAACACATCCATTACCCTAAGCCATTGAAATGTATCTTCATGAATACATGTGGTTTTTCAGTTTGCACCTACAAACAAACTATTAACTTGAGTCTTCAAGAGGAATGTAACCCCATCCGACAGATATTGGTTCCCTATTCTCTGATCTGCCATTTGCCTAACCATGAGCACCTTGTTCTTGTACTGATTAAGTCCCCATTTGTTCTGCCACATCGTCCATTAAAAAACATAGGATATTAATCTAAAACCAGATTTTGATTTTGATGGAAAGGTACCACCTTCTCAACTCACTCTACCAAGAAGTACAGGACCCATTGTAAATCAGTGTGGGGGTTGTAGTCCAAAACATCAGGAGTGTCAAAGATCAATCTGAACTAAAATGTGGAAATGGACCAGAGTTACCTGAATTTTGAACTGCTTAAGACAACAGGAAGACTCATTTCAGGGTGTGATGACACTGTATGAAAAATGCAGATTGAACTGATGGGAAAGTAACACCTGGGAAGCTGTGTTTTCCCAGGTAAATTCCTGGTAACTGGCCACACAGGGAGAAAGAAGGAAATTGACAAGCAACCTTGTTTGCAGCTTGTTAATGCAGCTCTTGTGTAGCCCTCCTGATTTGCAGAAGGCATGGTTACAGGAGAACCACCTTAATAAGTGGTAAACGTGGACTGAATTGTAATTTCCTCTTATTCTCTATGTCTAGCTGCCCTAGTGTAACAGCAGGGACACCAAGCCTTAAAAATAAAATATCAAGGCCATTATATTAAAAGATCCAGCCTTTCCGGTGTCTTAACACCGCCCTTCAACATGTTACATCATCATACCAACCAGCAGTACCTCCCACACACACACATTTTTCTCCATTGGTTCAAGTTATCACATTGTTTGAAATGGACCTATTGTCAGAAAAAAAAGTAGAAACCTGTGATGGGGGGGGGGGAAATCTATGGAGAGTCCAAGCTGATTCACATTGGCATTTACATTATGTGGTCAACAGAATAAGATGCAAATCAGACCGTCCCTATTCCATAGCATTTCCTATATGATATGTCAATATAGTTACACATTGAGACTCATTAGGATATGCTGTGTCATACACTGTGAAATGCAACATCTGCAAGGCTGCATTAACAGAGGTGGCATTAAATATTTTAAATAGAAACATTTCTGCACAATAAAACAATACAGTCGTGCCCCAATTTACGATTACCCTGCATTACGACAATCCGCTTCACAACGATGTTTTTGCGATCGCTTTTGCAATTGCAAAACAATGGTCTAAATAGGGTTTTGGGGTTTTTTTTTTTGCTTTGCGATGATCCGTTCCCTGCTTCGGGAACTGATTCTTTGCAAAACGGTGTTTTTTTAACAGCTGATCAGCAGTTTCAAAATGGCTGCCGGGTAATAAAAATGGCTCCCCGCTGTGTTTAGGGACGGATTCCTCGCTATACAGGCACTGAAAATGGCCGCTGTATGGAGGATCTTCACTGCACGGTGAGTTTTTAGCCCATTGGAATGCATTGAACGGTTTTCAATGCATTTCAATGGGCTTTTTATTTTCGCTTTGCGATGTTTTTGCTTAACAGCGATTTTCCTGGAATGGATTATCGCCGTTAAGCGAGGCACGACTGAACATTAAAGCAACATGGTCTTTCTACTGAATTAGTTATCTCTTCTATGTACACACTTTTTAAAGAGTATTTCACGGGCTGCAAGGAATTTGTTCTAATTTAAACAAATAAACAAAAAATCCTGACCAATTTTAGGAAATGGATAATTAAAATAGGATTTTGTACGGCCACTGTTTCTAAATGAGAACAGATGGCACCCACTAGCTCTTCATATCAGATCTCTACAGATGTATCTTTGTTGCTTTACTGTTATAGGGCAATTTGTGGCATTAACATGTATTAACACGAGATTAACAGAGTTCTGTGAAAAGAAAATAAAGTCTCTTTGCTTGGAATCATGTCAGTTTGGATATTGCCTCCATACTGCGCAACTTCTATGTGTGTATGTGAATGAGTGTAAGCATCAGTACAAATGTGTGTGCTGAAATTCTGCTTAGTTATTGCAGTGACTCCAATACTCAATAAATATTTTTGGTTCCAACACTGTCAAAAGCACATCTGGTGAATATCTAAGAAAGGTTTTTCTGTGGCTTCCCCCACATTATGGAATTCCCTCCCTTGGCAGGTGCGGTTGACCCTTTCCTTCATTCCTTCCTTTCTGCAGGTGAAAACATACCTATTTACAGAGGCTTTTAGGGTGCCAGGAGGGAACTGAGAAAAGGAGGTATTTTAAAATTTATAGTTTTAAAGTAATGTTTATGTGTGTGTGTGTTAAATTTTTTAATCTCAATCACTTAATTTTAGCTGTTGATTTTAATTTTTTGTATGCCGGCTTGGATCCCCAACTAAGAGAAAGGCAGGATAAAAATCAAATTTAAATGATTAAACAAACAAACAAACAAACTATTGAAGATCCAAAAGCAAGTACACACTAACATTTGGGTACAGTCGACCCTTGACTTACAGACGGCTTGACTCACAGACTTTTTGAGTTACAGACTTCTCTGGCCGCAAAATTTAGGTTTGACTTGCAGCCTGAGAATTGACTTACAGACCAGAAAAAAACCAAAATGGAAAAAAAACGGCCTGTTACGGGATTAATCCGTTTTCAATGCACTGTAGGTCAATAGAGACTTGACTTACAGACTTTTTGACTTGAGAACCACCTTCCAATATGGATTAAGTTCTCAAGTCAAGACCCCACTGTAATATGTGGCATGCACATTGAAGCTTGTAAGCAAATTATGACTTCAGCTATAGACTCAATCCCTTCATGGATTGCTGCCATGTCGTGGTGAAGGGGCTTGAGTAATTCATATTGGCTATACCGTGCAGGGAAACCCAAGAGGACAGGTCATAGTGGAGAGTTCTGACTAAACGCAATCCACCTGGAGTAGGAAATGGCAAGCCACTCCAGTATCTTTGCCAAGAAAACCCCATGAACAGAAACAAAAGGCTAAAAGATACGATGCTGGAAGATGGGCCCCTCAGGTTGGAAGGCATCCAACATGCTACTGAGGAAGAATGGAGGACAAGTACAAGTAGCTCCAGAGCTAATGAAGTGGTTGGGCCAAAGCCGAAAGGACACTCAGATGTGGATGTGCCTGGAAGTGAAAGGAAAATCCGATGCTGAAAAGATAAATACCACATAGGATCTGGGAATGTAAGATCTGTGAACCTTGGTAAGCTGGATGTGGTCAAACAGGAGATGGCAAGAATAAATACTGATATCCTGGGCGTCAATGAACTAAAGTGGATGGGAATGGGCAAATTCAGTTCAGATGATTATCATATCTACTATTGTGGGCAAGAATCCCGTAGAAAAGTGGTCCCCAACCTTTTCAATGTCAGGGACCGGTTTTGTTGAAGACCATTCTTCCAGGGACGGGGGGGGGGCTTGGGGAGTGTCAGTGCATGGGGGTACTTGCTATGCAGTAGTATGTTATGCCATTATTTAAAGTGTCTCTGAGGAATCCCAAATAAAGATCAGCTGTGCTAGTAAGTCTTTCCTGACATTTTCTTAGTTACATCCTATAGCAGAAGCCATGGTCCACAGAGTGCTTTCAAAGCATCAGAGGGACCTCATTGTTAAAAAGGTATCAGTCAGGAGAAGGGTATAAAAGAATTTCCAAGGCATTAGATATACCATGGAATACAGTCATCATCAAATGGAGAAAAGATGGCACAACAGTGACATTACCAAGAACTGGATGTCCCTGCAAAAGTGATGAAAGGACTAGAATAAAATTGGTCAGGGAGGCTGCCAAGAGGCCTACAGCAACATTAAATAAGCTGCAGGAATATCTGGCAAGTACTGGCTGTGTGGTACATGTGACAACAATCTCCCGTATTCTTCATATGTCTGGGCTATGGGGTAGACTGGCAAGATGGAAGCCTTTTCTTACAAAGAAAAACATCCAAGCCTGGCTAAATTTTGCAATAACACGTCTGAAGTCTCCCAAAAGCATGTAGGGAAAAGTGTTATGGTCTGATGAAACCAAGGTTGAACTTTTCGACCATAATTCCAAAAGATCTGTTTGGTGCAAAAACAATACTGCACATCACCAAAAGAACACCATACCCACAGTGAAGCGTGGTGGCGGCTGCATCATGCTTTGGGGCTATTTTTCTTCAACTGGGACAGGGACCTTAGTCAAGCTAGAGGAAATTATGAACAGTTCCAAATACCAGTCAATATTGGCACAAAACCTTCAGGCTTCTGCTAGGAAGCTGAACATGAGGAGGAACTTAACGTTTTGGAATGGCCCAGCCAGAGCCCAGACCTGAATCCGACTGAATATCTGTGGAGTGATCTGAAGAAGGCTGTGCACAGGAGATGCCCTTGCAATCTGACAGATTTGGAGCGTTTTGGCAAAGAAGAGTGGGCAAATATTGCCAAATCAAGATGTGCCATACTGATAGACTCAAACCCAAAAAAGCTGAGTGCTGCAAAAAAAATCAAAAGGTGCTTCAACAAAGTATTAGTTTAAGGGTGTGCACACAGATGCAAACATATTATTTCAGTTTTTTTATTTTTACTTCCCTCCACCTAAAAGATTTCAGTTTGTTGTTCAATTGAGTTGTACAGTTCATAGGTCTCATTAAAGGTGGAAAAAGTTCTGAAATAATTTATCTTTGTCTCATTTTTTTACATCACAGACACTTGACATTTTAACAGGGGTGTGTAAACTTTTTATATCCACTGTATTTGTTTGACCTTTTTTTAGTATTTATATGCTCACTTGGGTTAACCTTAATTTTGTCTTTTAATGTTGTAAGCTGCCTTAGTTCCTTTCAAGGAGAAAGATATGGTGAAATATTGTAAGTAAATAAATAAGTCCACATTAAGAGTCATTAAGAACCGATGCCCCTCCAGACATTTCAGACTATCTCCATCATCCCAAAGTTTATGCACCAGCCACCGATGCTGTCTGGGGTACAATCTGGACCTATTACTTTTACAAAAGACTTGCTCATATGCTGCAGCTCTGTTCTGGTAAAAGGCAGAAAGGGGACCACCAGCAGAGGATTTTCCAGCCTAGTTGAGCCAAAGCCCCCCTCTTTCTTGTAATAGTTGCTGCTGGGGCCATTGAGCTGGCCTCCCTCCTGCCTCTGCCCAAGCCCCGCCTGCCCCCTCCGATAGAAGTTCCCTGGCTTTGAGGGCTTTCTCACCTCTGAGGAAACAGCCGCAGCAGCAACAGTTTTTCAAGCCCAGGCAAGCCCACTCCACCCCTTTTTGTAATGGCTGTCCCTGTGTCCCTGCAGCCCAGGTGATGTTGCCTCGGGGACCGGCACCAGGCCATGGACTGGAAGTTGGGGAACCCTGCCATAGAAGAAATAGAGTAGCCCTCATAGTCAACAAAAGTGGGAAAAGCTGTACAGTGGTGCCTCGCACAACGAGCGCCCCGTTTAACGAAGAATCCGCATAGCGATGCGGATTTTGCGATCGGTAATGCGATCGCATACCGATGTTCCCTATGGGGAAACATCGCTTTGCAATGTTTCCCCATAGGTCCTTTTTCCCCCAGCTGACCGGCGGGGCTTCCGAAGGACCAGGGGGGAGGGCTCCCCCCCGGCGGTCCTTCTCAAGCTCCCGCCTGTCAGCTGGCCGAAAAAGCCGGTGGGCGGCCAGCTCGCTCCTCCCGGGGCGGCAGAGGCAGCGGGGGAAGGGAAAGGGCCGGGTGCCTGACTGCCCTTCTCCCGCTCCACCTCCTCTTCTTCCTCTGAGGACGAGGCGGCGGGAGCTCAGCCCAGGGCCGGCAGCGAGCGGTGCTTTAGCTGGCTCGCTCCTCCCAGGGCGGGGGAGGTGGCATGGGACGGGAAAGGGCCGGGCGCCTGGCTCGCCGTCTCTGCCTCCATCTCCTCCCCTTCCTCTGCTTGTTCTTCCCGGGGCTGTGGAGGACGGAGGAGAGAGGGAACGAGCCCCAGCGCTGCCGGGCGCCTGCACGCCCTCCCCGCCTCCATCTCCTCCCCTTCCTCCAAAGGCCGGCCACCGGCCAGCTCATTCTTCCCGGGGCTGTGGAGGAAGGAGGAGAGAGGGAACGAGCCCCAGCGCTGCCGGGCGCCTGCACGCCCTCCCCGCCTCCATCTCCTCCCCTTCCTCCAAAGGCCGGCCACCGGCCAGCTTATTCTTCCCGGGACTGTGGAGGAAGGAGGAGAGAGGGAATGAGCCCCAGCACTGCCGGGCGCCTGCACGGGCTCTCTGCCTTCCCCTCTTCCAAAAGCCGAGAGCTGTCGGCTTGCTCTCTTGGCAACGGAGGGGAAGAGAGAAGGGAAGGAGCCCTGGCCCGGCTGGGCGCCTTGCTCCGCCTCCCCCTCTTCCAAAAGCTGAGAGCTCTCGGCTTGCTCTCTCGGCAACGGAGGGGAAGAGAGAAGGGAAGGGGCCCTGGCCCGGCTGGGCGCCTTTCTCTGCCTCCCCCTCTTCCAAAAGCCGAGAGCTCTCAGCTTGCTCTCTCGGCAACGGAGAGGAAGAGAGAAGGGAAGGAGCCCTGGCCCGGCTGGGCGCCTTGCTCCGCCTCCCCCTCTTCCAAAAGCCGAGAGGTGTCGGCTTGCTCTCTCGGCAACGGAGGGGAAGAGAGAAGGGAAGGGGCCCTGGCCCGGCTGGGCACCTTGCTCCGCCTCCCCCTCTTCCAAAAGCCGAGAGCTCTCGGCTTGCTCTCTCGGCAACGGAGGGGAAGAGAGAAGGGAAGGGGCCCTGGTGCGGCTGGGCGCCTTGCTCCCTGTCTCCTGCTTCACCTCCTCCTCTTCCTCCCGAGCAAGGACCCGCCGGCCAGCTGGGGGGAAATGCCAGCTGACTGGCGGTTCCAAAATGGCCGCCGCTGTTTTCTGGATGGATTCCTCGCTTACCGAGGCGGCGAAAATGGCCGCCCCTATGGAGGATCCTCGCTGAACGGTGAGTTTAGGGCCCATTGGAACGCATTAAACAATGTTTAATGCATTCCAATGGGTTTTTGTGTTCCGTTTAGCGATGTTTTCACATAGCGAAGGTTAATCTGGAACGGATTAACCTCGCTATGCGGAGCACCACTGTACTAGGATATAATCTCAGAAATGATAGAATGATTTCAATACAAATCCAAGGCAGACCTTTCAACATCACAGTAATCCAAGTTTATGCACCAACCACCGATGCTGAAGAGGCTGAAATTGACCAGTTCTATGAAGACTTACAACACCTTCTAGAACTGACACCAAAGAAAGATGTTCTTCTCATTCTACGGGACTGGAATGCTACATTGGATAGCATTGTCTACAACCTATCCATTCTGAAGGAAATCAACCTCAAGTGTTCACTGGAAGGACAGATCCTGAAGCTGAGGCTCCAATACTTTAGCCATCTCATGAGAAGAGAAGACTCCCTGGAAAAGACCCTGATGCTGGGAAAGTGTGAAGGCAAGAGGAGAAGGGGACAACAGAGGACGAGATGGTTGGACAGTGTCATCAAAGCTACCGACATGAATTTGACCCAACTCCAGAAGGCAGTGGAAGACAGGAGGGCCTGGCGTGCTCTAGTCCGTGGGGTCAGGAAGAGTCAGACACGACTAAACAACTAAAGAACAACAAGAACAACAACATAGACTCAATAACTTGCCTTAAAATGCTGCTAATCCATAGGATGTCTGATTAAACAAGCTTCAACAGTATATTGTACATGCAAATATACTAAATGTTTTGCTAACAAGAAATATGGCAACTTTTTACCTTCTTTTCTCTGTCTAGGCATCAAAACTCAAGAAACTCACATATATATTATGATTGTCCTAATGCTGAAATATTAAATACTCTTTGTTTGCATATCTTCTTAAGCATCCAATATTAATTGGATGTCAACTGGATAGCAGGTCTGTTAAATCCAGCATAATACAAGCCTCTTGCGTGAGCTTCTAGTGCTCCTGAGGTAAATTAACTGACACAGAATAGATAATGAGAAATGAGAGACAGGTTATTGAGGAAGTGGCACCACCTTCCCTCTTTTTATGGCTGTCTATCGTTGCACACTTTATTGTTTTCATGTTACCACTATGTATTCTAATTGCTCCTACCTTTATTAGCACATTCTAGTGACAATCTTACATTCATGGCTCTGTAATGCATTTATCAACATTAATTGCAGATCAGTCCATAGCAAGGGGGGGGGGGGGGAGAAATTCTTAGCACCATATAATGGAAATCATAACATCTCAGCTAATCACAACCCCTAAGCATTTTGCAGCCAAACTTGTGTTTTAAGCTCCTTGGATAACTAACAGCAGCTAATCATTAAAACAAAGATGCAATGCTGCATGAAGACAGACATCTGTTCTGATTCTAGTTCATTTCTTAAATCTGTGACATTCTGCTTCTAGTTTATTTCATTCAAAAGCAGAGTCCCTGCAATGTGTTTCTACATCCAAACCTCACGAAATTAAGTGAGTCTGGCAGGCTTGCAATGCCTCTCATTGTTCAAGTGATTAGTCTTAAAATTGTAATATTGATCCTTTGTATCCAGAGCAATTTTCGGAATGGTACTGTTCCTCTGAGAACAATATTATGCAAAATAATAGGCTGTGCATGTTCCTCTGCCTCCTGGCATGCTTTCCTCTGCATACTCCTTGCACATTATCTCTCTATACAGCTAATTATAAGCTAAAACCACTTTTAATTTAAGCACTAGAAGACAGATTGTTGTATGGGGACCACTGAATGAGTATGTGGGCCTACCAGCTGCCCAGTCAGCCTGACAATCTATCTATATGCAGTCCCCTCTGGTTCTACAAAGAGGAATCAGACTGCAAATGTATGATTGGCTAGGTCTTTGTTTCTTTGTGGGCGGGAAAAAGTAGGTAGCTTAATTTAAAAGGAAAAAATTGTTCCCCAGATTCAGTACAACAGAAATTTAGAAGTGCTATATTAACTGAGCGAATATAGCAGTCTTCAGCTTTTGACAAGGTCAACTTATTAGACTTCCAGTGTCAAATTAAGTCACTCAAACCTATAGTGTGAGCAGATGCTTCAGTCGACAACATCTTTGCTAGTTCATCAATCCAGAAAAAAACATAATAAAAATTAATCTGGCGTGAGACTTTGTGTTCACTAATTTCCCTATTGTGTGATTTTAAATATGGGTTCCTTCCTCCTCCAGCCTCCTTATGCTGTTCTTCAGAACAATGCATTTGAAACATATGAGACTACACCAAAGATGGTACTTTTGGTAAGGTGCTGAACATCCAGGCAATAATCACCTCAGGATAGTCAATGACCATTATATTCAAATTAAAAGTGTTAGCTCTAATTACAACAGATTATCACAACCTCTATTTTTAGTAACAAAACATTTATTTGGAACAGTTTGCATCAATTAAAATATAGCAAAACATGCAGATTATCTCACCAGAACTCAAGCAAAAACTCTACTCCAAAGATGTAGGTTTTAGGTACAACAGTTCTGTGATTGCTCTTTTTTTGTTTTAGACAACATAATTGGACTTGCTTATAAATAAGGTCGTAGACCTAATCTCCAAATCTTACATTTGCAGATTAGGCTGAATGAGGATGCAATTTCCTGTGCTGATTGTTTCAGTATATTTTAGAATTTATTTGT
Source organism: Pogona vitticeps (assembly GCF_051106095.1). NCBI lineage: Eukaryota > Metazoa > Chordata > Lepidosauria > Squamata > Agamidae > Pogona > Pogona vitticeps. The sequence goes on along the minus strand of NC_135784.1, from coordinate 71,571,278 downwards.
CTTCTTCCCTATTTATCTTGCTACAGTGGGGTCTTGACTTGAGAACTTAATCCGTATTGGAAGGCGGTTCTCAAGTCAAAAAGTTCTCAGGTCAAATCTGCATTTCCCATAGGAATGCATTGAAAACCATTTGATCCGTATCTGCTCTTTTCCGTCCATAGAAACTAATGGGAAGCTGCTATTCTGCCTTCGACAACTAGAGGCGGATATTTTGTTTCTTTTTTTCTTAGGTCAAGAAAGGCTCAGGGAAGGCAGGGAAAATACAGTCCAGGCAGTACAGTACCAGGCAGTCCGAAGACTGTCTCCCAATCCACTCTCTAAACGCTGGGAGGAGTGAGGAAGCAGACAGGCACCCTTTTTACTGGCCAACAGTTAACTGAAAGTTCAAATTTTGCACTTTCCCTGCCTCCCACGTGGGTTTTTTTCAGTTCTTAACTCAAATCTAAGTACTTAAGTCAAGTCAATATTTTCCTATGAGAGCGGTTCTTAAGTCAAAATGTTCTTAACTCAAGCCGTTCTTAAGTCAAGACCCCACTGTATATGGAAGAGTATAGGTTTTAAAATAAATAAATAAGCACACACACATTCTCGTTTTACAATTAAAAGAACACATTAAGTAAATGTCACAATTAAAATATATCTCCTACAACTGCCTAAAATGTGAATCTGCTTCCAAGAAACATTCATGTTTGTGTTTTGTCAGGTTTTGTCATAATTTCTTAATTCAGGTCATCTAATTCCAATTTATTTTCTATAAAGCAGTGTTCCTTCATGATCTAAAAACCAAAAAAGGGCAGAGGGAATATAACAACACTAAGGCCAGCTGGAATAAAAACAATTCTTTTGAAACATGTTGTGGTATTTTGTCTAGTAGTATACCTATGAAAATAGCACACATTGAGAAGCATACATAGCAAACAATATAGAAACTTATTGATGTTAAACACACAAAACAAAATGGTTTGTGTCCCTATGTCTTTTGTACACTTATTCCAATCAAACTGACTGCATTCAGTCTTCTTATGTATGTCTAAAATTCACACAGCGTCCCACATGTAAAAACTGATAAATCAAAAGTAGACATGCTCCACTATCAACAGACTTTCTCCACATGAATGATGAACCTAATTTTCCAAGTCCTGAGTCTGGCAGAGAGCATAGCATTCCCACTTCAGATTTTTTGTTCTGTGGATGAGTCAGAGTCAGCTCATGGACCAGAATAGGGGTTTACCTCCCTTCAGAATTTCAAGGGGACACCTCCATGCCCCAATCACAAGCCATCCCTGGTAGAAGAGCAACAGGAGTGATAATGAAGGGCATAGGGTTAAAATGCTCCCCTCTATGTGTGAACTTTATGTGCAGATATGAATGACTGTACAGGGCAAATGAATTCTAGCACTAAATTAATCTGGGATGGCACGTCTGCATAGGAATCAGCACTCATATCCACCTGCAAGACTTCTCAGTATTCATTGCTTTGGGACCAGACGTCTGACCTAGTAATAAATAGTACAGTATCATCAAATATTAGAACACTATGGAAGATCTGGATTATACATTTAAGAAAACATAAAATCTGTACAGCTAACACTAAATTCTGTTCATATCCCTTAATGTTCAAGGCACTAAATATTCAAAAGTCTAATTCCGTTTAATAGGGGCACAGGAATTCAAGCTAAAGTTATTTACTACGACACATTTGTTTTTATTTTTTTAAATTTAACACTGGCCCTAAAATTAAATGTCGAAACTTATTTTTAATTAGCTTACTGAATTTAGCGCTTTGGGAATTCTCCAAGCTACTTGGAAACCAAAAGTGTAATATTGTCTAAAATCACCAAGATGAAGTACAAACCAGAAACACAGCTTGTCACAACTTGTTCAGCTTATTCATTTAACTTCATTACAATTAATAAGCTGGCTAGGAATAAAACAAAAAGGTTTTATTATTAAGCAGCTTAATATAGGTGCATGAAATAAGCTCTGTAATCGGATACAGCTTAATGAATATTTCAAATTAAATGGCCTTGAAGAACATCATGGCATTGCTACTTAAATTTCCACTTCATCCAAATCCAAAACATGTTCCAAGGATGTAATTTCCAAGGATGCCAGCATTCATTCTAAACATCTCGGGTGCTCTATTCAGGTATTACATACATAAACAGAATTGACACACATAGAGGGGAGGAACCTAGCCTCTTTCCACTTCAATGCTGCTTTCTCCATGTGGAAAGCCAAATATATCTACAGAGGTTTCCACTCATGCGTACAGCCTATGCAGCTGTGTTGCTTGACATGCAGATTAAGTGATGGCCAAGAAGGGAAAAGACACATGCCCCCCTTTAGGTGTAGGATTCTACTTGTGTAAGAAATGTTTGAATAGGGCAGACTCTAAAGAAATAATTACTACCATATTGAATGTTAGGGTTTTGGGGGACTATTTTACCTATAAACTATGGAAAGGGGACCTGGAAGAAAACTGCTGGAAGCCATTGAAGCAGTTAAAAACAACAACAACACAAGAGACCTTTTTAATCTCATTGCCTATGTGCTTAATTCCACATTAAAAATATATCTCTTTCCCCATTTTTTACACGAATAATTACATATGGCTTCATCTTCGCATCAAATTTGGTTTCAGGTAGGTTTACCTAGCTTTCAACAGCTATATTGTGACATGTGACATTCTCTCTCTTCTCCTCTGTTTCTTCCTACAAAGCATTGCTCAATTGCACACATACTTGTTAGACCTTTCAGTGAAGGACAAACTGGATTTTTCCAAGTGAAAGCTTCAAGATTCATAAATATTTCATTAAGACTATAACAAATTGGCTTAACACTGTGGGGGGGGGGATCATGATGGGGACTCATCTGGTAGATAGGTAATGTGCAGATAGGGACCATCTGGGTTTTGAACTTTCTAGCTGACCCGTGGCTGGACAATGTTTGTTGTCTTAATTGTTTAATTAGCAAGATCTGTACTGAAAGAAGCAAGAGCCACATACCAGAGAGAGAGAGAGAGAGAGAGAGAGAGAGAGAAGAAAAGACTTGAGATCATGCCATGTACTTTATTCTTTTTCGTTTTCAAGACATAAACACGCAATCTAGAGTTGTGTGTAAGTGATTGGACGTAGCAGTTGATTACACCAAGTCTTTCCAAGCAATTGAGATGCACCAAAAGCACTTCACCATCAAATGCCCCTGATATGGAACTCACTCAACAGAAAAGTAATGGTTTGAGCAAATATTTGTATGTTCTAATGCCAAGAAGAAAATTATGAGCAGTTTATTATTAGGGAAATAATTGCTAAAACAATACTAGCATTTTATCATAACCCTAAAATTACTTATGATCAAATTGGCAAGGCATGTCATATACTTAAAAATGTTAAAGAAACATCTACCTGAAATTTTATTTAAACAAGATAGCAATACAATCGAAGCACTGCTTCAGTCAAAGTGACCAAAGTACTGCACAATTTAAAATTATGGATATACATGAAATATTTTAAAAATTAAAATGTTAAAATAATTAGACTATTTTTGACCAGAAGCAGACTACTTCAATAGCATTTGCCCTTTGCTGGATCTTCTTTTGTACTCATAATGGGGCATGAATTGCATGAACATAAGTGCTGCATTTATTTAATTTCTTCACAGTCATAGAAAATTTGTTCCATGTCCAAGTAGCCTCATTTTACTTGGCTATACCTTGATCTTCCTGCTTCACTTTGAAGTCTATTAAGTGACTTCCAAATGGTAGAACTATTTCCTGGTGGAAGACACTCTTCCCCATTCATCCATTCAGAAAGGTTTGTGTTTTTTGCTCTCCATAGGTTTAGCCTAGCCTCTTCTGTTTTAATATTTAGAGCTTGAGATGTGTGCAGAAAACCTTTCCTTGATTTCAGCTGCCACCTAGCAGGTTGGTGCTATATTACTTTATTTCATTCATTATTTGTTACCATCAGACTGCAACGTACTCCTGGAGGGGCAATGGCAGCAAAATAATACACTTTTTCAACGGGGATAGGTTTCAGGCAGCCAGTAATAATCCTGCATGATTCATTAAGAGATACATCAACTTGTTCAGCATGTGCTGATTTATACCATGTGACACTAGCATATTGTGCTATGGAGTAGCACAGGGACAAAACTGTTGTTCTTATTGTATGTGGATGTGCTCCCCAATTTGACTCAGGCAGTTTCCTAAGTATGTTATTTTTGGCAGCAACTTTCTGTTCAGACAGTGGTTTTTTTTTTGTAGCTCAAGGTTTGATCCTGAGTGACGCCCAAATAGTTTTTTAGAGCACTGAAGTGATAAATATAATGTTAGTTACTATGGATAATAGTTCTATCCAAATTAGTTTTAGATATTAAATATATTCAACATTTAAATTATAAATAATGCATGAAGTTTGCATTAGCTTGATGTCTTTCTTTGAAAGGGAGAACCTATGTATGTAAAAGATCACCTTATGTACATAAGACTTAAACTGTAATATTTGACAAGCTCCCCATAGGAGCTTGCCTGAATCTTATGATCTTTAGGAGAAGCCTTTCTGCATCACCACCTTCACAGGAATGTTTGGTGGGAACACAAAAGAAGGCTTTCTCAGTGGTCCTGAGCTATGAAACCCTATCCTGCTGAAAATTACGCTGGCCCCCTCCCTACTATGCTTCTATCAGCAAGCAACAACATTTTTATTTTAATGGCCACTGAGTGACTGATAAAAACGGAACTTTTAATGAGAAACATCACTATTTTGTTTTGTTGTTTTGAAATGTTTTAAAATGTTATTTAATATTTATTTCAATATGTTAATCTGTTTAATACTGGCCAGAATCCATGCATTTAAAAAAAAAAAAACCACAAAGTCACAGCAGCTGATTGAACTTCATTACACAGTACAGTATGGTCTGTGTGCTTCAGTGTAATAGGCATATGACTAGATCATCAGTTAGCTTCAATGAACCACCACAACTATTTTTGTTTATTTGTTTTGCTGAGAATAATTATGTGTGCTATCAAGTTGACTCTTTCCAGGGCTTTCTACGTAGAGGAGCACTTAGAAGTGGTTTACCATTCCCTTCTTCTGGGAGCATTTCCTGGACCATGTAGCTTTCCTAAGGATGCACAGGCTGGCTCTTTTCCTGGGAGTCTCAGTGGGGGATTGAACTCTTGACCTCTGACTGCAGCTAGGTACCCAACTCACTGAACTATCCAGCCATCTTTTTTAAAAAAATCTGACCTCTAGTTTAATCCAGTACTTCACTTGTTTTAACTGTACTATATGTTTTTAAAAGAAACACTGAAAAGCCAGTTTGGGTCTTCCAAGGATGATCTGTGGGATATTAAATTAACAGATGAATGAAGACTTTACTCAAGCCAACTTCCATTTGGCAGTATTGTATTATAAGCAGATCATGCTGCTATGTGAGTAGTATGTTACTGTAATACCAGAGAAGTATCTCTTGATCCAACACTAATTGTCAGAGCTGGGAATATACCTTGTTGATTCTCAAAAAGGATTTTACTGACTCTTCCTCATTTCAAAGACAATTATAATATATACAGTTACATTTACCCAGTACTGTATTTATTCATAGGGTCACCATGAGTCAGAGATGATTTGATGGCATGTAACATCAACAAATTATATATTATAAATACTCTTAACTTTCAAGATTTAGATAGCTTTAGGGCTGATATATATGTTCCAAATGAAAAATAAGGTTGTTTTATTTAAATATACTGGGTTGACCTTTTTTTTTTTTTTGCAAAGTTGTGAATATGTTAACTCAGAAGGAAACATCTCAGAGCTCAAAGGGATTTACTCCTTGATAAGTCTATTTAGGAACAGAGCTCATCTCTTCAAAGAAATGGAGCAGACACTGTCTATTCCTAGAATTTAAAATGTTCTTTCTGCATGTCCAATAGTAGCAATGGAATAATAAGATGATGTATACAACACACCTTTTATAAGAAACCCTGTACATTTACCACTCTTTTAAAGCAGAAATGGAAGTCACAGTAGCAATTTTATATACTAATATTAAAACACAAAAAAACATCATCACACTGTGTACCACAAACATCTAGAAGAGTAGCTGTACTGGTCTGTAGTCATGCTGTACCATATGAAAGAGGGTCTTGTGAAAACAAGTGTCATTTGGTATAGGCTTTGTGGGAAAGGACCCACTTCTTCCAATCATTTTGAAGAAGTGGGCTACAGTCCACAAAAGACTATGCCAAATAAAATTTCTTAGCATTTAAGGAAAGTAAAATGCTTTTGGAAGGCTGCTAATATTGAAAACCTACTTTATATCATATTCTACATCACAAAATACGTACTTTTTACATTGCAACACATTTTTTTACTTTACTGGATACAAATAATGTAAACAAGATCCATCCATACTTACCATATATTTAAAAGCCAGTGTCCTCAAAAATTCCCCTCATTCAAGATGTCTAAATAAATGAATTCAATTTCATCTACATAAAGTCTTGTACATTTGCTCAGACCAGAGCTACTTAATCATATACTTGTTTTAACAACTGTCATGTAGAAAAATGTCTCTAATCGTGGTTTCTCATACTCATTAGAGCAAATGCTAAGCAATACAACCACCTTGCTTCAGCAGAAGTCCAGATACTGGAAGAGAAGAAATGCTACAAAGCAGTTAAAAACCAGAAATGTAATGATGCTCAGCATTTATGCCTTTGTCCCCAGGACAGATCCATGAAGAATAGTTAGATTGTGTAGACTTCCTATGTTGTTGTAAATACTGCTGGCTGAATAAACATTAGTATGCTAACTAAAAAGGCTTTTTTTTGTTTCAAACAAGCACTCCTACATGAAGAAGCTCTGCGCAAAGGCGTTGTATAAATAAATAATAGCACTGTTTCTTTTAGGTTCTCTAGCTAGACTAGATTGGATTTCTAATGTCTAGTGTTTCACTACATAATGCCAGTTCTTTGTTCCATGAAAGCACAGATCTTCAGCATAGTTTAAGACCAAAGGCTCGTAGCATACACTATGCTCAGTTGAGAAAAACACACAACAGGCATTAATCCAATTCAATTAAACACGAGACTCTAGGTATATGCTGAACATTCATTGCGGGAACAGACAGTGCTGATTTGTGGTTTGCTTTTCTCTTAAGGGCTAGGGGACTTTCATCCAACAAGAGGTTGACCAATGTTTCCTAGGCACATTAGGGCTGATGACTCTCCAGTGCAATGGGTGATATTTTAATTTGCTACACTGCAGTAATTTAAAACAAGTAGCATAGTAATTTGCTGCACTGCAGAACGTTGTACTGGGAAACTGACAGACCAAGTTTGCTCCCCAAAGATGTTCCTGTGCCAATCATCTGTAGATATAACAAAGCTTTCTGATAAAGCAAGGAGTCAAGAACACCACTCCTTCTTACAGAACCAGACAGCTTTGCAGAGGTCATGAAGCCCGTTGGCAACTTCAGCATTAAGTGCCTTTATTTCAATCCCAAAACAGTGTAGTTTATTTGCTTTTGTATATGGTTGTAAAACCACAGTCATCATAGTTATACCCTTGGCTTACTTTTTGATTCAATACCTCATTGTGGAAGATGTCTGATACAGTAAGGATACAAAACTTATTTAGGCTATTCTAATCCTGAAATAACCTAAGGGCTAGGCTCTCACTCACTCCTGCTGTTTTTCATGTGTTGCTCTTCATTCAAGGAGTCAATGTGGCTTACAAAGCTTGGGGCGGAGGGAGAACGACAACAACATATGTTAAAATATTAAAAATGCAATAAAGCAGGTAACCATTAAAAGACCATTGTATTTGAAAATATTAGTTAAAAAAGCACACCTCAGAAAATAGTTTAAATACCACTTTTTTCATGCCTGATAAACAGTCAACATCCTGCCTAAACACAAAGGGTTTTGCCTGCCTCCTCTATCTGTGAAGGCTCACTGGCATTTAAACTCATTCAGGTTTAAGTGTTGGTGAGTTCCACTGGTAGAGTATAAACACTCTAGCCAGGATGAGTAAGCCATAGAGCTACAGACAGGACCACCAACCTTGGTGTCTTTGTACATGCTAGAAAGAATGGCAATTTTGGGGCTCACTTCAAATTTTGCTAAAATTCCACAGAGTGATTAATTTCTCTTATCTCTAGTTGCTTGATCATTATCCTTTCTGTTTTTTAAAGTTAGGTTTCTTCAAAGGTTTTGCTTTGTCTTTTATGTAGCAGATACAATTTGCTTCAACTATTACCAGGACACTAGGGAGTTGCTAGCTTTCTGTTTGTTTGTGGGGGGAAAAATTAAACAGAAAATGCAGCATAACTCATATAAGAGTACGGAAACAAGATGGAAAAAGTTCATACAGAAAGGGAGAAAGCACCATGACAACTCACATATTGAAGGAACAAATGTTTTACTTTTTCCAGATGTGTGGAACATTGAAAGAAAACCATAGACTCTTTTCTTCCATTCCCTACAAATGGAACTTTAAGATGCAAGCATAAAGCTATGTAAACCCTGCAATTTTATTCCCTGTGGGTTGTGGATCTGCTGACTAAGACCATTCCAATCTACATTCCTAACCACTAATCCAAATCTTGGGAATAAACTACTTCAGGGCACACTATTAAAAACATTTGTAATGCAAGACCCAATTGACCGTGTCCTTGTCCTGCGTATAGCATATATAATTCTGTTTTTGTACTTGCATGGCTGTACAGCTCTGGAATCCTCAGCACAATAAAGGTACAGTGGTGCCTCGCTTAACAATTTTAATTGGTTAAAAAAATCGCTATGTGAAAACATCGTTAAGTGAAACACCATTTCCCATAGAGATGCATTGAAAACCGGATAATCCGTTCCAATTGGAACGGATTACCGTCCTTAAGCGAAAATCACCATAGGAAAAAAGTTAAGCGAAATGCGGTTCCCCAATTGAAACGCATTGAAGCCTTTTCAATGCATTTCAATGGGGGAGAAAAAATTCACAAAAAAATTCAAAAAGCCAAATTAATTTAACAAAGGTTTTATTAGGGGCACTAACGATTCCAAGCATTTTAAACATTTTTAAACATTTTAGAATATTTTAAAAATAGCAAAAACGGGGCTGCCAAAAAATCGTTAAGTGAAACAAGGGGACCAAAAACCTAGTCATTATGCGAAGCATGGTCCCGAAATCGTTAAGCGAAAATCACCCATAGGGAAAATCGTTAAACGAAGTGCAAGATCGCTCCGAAAAAGCCATTGTTAAGCGAATTGTACACCCTGACAGGCATAAAAGAAACTACTGTTGAATCAATTGGAAGAATCAGGAATGTTTTATCAGACTACAGAAGGTAAAGTGCAATGTACACAAGGCCCTTCTGTGACCAAGGATTTCAGTGACACTAAAATCAAGTCTTTGTAGGAGCACTGCCTTTGAATTCAGGAAAGAAATGAACTTTTTGTTCCCACATCCCTGAACATACCTTACAAACTGGATATGTAGCAAATTCATTACTGTAGTTTGATGATCGGGGGGGGGGGGGCGGACACATATTATAGCTTCCCTCCTTTTAAAGAAGTACACAGCTTGCAGGGAGGGGGGTAACTTCTTAACAGGGAAGTGCTACTGGGAGTGAAGATGGTAGTGGTGAGAAAGGAGATCTAATTTACATACAACACTCTTTTCTGAAACCAGTAAACATGGGTCTGCTCCTTTTCTTTCACAAAGTTTGGCCCACTGGTCTCCAGTTGTGACCCTAAATATCAGGGAATTGGATATGGTTGACCTAGCCATCCCATATTCTGGTCACTGCTTTGTTTTGGGGCCTAGTTCCAGACTAATTTAGATCTCTTCTTCCTCAGATGGTAGATTGCAAACAAGGACTGTAAACTGATTAACACATTTCTGTTCTCATGGGGTGGGTGACTGATATTAGATTAATGAGATAAACACACAGCTGTAACACTACAACAATGACTAGCTTTTTTTAAAAAAAAAGGTAGCTGTCTTTGTCTGAGGACGTGGACTTGTCCATCATGAAAGCTCAGTACAGCAGTTAGTTTATAAGGTGCTACAACATTTTTGACCTTTTCTTTTTCTTATGTCTTTGGCCTGATATACTATCACAATTTTAAAGAGTCAATAAAGTTAACTACTGTACTACATATAGCACTATCATTTTGAACCCTTTGTCAACACTTACAAAGGTAAGTTGTGTTTTACTTGTGGTACAGTTGAATAAACAGTGTGTTTCCTGCCCTATCTTTTAGGCCACCACTTGTACAGGGTTTTCTAATCAAACCTTTTCCCCCTGAAGCTAATGTATTGCTATGTACATGAAATGCCATCCTGAATTCATTCATAGTTTACAGATTTGCTGTATTTCAGATATTTATTTTATTTTATTTCAGATGTTCTATTTTTTCTCCAGGCACATTACTCAGCTTGACTTAGACATTAGGCAATCTAAAGCTCTATAGGCCAATGCTTGTAGAAAACTAAGAAACAGTTTGCCACCCAGTGTTTTCACCATTTTTGTATCTCAGATGAACTGACTGTGGGCCTTTGCAAAAAATGCTACATGAGGAAAGTGATAAAAGGGATGGGCTACAGGGTTGTATTTTAAACCCTTTGGCAGGAAATATACACACCAGAAGAAGGCAATCATCAATCAGACCACTCTAGTTACCTTCCTGTTTTGTTTTCTCAGAAACACCTCTAGCAGTATTCAGTTGAACTACATTACCTATAAACAGTTGATGTGGGAAAGGTTTGTTTGCTTAGCTGTAATCAAATATTTTAAATAGTTAAACTTGAGGGGGGGAGAGTAGTTCTGTAGCTTCATCACCTCCAGTGTCAGTCTTCTCACACAGAGAGCAATGGATCTCTGAGCATGGGGACTCTGAATGCTTGAAAAATTAGAATTCAAAACCTCATGCAAAGCCTCCATGCTCTCTGCTTCACATTGTTGCTCTCCAAGTGAAGAAAGGAACACGGAAGTAAATAGGAGTAAGTACTCTTGCCTCCTTTCATGCTTTTTTATAATACTTGAACAGAGCTCTTGCAATTTGGATACATGGATGTCTCAAAACTCAGAATTAAGCTGGCAAATCTGACAGGTAAGCAACCTTGAGAGTGGACTGTGAATGTACTTGCATAAGAAAAAGTTAACTCTGCAGCTAGGTCCCAGAAAGTTAGGCAGTTTCCAATTGACACTTCAAACTACCATCTCATTCCAAACATTTAAAGAAAAGGTAATTTGGAATGTCCTGTTTGGAACAGCTAACACAAACACTTTAGAAAGCAATAATCTGAAAGTTCAGTCCACAAACGAAGAAACACTGCTTTTTGTAGCAAAGAATACAAACAGATATCTGCCACTCACAACTTCCATCTGACATATCCTGTGTTGTTCTTCTCTGTGACACACTCCTTGCCTTTGTGCATCACTGACAGAATTCAGTGCTTGGTATTTATTTTTAATAAGGGTTACCATCTAACGTCCATACCATCCGTTTGAATATTAGTCATAATTCAAATTGTTTCTAAATAAAATAAGTTAATTTCACGAGTATCCCTTATCGTGTCCCCAAACCATTCTTTATATTTTGGGGAAACTTTACAGTCAAAAAGTCTATAATCTCATTATTATAAAGATCTTCAGGATTTACTGCTTCACCAGACTTTTAAGATTTAAGAAAGAAAAATCTCTTAAGGCTAATGTTAATCCACTTTTATGATTATTAATGAATAGCTGTGAAAGTTCATGTTCCAGACTAGACTGTTTATTTGGCACAGTGAATAATTACATACAGTAGTGTGAAATACTACAATTATTTAGATTATGCATTTCCTTGAGGGAGGTTTGCATAAAAAAAAAATTCAAAACATACCGTCTTGCTATATAAAGAAGTCATTACATGAAACGCACAATGAAATAACTCTGTAAGCAACTGAAAACATACACAATTAGCTGGTGCCCTTCCCCAAACAGACTTCTTTGGAACCTCCAGTGCAGTGCTTGGAACAACATTCTGCAAGCCAAATATAAATTGCATGAATTGCTTTTTCCACAGCAGCCACAGGCTATCTTTGTATTAAAACTGATGGCTTTTAAATGATATGCAATATAAAGGTTTAGCCCATATGCTACAACAGAAAGGCACATCCTGACTGAGCTACCCTTTTACCGTTTTACTCACGTCCTCCAATGTTAACACACAATATTTATGATTTAAAGATATGTATGTGGAAAAATATTAGAAATACCTGTTACAGTACTTAAAATCTAAAAGAGTAAACCATTTTAAGATTTCAAACCTATTTAATGGCAAGAATAATATCCTTTCTCAGCCTTTGCCGCACACTTGTGAGGAGACATTTGAATAGAATATAGCCATACACAAAGTTAGCCCAGAAGGCAGGCATACACATTCAGAATGATACCTGATTGTCCGGACTGAAATGCAATACTTCCACATCAAATTCCACATTGCACTGCCATCTCCCTTCATGACCACCTCAGCAGCGTTGCAAAAACACCACTTATTCCGAAGAACCCAGTCAAACAGCACAGTTCAAATACTAGCCGGAGAGCAAAAGTTAGCCAAGTTCCAGGAGGCAGCCAGACTGTGATTCATGATCTCAAAAAAAGACTCCTCCAAACCTCCACTGCCTTAAACTATGTGCAACTCACAGGGGGAAGCCAGCTTTCACATCTGAGTTCTCAAATTACTGCTTTCTTCACAATTTACATTATTCAATAACAAGGGAGGATTATTCAAGGGCTGTTAAAAGATAATATGTCAGTGTTCCAGATTATCAAATTAAGAAAACATAGTATAGATAGGCTTTACTAGTTTTAAAAACATTTGCCTGTAGGATTCCACAACTTCATTTGCCAGATCTGCAAGTACTTGAAAAACAAATTTTCGTCATACAGTGGAGACTGTATAAACGTCCAGCAGTTGGATTTTTTTAACAAAAAGGGTGCCTTCCCAGTGCCAAAAGAAGTAAATGAGTCATTTTCTAATATGGGGCATGAACGCACAACACAGGAATTACTGTCTAAAAATTCAATTATACATAATATTCTGTCAGTCAGCTAGGACACCCAGGTACACTTATGTAGCTGAAATGCAAATGAATCTGTAAAAGAAGAAAAAAACTGGCATTTATGCATGAGAGGCACACCTTGTACAATATGGGTTGATCTTCTAAGGGTAGACCCACAGGCATGTTATTGAAAATACAGGATTTAATTTGTTTTTAGTGAAGACTGTGTTCTTTTAAAATTCAGCATTAAATTTTTCTCACTGTGCCACCTTAATAAATGTAACAGTGCCCAGATTTTGTTTTATAATATCTCTTATTTAAAAATTGGTTCAATCTCTATCCATCACTTTGCCAAGGCCATCACCAGGCAATGTCAGGAATTTCATTGGAACATCAGTGTTTCTCTTCTCCCATTATACAGTATTGACTTCATGAGGCAACTTAAACTGGGTTCTTCCCAGACAGATTCTTAGGGATGAAAGAGACTAAGATAAAGATTATAATACTACAGTTCTGACAAACAAAGAGGCAAATTCAGATCACTCTGAGAACAAGGATGCTTTTATGCTTTAATTCTTGCCTTGTTTTCCGGTAAACAAAGCACTGTAGATTGAGGTAGGCCAAAACTAGGTTCCTATATTCACACTGATCTTGTGAAGAACAATGCTGTGTGCTGTCCCAGTGCTTTATTCACAACAATGTAGTCATATCTTCGTTCGTTTAGTTGTTTAGTCGTGTCTGACTCTTCATGACCCCATGGACCAGAGCACGCCAGGCCCTCCTATCTTCTACTGCCTCCCGGAGTTGTGTCAAATTCACGTTGGTTGCTTCGCAGACACTGTCCAGCCATCTCATCCTCGGTCGTCCCCTTCTCCTCTTGCCATCACACTTTCTAAGAGGGCTCATATCTAGGGCTCATATCTAAGAGCCCTAAAATCGTGTCTCTTTCCCATGCTATCCCTCACATTCATGCTACTGTAACTGTAAATCTTTCCTCTGCCATTTAAAATCCACATATTAGAAAACATATTCCTCTAACATGCTTAAAAAAAGATCCTATACGTATAAGATTGTGTACAAACATTACAGGAATTATTCCTAATTCACAAAGCACAATATGTACTCTGTGGGTGATTTTGCACAATGTAACCTGGATCAGAGTTAGGGTCTGAAGCTCCCTAGAGACTTTTTTTTACCCTGGAGAAGCTTTTGGATGGGGTGCAGGGGGAGCTTTTAACTGTAAAAAATTGCCACAATTGGTTTTTAATGATGGTCCTGATACTGGGTCACAGCGCTGATATTTTTTACCAATAGAGACTCTCCCCCCAGTCCCATCCTGAGATTCCCAAAGACTATGAGGTAAAAAGGAGCCCTAGGGAGCTTTGGAACCCAAAAGGAAGGGGATAAGAAGCTTTTAATTACTCCAAATTAAATGCTCCCGGTGCCCGATTCAGTTTCCATTGTGCAAAGTTACGTAGCTGAATTTTGTTTTATATGTTCTGAAATAATGTATGTGAAAACTTTGGTATAGTTTAGTGGTTTAGAGGGTGTCAGAGTTCAAATTCCTCCCAAGAGAGTTCGCTGAGATAATTCAGGCTGTGTATGACTGAAGGGGTTAAAGTACCCTATTTTGTGTGTGGCATTCAGTGAACTGCATAGTCTTCTCCTCAGAAACTAAGAATAATTTTGGAAGCATATTCTGACCACCATAATAATCCCATTCCATGTATAAAATTTAACAAATAACACAAATGTTTCTATTTTAATTATTATTAGCAGGACCCTAAATACTTCCCTCATTTCTCCCTCTTTTTGTATACAATAGCTGCAAGAACAGTCCTTCAAAACCTTCAGACTATTTTGTAACTCTTCCTAATAAAAATGTTTGTGCAAATAAATAATAAAGAAAAAATGACAGCGCTAAATCTCAATAACAAGGTAAGTGGGACACATCATACTTTTTCTGAATAAACAGACTTGATTTCATATTTCACAATTTAAAAAGAGCTATAATAATTCTGACGTAAATATGAAGATTTGCTTGTTTCACATATTTCAGAACTGGACAGAATGTATAAAGAAATCTTATTGGATGCTTTCAATCTGTGGTCTGATTCACAGATAATTTTTACAGTCCATTAGTCCAGCAGTGGCCTGAACACAGACTTTGTAGCCAAGGAGCTGGTGGCACTGGCAGGAAACACATCGTCAGGCTGTAGGTGGAACTGTGCACAAAAATCAAATTCTGGTACGAAGCAACAATTCTATATTTGAATAAAAACTTGAGCACAACCATCCCTGATTCAAGCCCAAAATTCCAGTCAATTAAATGCACTATTTTTATGCCAGAACTCAATAAGAGGGAACCTTTCCTGATTTTAAAGTCTACAAGTGAATTGCATATAATTTAGTTGGAGGAATGCTGGGATTGGTGCGTAGATAACTTGAATGGAGACCCACTAAACTGGTGCCTTCTCAGTAATATTGGCTCCATTCGTCAAGCCTGGCCATTAGGGCATCCTGAACATGAAAAGGAGAGCTATGGTCTTCTATTTAGTGGAAGCTTTCTCATTCATTTAAAAAGCATTGTTGTGTTCTTTATATACCATTGATTGCTTGTTCATCCTGATTCGTGTTTCAATCCTGCCTTCTGGTTTTTCCATCCATTCTGACATACTGACGGCTCCTGACTACTATCTTTTATCACAGCTGCTGGCTCACCTAAGACAGAAATGACACCAAGCAATTATCACATTTTGCTCCCTCCTGCTTTAGACAGTTACAGTGCTCAGATTTTGGGACTTCCCCATCTAGGTTCCCTTTTTTACCTATTCCTGTTGTTTTGTTCAGTTCTGGAGAATTCAAAAGATTGCTCATGATAGTATGTTGACCCTAAAAAATTATTACACAACAGCATATTCTGAGTCCCCTTCCCTTTCTTCTTATTTCTATGAGCACAAGAAATACTATAGGAATATATTTTCTCCTCAAATCTCCAGCCTCCTTCCCTTTACGAAGAATCATTCCTGATTAATCTGAAAGAAAATTCTGATAAGCAGAATGCTTCTGTCATTTGATAATGGTGGCAGGCTGACAGATGCAAGAAGACCCAAAGAATAACTTTCATTAACAAACTTGGGTATCTTTCTAGGCACATACCTAGCTTTCCACAGAGCACTGAGCCAGAATAATTCTGCAGTTTCAACAATACTATTTTCCCCTCCATTTTTATGAGTGGCTAAGAGAAATGCAAGGCCAAATGAAAGAAATTATACCCTTCTAATGTAATCAAAATGCAGTACACATATAGATAATTGTGTTTATTTTCAAAAGACAATTGTATTTTCTGGGGTTGGGAAATCTAAATTGTAAAAACGGGTGATAGTTACAGTACCTCTCCTAGAGAAATATCTCCTAATTTCAATTAGAGTTGAAATAATCCTTTCTCACAGAGAATAAACATGTTAAAAACATTTCTGGCCACTTAAGTGCATTCTTTTAGGAAATTGTATTTTTTGAATACAGTGGTGCCCCGCATAGCGACATTAATCCATTCCAGGATTAACGTCGCTATCCGGATTCTTCGCTATGCAGGAGGGGAAAACCCATAGGAACGCATTAAACTCTGTTTAATGCGTTCCTATTGGGGGAAAACTCACCGGTAAGCGAAGAATCCCGATCCGGCCGCCATTTTTGCTGCCTCGGTAAGCGAGGCGTGAAAACGCTGCGGGCGGCCATTTTCCCCCAGCCGGGCAGCGCTTGCTTCGGATGTGGACGCCTCCCCGCAGGTTGCGCCGCCCAGCTGGGGGGAGAAGGTTCAGAGCCCCCGCGGCGGACGCTTCCCCGGAGGTTGCTCTGAAGCCAGGCTTCAGAGCAACCTCCAGCGAAGCGTCCACCGTGGGCGCCCTGAACCTTCGCCGCCTTCTCCCCCTAGCTGGGCAGGGCTCGCCTCTGAGCACTGGTGGTGGACGCTTTCCCTGGAGGTTGCTCTGAAGGCTGCGCCTCCCAGCTGGGCGGCGCTGCCTTCACAGCAACCTCAGCCTCCACCGGCGGTGCTCGGAAGCAAGCCCCGCCTAGCTGCGGGGCTTGCCTCCGAGCACCGGCGGTGGACGCTTTCCCAGAGGTTGCTTTGAAGGCAGCACCTCCCAGCTGGGCGGCGCTGCCTTCAGAGCAACCGCAGCGTCCACCCCGGGGCTCGGAGGCAAGCCCTACCGAGCGCCGGCGGTGGACGCTTCCCTGGAGGTTGCTTTGAAGGCAGCACCACCCAGATGGGCGGCGCTGCCTTCAGAGCAACCTCAGCGTCCACCCCGGGGCTCGGAGGCAAGCCCTACCGAGCGCCGGCGGTGGACGCTTCCCTGGAGGTTGCTTTGAGGGCAGCACCGTCCAGATGGGCGGCGCTGCCTTCAGAGCAACCTCCAGGGAAGCGTCCACCGCTGGTGCTCGGAGGCAAGCACCGCCCACCTGGGGGGAAATGGTGCCTATGGGGAAAAATCGCAAAGCGATTTTTCCCCATAGGGGCCATCGGTATGTGATCGCTTTTGCGATCGCAAAATCCGCATCGGTATGCGGATTCGTCGTTAAACAGTGCACTCGTTATACGAGGCACCACTGTATAAGGAAATTGGTGCATTGTAGAACATCACATCTGTAGGCAATTCAGGCTTTTCTGGGAAGGTTACAGAATAAGACTAAGGTATCAAGTCTACCAACTGTTCATATAAATATCCTAAACATAAGTAAGATGCTCTATAAGAATTCAAGAAAAAATAGTTTTAAGATTTATTTTAGATATACATTTCATTAAGCTTTATTCTAGGCATAGCACAATCTCATTACATTCTTTTATATAAAGTCCCGTTGCTAATAATAGTCTCAACCCAGTCCCCAGTTACCATTTTCCAGTATTTCTGTCAGGATACATTTATCTGCACATGCATTATAGTATTTATTACCATCCTCCTTGGGCTCTTTTTGATTTGGTATGCCATCAGAAAGAACTAAATGTTTCCATTATCTGTCTATTTGTCTGTATGCCCAGTAAATTGTTTAACTAACTTTAAAGGGCCTACACATGCCAGCTAAATGCTTCCATCATCAAAGCTAGAAAAGAAAAAGCTGGCAAGATACCTCATTTGTGAGACTGCTACTAAACACTGGACACATACATTATTCCAAGACTATATAGCAAAATTCACAAGTTCTGCTCAATGATGATGGCGTGCATATCATCATTTTCCTGTCAGGGATACTAGGATTTGTAGATACAGACCAATGCCCAGCACAGAAAGACATTCTGTTGTGAACTGGAGCACCTAAAGATGCACCTGACCTTCTCTCTGCCTTTGTACTAGCCATCAGGCAAGCCTCTGTTTATCCAAATCTTGCTCATGAACAACGTTAGGGAGTTTTTCCTGATATCTGTTTATTTGTTTTATTTATAGGTTGCCTTTCAACCAAAATCTGGCTTCCTTTAGCTTGGGCTCATTTTTACATGTCCTGCACTATAGAATGACTGAGAACAGATCCTTCTCCAGTTATATCCAACAACCTTTCAAGTATTTGACAAATGCTATATCTCTCTTTTCTCGAGAGCCTGCACACTTCTTTCCATTTTTTCTCATAGTGCCCTAATTATCTTTGTTGCTGTCCTCTGAACTTGTTCCAGTTTGTCAGCATCCCTAATAAAGTGTGGAGTCTGGAACTGGATACAGCACTCTAGATGAGGTCTAATCAGTGTCAAATAGAGGAGAGCAGCACTTCACGTGATTTGGATTAGAGATGGACATGAACTGCCAGTTAAACAATTCATAATGATTCATCCTTTGGAAACACAGGTGTTCTGTAGGTGCCCTGGCTTCCTTCCCTGTCTCCTCTGGAGGGTATTTACTCAGAGGACAAAGTGCGGAAGCCTGGAACACTGACTCTGAGTGGGCACTCACTGGAGGAGGTGGAGAAGGGAAGCCAGGGGGCTGTGGAACATCTCTGTGTCTGAAGAACAAACCATTACAAACCGCTGCACCAGCACTTTGTGTCAATCTCTAATTTAATGTACTATATTTTTGTTAATATAAAAGCAAAGCATGCTGCTTATGTACCACCCCATAGCGCTTCAAGCACTCTGTAGGTGGTTTTCTAGTTAATTATGCAGGCTACACATTGCCCCCCCAGCAAGCTGGGTACTCATTTTACCAACCTTGGAAGGATAGAAGGCTGAGTCCACCTTGAGCCGGCTACCTGGGATTGAACCCCAGGTCGTGAGCACAATTTTGGCTGCAATGCAGCAGCTTACCCACTGCACCACAAGGCTCTTCATAGTCTAAAATAGCATTTACATTTTTTGCAGCTCCATTACACTACCTGCTCATATTCAGCTTGTGATGTACAACAATTCCAAGATCCTTCTTGCTCATAGTATTATTGAGCTAAGTGCCCATAATTCTGCAACTGTGTATTACACTTATCCCTGTTAAATTTCATTCTGTTGTTTTTGAGCCCAATGCTCTAGCCTTTCAAGATCTTTCCGAATTTTGTTCCTGTCTTCCAGGGCATTAGCTATTCCATCCAATATTTTGTAATCCACAGATTTTATCAGCATTCTCTGTATACTCTCATCCAAATCATTAATAAAAATACTGAAAAGCATTGGGCCTGGGACTGAACTTTGTGGTACTGTGCCTGTTATCTCCTTCCAATCTGAGAAAGAGCCTTTATTTATTTATTTATTTATTTATTTATTTATTTATTTATTTATTTATTTATTTATTTATTTATTTATTTATTTAATATGCCGCCCACACTACCCAAATGGCTTACAACATTTAAAATACAATAAAAATTCAGAACAATTAAAACGCAATTAATATATATATATATATAAATTGCCACTAGACCCACAGCTAATATTATTTCAAGTAAAAGCCTTCCGGAACAGGAAGCTTTTGACCTGGTGCCGAAATGTCATCCATGTCAGCGCCAGACAAATCTCAGTCGGGAGGGCATTCCATAGTCTGGGGGCAGCTGCCGAAAAGGCCCTTTCTCTACAAGCCATCCCTCTTACCTCCTTGAGGGATGGCTCTTTCAAAAGGGCCCCCTGGCTAGATCTTAACTGCCGGGTAGGTTCATATGGAAGGAGGCGGTCCTTCAGGTATCCAGGGCCCAAGCCGTTTAGGGCTTTATATGTCAAAACAAGAACTTTGAATTGGGCCCGGCCAGCAACTGGTAGCCAATGTAGCTTAACCAGAATCGGCTTGATATGTTCCCTAGCGTCCGCACCACTCACCAGCCGTGCAGCTCGATTCTGGACCCAAATCCCAACCCAGCCAGCCTATCCAGAAGGACACCATGGTCGATGGTGTCGAAAGCCGCTGAGAGGTCCAGGAGTGTCAACAGGGTCACACTCCCACTGTCTCTCTCCCGGCAAAGGTCATCGGCAAAGGCGACCAAGGCAGTCTCTGTGCCAAAACCCGGCCTGAAACCCGATTGAAATGGATCCAGAAAATCCGTTTCATCCAGCAGCACCTGGAATTGCCCAGCCACAACCCGCTCCAACACTTTGCCCAAATAAAGGAGGTTCGCTACTGGTCGATAGCTAGCCACCAGCCTTGGGTCCAGGTTAGGCTTTTTAAGGAGTGGACGAATTACCACCTCTTTCAAGGTGGTAGGGACCACTCCCTCTCTCAAAGAGGCATTCATGGCCTCCTGGATCCAGGTGCGAACCCCCCTGGCTGATCTTCCAATTAGCCAGGATGGGCAAGGGTTGAGCGGAGTGGTGGTAGAACGGACAGATCCAAGTACCCTGTCCACATCCTCAGGTCTCAACAATTGAAACTCATCCATTAATACTTGACTTAAGCACGGCACACTGGACACATCCTCTGATTCTGCAGTAACTGTGGAGTCCAACCCACTGCGAATCTGAGCAATTTCCCCCTCAAAATGGATGGCAAACTCATCACAGCGAGCTGATGAGCAGTCTGGAACCTCCACCAGATTTCCCGGTTGAAGAAGATCCCGGACCACTTGAAACAGCTCTGCTGGACGACATTTTGAGGAAGCAATACGGCTGGAGAAATAGCACTCTCTAAGTATAATTCTGTAACCAACTTGTATCCACCTGATAGTTGTTGTATCCAGTCCATATAGGCTTTTTTTTTTTTTTGTCAGTGGGTACTTTGTCAAAAGCTTTGCTGAAAGCCTTAATATATTATGACTACAGAATTCACAACCTCTGACAGGGAGCTTACCTGATTAAAAAATGAGATAAGATCAGTCTGGGAGAATTAATTCTTGACAAATCTGTGTTAGTTTCTAGTTATCGCTGCATTGTTTTCAAGATGTTTGTAGACTGGGCACTTTATAATCTGCTCCAGAATCTTCCCTGACATTGATGTTAGGCTCATGGCTCAGTAGTTCCTTCTCTTTGACCTTTTTGAAGATAGGGATAACATTAGCCTGCTTAAAATTATCTAGCACTTAATCTGTCCTCCATTTTTTAATTACCCTTATATCAACTGAAAGGTAAATTCTGCCAAACATGGCCCTTCAAATAAATTCCTGATTTTTGTTGCTGATAATTTTCTCCTACAAAAACTGGAGGAAGAAATGAAAGGATTAGCTATCTTAGATTTGATTCTAAGGATGACATCTCGACAATGATCAGATATCCATAGCATCCTTAACTCACCTATTGACCTTTTTATGAACTCTGATAACCATCTGATGAAATCTGAAATTTGGCCTACATGAATCCTGAATGGATTCTAGCTAAGATCTGTTCCTATGGCCACAGCTATTTTGCACAGTTATGCTGAGTTAATTCTTCAATAAAAATGGTTACATCACTTGTTACTTAAGCAGCTGGCAGCATTTCAGGAACAGCCATTAGAATGGGTATAGAAGGGGTTGATTGCCATGTTTCTTCATCAGACAGAAGGCAGCTGTTATAAACATGTGTTTGATGCTGTGTCCTGTAAACACACATAGATACATAGCTGAAGGGGCCTTTCTGCTTCTAAACCATGGTAGCTTGGCTGCTTTTTCGTTAGAGAGGATTTATTCACATAGAAGTTAACTCTTAGGGGTGCATAAAAGAACTCGAGACTCCTAATCCATCAAAAAAACAAACAAAAAACAAGACATATCCTGATAACAGGGGACTTAACAAAAGCCCAAAACCTTGTTTGCCTGCATTAGACATACCCCTGCCTACATTTTAGTTTTACAAGGCATGGAAAGATGATTGAGGCTGAAAAAATATCAAGTGAGCAAAATTCTTTTTCCCCCCATGTTGTTGTTTAGTCCTTAAGTGGTGTCCGACTCTTCGTGACCCCATGGACCAGAGCACCAGGGATTTCATAGTGAATCCCAAATAAGCAGCTGTTATTTCTAACTTCAGACCTATTTATACTGTTAAGATTACAGGTGCTTAATATGCATTTTATCATTGGACAACAAGGCCACAAATGGCAAGATCTACATGTACTGACTGTATTGCGTGGAAAGTTGCTGAAAGCTTTTACATTATTCATGCAGTTGCTCTGTGTTGTTATTTGGAAGTTTGTTTCGGTTGACTGTCTTCCATTATTTTATTATGAGGCTAGATCCCTCTGCAGAATGTATATGGCATGTTATTAAAATCACATGGAACAATAGCGTATGCTATCTCAGCTGCTCAGCAACTGCAGCAAATTTATCTAACACTGTCTTCCTTGGAGAGCTGTACAGCAGGCATTGTGACTCACAGGCCTGCTCTGGATGAAGTCACTGTCAAGTGAAAGCAAACCATTTGTTCCTAACAACCTTGATGGTGAACTCTGTATATAAGTTCAGAACAGATCTCTGTTCATTCTCCCACCCCACCCTTTTGATTTATAACACATTGTCATTGTCTCTTGTGATACACGGCAGTCCCCAAGCAGTGAAGATTATTTATAGTTCGTGATTCAGATGATTCTTCCAATTACCTATAAACATCTACTGGGAAGAAATTTTTACTGAATACAATCATTTACTTGCATGTAAATATATGCACCAGATCAGGCTAAAGAAGGGAAGGTGTTGACTTCTATTTCAAAGAAAATGCATGTATGCAACAGTAAAACGCTACTCTTTTCCTGAATAGTACAGTCACATTTCCTATGTGACTAATTCTTCCCAACTGCTTACTTATTCCACACATAGATAATCTCCAACATCCTTTTATTTCCATAGGAGCTACATTAAGCAATATTTCCTGAATATTATGTTGTCCTTGACCTCCATGTTGATGATGCTGCAATACTGAGCATATGGTTCCATTCTCTCAAAACCCAAACAAAAAGTGGGGTGTATGCTCATTGTTCATTTTTCAAAATGCTGCAGTCACAGTGCTTGCCAAATTTAATAATGTTCAAGATATGGATTCAGAAACATATGTCTCTCTATGAGTGTGCAGTCTCCTTTTTAAATGAAATGAAATTTTACTGAAACAGTTAGATGCAATCATGTTGCTTTTGCTGTTGAAACTACCACTTTGGCACTCTGCATATTGAGAACAGTGCTAGAACTGACAATGTTTCCTGCTATTGTTGTTAGCAACCAACAATGTGCTCTAGTAAAACCAATTAATCTCTTAACACCATTACCAGTCACTGAAACAAAAGATGGATCTAAACAAAAGTGAAAACAGATGATCATAATGACACACATGATCTATAACATCTGTGCCTTCCTTTCAAGCTGCATCCAAATTAAGGCTAATAACTCCCTGAGTGGGGTCTCCATTGTTCAAATATATTGTAAACAAGATGAAGGCAGACAAGAAGCAATGCAGGTCTTAAGGTTCTGTGCAACCAAAACCATTGAAGTTAAACAGTTATTTTCTATGTGACTGAATGGTTTCATTCAAGCAAATTTTGCCATTTCATAAAACCATGATTTATGAAACTGCAAACAGGCACTGGGATAGGTAAGACTTTGGTTCATTTTCATTGTTTGCAAACTAACATTAAGCCAGATTTCCCCAGTCTGACATCATGAGGCTCTCTTACTTCATACAAGCCAGGATCTTTGTCTCAAGGCGAATGCATAAAACGAAAAGGTAAAAAGCAGTAGCGGCCATGCCCTACCATTGCCTGAAACAGGAAGAGATGTGCTGCTGCCACTATCTATCCCAATCTTTCTTATTGTCAGATCACTCCTCAGTCCCTCATTGCAGCTGACACTCTGCTTATTTACCAAGCATGACTACCCCCTTCTGTAAAGAAGCATTAGCTATAGACACAATGCTGCTTTGTGCTGCTGCTAGGGCTTTTAGAGGGAGGCGACTGCAGGCAAACAAGCAACAATTATGACAGTGGCACATGGCTGTGAAGAAGGTGGCCTGGTGGCAGAAACAGGAAATTGAAGCATGGGTTGAAGAGAGAGGTGAAATGCTATCAGGGCCATTGTTGGGCAGGAGTTTAATTTGCTGCTGCTCCTGCTGCGATTCCACTGGCTAAGGTGGCTACTTTAGCCTCATTGTAGGACGGGCACTGGGAAGAGTGACTGAGAAGGTGGTTACATTGCTAAAACAAAACCTGTTTAACTCAGGTTTAGCTTTTTTTTTTAATTGCTAAAAATTGGGTGAATACATGATGCATATGTAAGAACAGATTAATTTGATAAGGAAATGTTTCCTGGAGCAGGAGAGTCTTGTTGTTCTTTTTACTCCTCTCCCAGATGTCCATTTATTTGAATGTGGATATAGCATCCACTCATTTAAATTGACTCCCCCTATGTGAACGCTTCTCTCCACGTTAATCCGCCACTTGCCAGTGCTATTTTTGTATTAAAAGCGGGGGTTTGGGGAAGCCCAGGTGTCAAGCAGCATGCAGGAGTTCCCTGCCACTTGCTTGCTTGCCCAATCTGCTTCCAGTCCGGGAGTGGAGAGATGGATACGGCAAGATTAACCCAAGGAGGTGTCTCTTCACCGCACTGAGTGCAAACCTCAGAACCAGCAGCCGAAAGGCAGGCAAGCAAAACGCTGCCACTGCCGCCTGTCTCTTCTCCCCACCCCCAGCCAGCTTCAGCCTGTGTCTCCTCCACCCTGGCTATGTGTACATATGTTTTGTTTTCATGTTTGCAGTATGTGTTAGCTGCCCGTCACCACCCGGCTCTCTTGCACATGGCAATGCTCACAAGGAACCACTGTGCACATGAAGGCTTTTCTAGCACAGGCTTTCTCAGCTGTTTCATGTTGCATTTACCTCCTCCAGGCACACATACCCAGGGTGCGCATGCACACACACACATGCACACACACACGCACGCACGCACACACACACCCCTCTCTGAATTCCAGCCTTGGTCAGGAGGGAGAGTGCATGTGTCTGGCAAGGATGCCCCTTCAGAAACACCAGATTAAACGTTTGTTTCAAGGGAATGCAAACTGCAGTTCAAATACCACATGACACCATGTGACTCAGAGTCTATTTAAATTTACACCAACACATATTCCAAATTATTACACCTACATTACACAGCTATATTATAGCTGTTTGACATTACTTTAACTGCCACAATTCCATGGCTGTAAGTTATAGCTGTTTGATATTACAGCTATATTTTTTCATAGTTCCTTCTTATGAAATCCTATTATTTGCAGTTTGGCAAGGTACTTAGAACTGCCTGGTAGAAAGCCCTGATCTACAGCAAAGAATTTTATGCACCTCATCAAACTACAAATCCCAGAATACCTTAAGTATGAAAATGAAAGCAGTATCTGCTTTAACTGTGTAGTGTAGATGAACTCCCATAAACAACTATCTCAGCCGACCCGCCATCAGTTGCACTACTTATTTGTGCTAACTGCTGCAAACAGAACAAATGCAGTAAATTGTATGTTGAAGACCTGTTGGGACAGAGTGCATATTACATTCGCTATGGTGATGCAGCAGCAAACTACCTTTGTATATAACGTGCAGAATGTGTTTCTTAGTGAGACCTTAATAAAATCACTGACTTTGTTGCTGTCATATTACACATATCCACAGACTTGCACCATATTCTGGAAATCTACTGGTTTAGTTATGATGGCAGCAATATCCATGGAAACTAGTTTGATGTCATAGCTGAAATGAGTACAGTTTAGCATGGAAATGTAATTTCCAACTGTCGTCTTGTAAAGAATGTAACGACTTCTCAAGACCTTAATGAGTCATTGACTTTGAAAGAATGTTTAAAAAAATTCTTTCCAGAGATGGAAATATGCCAGTTCTCACTTTCTGTGTTATTTTTAATGCACTGTTAAATAACATTTTTCACTTGGACTATTACAAGCTAGCTGTTGAAAGCACATTGTAGAAGTTGCTAAAGGAAAGAACACTTGACTTAGTCATTCTTTACGTAGTCTGTAGTAACATTATATTGTTCAACAGATTAAATAATAGTAATATTCCTAGAACCTCAGAGCTGGAAGGGACCCTATAGATCATTGAGGCCAATCCCTTTTCATGGACACACAGTGGGGAATCCAAATCCCAACCTCTGTCTCAGCAGCCAGATACCTAACTACTGAGCTGTGCATACCATATTGGAAACAAGGGGTGGAGATAAATACATGGCTACAGTTCAGAGATCAGGGAATATGGTGTTGGCTTTGTGGTCAGAAATACTCTGCTGAGAAACATGGTTCTACCTACTGTGGGGAGTGAAAGAATCCTGTCTCTGCAGTTCCACTCATCAGCAGGAATGGTCACCTTCAGTAGTGCATCTGCACCAACACTGTCGTCTACAAAAAAGTCAAAGACAAACTACAATCTGGTAAAGGTAAAGGTAAAGGTTCCCCTTGACAATTTTTTGTCCAGTCGTGTCCGACTCTAGGGGGCGGCGCTCATCCCGCTCTTCAAGCCATAGAGCCAGCGTTTGTCCGAAGACAATCTTTCCGTGGTCACATGGCCAGTGTGATTTAGACACGGAACGCTGTTTACCTTCCCACCGAGATGGTACCTATTTATCTACTCGCATTTGCATGCTTTCGAACCGCTAGGTTGGTGGGAGCTGGGACAAGCAATGGGCGCTCACTCCGTCGCGTGGATTCGATCTTACGACTGCTTGGTCTTCTGACCCTGCAGCATAGGCTTCTGCGGTTTAGCCCACAGCGCCACCACGTCCCCAAAAAAATCCCCGAGAGAGAGCCACTGTTCATTCTCAGAGACTGTGATGCTGATCACAATTCTTGGCCCATTTGTCCAGGCTGTTTTGGCATTGGGAAGATGAATGAAAATGGCCAGCACTTGCTGGAGTTTTGCTGTTACTATGGTCTTTGTGTCAGCCATATGTTCTTTAATACAGTATGAAGCTTCAACGTAGAGTTTCCTGGAGACATCCAAGATCGAAGCATTGGCATCAGCAAGATTTGATCCTCACTAGCCTTCCTAATATTATGATCACACACAGCTATCAGGGTGCTGATTGTGATACTGAAAGCTCCCTGATGTGTAGTAGGGTAAAACTGCGAACAAAGAGATTGTATCACATCAAAAAGGAAGGAAGACCATGTATTGACATCAGCAAAACTTGCGATCAAAGAAAAGTGGAGGAATATGACCAAGTACTTGAGGAAACCCGGCTGATGCAAATGCACCTGAATGATGGGAACATTTCAAAAACACTGTTTATAATGCCACCTTGTCTACATTTGGCAAGGAGACCAAAAAGACAGCAGACTGGTTCGAAGCCCATTCGGAGGGGTTGATGCCAGCCATTGAGGAAAAGAGGAGAGCTCTAGCAACATACAAAGCCAGCCCTAGTGAGTACAACTTGCAGGCTCTTCGAGTTGCTCATAGCAAAGTCTAGCACATTGCCAGGAGATGTCCTAACGATTGTTGGCTTCAGCTCTGCTCTCAGATACAGATAGCAGTGGACACAGGTAACATCAAGGGAACGTATGATGGGATCAAGCAGGCTTTAAATCCAATACAGAAGAAATCTGCTCCTTTGAAATCTGCTACAAGGGTGATCATCCAGGACCCAGCACAACAGATGGATTGCTGGGTGCAGACCTATGAGCTATATTCTAAAAAGAATTTAGTAACCGAAGAGTTATTAAATAACAGAGTGCCTGCCTGTCTTGGAACAGTTGGACAGCGAAACAACTTTAGCAGAAATAAAAGCGGCCTTGGATTCCCTCGCTTCTGGCAAGGCACCTGGGAAGGATAACATCCCTGTTGAAGTGCTGAAGTGCTATAAAGAGATACTGTAATCAACACTGAGCTGTATGAAGTCTTTTGTCTTTGTTGGAGGGAAGGTGGCGTACCACAGGACATGAAGGATGCAAACATCGTCACATTGTATAAGAACGAAGGAGACGGGGCAACTGCAATAACATCTGTGGCATCTCTCTTCTCAGCATTGTAGGGAAGCTGCTTGCTCGTGTTGTGCTAAAGAAACTCCAGGTTCTTGCAGACAGAGTCTATCCAGAATCACAGTATTTCGAGCTAACAGAGCCACCACTGACATAGTATTTTCCCTCAAACAGCTACAGGAGAAATGTAGGGAACTACGACAGCACTCTTTGTGGCCTTCATAGGTCTTACAAAGGCCTTTGAGTTGGTTAGCTTTTTAAAATACTTCCCAAGACTGGATGTCCATCTCAACTCCTTAACATCATCAGGTCCTTTCATGAGAAAATGAAGGGCACAGTAGTTTTTGATGGCTCAACATCAGATCTCTTTGACATCTGAAGTGGAGTAAAACAGGGCTGTGTCCTCGCACCAACCTTGTTTGGGATCTTTTTTGCTGTCATGCTGAAGCATGCTTTCAGAACTGCAACAGAAGGTGTCTATCTCTGGACTAGATCAGATGGAAAGCTCTTTAATCTCTCTAGATTGAGAATGAAGACCAAAGTCCAGCTGAAATGCATGCGCGACTTCCTCACCGATGATGCAGCTGTTGTTGCCCATTCTGCTGAAGACCTCCAACAACTTATGAATCGCTTTAGCAAGGCCTGCCAAGACTTTGGATTAACAATGAGCCCGAAGAAAACACAAGTCATGGGCCAGGGTGTGGACTCACCTCCCTCTATTACCATCTTCACACAAGAATTGTGTACCTTGGCTCAATGATCTCTGACACTCTCTCCCTAGATGTCGAGCTGGAGAATATGGCTTAATAAGAAACTCATGGCATATACTGTACCAAGATCCAGGTCTATAGAGCCTGTGTCCTGAGTACACTCCTGTACTGCAGTGAGTACCGGACTCTTTGTGCATGGCAGGAGAGGAAGCTGAACACGTTCCATATGCGTTGTCTCCGATGCATTTTTGGCATCATCTGGCAAGACAAAGTTCCAAATAGAGTAGTCCTAGAACGAGCTGGAATTTTTAGCATGTATACATTACTGAAACAGCGACGTCTACATTGGCTCGGGTATGTCATGAGAATGGCAGATGGTTGGATTTCCAAAGGTCTCCTGTATGGAGTATTAGTGCAGGGAAAGCGCCCCAGAGGGAGACCACAGCTTGGATACAAGGATATCTGCAAGTCGGATCTGAAGGCCTTAAGGAACGGACCTCAACAGATGGGAAACCTTGATATCTGAGCATTCAGCTTGGAGGCAGGTGGTGAAGCATGGCCTCTCTCAATTTGAAGAGACACTTGTCCTGCAGGCTGAGTCAAAGAGGCAGTCACAAAACCAGCAAAATCAGGGAGCTGGACAGGGGACAGATTGTATTTGTCTTCAGTGTGTAAGGGATTGTCACTCTCGAATTGGCCTTCTCAGCCACACTAGATGCTGTTCTAAGACCTCTATTCAGAGTACGTTACCACAGTCTCTCGAGACTGAAAGATGCCTAATCTAATCTAGCTCTGGCTACAGTTCACCAAGGAAAGTAGTATTCAGAAGTGGCATAGCTTTTTGGTTTTCAAAAGCTGCTAATATCTAGTCATTTGGACTGCTGTAATAATATCATAATATCATAAGCTTAGAACCACAGGACCCTATGGATCATTGATTCCCACCCCTGTCAAGAAGGCACAGTGGTGGAACTGAACTCCCAACTTCTGACTCAGCAGCCAGATGCCTAAACCATTAAGCTATCCAGCAATGATGTTAACTACTTTTGCCACTAAGTATAAAAAGGGAGCAACAGCAGAAAAAGGGATATTGCATGAAGATGCTAGAAGTGATTTTGCATTATCGAGATTCTTACATTATTAAGATATAGAGGGTAATTAAATTTTGCAAATGAAAAGCTGTTATTCTGAAATAACCAACAGCAATGAATGAACTACTTAAGCTACATTGTTTCTTCCAGGTATTTTCCAAGAAAGTTTTGTTATTCTGTAAGGCAGTTAGTCTTTACTCTTTACTCCGGCAGTAGCAATACTGCCATAGTACCTACAAATGACTTATTTTATTTTTGGGAATGGGAGATGGGACCACGAATTAATCAAATTTATTCACAGATCATCACTGCAGACATGGCTGTATTTTACTGTATCTTTGCCAGTTATATCATTTTTCTTTCTTATGATTATATGAACAATGCATCTGACACCCAGGCCCATTACTTATGATTATATCCTACCTTTCAGATATGTGTGCTCTTCTTTCTTTATTCATACATAAACCATGCGAAGTAGATCAAACTGAGTGTGACTGACATAAGGTGACTCAGTGAATCTAAAGGCTCTGTGCAGAGTCATATCCTCCTATTTCAGTACTCAAAATCACTTCACCATGATCTTTTCTACCAAAGTGTTTCTAAACTGGTTCAAGATCTGAGTTCATAATACTGGATAGAGTGTCATGCTGGTCTCATGATTTTCTTCTGTTAGTTTTAAACCACTTGTACATTTAATATATCTTGCTGCCTTTATAGTATAGAATTCATAGCTTTATCTCAGCCAAATATTTAATCCCTTTACAGACTTCTAGTACAAAAGAACAGCAAAAATCTCAGTGGTACTGTCAAACATCCACACACAAAACACTGTTTAAACAAGTGCTACTCAGATTTCCATTTCAGGTCATGTAACTCTCTCCCTCTCTCACACACCCATACACGCCTAACAGCTCTGCACATACCCATACTTCTCTTGCTGGTGTTTAGGTACACTTCCAGGAATATTTAGATCAAGGTTTTGAAAATGCTAATGCTTCTACAACTAAGAATTGGCTAATACATTTTAAAATTAATTATGTGTCAGTACTATCCACTTTTCGCACAACTTTCTGTCACTGTGTCTGAATATTCGTTAAATATGTTCTGTGTTTCCTCAATATCCCATTTTTAATATTAACCTTATAATATATTTCTTTCTTTATTCCATTTACAGCTCTCATATGGAAATCCAGTCCATTTCATTTGGAAGCTACACTCTCAATTTAAGCGGATTGTATCACAATACAATTACATAGTTTAGGAACTACTAAAAAGAATAAATAAAAATGGATACAGAAACATATCTAGCTGAAACAGTAAACACAAGAATGAACTACATATCCTAATTAAAAATGATGTCAAATCTCCTGCAGCACAGTGTTTGGAAATGATGCTTCAAAAAGCAGGTCACATACTTCCTCTTGCAGGTAATCCTAGGGTCAGAAGACTAATAACTATATTAATCTGTTAAAGGATTATGAATGAAAAGGGCATGCTTCCTGGAAAATGGCTTTTTTTTGGGGGGACACCCTGGCATCCCTCTAAAAATATATATGAGGCTATAGTTAGCATTAGTGTGAAACACTTACAGCAAGATTAAAAGAAAAACGTATTATTTTTATAGACTGCAAGTTTTCACAAAAAAATTGTATTGTGAATATTGAACTACATGTTTCTTCATTATGAGGCTGTTCTGAATGGATGAAAGCACTGAAGATTAGATAAAATAACACCAGGGTAAGTGCAGCATACGTGTCAAATTAAATTGCTTATTTTGCTGTTCCATTACTTTGGCAAGAACAATGCATCTGACACCCAGGCCCATTACTTTCGACCATCCCTGACCATTTATCATTTCAGCCTTCTGTCAGAGCTGCTGAGGTGTGCAATAGATTTTGTACCCATAGGAAACAAAACTGTTGTGTTAAAACTTTTTTTCATGTAGGAACATTAATCTATATTATGTAACTATCCTTGACATAAAGGTCCAGTGGAAAATAATAACCAAACTCTGTTCAAGCTGGGTAGAAATGAGCATTAATAGTCCATGCTATTTGGGAGAAATTAAAATCAAGAGTAAATTGGTTTAGTCAATTTTGATTTATTGTTTAGCCAATTTTGATTTAGACAAAATTGTATCAAGAACATAGCATCACCTGATATTTAGGCATGAAAACAGCAATAGTTACTATGGCAAAATGGAACAATAAACAGATTTAAATCCTTTGTAATACGTCTCCGTTAATGTCCTTACCACACCCCTTCTCTCTCCATGCAAATATGCCTTACAGCAAGTGAATGCAGCAGTCTGCAGCCACCCAGTTTCAAAAAGCATTGTAGATTTAATAATTCCTTACCTTTTATAGAAACCATGAAGAGGCTGGAGACACAGAAACTGCCAGTAATCCAAGCAGAAGGCCTTTAACTTCAGCATTTTAAAAGAGTTCAACTGCAGCAAGTAGAACCTTGCCTCTAGTCCTTATAATAAGGGAATATCCCACTTTTGTACAGGAGGAAAAAGACAAAATAGTATTACATTGAGTACCCCTCCCCTTTTCTAAGCAGGCAGCAGTGTGTTTTCTTGGTGCTACCAATGCATTCAAGCTCTTTATCCACATGGTACTGCACCTGCATAGCTACACTGCACTACTTTAATACAAAGAGACAGTAGTACAAAGGCTACAAATTCATTTACCCTTGATCTCAGCTAATCTTCTGAGTTATTCCACATAACCAGCAGTTGTCTTTAAACATAAATCACAAAGAACAAAAATATTTCTATCCCAGGCCATTCCAAAAGCTATTTGGTTAAATATATATACTGTATTCCAGTCAGGATTCTTGAGGGCGACCTCAGAAAACATTCCTACAACATTCTCAGAAAACATTCTCAGAAAAATACAAGTAAATATCCAAGTCACTTGAGTACAAAAGCTTTAAGACTCCAGCAGACATCATATGGAAACTCCATAGTTCTCTAACTAGGCTGAATACAACTTTTTTTTTTTGAGGCGGTTCCTCTAATGTGACTCACATCTGTTCCATTGTCTGCCAGCACCTATGAAAAATGTAGCTTTCCTTGTGACTGGGAGTGGAAGGGAGGTGGGAAATGAAAAGCTTTAAGTGTGGACCCTTCCCACTCTCAAAATAAATTATGCTTATCTTAATCCCAGCACACTTTGCCACTTAGGTTGCCGTGAAGAAAAAAACTAATCATCTGAACCACATGGTGCACAGTGGGGCATGCTCCCAGCTATAAAAGCTAGCAAGATAAAGCCTCCCTGAGATAGGTTGATTCTGGTTGCTATGACAACAGGAACACATTGATAAAATCTAAAATGGAAGACCGATGTCAGGTTCTCATTGGCTCGCTGGGATATAATGCATTTGTAACAAGCAGTGCTCAGACACTCTTAGCAATTTCATCAGTGGAGGATGAATTTTTGAGCAAGGCTAATTAACAGCAGTGCAAAACAGAAGCTAGTACTCATTTAGTTACAGTGGAAACACAAACCATTTTTTATTCTAAGTGGAGTGAGGAAGCAATTAGCAAGGAGATGCTTTGAGAAAAAGGAATGTTAAAATTAGAAGCATTTTCTATTTAAATCCTCTGGGTGAAACAGGGATGATGAAAGCCTCTTTCATTTACCGCCCTTTGAAACCGCAAGCCATTTGGGCCTCTTTATCTTTTAGGAGACAGACTCGTGTGCGCAGTTCCACAATTTTTGGAATTAATGTTCAGTAACAACTTCCTTTGCATACATCTCCGCTGGTGAGAACAAAACTATTCATGGAATAAATGCACACATAATAGTCAATGAACTTATATTTAGACAATATGAAAATTAATAACAAGTGAACTTGCCCTTTGTCAACAGGCTCTTGAATGCTGCCTTATTTTTCATCTTGATCATAATTATATTTAAATATTTAATATCCTGGAAACGCACATTTTAAATATTGGTTTTTTAAAATTTCACTTCATATTCCCTCCACACACAATAGAAAACTTTTACAATCCAGACATTTATTGAGAAATACCTAGGTTTTTAAATAACACTTTTTTTCACAGTCATAGACTTATTTAATAATACAGAGGCAATTATTCTGCTCTGCGCACTTAGAGATTATGATGGAAAATGGAATAAATTAATACAAATTGAGTCTGAGATGCTTTGCAGATCTAGGTAGGAACTGCTGAAAGGACCAGGCCAAAGCGACTGGCATTGAGAGTTGTATAGTTTACAACACTTTGGGAATGTGAGAGATGGCCTGAAACCCATGAAGAACAAAAGATGGCTTACAAAAGCATGAACATGTGATATGCGATATTGTTTCTCATGTAATATTGAGAGTATTCTGCTCTCCATCATACTCCAGGAGGGGGAAAAATCAACTGAACCACTGGAGAAGTGGACAATGAAATGTTCCTTTAATTTTTTAAAAAAAGAAGCCATACATTAAAACTTTTGCTGAGTGACTGTTACAGAAATATTTTTCACCCAACCCCCTCGAAATTTCATTGCAATTTAGATATTATAATAATAATAACAAGAAGAAACAGGAAATGGCCACTGCATATGGAACTCCACTACAAACTTCATTGTTATTTGGGGAACAGGAAACTAGAAATAGTTCTTTGGTCTTGGAGATGAAACAATTAAGAAGCACCTTCTTAAAGCATGAAGACAGCTTTGTCTGTGTAATATGCCATCTATGTGAAACAGGAATTTTGAATAGTGGGCAAGATTATAAAAGCTATCCTCAAGTTACATTACTAACCAAGTCAAAGAAACTAACTCAGATCAAAATAACATGCATTTATTGTGGCCAGGGTACTATAAACCAATGCTCTGCAACTTAAAAAAATGACTACTGTACTACTGTCACAAAAAAGATCAAAGATCATAGTCCTGCATGATCTCTGCTGTGCATGTTCTTGAGGTGGTATTTTATGTTCTGGCTATGTCTTTATACATTGCTGAATTGTGTATGTCTCATGAGATATTACAGATAGAGACACATATTTATCTAGTTGTCTCACGAGCATTCTGTATCCAGTATAGGAGTGCTGGCATAAGATCTGCACCTACCACTTGACCACTGAGACACATATATTACAAAGCATGCAAAACTGAAAATATGACATGAATGACATACTGTTAACTTTTACAAAATTTCTAGTTATGCAAAGCACCTAGCACAGATTCTAAATATGCTGCAGTGCAATAAAAGTAATATTTACGAAAAAAGGAAGCTGTATTTCATCAAGATGAAATGCCATAAACTTCATTTGCTTGAAACAACTAAGTGGCACTTAAAAGGTTTCATGGAGTAAAATTCACTTTATCAAGTGGATTGCTCCGTGAAAGCTTCTCCCAATAAAACCTGTTAATGCTCAATATCCCTGAATACTTTTTATTGTTATTGTTGAATAGTACTTCAGCCTGGAATTGGAGCTACGACTTCCCATGTAATATATGATACATGGAAATGAGCCATATCATTTAGCTCTGGCTCTTTAACACTTGCAGAAACCAAATATGCTTAGACAAACCAGAAAACATTAAGCTTAATCTATGGGTTAAGAAGCTTAGACATTTCCTGCATAGTAGATAATTTACATTAGTAATAGAATGCAAACCTGGGTTGTCCATTTTTGACTCAACAAAAGGTAGTCTACAAATAGTTGTTTTCTACAGTCAAACACGGCTCTCCCTCTTAGCAACTTATTATGATAATGTTGCATTTAAGAGAACCTACTATGTAGTCCCTTGAAGATGTTTTATCAAAGGTAGGTAGTTGTACCAAAAAACAAAACAAAACAAAAAAGAAACAAAAAAACACCAAAACCCACCACCTGCTAAGATATTCATGCCACATCTTGACACAGTTATTTACCACACAAGTAGTTCTGAAGAAAAAGTCAAGCAAATGCATTACTCCAGCAGGAGGTTATAAACCCTAAGAGGATGCATGAATTGAGCCTATAAAGTACTATGAAGCATGCACTATCTGTCATATCATCCACCTATAAAGCTTTGCAGACTGCTTTATTAAACCATAGTTTGCCTTGAGTACTGTAGAAGAGCAGCTAAGCTTCTAGCAGTTAAATTTATCAAAATTATCTTCATATACCTAAATAATGTATGTAACAGCATAATGCAACAGCTGTCATTAGCCATAAGCCACCATGGCCAAATTTACAGGGTCTAGAGTAAAGTTTATTTTTAAACTGATTAATTGGTTGACAATAAAATTTCAGCTGTGGATCCATGTTGATGCATCACTGCATCTACCTCCTTACTACCCTAGACCCTCTGACATGATACATACCAGGGCAATGGCTAACTGCATCTAAAAAGAAATACTGTAAAGTATAAATATAAACCTAGGGTATATTCTAATACCCAGTGTGGTATAGTGGATAGAGTGACAGACTAGGACTCAGGGGGCCTGGGTTTGAATCCCTGCTCAGTCAGGGAAGCTCACTGGGGGAGTGGAACTGGTAAAACCACTCTTTAAATATTTCACTTAACTTGAAAACTCTATTACGGTTGCTAGAAGTCGGTTCTGACTTGATGGCACACAACAAGGGTATGTTTCACTCATGTTTGGCCCTGTCTTGGATTATAAACGATATCTCTATTTACATGTACATATGATAGATGAAGAAAACATATTTATATGGATTAAATGGAGTTTTTCAGGAAAAGTTAAGAAAAGAGAAAGGTAATGAACAGAGCTATAAGATGCTATCAACAGAGTTTGCCATGAAATTACAGAAGATCTATCTGAACAGACCTTTTGTTCCAGGTAAAATGGGGGATTTGGTGACATACATTTGAACAGGAGAGTATCGGAGGGAAATAAATAAACTTCCATTAAGAGCTGAGATGGATAACTCTTGTAAGCACCCCTAGCAGCCACATTCTGGACTTTAATAGGACCAGAAATAGTGAAGCTGGCAATTTCCAAACAAACAAACAAATAAACAAACAAACAAACAAACAAACCCAAAACAAAACCTGGAATTATCTGGATTTCTTGATTTTATTTTACAGGATTTATGACAGTTTTTCCAGTTCTGCTGTCCAGACCTGTCAGTTCTTTTCCAACCTGTCAGTTTAAGTATAACAACCATCACTCGGGGGGGGGGGAGGGGGCTTCAGGAGTGGAAAACCCAGTTTTTATTCCATTCCTTTTTCTGGTACAGAGTGGCTTTGGGAAACCTCACAAAAGAAGCTTCCTTTAAGCATGCTTCCTACAAGTCATGTGTTACCCACCTCTGATTTACAAAATGGTTTACAGAATGGTTGAAGGATGTCCATGGATGTCGTAATTTTATCCTATACCTCTTTCTCCTACCCCCTGCTGCCATTTAACAAGGCAGAGTTGCTTCAGCTAGCTAGGAATCACAGCTTCTTCCATACTCTTGGTAAATGTTACTATAAATGTTTATATTTATCATGTTAAATCACTTCCTAGAGCTGTGTGTGTGAAATAAGATACCTGCTTCCATGGGCCCACTTTGTAAATGTAAGTTATATAATGTGTTGACTGTATCTAGACATTCTGCCTTCACCTGAGCACATGGTTCTTTCATCCCACTCCATCTTCTGTAAGAGGTTCTCCACCTCTCTCCAGATGTTCTAAGAAATGTTCCATACAGAACTCTGGATCTGCAATACTCTTCTTGCTTTAAAAACAAGCAGGGAAAAAGCAAGTTTGCTATCATGTACTGTATTTTAAATCTAGGTATTTAGCGATTAAAATACCAAACAAACAAACCCCGAACTATTCATTCAAACACATTGACAGCTTCCAATTCTGAGTATACTGTACTGTGTTTAAAAGAAAATGCTAATGGGATTTTTGTGAATGAAGGGCTCAACAATCTCAACATACATGCTCTCCATCTTTCTCCTTTTTCTCTTGGAAAATAAACAAGTAAAACACATTAAGTTTCATCTCACGCCCAGCCTGAATATAAAGTAGCTTTTTGAAAAGGATTATCCTGCTACTTTCTTTGTCTTCAAATTCAGTTTTAAACTGCATAGTAACTTTTGGACACGGCTCAGCTTCCAAACCATGGTGTTCACTGAGCTGCATTCAGCTGTTGTATATTTCATTTATGGAATCCAGTGGTCGACTGCAAACGAGAGTAGAGTACTCCAAAAGGCCATTAAGAAGAAGCTATGAATAGGCTGAAAAAGTGTAGTGCATCTCCTCTTAAAGAATGGTTGCCTTAGCAATCAGTGATGCAGAAGCAAGCCTTTGGTAAAATACATTGCTGGTGAGAATATTGCATGAACTAAATGCAACATTAGCCTAGCTTATAACTAGTTTATTCTGGCTCACATGCTATTTTTCAGGAAAGATAATATCTTTACAAATTTTACATACAATGCATATTCAGATATCATGAGGACATCAGCAATATGGATAGAGATATATCATGCACAGATATATGATGCACACATACAGTACATACTGTATATTGTTACAACTGTTTACATAAGAGGCAAAGTCAAATGTTCAGTTTTAGAGATAGGTGTAATGGATAGATATATAGGAAACAGACATAGTACTATTCATATTTAAGTGTAACAACATAGGTACCATCTGTTCAAATGCTTGCCCAAACATTTTTGTCATTTTGGGTTTTGTCAGCCAACTCTTTCTCAAGGTATTGGTACACACCTTTAAAGAAAACATAACCTTGAGTATTCCTACAACACAATGAGCAACCATTCTGGTAATAATGAGGGAGCAAATATATGCTCACTATGTTTGGATCAAACTTCCCATAAATTATACTGTATTCTGTTCATATGATGCTGCTGTTAGAACAAGGGAGGGAGAATAATTTGACTTTCTACTTATTTTTCCCCCTCCAGACCCCTG
Organism: Pogona vitticeps; assembly: GCF_051106095.1. Lineage (NCBI taxonomy): Eukaryota > Metazoa > Chordata > Lepidosauria > Squamata > Agamidae > Pogona > Pogona vitticeps. The sequence goes on along the minus strand of NC_135784.1, from coordinate 71,532,190 downwards.
CAATGCTGCTTTGTACTCTTGAAAAGGTATGGGGAGTAGCACTGGTGGAACTGACAAAAATATCCTCCTCATGTCCTCCAAAGAGAGTTTCTACTGTTTTCTATGTCACTAAAACAGAAGGAGCTTCTGTATTCATGAGAGGGAAGGTCTGGGTATGATCAACAGAATAAGAACTAAAAATAGCTATGAAAAATAATCCAAGAAAGCAATTTGGGAAAGAAAGTGAGTGTTTGTGTTTGAGCTAACCAAAAGAGGTTCTCTGGAACTCTCAATATTTTACAAAGTTCAAGGTTATCAAAACAAACACCTTAAACCATTTAAAGAAATACATATAACCAGCTTATGTGGATGAGAAATAGGACTTTATATTTAATGTAACGTCCTAAAAACACAAATGTAAAACAAACTTGGGCAGTGCACACTAACTTAAACACTTTTAAATCTTGCCCTTCTCCACTCATATCACTACACGGAAATGTGTAGAAATACAATATATATTGAAGTAGTATAGTCAAATTTCTAGTGGATCTGGATCTGAATAAATCAGTCATGTGGTGAACCAGTGCAGCACAGGTAGATTGGAATTCACTGTTTTTAGGATATTTTCAGGAAACTGTTGTGTCATATTCCAGACAGAATGAATCAGGTTAGCAGAATGCACACAAGTGACATTTTGTGTTAAATAAACCCTTTTGCAATTTATTTATTTCTATTTTATCTTTGCACTTGATTCAGTGCCTTGTTACTAATTATTATTACTAGAAAGAGAGCCAGGTTCCTATCAAATGCATCATAACATCTCACAGTTAGCATACTCGGAGAACAACCCTGACATGGAATACAACAGCTACTACCAAAGTGAACAATTGTTGAAATCTCCAGCCTCAGTCCCATTTGATGTTGTTCCAAATCCTCCACATGGATAAAAGAAGAAACCTCTTCTCGTTAAAAACTGTCTGAATATAAGGCAAATAGTTCAGCCTATGCTCTACGTTATGACATACTATTATCAGGAATCTAGCAAGGTAGTAGAGTACAGAGACAAGTATTGCTTGTCTGAAAGAAAGCCACTTGATTCAACCAGTACAGCCTGTGGACAAAAAGCAGCAATATATCATATTTTATAGGTCACTGTGTGATGGATTTTTAAAAAAATTGACAATGATTGCACAGACACCTTCTTCTAAGATTGTGCACGCAAATGTTTCCTGTCTCATCTTCAACTTTGAGAACACCAAGCCCAAAGAGGTATTCATCACACATGACAAACGACGCCAATGAACTCTACTAAAAATACATTGTATGTTATGAGTGATATTTCACATGTAATTTGCAAAATTATATATTCCACTTCAAATGCATCTTGTGCTAATCTGTTTGATGATATCACACATAGTCAAGGCAGGATATTTTTCAGGAATAACCAATATAAATTAATGCCTTTATTTTGAAATAAAACTGCGTTATTCAGTATGCTTTCCTTTGTAGGAAACTGAAAACCAGCTGCATTCAGTTTTGGACAACTTCCTCCTGGTAGTGCTCTATAAAAACTCTGGCTTTTTTTGAATTGAAACTCCATGACCTTCAGCTATGGGGTGTGTATGTATGTATGTATGTACATACGTACGTACGTACGTACGTGTGTGTGTGTGTGTGTGTGTGTGTGTGTGTGTGTGTAAGGCATGCTGGGGGCTGCAGAGAAAAACATTGGCTGAAGATCAACAGTTAGAATTAAGTTGGGCCACTGAAACAATGGGAAATTGGTGAGTCAACTATATCAGTTCCACTGATATAATAGGCCTACTGTAGTTGCAACTAATTATTGGATTCTGCCCATTGGATACAATACACTGGCATGGCTTCAAACTTATGTTTAGTATAGTTTTATTGGTGCTGAAGGCAAAGGGGTTGGGCAGCAGTTTTCTCCAACTTCCTCTTCCTCTGACAGCTCCAGCGCTCTTTTCCATGTTATTCCAAAGGGCCAGGTAGTCCTTTAGAACAGCATGGAAGTTGGTCCTGGGAGCAGCAGGCTGAAAGGAGTGTAGGAGTAAAACACTACCTTGTCACCTTTCTCCAACAAGAAGCCCCTATAAGATCCCAGTTCCCTCTGCAAATGCAAATAAAATAAAATAAAAATCTAGATCCATTCCTGGATGTTCATTTGTTCCTCTAGAATGAAACATATACCAAGATACTAAACAAATATAGTATTACAACATATACGTATGTTAGTTTAATAACTAACAGTTCTGCACAGTAGACAAAAACACTTCTAGAATAATTTTCTATGATCTCTTAGTACATAATTTGCTAATATCATTACAGCAGTGCATGAAACATGCACCTGTAGTAGGTAAAGTGGCAGGGGTTTCTAGCAGTACTTGTAGTTAGGGGCTCATTCACACTGTGCCCTAACGACACTATGGCAAACAGCAGTCCATAGTCTTGGTTGAGAGGTAGGGGGTGAGGGGAGGATATCACTGTTGAATAGCAGAGTGAAACAGAACTTTTAGAATTAAGTTCACACTCTCATAATTGTAGTGAAAATTCAAAACTGTAAATGAGACTCAGCAGAGTACAGCATTTGTCAAATTATGAAGATATTGTTTCACCTTGCATGTCTCTAGCTGGCAGTTAACATATTTTCTGTGCCACCATTCAAATCCCTTTCAGTAGATTTGCAAGAAGAATGCACATTCCCAAATGGTAATCGTCTTAGTCCACTGCAGCAAAACAACAAACATCTTAAGGTCCAAAGTTCTTGAGCATAAACCTCTTGTGCTAGAACTTCTCCCTCTAACTTTTATGACTACCCCTTATTTCTATATATAAGATCACTTGCCATGTTTAGCATGACTGGAAAAGAGGAAATGTTATCTCCTGTTGAAAAGCAAACCATTTCTCAACTACAGTGAAACCCACCCAAACATCTTTTCTTTTGCCCCATTCTATTAATGCTGTACCATTTTTACACACAGAGCTGTTAGTGCAAAAGTCACCATCCAAGGAGTGTAAATATATTTCATGCTTTGTTTTACAAATGTTCACATTGTCTCTCAGTATACATCTATTTATTTATTTATACACACACACACACACACACACACACACACACACACACACACACACACACACACACACATCTACTGGTATAGTAGTGTAGTAGTGGGAGCGGGGAGCGGCGCATCAGAGACGATACTGTCCAGTTACCTAAGTTACTTGTTTGCTTCAGTAGCACCGTAGCATTGTATGATAAGATTTCTGTACAGACCACTGATAAACAGCTACTCAGGACTAACTCTGTGGAATATAATGAAGTGTACATGTGCACCTGCCCTTTGTGGGAATTTTTATGCCTTCCTGGCATGACAGTGTCAGGATAAGAACATTTTTGCTTACTTGCTCTGCCAATGGAAATGTGTTAACTCCCATTCTCACAATTTACATTCTTATGAATAGTTCCTCATCCTTTTGTCAAAGGTTCAGAAACTGCTGTAGTCTACAACCTTTCCAGAGGACAAAAAATGATTGTGAGAACCCTACAGTTCTGTATGGTTGCTCAGTTAACATTCCCATACCTCTCGAAATTGAAATGCTTGTCTCTCTTTGTTATTTTTGAGGCTTCTGTTATATTTACCAGCCAGAATAGTCACTCAGAAATTGTGTGTCATGTTTTCCTCAACTGCTGGAGACTATTTTAGTTTATGCTTCATGTGTTCTGTTATGATACATCCACAGAGAAGTGGTACTACTGATGAACATTGGAACAAATTTTATTCTAAACTGGGGGGGGATCTATTTTATGTCTTCTATAATCCAGTCCTATATGCTGGATTACACATTTGTTAACTGCATGATACTTCTCTGGGGTACAGCTGCATTATGGAAGTAATGTTGAGCTTGGGGTAAATATCTTGATTATTAGAGTGCACCAGCTGTACTCAAGCAACTGCTACCACAAACAACAGCTGTATTTTCGGTGCACTCAGTCATTATTTCTGCAATCCATGTCTGTCTTTGGGCTCAGGCCACTCCATATATAGAAATGGAAACATTCTTGGTCAGCACTGTATTGAGCAGTGCTGTATGGCTCTGGTAAGCAAATTATTCAGCTGCAGAGACCAAACAGGACGCCCCAGGAAAGCCTCCTTCAGTCAACCCACAACATAGGAGGGAAAGAAAATAGGCTGCCAGCATCATTTCTTCCAATTAACAGCTAGCAGCAGGGGAGAGGGATGCTTATGGAAGTGGCTTAATTTGGGGCCAGAGGGGAAAAGATACATCTTAAGACAGCAGCAGGAGAAAAAGTACAGAGAATCAACCACAAAAGCATCTTCAGGGCCTTCTTTTAACCTGGACATTTTCTGTAAATTACAGCTCCTTGAATGTAAATGCCTGCCTAAGGTCAGATGCTGGCCTACTGCAGGCCAGGTTTTGTTCACAGTTCACCAATTAATTATAATGACTGAGGAGGGAACACATTACAGTACTTGGAAAATGAAGTAATCTATGAGAATCTCTACTTCTACAAAATATTTGCATGCTGTACGGACAGCTGGTATACTGTTGTCAGACCTGGGATTCCTAGATATTTCCAAAGGAAATGGACACTGTCACATTTCTTGTTTTGGAACAGTTAGTAAAAATTAGCTGTTGCTGAAGAGTTCAACATAAAACTAACTAACTAACTAGCTAACTAACTAACTAACTAGCTAGCTAGCTAGCTAACTAACTGTAAATATACTTTTCCACACACTCAAGTTTTGTGTGGGAGATTTTATTTCTCTTTTCCACTCCCAGGCTTTGCTCACAGCATGAAAACATATACTACAGTGGTTTGTTGGTTGGTTGGTTTTAGTAACAGAGAGATGAATTTGCATGGATGTGTTTCAGTTTATGTTGTACTAAGTTAACCCCTCAATTTCATTTTGTTAAAAAATATGCAGCATATTTTACTATACCTGAGTGGATCAGTTGAAAGGCTGCTTCTTGTTTCCAAGGAAGTCCTGAGATAGTTGCAAAAGAATAAAATTAAAATGTTAAACACACAACAATTGAAAAGTTTGCAAAGAAACCCCATATCGATTGAACATTATTTTAACATTGATGTAGGGCTTCTTTGTGTTTGACCATAATGTACTTTTAATATTGGTTTAAGATATGCAAGTTAGTGTTTTAAAAACTAGTTTAAAAATAATGCTTAGTTGAATGCCATACAAAGTAAGCTATTCACATGCCAAAGTAATGTTTTGAAAAACATTGTAATAGTCAAATACATTGGTATAAGCCCATGAAATCTAAAATGTAAATATTCATTTTTAACATTACAGTTTCTAGTCTGCTCTAACAAACACCAAATACTATTTTCAACTGTGTGCAATGACATATTGGGTGGTGCATTATATATGTTCTGGTTGAGAGATGTAGGTCACTTTAATATTTCTCTTTGATGATTTTAACATACATATATTTGTTTACCTTTCAGTTCCAAATACTTCTTTAAAAGTATTCCTATATAATTGATTTAATATATCAATACAATAGAAACAATTATGAATAATCTGGAAACATAAATAAAACAAAAAGGCCAAACATATTCAAGACTACTTAAAGTAACTACGGATGCCACATTGTGGGCAACGATGTGGTTTTTATGGTCAGCCACATCATTTTGCCCACTGACCTGCATAGTGAGGTGCATGCCTTGACAGAAAGGTGTCTGTGGGGGAACAACCATAGATTGTTGCAGGAAAAGGTACATAGAGTCTTCAGCACCTGAAAGATCAACAGGTAGAGATGGGTACAAACCACCAACTCAGTGGTTTGTGCCAGTTTGTTCATGGACAAATAGGGTTCTGCGGTTCCCAGACCCACCTCTTCCAGTGGATGCCAACTCAGAGGCAGTGCCCCAGCTTCCCTGCCCCACCTCCTCCAGGTGCTGCTTCTGAGTGGGAGCCACTGGAGGAGGTAGGGCTGAGAACAACTGAACACCTGTTCGTCTGAAAGATGAACCAGCTCGAACTGCTGAACGTGCTTATCTCTACTTACTGGTCGTGAATTGTAGGGATCTTTCTGTGGTAATGGTGATTTAGTGATCACCTGGTGGCAGCAGTGAAAAGAGGGGATTGTTTGCCTTCGTGTGCTCTGAGGCTTGACGGTCAAGCAAGGGGCACGAGGGCAAACGCCACAACCTTGTGCTAGTTATAGAGACAGCAGAGAGAAAATATCACCCTTTTTATCTCACTCTCACTTAGAGGGGAAGCTCTCTTAGAGCTTTAAATTTATTTGTTGATGGTTGTTCTTATGTCAAGAATGAGGATGTTAGCAAACACTCTTCACATGTGTAACTGTAGACTACTACATGACATGGATACTAATCTGATATTCTGAGGTGCCATAATTTTTTTAAAATTTTGTTATTATAAAGAATGGACCAAGGTAAGCAAACACAGTGAAGCTGTATATGACATAATTGGCACTGAAATGTACACCTCCCTTAGAATCTGTAAGTTGAGCCATGGCAACTGGACTTCTTTCTTACTAGGTTGAAACGTTTTGCTACTCATCCCAATAGCTTCTTCAGTCTGAAGAGAGTTTGTAGGAGACTCTTGATATATCCTCCATGTTAGTTTCACTTCCCCCTGGTCTGAATAGGCTCTTTAGATGGACAAAGGAGAGGGGGTGAGTGAAAACCCCAATTCTGCAGTTTATTCAGACCAGGGGGAAGTGAAACCAACATGGAGGGGTTTCCTACCAACTCTCCTTAGACTGAAGAAGCTACTTGGATGAGTAGTGAAACATAAATCTAATAAGAAAGAAGTTCAGTTGCCATGACTCAACACCCAGATAGCTTCACCCAGATGACTGAGAGTCTTCACAGATATAATTCCTCAGAATCTGTAACTTATGCCCAGGAAGCTTCTTTCTGGACAAAAATGTCAAGTGTGGGTTGGCCAGCTCCTTGTGTTTGCAGAGGTCTATCCAATACCTGTATGCACACAGCATACAACTGCATCATAGTCTATTTGCTTAACACCCCACTCGCCACAGCTCCTTAAATCCCTAGAAAAAAGCAGCTAAACTCTTTGTCTGAAGTGGTGGGATCCACTACAGTAATAAAATGGCAGTACAGGAGGGACTGGAATATAAGAAGAAGTGGCACAGAAGGGAATTAATTTGTGTTTCTTTGAGAAAGATCAGGAATAATTTTCCATTCCTAATACTACAAGTCACAATAAAACAGGACTTTAAAAATTATTCTGTATTAGCTGTTATTTCTGGCATATCTGATGCATGTGACGTAACCACAGGGATTACAGTATTAATAAATAGTTCTTGTATTGGAAACATGGCAAAAATACAAAACAAAAATAATGCTGACATACAATCTGGGCGCATGTGCTCTGCTTATTAGCATTATTAGTCTCAATTCTGTAACTGTGCCATGTGTGAGAATCCCTCTGGACTCTCTCAAGAGAGGGAAAGACAAAAGATAGGGGCTCAGACTGAATTAATCATATCTAAGAAAATATAACCTGGGATCATTCCAATTTACATATCTGTTACACATAAATGGTTTCTTTCATTTTCAGTATACCTAGTATATATAATAAGAGCTTCACAGAATAAGGAAATAAGTAAATTTCTTGTAAGATAGTTTTGTCAGGTGTAAGGCTTTCCAACAAGAAAAGCACAAAGAGATGCAAATTAACAAAAAGGCTTTGATATTTGATCTGTGAAAGAGCTGGCACAACTGGATGGCCTTTTGTTGTGCTTCCAGATTTGCCTTCCAGGAACAGGAAATTGACTCAGATTATGTTGTTAAATATATTAATAAATAATATTACTTATGTTATGCATTTAATAAATTTATAAACAGATTAGCTTATCAGAAATGACTTGAAATGACAATTATAATCAATTGTGCGAAAGAACTTTTTTTAAATGAAAAGGGGAAAATAGGCATAATCACATTTTCTTATTTTCACCTTATATATATATTATATATATTCTCTTAAGGACAAACATGAGAGTGGTAGAATATACCAGATGGGCGGGATATAAATCGAACAAATAAATAAATATATAAATAATAAATAAATACTTACAGTGCAACCATTGGGCCATACTGTACAGCTACTTAAAAGGGATTTTGATGTTTCCTATTCTGTGGAAACTATTCACAACATACAGAGCCTTTCTACACTGGCCTATAGTTATGATTCCCTGATAGCACTGTTCGACACAGAAAAAACAGACCTTGTCCATTTGTGTTTCTACTTAGAAGAACCTATCCTTCCTCTTTAAGAGTTGTAACATACTTTTCTGGCACAGGGATATAGCATGCTATCTATTTAGGGCAATTTAGTGAGATGAAAAATAGGCCTTGTTTAGCCTTCCTGGATGGGTACTTTCACCAAAATGACACTGGGGTGGCATTGACTTAGGAGACAACCCTGTGATGTATTAGGTGGGTTATGGCAGTAAAAGAGAGCATGGAGAATCCCTCTCCTCTATTTTCATCTTCTTTTATCTTTATTATTTCCTTAACTAACACTCAAAGCCGCCCAGAGACCTTCGGGTAGTGTGGGCAGCATGTAAGTTAAATAAATAAATAAAATAAATAAATAAATTCTAAAACCATGCCAGTTCGATGCACTGCCTTTTGATATACCACTTACTTTTTTTAACAAATGAAAAAGAAAGAAAACCACTACAGTCAGCTAAATGGCAGTCAAGAGAAATAGCAGGGAAGGAAGCTATGTTGACCCTTTGGCTCTGTCCCCACAAGGCGGTGCAACTCCAGCAGGCCCCTGGCAAAGGGTTGTTGTTTTCCACCTCCCTTCTATCTTACCAGCCTTCACCTTAACGTTTTTCCCTCCCACTGCAGCTTTCCGCGGTTGCTGCTGTCTCCTTAACTTGTGAATAAACTAGGTAAAGTTACTACTGTATTAAGTAAATAACCTGGGTAAACCTTGCTTTGAATAGATCTCTAGCGCAGAAGAAGAGGACCCACTTTCCCTGTCCCTCCATAGAGGACCAGGAGAAGCTCTTAACTGATTGGGCTACATGGTGTCATTTACTGTGAGGATGGGAGGAGCATGCCAAATAGCACGTCTCCCCTCTCCTGCACCTCAGCAGACCCATTGTAGCCCAATCCACCCTACACCTAGTATTAAGAATATCCTATCTTGTCATTGTGACTTTTGAACATCTCACCTTCACAGATTGACAATTTGTTGTTCATAATGAAGATATGCTAATAAGACTCAAAGCTGCACTGATTAGATGATCCAGCAGAGCTTGATTGTGACAAAAGACATTTTTGTGAGCACAGTTACAAAACAGGTTATGTACATATGCATTAAAAACAGCACACCCTCTTCTTAAAGCTAGAGACTAAGAAAAAGAGGCTATCTAAATAATAATACTCTTGCATACAAGCAAAGTCCCTCCCACCAGTCCATTTTTAAAAACCATATGTTGTAAAAATAAAACTCATACTTCCATATGGGGCTGGGCCTTCTGACGTCTGACATAAAGAGCCCTGGAAAGCCCAACTACTCTCTACTATCCAGCTGAACATTAATCAGCTTGGTATCAAGTGAAAGATGCATGAAAAACTCCCACGTACATGCTACTCATGTGTACAGTCACGGGTCTTGTGCTGAATTTTATTTTTTTTTCCTCATGAGACCTCCATGATCCTGCTCAAGAACAAAGTTTAAGCCTCTTTTCCATCACCAGTGATCTTCATCAAGGTCTCCTCTCACTGAGACAACCCACCAACTCCACTGCAATTCACTGTTGGTCCTGCCCACTTGTGCAGCCTCAGAAGGCTTTCTTTTGGGGCCAGTATTGACATGTGCTTGTACAAATAATATAATTTTTAACCTTTTTTTTCTTTTAAAAAAGCTTTGCTTGTTCCCGAAGAAAGCAATTACTTGACATCTTGTACATAACAAATCATAACATAACAAAAATTCATTTCCTGCTAGTTATATACATTACTTGTTTTCTTCTTATACTGTCATTATTCATAATTTAATGATACAGAGAACTATTTTTGTACATTGCTTTGGTATGTAATTGCAAAGTCTAGCTTATACCATTCTCAAGGCCTAGCATCCTTTAAATGAGGAGTCTCCAAACTACAGCCTATGGACCACATTTGGCCTGCCTTGCCGTTTTATCTGGCCTGCTCCCTTCAGCCTGTGCACATGGGTGTGTGCGTGCAGGGTGGTGGTGCATGCACAAGTATGTGCATGCACACATTCCTGTTCCTTTGGCCCTCAAATATGTCGAAAATATCTGGTGTGGCCCTCACCGTCAAAAGTTTGGAGACCCCTGCTTTAAATCATCTCTCAACCTAGATCTTTATCAATTTGTAACACTTGATTGTTCTATGATAAAATATGCCTTTATTACTAATAATTTACTGAGAATCTTTAAAGAAATGTTATTCAAAGCTGAGTGTTAAAAATCATCAAGAGTTTAAAATGTATATTTCATCCATAATAATGCATTTAATAGTGTAAAGAATTCTAATATCCTTCTTAAAAATACATAGTTTGAGACTGTAACCCCAACAATTGAATGCCACTTTATCAAATCTCGAGCAAATGCCAGCTTCCCTGAAATGCCAAGATGAAGAAGCTGATGAATACATAAAATTTTTAATAAATGTTCTGTATTTGGTCACAAATGGAACAGACTGAAAAAGCTTACAGTCTTTCCAAGATTAAAGAGGAGGATTAACCAACTGCAAAATCAAACATGCAATTTCCAAACTGTTTCACATAGCAGCAAACACAAAGCACTCTTAAACTGTTGTACTGAGTAAAGAAGTTTGAAACTAACTGGGGAAAAGGAAACTGAAAGCTAGACAGATAAATCAAGGTAAAATTTTAGAATGCTGGCCAGTATCTTTTCATTTGTGAGGAAAAACATACAGTTTGCCTAAGCCAGGATGGGAAACTGACTTTTATTTTAAAACAAACAGTAACAGAGAATGATTGTATACATGGCACCTGCAATTTTCACACCCATCCTGCTGATTTGATTGTTGTTTATTCGTTAAGTCGTGTCTGACTTTTCGCGACCCCATGGACCAGAATTACGCCAGACCCTCCTGTCTTCCACTGCCTCCCGGAATTGGGTCAAATTCATGTTGGTAGCTTCAGTGACACTGTCCAACCATCTCATCCTCTGTCATCCCCCTTTCCTCTTGCCTTCACACTTTCCCAGCATCAGGGTCTTTTCCAGGGAGTCTTCTCTTCTTATGTGATGGCCAAAGTTTTGGAGCCTCAGCTTCAGGATCTGTCCTTCCAGCTGATTTGATTACCCAACTAAAAACAAATGATGTACTTAAATATAATTCTTTTGTGCTGGATTCCACCACCACCACCACCACCACCCATTTTTGAAATAGACATCTTAGAGTAGATTTCCCATTATGAATGATTACTACCCCTAAAATTTAGGGATAAAGCAACTACACAATAAGTTACAAGAATCAAAGAAGTCTGATTATAGTCCTGCCTATTTTGAAAGTACGTATAAGAATTTTATATCAAAGATGTACTGTATAATGGAAGGGGTATAATATGGTCACAGGTCTGTTTTTTATTTTTTTTAAAAAAATGGGTTACGTTTGAAGACAAAAATAAACCAGAGTACAAGACATGCAGCTGTCCAGCAGAGAAAGTCAAAGGCTCCCTCTAGCCGAGAACCCCTAGATTTCAGAATACATTCACCATGGGGAATCTACTCTAAGATCTATTTCAAAAGCGGGGGGAAAAAAACCCAGCACAAAAGAATTATATTTAAGTACATAATTTGTTTGGAAAGGCTCTTATCTTCAAATACAAGAAATAGAGCCAAATAAGCCCAAATAATCAAAACAATGTTTGATTTGGCTTTCTCATTGAAGTTTTGGAATCGTTGATATTTGAAAGCAATCTGCCATAATAATAAGAGAGAGAGACAGCAGGGTGCAGAGCAGCAAGATCAGCTGGCCTGTATCATCCAGTGGCAGCTATCCACAACAGCTGCTTTCTGTCTTAAAATGTTTTGAAATAAACAGTCCTAGTTGTCATTTTTCCAATGCCACTTTTTCTACATTAAAATAAGCATTTATTTCATGTTTACAGGAGAAACTAAGTTTATTTTTATACTGCTGAATTAGACTACTGACGTTTTTGTGCATTTTTTTCAATTTACTTTAAATTTTTTACCCCTTTCTCCTTAAAAAGCACCAAAGACAGCTTACATCATTAAAATACAATGTTTAAAGCTAAAAACAGTAAGTATACAAATACTAGAAAGGGTCAAATACCACACTACTACACAGTAAACAAAAATAAAAAACCTACCAAAACCATATTCAGAAAAGTAAGGTACAAAAATCCATTTAAGCAACCCCATTCCGGCAGCCAGTAACTGAAGTAAAGCTTGCCTGAACAGAAAAGTCTTCTGCTTGTGGAAGGACAGCTAAGATGGGACCTGCCTAGCCTCTTGTGGGAGGGTGTTCCAAAGTCTGGCAGCAGCAACAGAGAAGTTCCCATCAAATGTACCGGTGACGGTGGTGGGACAGAGAGAAAAGCCTCTCCTGATTATCTTAAAGGGAGAGGTGGTCCTTGAGACCACTTGGACCCAAATTATTTAGGAGCTTATGGGTTAAAACCAACAGGTTGAATTGAGCCTGGAAATGGATCAGCAGTCAGCTGAGCAGCTGTAACAGAGGGTAATCCCTGTGGCCAGTTATCAATCTGGCTGCTGATTTAGACTGCTGAATTTCTGCACACTTTCCAGAAGCACCTCCAGGTAGAGTGCATTACAGCAATCCGGCTGGGATGCAACTAAGGAATGTGACACTCTGGCCAGGTCAGACTTCTCCTGGAACAGGCGCAGCTAGTACTCTAGTTTTAATAGTACAAATGTACTCCTGGCCATTGCAGGAGGTTTTTGGTTTATTAAGCACAAAATATAAGGTATTTTTAGTGCAAAAGTGTGTGTGTGTGTGTGTGTGTGTGTGTGTGTGTGTGTGTGTGTGTGTGTGTGTGTGTGTGTGTGTGTGTGCACGCATGCACGTGCTAATGTTGTTCTCGTCTTTTTGTTCTCATGGAAGTGCTAAAATGTTCACATAACCCTGTTTCCACGAAAATAAGACGTAACCTGAAAATAAGCCCTAGTATGATTTTTCCTAGAGACCAAATGGCTAACATGTCCTGGATTATGGAGAAAGCCAGAGAGTTCCAGAAAAACATCTACTTCTGTTTAATTGTCTACACAAAAGCCTTTGATTGTGTGGACAAACTATGACAAGTTCTTAAAGAAATGGGAGTGCCTGACCACCTTATCTATCTCCTGAGAAATCTATATGTGGGACAGAAAGCACAGTTAGAATTGGATATGGAGCAACTGATTGGTTCAAAATCGGGAAAGGAGTACAACGAGGCTGTATGTTTTCTCCCTGCTTATTTAACATATGCAGAATACATCATGCAAAAGGCAGGACTGGTTGAATCCCAAGCCAGAATTAAGATTGCTGGAAGAAATATCAACAACCTCCGATATGCAGATGATACCACTCTGATGGCATAAAGTGAGGAGGAATTAAAGAACCTCTTAATGAGGGTGAAAGAGGAGAGCACAAAAAATCATCCGAAGCTCAACATAAAAAACCCCCTAAGATCACGGCCACTGGTCCCATCACCTACTGAAAAATAGAAGGAGAAGATATGGAGGCAGTGACAGATTTTACTTTCTTGGGCTCCATGATCACTGCAGATGGTGACAGCAGCCATGAAGGCTGACCACTGAAGAATTGATGCTTTTGAACTGTGGTGCTGGAGGAGACTCTTGAGAGTCCCCTGGATGGCAAAGAGAACAAAGCTATCCATTTTGAAGGAAATCAACCCTGGGTGCTCACTGGAAGGACAGATCCTGAAGCTGAGGCTCCAGTACTTTGGCCATCTTATGAGAAGTCAAGACTCCCTGGAAAAGACCCTGATGTTGGGAAAGTGTGAAGGCAAGAGGAGAGGGGGATGACAGAAGACGAGATGGTTGGACAGTGTCATCGAAGCTACCAACATGAAACTCCGGGAGGCAGTGGAAGACAGGAGGACCTGGTGTGTTCTGGTCCATGGGGTCACGAAGAGTCGGACACGTTTAATGACTAAACAACAACAATGATTTTTCAGGATGCTTGTAATACGAAAGCCCTCCCCCAAGAATAAGACCTAGTTAAGCCCCACCCTGCACTCTTGTGCAGCAACCAGAAGAAGATGACATGACTGTATTTGAATAAATGTAGATTGTTGTACATGAAAAAAATAAAACATCCTCTGAAAATAAGCCCTGATGTGTTTTTTGGAGCAAAAATTAATATATGACTCTGTCTTATTTTGGGGGAAACACGGTACCTGCCAAATATGACAGTAAAACTGTACACACTAGATATATCCTTATATGGAACATCTGCAGTATGAAATTACTAGCCACACCACTACTACTATCACACAGCCTATTACAAATGCTTCATATAAAAGATCTGTGCAGCACCAGTCTGAATGAGAGACATGAAAATGATAGAATACTAGCCAGAACCCTATTTGTGCATCTGGCCAGTGTGCACAATTATTATGTCTTTCTGTTATGTGCTCAGATATACCTAGGTCACATGCTCAACTGTGTACTTGAACATGCAACACATGACCAAAAATTATGAAAACACCTTCTACATTTTGCCTTAGACAGTATTTCATAATAGGATTCTGGCCACTGTATTTTAAAAAATGAAGTGTGGACTACTATGCTGCTCTTCAGAATTCTGCTTGTATTTGTATTAGCGATACATCAGGATGCACATGTTTGTCCCAAAAGGAACTTGATCGTTTGGAAGTGTACAAAACACGAATGGACATTCAACTACCTATTATTTGTATCAGTTTCTACCAGTGGACCTCCATGCACAAAATGTATGTATAGTTGTCAGTTAGCTACTTGAGCCAGGTGCAAGGTATTGTCAAGGTATCAATTGTGTATGTACAGAGTGCTAGAATAATTAAGAAAAGTGCAAAAAATGAAATCCTGGAAATGCACATTATGCTTTAAGAAAACGACGCTTGAACAATATCTCCTCCCTAAATAGCTGTCACTTGAACATGACTAAAGAAATGATAAGGAAATACAAAACAGTGAGAAAAAAAACCTCCTAGACTGTGAAACTCCTGGAACACCAAAATGCAGATAGAGGAAATGGGTAGCTATTCAAATTTGTTCACCAGCCCTTTATGCTGCTGGCATTTTGCTCAACTAGAAAAATACTATGGAACCAATCTGTTATTACAACAGGTGCAGGGGAACAAGTCAAAATATGAGCAAAGGTTGTGCTTCCTTACATGTTTCTTATGTAAGCAAAAGCAAGAGATTCCCACTGACACTTTATGGTGGAGTAGTCTATATGACTACATGGGCGGGCTATAAATGTAATAAATAAATAAATACATAAAATAAACATTGACTGTTTACAGAGAATCATAATTTGCTGCACAAGCAAGACCCAGTTGTTTACAGTTGAAGGGGAATGTAAACAACTGAGATAAATATAAATATAGGCAGGCAAGAGACATATACACCCCCACCCCCATGCTGGAAACCAACAAAACAGATTCCAGGCACAAGACCTGACAGCAGGCTGAAGGCAATACACAGACATTCTCCTCCATAGATGCAGACTGGGAAATGGGAATAGCTTGGTTAAAAAAAACTAATACAGTACTGTATTTTCATGTGTGTCTAGATATGCTAGAGATTGCTCAAAGCTATAATGCTTTTTACTTTTTAATGGTGTATTTCAGAGACATACTCTCTGCTTTTTTATTGCACCCCTTTAGGCTATAAGATGCTGAATTTTTAGAATGCAATTAAAATATTATTTTTGGTAATTTATTGTACTATTGATATTTCTGTATTTTGAATTGGAGTATCACTTAAGCATTTTCCTGTAACTTGCATTTAGTTACATGTACAGTTTTTCACAGCTCTAAGATTGTTTACTATTACTAACAAAATTATATGTTTTCAAAAACTATGTAGTATTTTTATGTTTATGGAATACAGAAGCAATTTAGATGAATAAAAGTTTGTAGAATTAGGCAAACAGATGTTACCTGGAATCATTCTAACAACGGACTAACTTTTTTTAACCTTGATATCCGGATGAATTTTGATATGATTGAGAATAGTTCACACTAAAACTAACTCTTTTATGAATAAATGCCAGCTGTGACAAACAAAGGGTTCCGATTTCTCCTAGAGGTCTATTAATGTCTACTGGCCTCTTACAAAGGCATTTAGGAATCCGACTTTCTGAACTGAGATAATTATTTTTGGTTTATAAGATGCTATAGAGCTAGGACGAGTTCTGAATGACTGCATCCTTCCATATGCAGCATATATTACTCACATTGGTTTAGTGGCTTTGTCTACTAAGATTAGGGGGCTCCCAGTTGTGGGTGTTTCTATTGTCAACTAAGGACCTATTTATTCGCGAAGGCTTTCACGGCCAGGATCTAATGGTTGTTGTCCTCTGAAGGTGCCGGCCACAGAGACTGGCAAAACGTTAGGAAGAACAACCCTCAGAACATGGTCAAAGACCCACGACAACCAAAGGACCTATTTGTTTATCCAGGCATATTCATGATACCATCCTCACATCTAACATTGTCAGTAACCTAGCCCGGCTGATCAGTGTTTAATGGATTACCATATTTTTCCGTGTAAAAGACACCCCATGTATAAGATGCCCCCCCCACTTTTCTAACCCCAAATCAAGAAATCTAAGTGGAGCTTAGCAAGTGTAGGGAGAAAGGGATCAAAGCACTGCAGGTTCGATTTGATCACTGCTTTCTCTCTTCATGCTAAGCCCAATGGGGCTTAGCAAAAGGAGGGGGAAAGGGATCAAAGCAATCCCATGACTGCACAATCGTTTTGATCCCTTTCCCCCTTATACAGCCATGGGATTGCTTTGATCCTTCCCCCTTCCTTTTGCTAAGCCCCATGAGACTTAGTAAGCAGAGGGGAAAGTAGGGATCAAAGTCATGGGATTGCTTTGATTCCTGCTTTCCCCTCCACTTGTTTTTGTTCTCTCCTCACTTACTTCCATGTATAAAACAACCCTCAATTTTTAGTCTAAAGATTTTAGACAAAAGTACAGTGGTGCCTCGTATAACGAGTGCACCGTTGAACGATGAATCCGCATTGCGATGTGGATTTCCCCATCGCTAATGTGAGGGCATGCTTGCATTACGATGGGGGAACAGCTGTTTAGCGGTTCCAAAATGGCCGCCGGAACACAAAAAATGGGTGCTGGTACACCCAAGATGGCCACCGGGACTCTCAAAATGGCCGCCAGAACACAAAAAATGGCCGCCGGTACACCCAAGATGGCCGCCGGAACACCAAAAATGGGTGCCGGTACACCCAAAATGGCCGCCGGGACGCTCAAAATGGCCGCTGGTACACCCAAGATGGCTGCTGGAACAAGGGAAAACATCGGAGAACGGTGAGTTTTGGGCCCATTTGGAACCCATTTTAATGGGTTCCAATGGGTTTTTTGGATCCGTTTTACGATGTTTTCCCATAGCGAAGGTGAATCCGGAACGGATTAACCTCGCTATGCGGGGCACCACTGTATAGTCTTATACACTGAAAAATACAGTATTTTATTCTTTTATTGATTTAATGTTATTAATTATAGCAGTTTTATTTTATTCTCTATTTTAGACTGTTTAGGGATTATTAAAATGGGATAAATATGCTTCTTAAATAGAAAAGTGCAAGTGTCTGAACTCAGTATTTTCTTGACTCCTTTGTTATGGCACTGGCATGAACTTTGTGCTCATTTTGATGCCAATTCAGAACTTTTCTGTTTGCCCAGGCATTTTAAAATAATCAGTCAATCTTATTGCTTTATGCAGCCTTTTATAAATACATTTCATTCTTTTTATTCCTTATTGTGGTTTTTGTGAGTACTATATGTATTACTTGTCATGCTGATATCCTTAGACAAAGGTCAATTTTTATCATTTAATAAAGAAATAAATGGTGATGGGAGAAAAAGACAAAGTAGCAATTTTGTCAATTTCATGGGCAGCTGGCATTGATAGGACTCAACTGACAGCTCACTGATTAACTAAGAACAAAGAAGATTAAAATGGCTTTAATCAGCCTCATGCCCAAAGACCAAATATACTTGTCAGAAACATCTGCCACATTTAGGAAAAAAAGCTTCATATCGTTGTCCATGTTCACAAATTAAAAGCTACTTCAATATAAATTGCAAGGTTCTTTAGTACCGCAAAACCAAGCAAGTGGTACTATGCATCTGATCGAGATTTTTATTTGCATTAGGCATCAAATGAATAAGCCAGTTGGCTTTAATTGATAGATAAGCATCCACAAGTGGATTGTAAGGTTACAGCACCCCACTGCATCCTGAAATGTGGAAGATAGACAAAAAAGATATGCCAGGAAAAGAGCATGCAGAGTAAATAACTGTTTTAGCTGTATTGTAGGCTGGCACTCACAGTAAAACTCTTAAAAATTGAATATTAATGTGTGAATGCTTATTCTTCCTCTTTTGCTGATAAGTACATCAAATATCCTGTAAGATACAATATAGAAAGCCACTGAGGGAGGATCAGTGCTTGTTACTGACTGGACTGAAACAAGATAGATGCAATCTCAAGTCTCTAGTCTGCCATAAAGTTCACTGAGTAATCTTAGGGCAGGCACCTTCCTTACTCACAGTGTCATTCTGAGGATAAAATGTGAAAAGGAAATTATTTGGATTTCCTTAGACTTCTTGGAGGAAGAATGGAACAAAAATATTATGAATAAAAGGTGGGTCCTAAGCACTAAATGTTTTATGAAAATGACATAATTTTTGTCCAGAACAGCCAGACATGATATTAGATTCAGATGTGATTGGAGTAAGGAGTCAGTAGACCAGACCTGGGAAGGGCGCAATGGCAAATGCTGTTGCAGTCAGGTGCAGGTGAAGTGCATTTACAGTGGTTATGAAAATACGTACATTGGTGTAGATCCTAAATGTCCCTTCCATGAATGTAAGGGCCTACATATATTTTTAAAGAAGGGATTTATGATACTTTGGAGGCTTCATAGCAGAAGGAAGAGGGAAGATTTATCTCACTCCTCACTGCAGCCTCTCACTTTTTGGAGGATCTATCAAACATATGCCATAATGGCCAGAATCCTGTTGGATTACACATGCATAAAGGCAACTAACTAACTGTACAACTCACAGTGATTAATTACTATTAAGTAATGAGGCACCAGCTGTGTTCCAAGGCCCATATCAAATTGCACAACAGATATGAACCTAGTAACACAACCAGCAGCTTGTTAGTCAGCAGTAATTTACCTTTTTAAGTTAAACGATATAACTAATGCATGGACCAATTACTAACAGAATTCTAGCCATTCTGTGAATAACAGGATGGGCCGGGAGTGAGCTCTGCTCTTGGGCATCACTCAGCAGCAGCTTAGGCGCTCGGGGAAAAGGGCTGGCAGCGCACCTTGCTTGCTGGCTCTCCCCCAAGACAGCGCCTCTTGCACCCTCCACCCGGAGCTGCAGCCTGCTAGCTGGCAGACAGGAGGGCTGGCTGGCAGGCTGCAGTTCCGGATGGAGGGTGCAAGAGGCACTATCTTGGGAGACAACCGGCGAGCAAGGTGAGGCTGAATGCGTGGGTGCTTCAGGGGGGGACAGGCAAGGTGGGGGCCATAAACTATCATCCGGCGGGCCGCAAATGTCCCCAGGCCGCATGTTTGAGACCCATGATCTAGATACTTGTCACTTGAGAAGGGAGTCATGCACTTATTCACAGTGCTGGGGACATATATTATGCGAGTACTATACGTAGTGTTTGTCTCCATGTAGAAATGAAATAACCATTGCGTGTACTTGCCCCATACTGTTTCTGTAATATATATACAATGTATATACAGTGGTGCCTCGCTTAACGAGCACACCGTATAACGACGAATCCGCATAGCAATCCCTTTTTCGGGCTCGCTAATGCGGAGGCATACAGACGGTCGCAATGGGCAAAACTCGCATAGCGACGATCGGTAAGTGTTTCGCTTTGCGATGCCCACGGATCAGCTGTTAGGCGGTTCCAAAATGGCCGCCGGAAGCCCCGAAATGGTCGCGCGCAACATTTTCGCACCCTCCCCTCGCTTACTGAGGGCGCGAAAATGGCTGCCGCTATGGAGGAAACTTCGCTGAACGGTAAGTTTAGGGCCCATTGGAACGCATTAAACGATGTTTAATGCGTTCCAATGGGTTTTTACATTCCGTTTAGCGATGTTTTCACATAGCGAGGTTAATCCGGAACGAGGCACCACTGTAATGGAAGGTACAAGAGTAGAAATGCAGCATATTAATCATGTTTGTTATTGACCCATCCTGCATGTTTTTAAATCTAGCACCAAAATGTGAACTGAAAACAAAAACAAACCTACAGACAAAATACCTAATGGAAGCAATTATATTTAACTTTAACAGACCCAGCTGTACCTTAGTTTTTATGGGAAAGCATTTTAATACTATATATTTTCATAAAAACTATTCCTTCAGTGAAGACAGCTATGTACACCAAAGTGGAAAATCCTATGAAGGGCTTTTTCTCTCTCTCTGTAAATGTTCAAGAAAACCAATTAATGCATCTAAAACCACTACATTGCATTTTGCTCACAGAAAGAACTCTTAGTTTTGTTTTTCCTGTCCCTACAGATCTCTCTGTACTCCCAGTTTCACAGCATCTGACATTTTTCTACTACTATAGAAATTCACTTGTCTGCGTAGAAATCTAACAGCCAGAATCCAAACAGCTATTTCATGTCTACCAAAAGGTTTATCCACGCCCAGAGCCATTTACGAATGTGTTGCTTTGAACAGCAGTCGCTCTGACCCACATTCTCTGCTACAAACTGTTTTCTGAGACTCCTCCATTTCACAAGTACATTGTTATGTAGAGCACTAAGAATGCTGCTGTTGCAAACACAGACACACAGCACACTCCTGTACCCTCCTTACCTCACAGAAAAATAAGTAGTTTGATTTTTAAAAGTTTGTGCCCATATAATGAAATGTTTTAGCCAGATTATGATAATAATCTCTTCCAAAATTACAATTTCTTGCTCACTGAAGAGAAGGAAAGGATCTAATGACTCGAGTCTTTGGGCATTTTCAGTGATTAGGATCATTATATCTTGTATTTCATCACTGTTTTATTCTGGATATCTCACCTTTGTGACAGAGAAACTTGTGTTTATGACCTCAGGATCCTTCGTGTATATTTATTATGTGCATAATCTGTGTCTGTTGGTACTATAGATACAGCAGGAATGGAAAATAGGGAGGTCTGACAACTCTTGAATTTTACTTGTATACGTCTAAGATGAAGAGTAATCTTAAAAGTCAATAAAAACCAAGAAAAATGTCTCAATGTTTAGGATTTCATTAAACTCCAACAGATAAAGTATTATGCACTAGAAAAACTCACTAGATTAGATGGAAAGCATTTATTTTAGCCACATCCCATGTTCTTGTGACTATTTTCAAACCAAAATGAAAACAGGAAGGCTATAACTATTATTTTTTCATTTAGTTATGCCAAAATTAAAACTAAAACTAGCTCAACCTGAAAAAGGAATTTCAAGCATCATGATGAAAGTTCTGAGGCTTGCTGAGTCAGAGCTCCCTCTAGCTTTCATATGCATGTATATTTGTGCAAATGACCTTTGCTTTTAGAATACTGTAGAAGTTATTCCTGTTTAAGTCTATTCATAGTCTATTCATTAAGTGTATTCCACATCCAACTACAATAAAGGAAGATTTTGTATTCCTATGACTTACACAGTGTTGCATTTTTATAGTTCTGGCGAGACGAATGCACAATAGCATTGCTGTTTGTTAAAAGCAGTATTTTTATAACTAACTATGTGTTAATCACATGTTTAATGTGTAGAAAGCAGTAAAGAATGAAACAAAATGTTTCATATACATTCTTGTTATTAGCAACCCATGTTATAAACCAGTGACTTCCTCTATAGTGTTGCTATTGTGGGATCACAGCTGAAACTAATGGTAAAGGTGGGTTGACGACGACAATGACAATCATCATCATCAACCCATGGGAACATCAGGTAGAGAAGGTGTCAGAAGATGAGGAAGTCAAGATATTATGGGATTTCCAGATCCAAACAGACACCTTGAACATAACACACCAGACACAGTAGTAATAGAACAAAGAAAAGTCTGGATCACTGACATTGCAATTCCAGGGCATGCCAGAGTTGAAAATAAAGAATTTGAAAAACTAACAAATTACATGGCAATCGAAACATCTCACTTGTGGATGAAACATATTTAAGTGGTCCCCATCATTATCTGGGCTTTGAGAACAATTTCAAGAAATTTCACACAATACTATAAAAAAGTTGCAGATCTCAGAAATAACACCATCAGAGCTACAAAAAAAATGGCAATATTAGGAACAGCACTGATATTTACGTAGCAGATACATAGGTTTTTGGTTAAAACTTGTATCTGTTATATAATACCAGTCAATGTTTTTTTATAATTTTGATGCACCATGTCTGGTATTTTTGAATAATAATAAATCATTTTGTATGGGAGACAACTGTGAACCTGCAGCAAGTCATGAATCACAGACTATCTGGAAATACTGTTATTACGCAGAGATTGAGCCTATGCACTACACTCCATCTGTGGCCGAAGGAGGGAATTGCAGGGTGCTCAAGAAAAGTTGGAAGAAAGCTTCTTAACATCAAATCCCAGGTAGCCGGCTCAAGGTTGACTCAGCCTTCCATCCTTCCGAGGTCGGTAAAATGAGTACCCAGCTTGCTGGGGGGGCAATGTGTAGCCTTTATAATTAAAATTGTAAACCGCCCGGAGAGTGCTTGTAGCGCTATGGGGCGGTATATAAGTCCAATAAATAAATAAATAAATAAATAAAAACACCATGGCCTACCTCCCTTCACACCATGAGACTAAGTCTGGAACTCTACTACTGCTGCTGGCAGAGCTTCTCTCTGTCTTTTATGCCTTTTTTTTTAAAAAAAATCCTTACAACTCACACTTCACCTTTTGTCTCATACTGCCTTCTCTCAGGCCTATGAAATTGTACACACAGAGAGTTCACAGTACATCTCATATGTCATCCTGCATCTATGCTGTGAAATTATTTAATTGTTCACTGATTTTATATCAATAGATCACACCTGACCATTTATTTTAACCAGCCAACTATATTTCATGTTGAATTTCTTCTCACTATCCCCCAAACGCTTCTGCATCAGTGCTCCCCTCCATTTTTTATATTGTTTAATGGAGGTTCCAGCACGAATAGGAAGTGTGCACATCCATACAGCAAGACAATGGAAGTGCATTTTAATCAACACACACTATCCAGCTGAATGATAAACTATGGTATCCAAATTAATTCTATTTGATTGGGAGATGAAATAGCTAAGAGTGGGATTAATGTTCCTGACAGCACAGTTTTTCACAGTTGAGAATGAAAACAACTGAACTGGCCTCTCTATACATCAAGAGTATAACTGAAATCTCCCCCCCCCCCGCAATATGTATTAGTATGTGGCTCGTAACAATTTTTGTTGCATTTCTTGGAGAAGTAGACATGGTCTAGAGGGGCGGGGTAAAAAAATCAAATAAATAAATAAATAAATAAATAAATAAATAAATAAAAGGGCTTACATAAAGAATAAGGTAAAATTAATATTCTTCTTAATAACTAATCAAATCTGCCATGTTGATGAAATCCAGCAGGGCCCATTCACCAATGGAACTGACACCACGGAGTAATTAATTACTCCTGATTCTTGAAGCCCTGTGGGGTCTGTAATCCTGATAGAAGAGTCCACTCAGATGACAATGAATGTAAAGATAAGTCATAACACATTATAACTGTTATTATTAGAACACTTATTTTAAAAACAGAGAT
This sequence comes from Pogona vitticeps, assembly GCF_051106095.1. NCBI lineage: Eukaryota > Metazoa > Chordata > Lepidosauria > Squamata > Agamidae > Pogona > Pogona vitticeps. The sequence goes on along the minus strand of NC_135784.1, from coordinate 71,508,113 downwards.
ACTCCCTTTACCTTAGAAAAGCACATCTTGTAATTTTTCTTGAGGCAAGAAGGATGGAATATTACTTCTTGCTAATGCTGAAAATGGTTCAGTATTTGGATTAGAGGCATGTATTTCTTTCATTACAAGTTCAGATGTTCCAAGGCTGTGCCATACATCAGTATTGAATCCTAACATAATTCTGTGGCAAGAAAATTGAGCATTTCCCATCAATGTGCTGAGTTGTTTTCATTCTATAAATGATTATTTGCATATCACTGTATATTTCTCCCATATGGTCTACTAAACAGGGTAAGTTTACCACCCAGCTTCCTTTCTTTTTAAAAGTACTTATATTCTCTCCCATTTGTTGACAGAATAGCTGATCAGCAGTCATGCACAGCAGAAGGCAGAGACTGTGCTGCCAGATATGGCAATATCAAATAAAAGGAAAGCTTTGCTCCCCACTTCCACCTCCCCATAGAATTTTTTTCTTTCTATTTTATGAAGCAATTAATTTGCCTGCTTAGACTCAGACAACTTAATGAAGGGAACAAATGCTTCCAATGATTACAAGCAACTTTTGAAAGGGAAACAGGATATCCGGCTTGTACTTTAGTAGTGAACGTCAGCTATTCAAGATATACAAACATGTTGTTTTAAAGGCATTATGGTCATCAGCGCAAAGGACTTAGCATGCCAACTGTGTGCAAGCTTCAAGACTGTCTTCTGAATTGGAAAGCTTACAAAAGAGAATGATGCACTGCTATTCTATGAGCAACAACTAGTGGCAGAGTTCTAATTTGCATCGCCCTTTATTAAAAACAACTACTGTACTGAAAAGGGCACAATTAATTATAACTATGGTCAGGCTAATCAGCAACCCTTTTAAAAAATTGAATATTGGTGCCCAAACTGAATGCTGTAATCCTTCTTATATAGAACTGTTTCTTCCATTCTTGTTTCTCTGTGTATGTACAAAATTGCAACCAAATTAAACAATTCTAGAAAACTTCGTTGTGCAAATGAGTAATTACAGTGTTCTACCTTACTACACTGGGATTGAAGTAATTATTGTTTATAGTTGCAAAGAAGATATGCAAGTCACAACAAAATAAATTCTTACCCTCTGCACAGTGTTCTCTCCTAAATGAAGCAAAAGGCTGAAGAATGCCAGCAAGATGCATACATTAACATTCCATCTATTTCTTGATATGTATAGTGGGAGCAAGAGTCTTTGCAGAGATTTTTCCAGGGATGGAAGCAAAGCTACATAGTGGTATGTTACAATACAATATATATACTACAATAAGAAATAAATGCAGGATTCTGGAGGCAAATGCCTTCCTCCTATCAGCACCCAATAGAAAGAGTTTAATAATGAGAATACTGTTAAGGCCAACATTATGTGGAAAAGTGCAATTCATATCTGTGTAAAGCATGGTACACAGAATACGTTGACACGCTTGTTTTGCGCTCTTCCAAAATACCACATTGATATGAAAGACAGTACTGAAGTAATAGCAAAAAGCATATAAAGCAAAACATTTTATCAGATAAAAAAAGTTAGGAAATTCACTAGCATATTGAACTGCAACCAGCCACTTGGGTTAATTTTTTTCTTGTGGGGAAAAAAAAACTCATGCTTAACTTTGCAGAACGACATCTTACATTTACCTGAACTGTTAAGTTCCATGTTCCTTAAATATCCTGTGGGCTTTCATATAGCATAGAAATATAATTAATTCTGCCCAATAAGATAGTCGGAATGCTCCCTTTAAAATAGGGTAGGTGTTACAGTGTCATTCTCCAGAATAAGTGTTCTTTCAGAAGCAAATTTAGTAGATACATAACTAATAAGCTGAGGCAGGAATTTGTCTTAAAACTAGAGAAAAATTGTTTTAACACATTCCTTTGAAATCTCGTATGAAATCTAGTATATTAGTGGCCCAGATCCGCCAAACTGGAGACATTCTGGCCTTTTTCTTAAATGTATAGTTGATAATATGTCAAAGGTTCAGAGCACTGTTGGGAAGTAAAGAGAGAGCTAGAATTAAGTTTATGTGAAGACCTTCAAATGGTAATTAAGGTACGGTATGAATGAAAGTGACCATAAGGACTCTATACAATAAAACTACAAAATGCATATTTATGGTATTTTTTATTTGAGTTCAAATAATTGAGTTTTACATATTAGTTGACACTGCATATGTATTCAGAGAAAAAAATAAAATAAATTTAAAGTTGTGAAAATATAGTAGAAAATGGAGAATGGAAATTACTGAGTAGCCATATAACCTTCCGGGTATATTTGAACTGAAAGGTAAATCAGATTCCATGCAAATAAGTTCCATACACACCAGCCAGTGAAAGAAGAAAGAGTAGAATGTATAGCTGTAGTACTCTTAACTGCACAGTATAGCGACTCAGAAGTTTTCTGTTATCTTGAAGATGGGCTACTAGACGCAGAAGGAGGACAACAGAACTGATATAGGGCATTATCTTCCCTGCCAAGGAGGGGAAAAAGAGATAGGGGAATAGAATCATAAAATGACATTGTTATGATAATAATCATTTAAATCAATACAGTCCACTTGTACATTATGTATTAGTAGATCCAAGGCTCACAAAGAAACTAAATGGGAATTTCAGTAAAATTTCACCTGCATTCTTATGTTTCAGTTAGGGTAGTTCTATCTTCCATTGCAATCACACAGTACTTATTTTACTCACCTTCACACACCTTTTGTTTATTTGGTTGAAACCTAAATTTAAATGAATATTTTCTAACTATACATATAAGACTAGGATACTTCAAGAGTTTTGCCGAGATAATTGCACTTTCCTTAAAAAAAATTACAGGTAAATATTTTCTTTCCCCCAAGTTGCCAGCATCATGAATAATGCTACAAACCAGAAGTCAAAACACTTAAAATACAAAAGCAATGCGGAATACCTACATCTGTAAAGCTATATAGTACTCTACGGTAGGAGGAAAGGATGCCGGCTTATCAGGAAGCTTGCACGAAGTCACTTCTTTGTCAGAACCACCACCTGTGGCCATTTCCTTTAATTAAACAGCTAAAGAAGAGGGATGGAAAGGTATATAGTAAAAAAAGGGAAAGTACTAAAATCTAAAGACAAAACACTCCCCTTTATTGCGTTTGCTGCATATTTCATATCTGCAGTGTATATGTAATACACAGCTAAGGCGAAGAGGAAACAATTCAGGTGGGACACTCTGACTATTTTGTTTCTTTGGCTGCTCGATAAACTACTTCTAAAAACTGTTTCACTTTCAGAAGTAACTCACACTCCATACTGTAAAAAATGAAAACTCAAATGTGTACATCATGGCCAGTGATTTGGGGCCTGATGGGAAATCTAATTTGGGAAATAGCTTTACTAAGAATTCTGGATATCATACTAGCCTAAAATCTTTTCAAATAGAGTGAGATAGAGATGGTGTTAAGACCCTCTCCCCTAACAATGAACAATCCATTAGAAAATTTTCAATTTTAGGATTTTTTCACACTTCCATTCCTACCATTGTTCTTTCCATTCTGAACTTTGAAAATATGTTTCTACATGGGAATTTACTGTATGAAAGCAATAATGAAGAGAAACGTATGCTAAGAGTACAAAAAGGTGTAATCATGCCCATGCAGTTTTGATTACATATTTTTTATAAAAATGTATTACATAAACTTGGATCATTTTCCACCACGTGTCAGCTCCTTTGTATCATAGGAAACTTCTCTAAAGCCATCGTGTCCCTTTATTTCATTCTTGCAGGTTAGACGATAATCTGAAATGCTTTCTCTGTGGTGGATGACAGGATGATAGTTTCCATGGATTTTCACACATTTCAGCACTTCTCTTGATGAAAAATAAAGATAAGCGGGTTGTTGTTTTTCCATAGAAAGCCTTATGTTTTGTGCAGAAAAACCTGTATTTTATTATATATTTAAAACAAAACACAGTCTTTTGGCACTGTGAATGCAGGCTTTTTTCCCCTTCTGAAAATGCCATTGCTGATTTTTTAAAAGTGCTTGTCTTTTCATGTAGAAATTAAAAATCTTGCAGTGACTACTGGTTTTTTTTAAACAGGGCATGCTGATATAGCAAGATATCTATTTTCATTGAGGACAAGAAAATATGTGAGAATTCATTACACCTTTGTATCAGGATAAGAACCATGGTTGACCATCTCTTCTGTTGCTTTTGAAGCAGAACACTGAGGAAATGTTAGACATTGTGATTTGTTAAAACAAAATAAAACAAAAATTATTGCCATTGAGAACAAACAAGTATTCCCAGAATAAGGATTTTACCTCATAGAGGTGGAGAGCAAACACTGGGAATGTAGGTACTGCAAGAAAATGAAGGGATTTTCTTTGTACTATAACATCCATTGCTATATCTTTTTGCTTTCACAGGCATCACTGAGGGGAGAAAAGAAGAGAGAAAGTCTCCATTTTCAGAGTGTTTTTGTATCATATTCTTTATATAATGTGTTTTGAGTAATGGATATGAGTGTCAGAAGCACCAGTAAAATAAAAAAGATATGTAAATGTTGGATGGTCAGCATGATTATAATGAGAGCTCTCATGTCATTACTTCAATGCTTAGAGAGATTAAAATAAATCCACATATGCTAAAAAAGAGATCAAAGCAAAACAAAGCAATGATTTAAGGAAATTCAGTAACAGGTTGTCTATGGACTTAAGTGAATGTCTTCCACGTGTATGTGTTAACTGTGTGCATAAAAGAACTCAAGTTAGTATCACTTTCTTCCATCAATAACCAGCTCTATACTTTAGCAAATTACCTGTATTTTTATCTAATGTTTCCTAGATATAAAAGAATTTTATCTGTCCATATAACTAAGTAATAAAGGCTTCCTTGTAGTAGTTATGGTTTAAAAAACTTTTAATTCTTTATTTATGTCTCAAACTGTGGCCGCCTAGAGTGGTCCTGAGGGACTAGATAGGCGGGATATAAAATAAATAAATAAATAAATAAAGATAAATTATGTACAGTGGTGCCCCGTATAGCGAGGTTAATCCGTTCCAGATTAACCTTCGCTATACGAAAACATCGCTGTGCGGGTAAGGAAAGCCTATTGGAACGCATTAAACTTAGTTTAATGCGTTCCAATAAGCGTCCAAACCTACCCCTCCAGCGATGTTTTCGCGTCCGGCGGCCATTTTGGAGCCGCCGATCAGCTGTTCGGCGGCTCCAAAATGGCCGCCGGACGCCCCAATCGTCGCAAAGCGAGTGCGGCGATTGGGGCAGATCCGTATAGCGATCCCCAAAAAGGGATCGCTATACGGATTCTTCGTTAAACGGTGCGCTCATTAAGCGAGGCACCACTGTATTCTGCTGGGGAAAGAACATTGTTGTGAATAAAATGCTACTGATTAGATAATTGCAAAATCAGAAGATTTTCTGATTTCAAGAAAGCACAATTGTTTCTTAATAGTTCTCCATTAATATTAATAAATTATTTTTTTCCTGCTGATTTTATTCATCTGGCTTATTTTTTTCAATTTAAACTAGAAATCTAAAGTTAGAACTGTGTGAGACTAGAATTGTGAGAGAGAGACCCCTCTCATGGGAGTGCCGTCCCTCCTGCCAACCGCTGAGAAAGAAAGTTAGACCCTGCCAGTTCCCCCACCCAGGAAGAGAAGACCACCTGGACCAGACCTGGGGAACATAGAGAAGGGTTTAAACGAACTAACGGTTAAAGAGACCGGGACTCTCTTGGTGGGCATGGGAGAAAAAGGGTGTGTAGGAGTGGAGGCTGGGTTGGGAGATATAAAAGGAGGAGAAGGGGAGTTACCGGGAAATTGGGAATGGATTTGGATAGAAGACCCTTGGGCGGGGCAAGGGGAAAAGCTAAGAATTCCAAAGGAAGAAGCGGATGCACGGAGGAGGAGAGAACTCACTCCCAAAGCATCATATTGGGTTGAGAAAGAGACTAAGGAGTGGCGGACGTTAAGGGAAGAGAAGGAGAAGATTGAGAGGGAGCAGAGAGAGAGGTTGGAATGGAGGATGTGGGAGATGCATCAGAGGGGGATCGAGAAAGTGTGACTGGGTGGACTTACGAGAGAAGGATACCACTCCCCTATTGGAAGGGGAGGAAGGATTATTATTAAACCCGGACATCCTGCCTGAGTGGCCCGGTCCTTGTAATGTTCAGAGTGGAAACCCTTTTAAGTTTGAAGATTGGAACCCCCCGGTTGACCAGTTGTCAGATGGGGAGAAAGCTCGGAACATATTCGCTGATGCTGGACTGTTATTAAATAATCCAATAAATGCTACCCCCTATTGCAAAATCTAATAAATTTGGAGATTTATTTGGAGTAAATGTAGATCCACACTTAGAACCCTCACAAACTGAATAGCCATTCATGTTTTTCATTCAGCACTGTGCTCCCCATTAAATATAAACCAATTTAAAATACGAATTTGAAGCAGTTTGATTTCTATTAGAATATGAATACGTAAGAAGTTGACAGGTCATTAACAGGCAGCAAATGGATTTGTAAAGCAATTCTGAGATCAGGCATAGCTTTTAACAAGCACTCACCATGAGAACAGGCAGATGAAATAGTTTCAAAATTCATGTCCAACCCATCACTACTCCTACTAGTACTAGGAAGTGTCAATGTTCACAAAGAATTTAAACTTTTTGAATGTTTCAATCACCAATATCCATATCAACACTATATCTATATTCAGATAATAGGAATCCATGTGTACCCACCATGGGTAGAGAGGGGTCTTCCTGTCTGCCTCCTCCATTTCCAGTTGTGTGGAGGGCAACAAGTCTATATAGCTCTATTTGTGGACCTTAGAATGTTAGGATCTCAACTTACATGGGGAATTTGTGGTGAATATTCACAAATTCCTAATATCTGAATAAGGCCATAACAATAAACAGAAGACAACCTGCTTTTGTCAACAACTGCTTATTGAAAGAAAGAAAGAAAGAAAGAAAGAAAGAAAGAAAGAAAGAAAGAAAGAAAGAAAGAAAGAAAGAAAGAAAGAAAGAAAGAAAGAAAGAAAGAAAGAAAGAAAGAAAGAAAGGAAATGTAGGACAAAATCTTAATTTCACTTGCTTATTTGTGTTCAGGGAACAGTCCCATCCAAATTTCTGGGCTCACTTAAAAGCAGATTTTTCGGAATTATCGAAGAAAGCTATGAAAGTATTGATTCTTTTCGTAAATGATACACTTGGGTGAAAAATCATTCTCTGCTCTCATTTATCTTAAAAATAAGTACAAACCGTTTGAATAATGTAGAGTAAGAACTCAAAATACAAATTTCAGCTATTTTATGTCCTTATAATTTCAGTTTTAATTATTGTTTCTCCAGCAATAATTAAATTGTTGTTGTTGTTTAGTCATTTAGTTGTGTCCGACTCTTCGTGACCCCATGGACCAGAGCACGCCAGGCCCCCCTATCCTCCACTGCCTCCCGGAATTGTGTCAAATTAATATTGGTTGCTTCGATGACACTGTCCAACCATCTTATCCTCTGTCGTTCCCTTCTCCTCCTGCCTTCACACTTGCCCAACATCAAGGTCTTTTCCAAGGAGTCTTCTCTTCTCATGAGATGGCCAAAGTACTGGAGCCCCAGCTTCAGGATCCGTCCCTCCAGCAAGCACCCAGGTTTGACCTCCTTTAGAATTGATAGGTTTGTTCTCCCTGCAGTCCAGGTTGTTGTTGTTGTTGTTGTTGTCATCGTCGTCGTCGTCGTCGTCGTCGTCGTCGTCACCACCACCACCACCACAATCATCAATTTGTGTGGAATTATTCCAATAAAAATATAACTGGAGTGTGTGAATTAATAGATTAATTTATTTCTCCATTCTCTTCAAATTTGAGGATCCTACATAAGAAACTTTAAATAAATATTTGGTGCACTTTACAGTTTTAAATCTTGAATTACATCTTGATGGCCCATGGCAACGAAAGGTATTTAAAGGGGGTCTGCGGTAAAGAAAAAAACTGCTGAACTATAATAATAAGAAGAAGAATAAAAATAATTGCCTGCTATCAAGTTGATTCTGACTTGTGGTGACCCTTTCCAATGTTTTTCTAGTAAGGGGCTTTCTAAATCGAGTAAACAAAAATGGTTTACCATTTCTTTCTTCTGTGGCTGTCCTGTGACAGTGCAGCTTGCTCAAGAGTACACACGATGGCTTTTATGACAGGAAGCACAGTGGGGAATCAAACTCCAAACCTCTGATGCCAGAGCAAGATACCTAATTCATGAGCTGTCCAGCTAACTACTTGAATTATAATTATTAATAATTGTGTGTCCCCAAGTTAATTCTGACCCTTTTCAGGGTTTGCTACCATGGGATACCCTGGGACTTTACATCTTGCCCAGTGCTACACAGGCTAACTCTTCTAGGGGCCATAACGGGGAATTAAACTCACAACCTCGAGTTCTAATACCTAACACAGTAAACTATCCAGACAGCTATCCAAACTGCTGTTATTGCACAGCATCAAGGCAGAATTGACTTACAGTGACCGTAAAGGACTTTCAAAGTAAGTGGAATGTTTAAGGAGTGGTTTTACAAGTTCCACACCCCCAGTGAGTTTCCATGGCTGAGCAGGGATTTGAACTCAGGCCTCTTGAGTCCATCACTCTGCCTACTGTATTAAAACGCACTGGGTATAATTTGAACTATATAAGAGAACATTTATACATGTTTAAAATGAATAAGTCTCTTACAGTATTTTTTCAGCAAATAGAGGCCTTTGCAGCGTATTGTGTGGAATCATATTAAGTCCCATTTATTTGTGGGGGGAGCTAGTTGAATACTAAAGAAAATTCAAATCCAAGGTAATTATCATACATTGCCCTGGAATTGAGAAAAATTTTGTTGCTTTTCAACTTCATTTTTTCATCATTATGTCTAGTCAGATCAAGGATGTTACTGAACAGATGGAGGCTTATTGATGCAACACACAGGTATTTGGCTGAACGTCTTACAGAGAGAAGGACATTAATGTTTAATAAATATTATTATGATAAGGACGCAGTTGACAGATCTTACTTTCTTGGGCTCCATGATCACTGCTGATGGTGACAGCAGCCTTAAAATTAAAAGACTTTTGGGAGGAAAGCGATGATAAATCTAGACAGCATCTTAAAAAGCAGAGACATCACCTTGTCGACAAAGGTCCGCATAGTCAAAGCAATGTTTTTTTCAGTAGCAATGTATGAGAGAGCTGGACCATAAAGAAGGATGGCCACAGAAAAATTGATGCTTTTGAATTGTGGTGCTGGAGGAGATTCTTGAGAGTCCCCTGGTCTGCAAGAGAACAAACCTATCCATTTTGAAGGAAATCAATCCTGAGTGCTCACTGGAAGGGCAGATCCTGAAGCTGAGGCTCCAATACTTTGGCCATCTCATGAGAAGAAAAGACTCCCTGGAAAAGCCCCTGATATTGGGAAAGTGTGAAGGCAAGAGGAGAAGGGGACAACAGAGGACGAGATGGTTGGACAGTGTCATCAAAGTTACCAACATAAATTTGACCAAACTCTGGGAGGCAGTGGAAAACAGAAGGGCCTGGCGTGCTCTGGTCCATGGGGTCACAAAGAGTCGGACACGACTTAACAACTAAACAACAAATATTATTATATATGTTATGCATTAAAGTAGCAGATAAGTTAATGTTTATTTTATTAGGAAATTTTATTCTAAAGATTATGCTGTAATAATTACATAATTCTAAAATGATTGCAAACCATATTCTCTGCACTAAAGCCATCACTGGACAAAACAGAGGGTGAAGTGTCCTTTAAAAGTTTTTTCCCCCCACAAAGAAATCAACTTCAGCATAAAAAGTATTTCCTACTGAAGGGCTACAGAAGCACCGCCTGGCTGCAGCAGTAGTGCATATAACTTGTGGCCAGCTGAGATCAATGCAGACTAATAGCCATACACTTGATCTCCCAGGTGCTTGAAAAACATTTCTTCTTGCATCCCAAGGAAAAATAAAACACCATCCTGCTCCCCTATAGCATGTACAGAACTCCTAACAGTTAAATTACACAGTTTGTAGGCAGCTTTTGACTCAATACACTTGGTGTCCTATGTGACTATTTAACAGCAAAGGCCAAGTTATGTTTTAAAACTAACCCATTTCCTGTTTGAGCTGGGTTGAGCCAGTTTGCTGACCTCTACTGGGAGTACATACAAGTGGATGACACATTCACTGTTTTCAAATAGTTTCATGGAAGAAAACGAACCAGAAAGACAAACAGATGAACAGACTGAAAATATGGAAAACAATATGTAGTATGTGAAATGTGAGAAACAGACATTTTAATTATATACACGCATTTACAGATTTAGGATTCATTGCTAGTTTTTTTTCTTTCTTCCTAAATAGTGAGTCAAAAGATATTCAACACGGTACCAAACTACCAAGATTTGATCTGAATGTTATTCATGAGCTGGCAAACGATTACTACCTAACCTAAATTAACTTTATTGATAAAAGAAATAAAATATCCAGTTCATTTGTAATTTTTAAATCCCTCATTAAGAATTTTGTGCAATGTAAATATTTAAGTCAGTCATGAGAAATTGCACCACAGGTATAGAACAAAATTGTGTCAAAAGTCTACTCAGGGAAGATAGTTTACAGAAGCCTGCATGCTAGAAATAATATTTTCTGTATGTTGTGAATTTACAAAGGAAAGGGAAAGACTAGTTTGTTGCATGTATGAGCAATGAGCAGCATGCTACCTCCATCTGATGGACTCTGTAGCCTCTCCCCATTCCAGATTGGGGACTAAACATGGAGAATCTAATTTGAAAGGCGGTAGTTGTATTTTAAACCAGAGTGCATGTGCCTCCCTGCGCCTTGTCTGTTTATTTTGGTCAGCAGAAGGGGACTGGACAATTCCGTTATTATCAAGAGGTATTGGTGCTGCCTAAAGTAGGACTAGGGATAACAGTAGACAACGAAGGACATGACTCAGTTATCATCTATATTAGTGAATTAAAAAAATCAGTTTGAAGGTACTATATACTAGATTTTGTGTACTACTGTATGTTGCAACAGAAATTATAAACAATGCAGAGTTTGGAAAAGATCAGGACTCATAATATACCATTGCAAATGAATACCTGCCTGTATTCTCTTTGCACTGTTATATGTGCTTACCGCTAGAAAAAAAAGTACCATTGCCATCTCAGGTGGCTTTTTTAAAAACTTTCAAGAAAAGAAAAAAATTACGGTAAGTGCCTGCTTTCACTCCCACAGGACAGATAACAACTCTGTGCTGAAGTCATGCCCGGTTTCTGAATTTTTCCTGCACTCTCCCCAAATGAATGCAAACTGGATTAATTCATATTCTGATTTAGCTTTAGATTCTCATGCTAGTATTTTAAAAAATATGTGCACTACTCTGCCATTAGAATATGTGTTTTCTATTCTGCAGGAGAGGTATTGAAAAGGTAAACTGAAACTCATTGATGTTTTTCTGGCATTGTAATCTATTGCAGTTTAACAAAATGTCTGGCTGTTTTTCTCTGAATTCCATATTTTAAAGTATAGGTTAAATCCCATGTATGCTGCCAAAACAAGTCCCTAATGTCTGAAGATCAAACAATTGCACATTGCGACGAGGAACCACATGTAGCTCAGCCATTACAAAGCTTGCTTTACATGGGAAAAGTCTTTCTGTTGCAGGTTTTTTTTGGTTTAGTAGTTCGCAAAACACTGTTAAAGAGTAAAAGTTTACTCATACTTGTTTGGACTGAACACTCTTGCATCAAGGAAGGAACCCTGGTGCACAGATGTAAAAAAATTTGAGGAGAGGGCACTTGTACAGTTGGAACATCCTCTGCAAGCACTCAAGAACAGAGAGGGGTTACCCTGATCCTGCAAATTCCCCCTCTCCCACACCTCCTTGGCAGAAGGGACATGCGTGTTGTCCCTCTTCTTCCGACTGTTACCAGAAAAGATGCTCCAGGGAAGTGTTGGCAAGATACCTTCAGCTGCAGCATGTAACTTCTCTTTTGCCTGCCCAAGGCATGCCAAGGTGTAGGGGAAGGGGAAGAGCCAGGCAGCGACAGATAAAGGCTTTTCTCAAGCACTCTGGAAGTATCATAGTATTGGGGGGGAAAGGGGAGGGGACTGTACACTATCTTGTCTTTATAAAATCTGCCTAAGGCTACACTATAAATGACTTACATTACTATGACTTACATTAAAAACCCACTCATCGATTCCTTGTGCTGTGATTTTTATAACAAATGTTTATCTTGCAGAACTATCAAGAATTAATGAATGACTGATTTGTCCTCTCTCTGAAAGGAACAAGTGAGTGGACTGTAACTACTCTTACCTGTACTCTGAGTATGTGGCAGGGACAGTTAGCTGGGTATGGTACAATGGAGCTGGACAGCAAAACTGGTGCAGAGTATTTAAAGACCTACGACACAAGGAAAAACAAAGTCAACACACTGAGTGTCTAGTAAGGGGCTTTCTAAATGGAAAGGTAGGTGCTAATGGTTATATCTAGAAATTTTAGTAAGATTGTACTTTATATGAGGAAAAAATAATTTAAAATCCTGGAAAACATGGGGAGGAGCCCCCCACAGTAGATATATCTATCAGAAATGAGTTTGATGAGTGACAGTTATGGAAAGTCAAATTATTCTTGTTGGGGGAGAAAAGGTTAATATGTAACAAATTTTTAAATTGACATTTTTGGTATAGTATGTGGAACAGTACTAGTGAAGGTAAAGGTTAAGGATTGGCTATGCAAAACAAGATCTGTAGATTACTCTGCACCAGCCCAGCTGTTCTTTCAGGTTAGTCCAGATTAGACTATGCTGTCAGGCACTAGGAAATAATTAGATACTAGAATAAAAATATAATGTTAATGTTCTTATAGCATAGTTTCCGAAAATAAACTAACAGCTTCTTACGTAATTACGCAATATCCTACATGCCTTTTCAAAATACCATAGATTCAAGCCTGAAGATATGTTTCCTAGGCTTTGGGTTATGAAAAATTACTTTAAATGTTATTTCCCAGTATATGTCTACAACTAATTGAGTAAAACAAAACACAAGAAAATAACTTAAATTAAAAAGCACAGCAACAGAAAATTATATAGCAAAAGAAAGCATGCTAAAAATGCAAACTACAAAGCAGCATAACTGAGCCTTATGTGGAACATTTTATAGGCTTAGTCTTTCCTTAGATGGTCTCCAGCAGCTACTCTACTAGCCTGAGGAACCTGAAAACACTAAGAACTTGTGGGCAAAACTTTGTTTTCTTTTCCCTCCCCCTATTTCCCTCCCTTCTACGTATTTTTAGATTTTAAACCTGGGTTAGAGGCTGTCTTACCTCTTATAATTTTTACTTTTACCTGCTCTAACAGTGTTTCAAGCTATAGAGGGGTGTGTAAATGCAGTAAATACTGTACATGCATACATACACCTCAAACTTAATTTTGTATAAAAAATACCATATGATGAAACATAATCTCAGTTTCCTGAGTGTTGTAATCTGGATATTTGATCGCAATTTTGCAAGACAAAAGTAATTGGTTTGGGGAAAAAAAATACTGTCTTTGAGAGTTGTGATCATTGTGCAAATGATATTGGAGACTATTTATGACAAGATTAAAATACTAAACGTAGACGTACACCACTTTGACACTTTTGTTTCTTTTCCTCACAACAGTTTCCTGGGAGCTTAAAAAAACCCACAACAACCCAACAACAACAGGAAGACCAAATAATTTATTCTTAGTTTCGCTGATTACAGAGACAGTTTTGTGAAGTTATCCTCTTAAAAACATTAAAAAGAAGAGTTAACCAGAAAATGTCATGCTGTCTTTCTCTAGAAAGAGGCAGGAATCAAACTAATCTTTTAAAAATGAAGGCCCAATTGCTCCAAAACTCAGACTAGCAACATGACATCAAAATGAATCTTCTTCCATATATTTGGAAACAGATGTCCACACTTGAAGTACTTTATCATGACGGAGATCCCTTAGTAAGTCACCATATAAATGAAGTATAAGAGGAAAACGGAACTCTTACAGGTATCATAATACAGGTGCTGTAATCCTAGATAGCGTTTGATAACAAATATTATATCAAACATGGATGGTTGAGTTTGTATGTTTGCAAGTAAAAGAAGAAAGGCAGATCCTTTGCACAGCTCCATAAGAAAATTTTGGCCATTGTTACAAATACCAGTAATATCAATCACTTGTTTTAGTAATCCAAAATCATCCAAAATATTCTAGTTTAGTCATATTTAGCAGGCAAATATGGTACATGTATGAGGAGCTTTATGGAAGGTCTTGCCAGTACTAAAAAAAATTAATTCTACAGCTTAATGAATTGTTTTGCAAGGAATTAGTTTTTAAAATTCATCATTATTATCATTTACATTGTAAACAAAATGGATTCTTAGAAATAAATCTGAAATTCAAAACAGCCCTATCCAAGGTTCCCGCTACTGTGGGTGTGCACACATGTGCACAACTCTGCTTCCCTCCGCACAGCTGTCTTCCTCCTCCATACAGCAATCATGTTAGGTTCTAGTTGCAATGAAACCCAGCGTGTGTGGGGGGGCAGAGTCACATGTGCATGTAGGGGCGAAGCCGTGTGCATGAGAGGAGGAGCCACGCCCAGCGGGGCTGAAAGTTAGACAGAACGTTGGTGCTATCCCATTAAATATTTCTCCTTGGTGCTAAATGCCTGTCTATGCTGATATGGTTTGATTCACTAATTCACTTTGAGGAATATGTGACCCTCCAGATTTTGTTCCACTGCAATTTCATCAGTTTCATCAATACTGAGGGATGGCAGAACTCCAGCCAATCCAGACGGTCTATCTGGAAGGTCACATGTTTCCTATTCATGGCTTCATTCTGTTTCTAATCAATTACTGAGATGTGAGAGTGTTGGGGAGTAAAGAGGAGGTTGCAGACACAAGATAAGAGTGATAAAACTGGCTAATAGATAAAAAGGATGTATTGGTGTTTGGACCAGAATGAGGCTAATGATGCAAGGGAGAAGAAGCTGGGAACACATTTGTGTAGGAAAAAAGCATCGCAGGATACATATTCAAATGCAAGCATGTGCTCTAAGTTTTGAGAACAGAAAGCGGCAGATGCTCCATGGTAAGTAAGGCACTTGCAAAGAGGTATTTAGGAACCTAGAGTGGTCGAAATGACCAGAGAGGCAGGGTATAAACAAACAAACAAACAAACAAACCTTCACTCCCCTCCAGAAAGAGGAGTGCAATTGGAAGCTCCTGGAATGGAAGTGAGAGGGTAAAATTGAGTGCTTAATGAGAGGAGAATTCAAGTATTCTGGATTATTTTGGACGGGAAGCAGTGGAGATAGCCATCATTTGTTTTCTAAAGTGAGAATTGTTGATACCTTATTATATATAGATCACATTGAAAGCTTTATCCTGTAATTCCAAGAACATGGGGAGTATAGCAGCTACAGCTGCTTGATAGCTATGAAAATGCACTTCATATATGCCCAGATGTACCATTACTGAATTCTTGCATGTCATGTCATGTCTCCCCACTTTTGTTCTCAGTAGCTATCTGATTTCATGTACTTTCAGTTTCCAGCTTCCAATTGTTCAGTTTTGTCCAAACACTCAGACCAAGGACAATTAAAGAGTATGACACTTCTGAAGAAAGTTATGCACATCCCTTTTTGGAAGCAGGATTGCATGAATTGCTATAAGAAGAGAGATGACAGCTGAAAAATTGGGAAGTCTAACTGAGACACAGAAAGGTTGAAATGGTTTCCACACATTTTAACAATAGTCCTTATCTTAAACAGAACCACTGTTTTAAAATTATAATGACATCCTTCCCATATAGTTTTAAAAATTTCCTTAATCCAAATGGTCTTTTATTTACATAGGTGATCTGCAATTTCATCTTCCAGTACTATTTCAAAGTTCCCGTACTAATTTCCAAAATAATGAAGTATGTATTTATGAGAGCAATGGTGATGCAGTGGATAGAGTATCAGGAAGGACTCAGAAGACTTGGGGTCAAATAATTACAATGCCTTGTAAACTCACTGGAGAGGTGGCAACGGTAAACCACTCCTTGAACATCTCATATTCTTTGAAAACCCTACAAGGATCAGTGAATGTCAGAACCAACTTGACTGTACATAACAGTCAAGCAGCAGCAGCAATATGTACAGTATTTATATCCTAGTAAATGAATCAGAGAACATACTACTGAATACTGAAGCTTTCTGGATTGTCCAAGATGAATGTTCCTCTTATCAGAAAACCATTCTAATGTTTGAATAATGGCAGCAGAACAAATTAAATGTAAAGTTATCCTTAACATGAATTTTTGCTCTTGAATAGGTTTGTCTTGTGCATTTGCCTTCAGCAGTAGCCCTGCGTGGAAAGGCACTTTTCTCAGACAAGTAAATTATACAGTACTTAAATTTGTATACCTCTCCCCATTAGTGCCAAAGCACTACTCTGCACAGTTCAAAATTAAAAAAAAATTCAAGATAACATTAAACTATTTAAATCATTATCCAGTGTTTATTTATTTTTTTATTTATTTTATTTATATCCCACCTATCTGGTCGGGTGAGGACCACTCTAGGCGGCTAATAGCAACTAATCAATAAACCAGATGGTGCTAAAGCAATAGAACAAAAAAAGTGGCTGACAAAAGGTGGTAAGCTAGGGTTGGTGTGGAAAGCCTTCCTGAAAAGCCACGTCTTCAGTTACCTCCTGAATGTCCACAGGGAGGTGGCCAGGTGCTCCTCTGGAAGCTGGTTCCACAAGGTTGAGGCCACCGTGAAGAAGACCCTACTTCTAGTAGGTGAATTACGGGCTTCCCTCACGGTGGCCACCTGAAAGAACTTTGCCTATGATGATCCAGTGGGTAGGGCAGATGACACTGGGGAAAGACACTCCAACAAGTAACTTTCAACTGTAAAACTGTATACTTCTAGGAGATCACTCCCGAAGTCTGACATAACCTGGGATTCATTATAAACCATTCATGATTATTCAGACATTCATGATTATTTAAATATATATATTCTTACAGATGTAGCGAGGGCCAGTTGCTTTTGCATTGGCATGCAGTCATTCATTTCTGCAGAACTTTATTTCATTTTGAGGCAAACACATTTGAATATATACATTAAATACTGACATGGAAGTTAATTTAAAAACACACAAAATAAATTTATGTCCAAAATTCATATATACAGGACCACTTTTGCAGAAAAATTTTATATTTTTATAGTTGTGCACTTCATTTATGCATATTATTTTATTATCATAAGCATACACTTATGATAATAAAATAATTAAGGCTGTTGGTGTGCTCCTAGATACTCATGCATATAGTATGTAACTGAAGTCAGTGGAGAGCAACACATATAACTGTTAATAGGACTACAGTACTTCCTAAACATATAGGTTATTTATTGGAATTCCAGCTGTAAGAATTGTCTTATCTTTCTCCTAGAGCTTTCCTCTTAATAGGAAACATCAGACTGAAACACCACCGTTTTTGACAAAATTTATGTAGCTACTTCAAATTCTGGTTCCTTAATAACAATGAAGGGATTCAGTGTACTGTAGTCTATCAAAACAAATGCTCCCTTACCTGATATAATTACAACTAAGAGTTATCTGAACACAAGTTTTGATTAAAGACAAGATCTGAAGCTTGTTAGAGAACCCTGATAAGGAGAGCTCCTTGATTGATGCCACCCCCGAAAGGGGCTAAGGCTGGTAAAATATAAGCCTTAGTTATTAAAAGCAGGCTACTTAAATCTGAGTAGCAGAAGCAAAATATCACCTGATCTCTAGGCATAGTCCTTGCCTCTGAATAGTCTTACACAGTACAGGTGCTGCACAGGTTCACAGAGTTTGAATCACAGAGATCTTCGTTAGAATATACAAATACTTAGAACATATAGAGTCATCTGAAACCAGTTAAAACAATATATATGAGGTAATGCAGTATTATCTTTAAAATGCTATTGTAGAAAAAGTATCAATTTTCTATATGTGAACAAGTTAAAAATTTACATAGGAATATTAATGAAATTCACTGCTAACCTACCAGTGTTTCAATAGATTATTACATTTAACAGAGGTAGAGCAAGTCACCCCAAATTGCAACCAATACACATGAAACTATGTGTCACACATCATAATCATAGCAAGTGTGATCTAGGTTGCACTTGCATAGCTAAACTGGCAATTCAGATACAGTACACTGAAATGTGAAGCCAAGCTCCACAATACAAGTCCAAAGAGCGGAGTATTAAAGCTACCATATTTCATGGAAATCACTGCCAGGCTTAATCAGGAGCAGACAAAGTAGAGACATCCACAGTCCTAGTCCCAAACTCAACATATACAAGGAACCTCCCAAAAATTATGTCCAGCTTGGCATGAGAGGACAACTTGTTTCCCCTCTAGTCCCTCCAAACATCATGCAGGCTTTGGACTACACTAGAATGCAAAATACAAGGATTGCTTCCTGACTTAGATAAACATTCGCCTGTTGTTGAAAGATTGCAGGAAGAAATATCAACAACCTCCGATATGCAGATGATACCACTCTGATGGCGGAAAGTGAGGAGGAACTAAAGAACCTTGTAATGAGGGTGAAAGAGGAGAGTGCAAAAAACGGTCTAAAACTCAACATCAAAAAAACTAAGATCATGGCCACTGGTCCCATCACCTCCTGGGAAATAGAAGGGGAAGATATGGAGGCAGTGACAGATTTTACTTTCTTGGACTCCATGATCACTGCAGATGGAGAAAGCAGCCCCGAAATTAAAAGACGCCTGCTTCTTGGGAGGAAAGCAATGACAAACCTTGACAGCATCTTAAAAAGCAGAGACATCACCTTGCCAACAAAAGTCCGAATAGTCAAAGCTATGGTTTTTCCTGTAGTGTTGTATGGAAGTGAGAGCTGGACCATAAAGAAAGCTGACTGCCGAAGAATTGATGCCTTTGAATTGTGGTGCTGGAGGAGACTCTTGAGAGTTCCCTGGACTGCAAAGAGAACAAACCTATCAATTCTAAAGGAAATCAACCCCGAGTGCTCATTGGAAGGACAGATCCTGAAGCTGAGGCTCCAGTACTTTGGCCATCTCATGAGAAGAGAAGACTCCTTGGAAAAGACTTTGATGCTGGGAAAGTGTGAAGGCAAGAGGAGAAGGAGACGACCGAGGATGAGATGGTTGGACAGTGTCATTGAAGCAACCAACATGAATTTGACACAACTCTGGGAGGCGGTGGAAGATAGGAGGGCCTGGCGTGCTCTGGTCCATGGGGTCACGAAGAGTCGGACACGACTAAACGACTGAACACACATCACTGATCCTGCCACCAGACACTGATCTCTGGACCAGGATTGCCACTGCAGCTACCAGTGTGTGGAAAGCTGCAAAGGACAGCTTCACTCAAAACTCACAGTGTTAATCTAGCAAAGTACAGAGCCTATGCTGTTTAGACCAATGCAGGCAGTGGAAAGCTGTGCCAACAATGCTGCTCTCCCCACTCCTGTGAGCAGGGCTTGTTTATAGCACTGTTGTGGGAAAAGAGCTAACCCAGCTCAGTTTGGTATGTCCTTCGGGCTGTGTTAGCGTGGGGACCATGGTGCAGCAGTGCTGCTGGAGCAGAAACATAGGAGACTGAGTTGTGCCCAAAGTCTTGTTATACAAGCCACAATCCAAGACTATAAAGAGATATTTAATTACATTGTGCCCATACAAACTTAATCTACTTGTCTTGTTTTGGCTCCCACATCATCCATGGATCGCATACAGTCAGGTCACTATCAGATATACCATTTTAGTGGTATAAAACATCTTGACTTGATACATTTACTGTCTAGCATAATTTGTGACTAACTGCTATAGAGTAAAATGCTAAAAATAAAAGGAGAGAGAGCCATCACACATGAAAGAGACTGAAATAAAGTTAATCAACACTTTGCTTCACTCTGGAGAATATTCCTATTGATAACCATATACTTGCTTGTAAAATTGTACAAAAAGAAGTCCAATATAATCACCATTCAACCACATATGAGAAGTGTTTCACAGATATTTAGTGTCCCCCCCATAGCACGGATTTCAGAGCTTTTTCCTGTAACTTGCTACTACATTACAAGCCTTAAAGGATCTAAGTAGATCTTACAGGAGATGAGGACCTGCCTTTACGTAGACAGGGCTCAAGATCATGATTACGATCACATCACCATCATGACCACCATCTTTTAACCTTTATATTTTAATCCCCTGGTGAATGTACCGTGTTTTCCTGAAAATAAGATGGGTCTTATTTTAATTTTTGCTCCAAAAATGCATTAGGGCTTATTTTCAGGGGACCTTTTTATTGCTTTCATATACAACAATCTACATTTATTCAAATGCAGTCATGTCATCTTCTGGTTGCTGCACAATGGTGGAAGGTGGGGTTTTACTTAACTAGGATTTATTTTGCGCATCCAGAAAAATCATACTAGGGCTTATTTTCAGGTTAAGTCTTATT
Organism: Pogona vitticeps; assembly: GCF_051106095.1. Taxonomy (NCBI): domain Eukaryota; kingdom Metazoa; phylum Chordata; class Lepidosauria; order Squamata; family Agamidae; genus Pogona; species Pogona vitticeps. The sequence continues at coordinate 71,487,536 of NC_135784.1, read as the reverse complement.
TTCAGGGAAACAGGGTATCAATCACTAAGGGAATTAAAAAATGGGGAGGAGAGTATAGTTGTGTCTATCATTAAGAGACATAATCTGTAGCCTTTCTAGAGAATGCAGCCTTAACAACACAATTGTTAGTAGTATTTCTTTCTGAGTCATATGCGCTGATGTTATTTTTATCCACCAGTTTTAAATAGGTCATAACTCATTGAAAACCTTCAGCAAATGGCTGTGCTAGAGATGAAAGAAGGCTGTATGTTTATATAGCCAAAATCTAGGCAATCACAGGTTAGTCCAGTAACCAATATCTTCTTACCTACTATATTTTTCTAACACTGTTTTTTAATGTATGTGGCACTTCATAATTATGACAATAGTGTGCTACAAGAGCAGCATAAACCATTCCTTTCCATTCTGTTACCTCAGAGTTATCACTTTTAGCTTTATCTCAGTACACACCAGGAGATGCCAGTATAAACTGCAACTGTCAGAAAATACTCAACCTACTTAGCATTCTTTAGGTCAAATTTAATTAAACTGTTAATAGACTACCATCTATTCTTTTGAGTATTTAATTCCCATCATAGTTCTTATGACTGCACTTTTTTTAGGATTAAGCTGTTTTGTTGTTCTGTTTGAAAGCTGCTGTATGAACAATCTGAAGAATGCCAAGGAAGAAAAATACTAATATGGCAAAATAGTTTTAGAATTAGCTGAACTATATGTGAAGGAAGTTAGAAATATGTGTTTCTGTGTGCATGTGTCTTCTATTACATTACTAATTCCAGTACTAGTTCATTACTAATTCCAATCCTAATTCATCAATATAATTCATCAATATAATCACATGTATAAATACAGTAAAAAAACAAATTTGCCTTTCTATAGCAGTAATTCATGGAATTTCTCTTGAGTGCAGAAGGAAAAATAACTGCATGGAAGTAACAGCAAAAAGAAAACATCTAATGTGAAGCAAAGTTTTTATCCTGTACCATTGTCTATTATGTGTAATATGAATACATCTCTTTCACTTAGGACTGAAAACAAGATTTCTGAAAACACAATATCATCTCTCTCTCTCTCTCTCTCTCTGAGCTCTTAAGTATCTATATATAAATACAAATAATGACATGAGCAATCCTTGGACTTCAGGATACACTCCACACAGCCTTAATTTAATCTGCACTTATTATAAATACCTTCAAAAGGATTAATGTATTCTTTCATATAGACCAATGTACACAGTATTCCAGACGCAAATGTTTTGACTTGTTTGACAGATTAAATATTTTCCCCATATACTCCCTCCGATGGAAAGTTGAGATGAAAAGAGATGAGGACTTGCGTTTTACCAAAAAATAACCATATGGTCCTGTCACTGCTACATGTGGGAAGAATTTGGCTTTAAAAATGCAAATTCAATAGTTTGCAAAGAAAATAACCTCTAAACAGAAACCTTAGTAGACCGCGCAAGACAAATAAGTAATGTACTGTAAGCCACAGAATTCAGCACCGATTAAAAGCCATAACATATTCATACAATGCATTTATATGTATGGTGACATTCTTGATCATTCTTGATATTATTTGTGCAAACAATCACCAAAACATGTTGTAGTACTTCTATACTGGACACTCTATTGGGCGCATCCACATATTCCATGTAGCAAGGCGATGCATAGGCAAAGGCTGCATAATATTTGCTGACTCCAACAAAAATCAAAACTCCTACAAATTAATACAAATGTATCTCACATGTTGTAGAATTGTACAAATTATCACATTGATGGAATTCTTACCTTAGCCTCAGCAAGTAAAACTGGCATCAAAACTGCAACATATGTAAAGGCATTCTTTCTACTTTTACTCTATGAGTTCAATCATCAAAAACCAAAAATCTCATTAAAACCAATACTCTGGAATAAGAAATTAACCACTACAAATATCTTCACAAAACACATCTGAAATGGGCTGCAGTCTTGCCAAAGCTTGATCCAGAAGCTAGCTAAGCCAAGCTACCTGAACTAAAGCCAAGGTAGTTCTAATGCAAATAGGGTCTGAACCCTCCTTTTCAACTGTTTAATGTCATCTAGAAGCATTGAAATCAATTGTTTCTGAGGCTTGAATTAATATGCCTTTACACTTAACTTTGGTTGAGTTGTAGAACATGCTTCAATGAAAGTCAAATTAGAATAAACTCCATGCTGCATGGAATGTTTCTCACTAGTGGGTAATTTAAAGAGGTCTGTTTGTGGGATAAGAATTGCTCACTAGGAACTGTGAAAATACGTGGACTTACACATTACAATAGTTGATTTGAACACTACCACATGCTGGTGCTTGTGTTAATACAGGGCAATATAATAGCATATGGATAGAAAACAGGGAATTTATAATGCCAAGACCTTCGAAGTGTATGCTTTCAACAAAATGGTGGAATTAACACAGTGAAATACAGTACCATGCATTCACTCCTTTTTTATTTTGAATATAGTTAAAAGAATGAGATACACTGATGTTAACTGATTTAATGACTGCAGATCCAGAGTCAAGCCCTTTGTGACTCTCCAATTGCCTGATAAAAACCAGATCTGTATCAGCTCTTCATACCATATTGCTACCAAAAAACCTCAAACATCTTAGCTGGACTGCATGATTCCTATAGTGCTAATGTTATAAACAATGGTTTATTAGGCTCATAAACACTGTGACAAACAGCATGAACATTATAGATTGCTGTGTCACAAACAGCAGCAAGGACATACTATGTGAAACAGCCAAAAATCCACTTCCTAAGCAAGACATCAGCAAAATCATTTATAGAAAATGGAAGGTATTTCTTACTGGACAAAGACTTGTAACAGAAGCTATTTCAATTTCATTTTGCTGAATAATCCCAGCTTTTAAAACAGCAGGAGCTGACTGAACCACTAACAGGTTTCTTTTTCTTCTCTGCTACGTTGAATTATTTCTTCCTTTACAGGTTTGAAGCCTTCCAAATGTATAATGCATGTCAATATAGTGCTGAGAGGTAACACCCATAAAATGGTTCGTGAAGAGAAATCTGCTGCAACACTGAGTTTATTGCTATTCTTATTTCTGCATTCAAAATATGGATCCTGGACCTCTCTTCAGTCATATGGATTCCAACATATAAAGAAAGAGGAGAGTACTTACAAATGACACCTTCTGCAAGCCATCCCTGATTTTTCAAAGAATTGCTTTCCTTCTGACAGAAATCTAAGGTAGAACTCCTCTTTCTTCTAAGAATCAAAATTCACGTTCACTGCTTCCACATGCTCATTCACTCTCAGTCACAGAAGCACATCACAGTCACCGATAAGGGAACCTGTGATGTAACCACCCTCAAATGCAGCATCAGATGAATGCAAAGGCTCCAAGGAGTTATATTTTGCAAAGCAAAAGGTTTTCCTAAGGAGGAGGATGAGCAAATGTGAAACCCACTAGCACAAGATCCACGTTTATTTGCATGTACACTTACTGCCTCATGCAGAATTATAATCAGGCTGCTGTATGAATATAAGACCTCAATTCAACTCTTTTACGGTGAGCTGTTTTATATTTTAGAAAAATTCAAATGATGCTGTGTTAGTATGCACCATCTTTTTATGAACACTGTAGTACAGTCCAAACTAGGAAAAGGCCATTGGTCCTTTTATTTCCATGGTAACAGCAGCATCTGTGGAAGCAAATTCTATACCCTCCTTTACTGCAAAGCCAATATGTAGTGATGTATGATTATAAAAAGTGGTAAAACAGAAGACAGAAAAATGAATAAAAACACATGGAAGAAATTATATTTTAGTAAATAAATTCAAATATCATTGTTTCGTTGCAAAAGGCAATACAACTGACAATATTACCCTTCCCTTTCTGTCCATGTTAGAAGTATTATCTTCAACACTGATAGTTTACCCACAGCTTATGGTTACTGTATATAAGGAGACTATACACTTGCTATACATGTTCAGGCAATAACTGAATGTGTGTTTACCATATGTCCCTTTATATATACATATATACTTATATGTATGTATGCACACAAACAGGCAGTATATTCAATATGCGGAGATATTGTTAAATGCATACTGGATGAATTCTATGGTAAATTTTGTCCAGTATGCATTTTACTACAATGTTCATTTAAAATAACATGTCATAGGCATGGCACACTCCCACCACGTTACCTCCATTAGTATTTCCAATAGGATAGGAACAAGAAAGTGTTGCTTGAATGAATATTTCTAAGATGCCCCTTCTCTAAAGCATTATGGTTCACCCTAGGAATCAGTTCACCCCAACAATCTAACTCACTGTCCTTGTATGAGAGAGAAACCTACACCCTCACCACAGTTTTAGAGCAATTCAGCTTCCCCCCCCAAAAAAATAATTAAAGTGGCCAATCTGTTTCCCTTGTCTGATGAGTCACTATGATGACCATCTGTTCCCATTAGCAAGTTAAATATATTACAAGGACAGGTCATATTCATGGATAAGTGATGAACGTGAAGCTACCACACAGGTCGGAAATGTTTCCACTGACTAGAAGGGTACCAGACAAACGCTATTCCTCACATTGCCTAATAAGGTACGTTTGTTTGTTTATTTATTTTATTTTATTTTATTTTATTTTATTTTATTTATATCCCACCTATCTAGCCAACTCAGGACCACTCTAGGCGGCTAACAATTACATAGTAACAATGCATAAGGTGTTCTAGATATATATTTAGCAATACAAATTTACAGTATTTGAAAAGATGAGACTTTGCCATTTTAAGCATGTTTCTTGTTTACTGTCCAGTCTTTTAATATTAGAACAGCAGGGGGAACACTGTGTCATACCTCTCAGTTTACATTCACCATGAATGAATGCTTTCATTTGGCAGACATTCATAAAATGGACACTATGGATTAAGGTATGTGTAAACAAGTGTCGTTCTAGGTTCATATCCTGTTCTTCTGGCTGTTCACCCTCTTTTTTCAGTGTAGGCACACATTACCCAAACAACCAAAAATAAACTGCTACTCCTAGAAGTCTCCTGGACTAGCAATTCCCACTATACTTTTTAAGACCTCCCTATGAGAGGGTCAATCTGGCCATCCCTGGTGGGCTGCCCGGACCCTGCACCCCCCTGAAGACAAGGTGGCCTGATGGTGCAGAGAGGGAGGGGGTCCCAGGGATGGAGCTGATAGAATCCAGACTTATAGGAGGATGAGGGACAGTCATCTCTCTTGAAATTGAGGGAGTAGAGTGAGTGGAAGCAGTGGAGGAATTAAGCCCCATCTTCTGTGCCTTTGGATATTACCACTCACTGGTAGTCAGAAAACCCTGGTATGGGGAACAAGTCCAGTTCCAGCGTGCACTGCTGTTCAGCCTGCCATCTACCCCCCTGGAGACTAACACAACCAGTTGGACACCCCAGCCCCTCCGTGACCCAGGAAAACTATTGGTATAGAAAATAGCACCTTTAGCATAGCTGCTGGAGGCAGCATAGACTTTGATGACAAGGGAACCCTGCATAAGCACTCTGCGTTATCAGCTCTCCTTGTCAGCTGGCTAGGATCAGTATGGAAAACTAGACCCCAGTACTGGTACAGTGATGGGAACTATGACCCAGTTGGGAACTGAGAGCAGTGTGGGACTGGTGGAGTTAACTCAACTCCCCTGCAGACTGTTGTGATGGGGGTGTACCAAGTGCCCAACCATCCCTTACACCCCACTCCCCTACCTCAATAAAAATCAGTTTAAGCAGTAACAAGCGTCCTGACTTCATGGAATCAATCCATCGTCAAAGAGGTCCTCCCAACTGCCAGCAGCTGAGGTAGGGGAGGCAGCCGTCACACTCCTCCTTCCCAGAAATCGACTTTTAAACACTTGCAACTTGGGTTTTTGCATTTGAGGATTATTTGTGTGAGCACTTGGACAAAGTGATCCCCAAGTAAATCTCTGTACCAGGTAACAGGTAACTGATCTGACTTTCTTTCAAAATAAAAGTGCTGTTGAGGGACCCTACAGTACATGTACTGTATATGGGAAATATCCTGAAAAAAAAACATTGTCACTAATTGCCTAAGTTAGTAAAATAGAATTTCATTTAAAAAGTAGTACCTGTACCTACTTTTACTACAAACACTACCCTTTCAAATTAATAACTATAGCAGGAAATCCTTTCTATTACTAATTGTGGCAAAGAAAGCAAAGGGCAGAGAGAAATTAGCACATTTAAGGCATTTTAAACCTGTTGAACATTGTTTAAGACAGCCTATCCCAAACTTTTTTGGCCATAGCCATAAACACAATATGGAAGAAATATAGGTTGAATCAGGACTGTATAAGGTGGTGTGTGAAGAACTGTTTCCATTCTGTGTTCCCCTTCAAATGTGCCAGGGCCTCACAGGGAGGCGACATGACCCCCACTGAGAATGGCTGGTTTAAGGCATTATTAGTGAAGATGTACAACTAAACCGACTCTTCACTGCCACCTAGTTTTTATAATCCTGCCTTTCTATATAGCTGAACTGTACCCTATTCCCTGGCGTATTTTTTTTAACCTTCTCTCTCTTCTTATTCTTAACCCTCTGCCACTACAGGAATATATTGGTCCACCATCACAGGTCACATTTTCACTGGCTTCTCTGAAATCACTCAGATTACTAGGAAAGAAATGATTAATTTCTCTCCAGGAAAGCCCGTACCCACTTTATTTTTCACGGCACTCTTGGTCACTTAACTTGTTGGATGAAGTCTAAATGCGACTATTCACCTACAACAATCTTTTGCATCTCTTAAAAACAATGCATGTTAAATTGAAGAAACACAATATTAACAGAACACATCATAGCAAGAATTTGAATGCATAAAAGTGGATTATGGGTAAAGAAAATGAGGCAGGGTGAATAGTGAGACAGGTGCTAAATAGCTGTAAACTGTAAGATAGATGCCCCCTAAAACATTCTACATTTCCTTACTCACCCTTGAGCAGGTAAGGAACACAGGCATAATGGAAGATTCTTCCCAGAGCCACAGTTCTTATAAACATTTTGCCCTATATATATGTTGGTTGACGGAAACAACTGTTGGCAGAAATCAACTTTTTCAAGGCATTGCTCTGCATTCTGCTTAAACTATTTGCATAATTGTTAACATTCTTAAAATCAATGAAAGAGAGTTGCAAGCTAAAATATCTAGCAGAGTGCCTTGAAATCACAACCTGTCAACTTGATGAATTACTGCATTCCTTCTAATTCACAGAATGTGTTACCACATATAATACAAATAATTTACTGCTTTCTTCATGTGCTGTTAAACTCACAAGGGCAAGTGCTTTGACCTACTGTATACTTGAAAATTATTAACAATAATACTCAAGTCTCTCCTCTGAAAAGTGCAATCTCATAATTTTGTTTTATTAAATTTTGCTCTAATCCCCCATTTTACCACCATTAAAATTTACTCATCAGTTTCATTCTCCTGTTTCTAAAATGGCACAAAATAAAACTAGGCAATGCAACAAAGTGATCAAAGCAAAGCAAAGCAAAGCAAAGCGTGCTCCTTATATACAGTTCCATAGTGCTTAAATTACTCTCTGGGCAGTTTACAATCTAATTATGCAGGCTACACATTTGCTCCTGCCTCAGCGAGGTGGGTACTCAATTTAGAAGGATGGAAAGCTGTGACAGCCTTGAACTGGCCCCCTGAGCCTGTCGAAATCAAACTCCGGTCACGAGCAGAGTCTTGGCTGCAGTACAGCAGTTCAACCAATGCACTATGGGGCTAAATACATGAGATGCCAACGTAAAATTGGGTTGTTGTTTTTTTAAAAAATCTAATAGTTATTTCAAAGTTTTCAAAGACAATTTTAATGGCTATGCAAATATCTGCCATGTTTTTAAAAAGAAAATATTACTTAAATAAAATATATCTATATATTTTAGGAAAAATTATTCATTAGGGGGAAAGTGATAAACCAATGGATCTGATCAGTAATAAGCGCAACGCTGTGCTCCTAAACATTTTTTTTTGTGGTTCTGCGCCATCAAATCACTTCCAACTTAAGGTTACCCAATGAATGAGAGATCTCCAAAATGTCCTGTCTTTAACAGCACTGTTCAGCTGTTGTAAACTTGAATGTGGCTTCCTTGAATGGAGTCAGTCCATCTCATATGTGGCCTTTCTCTCTTCTCGCTGCCTTCAACTTTTCCCAGCATTATTGTCTTTTCCAGAGAATATTTCCATCTCCTGATGTGCCCAAAGTATAGCAGCCTCCATTTAGTCATTTTGCTTCCAGAGGAATTTCAGGATTGATTTTCAGTAGGACCTACTTGGTGTTTTTTTTCCTGGCAATCCAGAGTATCTGCAAAGCTCTCCTCTAGCACTATGTTTCAAACGAACCAATGTTTTTCCTGCCAGTTTTCATACTCTTACTAAGTGATTGGGAATATAATAGTGTGGATGATCTTGGCCTTGATTTCCAGTAACACATCCTTAAGTAAGTGAAGTGTGCTGCTTATATATCACCCTACAGTGCTTAAAACACTCTCTGGGTGATTTAAGTTTATTTATGTAGGCTACACATTACCACCACCACCTCTATGAGCTGGATACTCAATTTACCTAGCTTAGAAGGATAGAAGATTGGAATTGAACATGAGTTGTGAACAAAGTTTTGGCTGCAATACTGCGGTTTAACCATTGCACCATGAGGCACCTCCTTACACTTAATTATCTTTTCTAATTATTTCATTGCTACCCTTTCAAGCCCCACACATCTGATTTCTTGGCTGCAGCCTCCATTTTGATTGATTACTGAAGATAGATATATTAAATCTTAAAAAAATCAATTTCTTCATTGTCAGTGCTGGAATTGTGTAGTTTAACTGACTTTTGTCTTCTTAATGTTCAACTGCAGTCCTGCTTTGGCACTTTATTCTTTGATTTTCAACAGATGTGGTTTCTGCTTTCTGCTTGTAAGATGGTGGTATTTGCATATCTTAAATTATTGACGCTTCATCTACCAGTTTTTATTCCTTCATCTGATTCTAGTGCAGCTTTCTGTATGATATGTTCTGCATATAGGTAGACTAAATAGCATGCTGCTTATATACAGCCCCATATCACGTAAAGCACTCTCTGGGTGGTTTATAAGTTAATTATGCAGGCTATAAAATGCCCCCCCCCCCGAGACCTAAGTACTGATTTTACCAACCTCAGAAGGAAAGAAAGCTGAATCAACCTTGAGTCGGTTACCTGGAACAGAACCCTGGGTCATGAGCACAGTTTTGGCTGCAGCACAGCAGTTTAACTATTGTGCTATGAGGCCCCTACATATAGGGAAGTAAACAGATATGGAAGTAAATTGCACCTTTGTCTGACACTTTTGCTTATAGGAAACCATTCTGTCTCTCCACATTGTCCTAATGGTAGCTTATTCTCCATAATACAGGTTATGCATCAAGACAATCAAGTGCTAAGGCTTATTCATTACTTACAGAACAATCCATAGTTTCTCATAATCCACACAGTCAAAGGCTTTACTGTAGTCTCTAAAGCACACACTGATCTTTTTCTGAAATTCTTTAGTGCGCTGAAGTAGCCAGTGAATATTTGCAATCTGATCTCAGGTGCCTCTTGCTTTTTTGGAATCCAGCTTGAACATCAGATATTTCTTCCTCCATATAAGATAAAAAAGCCTTTGTTCCAACAAGCTGAGTTTCATTTTGCTTACAAATATTCTTATACGATTTCAAAGGATCTGGAAAGAATGCTAAATCTTCCTTCATGCTGCATATGTGTTTCCTCTACAAGAACACAAAACAATACTCGGTTCCAAAACTTATTCTTCCCCCCCCCTTTTTGTTCTTGTTTTGAAAAAAAATTCTGTTCTCAATGTATTGCTGATACATAGGCAAACACACGTTAATAGGGTAGTTTATCATCTCTAAAACACTGAAGAAATCTTTGAATCCATTTTTAATAAACTGCAATGTTTTGAAAAGAAAACAAATCTGTTTCAACTACAGCACAATTAAATGATGGAATAAAGTATTGATTTTAATGTTTATATCAATATACTTTAGAGTTAAAGTCCTAGAATACTGACAAAAAGTACCTTTTAGTAGAATCAATATAGTACGCTGGTTTAACACATTGCAATGTTCAGAATGCCAACTACAAATGGTGCAGTAAATATATCCTATATATTTTATCAAACATAATATTTTAAAGCATAATCAAATATTTAAAGGGTCTATTCAAGAAGAATTATTTTTATATACTTTCTTTCTCTGTACCTAATTTGGATACTTTATTATACAGAATTTATATTGTCTTCCAAAGAGAAGATGATTTATTGAATTATGTTCTGGTTGATTATCATAAAGTGAATTGTACATAAAAGAAAGTATTGTGTTTCACTCTGTAATTACTCATCCACCCATCCACATGTGTCTAAACCTATACCAGGGTGAAATTATTGGTAGCCCATAATTATCATCTAATGAAATTGGTGTGTTCTCTTTCTCATCCCTTCCTCCTTGCTGTTGCAGAACTCTTCTTTTTCATTCTATACGTTTGTTTACTTGTAACTGTTGCAAAAAGCCTATATTTCATCCTGAGCCACAGCAATGTGGTGGTGATGCAGTATTCAGCTATCACAACCACCCTAAATAGAAATAAAAAGAAGGCTGTCTTAGCATATGCTTGAGGCCAAGAATTCTTGGACAGGGTAAATCAGTCTTTCCCACATACAAATTAAATCACTCATGACTAAATAGTACAGTAAATGCCTTCAGCACTGATATTAATTTTCTGCCTAGTACTACTCTACCTATCAGAAAATATGTCTGGCATTAAGGTCCTCACAACATTCCTTCTCATCCTCATGTTATTGTTGTCCTTAACTTGCTTTCAGACATTTATGGCTGCTGTGATTTTCCAAGCTGACAGATATTTAAACTCTCCCTCCTGTGCCATATCACTCATTTGTGAAGCAATGGAACTCCTATTGCAGCCTGGGTACCAGCTGCTTCAACTTCCTCACTCAGACTAAAATGCCATTCTGACAATAAGCATGTCTGTCCTTTTATCTTTGATTGGAACAGCCATCCAAAATGTAATGATGATTTATCAATATATGTTTCTTTTGTCTTTTTTTCTAATAACATTTCTTTTGAGGGTTAGATTCTGAAGTCTTGACTTTTTTACATCTTAAATAAATTAAGAGTGATGCCTCACTATCTAGACCAGGGCTTCCAAGTTGTGCATGTTATTTCCCAAAGCAGTAAAGAATACCTTACTACTTTGAGTGAATTCAAATCCCCAGGGCTGGATGAATTACATCCAAGGATATTGAAGGAATTGGTTGAAGAGACCACAGAACCACTGTCTATTATTTTCTTGAAATCATAGAGAACGGGTGAAATGTCAGATGATTGGAGGAGGGCTAACATTTTCCTGATCTTCAAAAAGGGCAAAAAGGAGGAACCAGGAGTCTATACTCCAACTAACATCAATCCAAGGGAAAATTCTGTAGAAGGCTAAAGAGCAGTCACTATGCAAGCAACTTGAAAACAATGCAGTAATTAACTGGAAGCCAACGTCAATTTGTCAAGAGCAAATACTGCCAGACTAATCTTATCTGGTAGATGATGGGAATGTTGCAGATACAATATACCTTGACTTCAGCAAAGCCTTTGATAAAGCACCCCAAGATATTCTGATTAGCAAATTAACTAGGTATGGGCTGGACAGAAGAACTGTCAGGTGGATACACTGTTGGTTACAGAATCAGAGAGTGCTTACCAATGTCTACTTCTCAAACTGGCAGAAGTTAACAAGTGAGGTACCACAAGGCTCAGTCCTGGGTTTGGTACTCTTCAACCTTTTTTATTAATTAAAAACTCCAGTTTGTTAATTGAATTGTGATTTAAATTGAGTTGATATAAATCAAATACACTCTGCTTATATTACAAAAAGTTACAATTTCACATTATCAAAGAGCAACTTACGGTAGTTCAGATTTCTATTTAGAGAATCCCACATGTTTCTGTTGTCTCAATGATTTAAACTTTTTAAAATTTGTTTATTTAAGATATTTTTACCCCACCTTTCTTCTTAAGAAGGACCCAAGGCAGCTTATGTCATTATAAGACAATATTTAAAGCTAAAAACTGTAAGTATACAAATACTTTAAAAGCTCAAACAAATACCGTACTCAAAGATGAAAGAAAAGCAACACCAAAATACTTGGCTAGAAAAGAATTTCTCAAGTTCCTGTCTTAAATTCTCAAGCAATCCCCCCTTGATAGCTGTTCTCTGGAAGCCACTTGGGGTTATGAAAGAGTATCTGAAGAAAATATCACCTTATGAATAAATATAACTGATTCTACATTTCACATATGGAGATAATGATAAAACAATACACAGGCACCACATATCACACACTAAGACTTTTAAGCCAAAAATAATTTCTACTAACCAGCAAGAATATAGTACTGTACTGTTCTCTTGCAAGTGGCAGCCTGTCCCTTCCACAAAATTAAAAGGTGCAAAGAGCACAAACAACATTGTTCTCTATTAGCCCAAGTCTCATGTAGGACTCTTTTTCTGAAAATTAAACATTGTGTCTTTTTTCCTGGCAAAGTAGAGGACAGCAAAACGAGTTCTAATTTTCTTAACCAGGGTTTGCAAAGCTAAAAGTCAGTTTTCTCCAGATTCTTCTAAATTCCCTGCAACGGCTCCATTCTGCCTCATCCCTTCCAGTCAGTTAATCAATGTAACTAATTGATTGGTTAGAATACATATTAAAAATGTTCCAGTACTAAAAACCACCACCAATCCCCTCTCTGAACTGAAACAGGATTGAAGTTTCAGAAGCTTGTTGAATGAGATACATTTTTGAAAATAAGAGAAAGTCATTTATTCTGACTTCCTGTAAGTGCAGCAAGTCCACTACAACTCTAGTAGGTGGCCATACAGTTGCTGTTTATGATCATCCCTCCATGTAATTATCAGAACACACTGGAACATACGTAGCCTTCCAAATTCTGCACATCCCCCAATTGTGCTGAACTGCAACTCTCATCACTCATAAATTATATGGCCAATAGAATTGCAGTCTTAAACTTTCGGAAGACAACAGGTTGGGAAAGGCTCATGTAAACACTTAACTTACCAAGCTAATAGCACTAGCAGATCAAGCACATATGCTCTCACTCAAACAATAACATGCACAAACTCATTTACTCAAAGATCCCCACAATTTGAAACAAAGTAATTGCATGCTGGCTAAATAATAATTTTTTAAAAAACCAACCTAATAAGACAGTAAGAATTCTGAAAAATATAAAATGCAGCAACATAAAAGCTAAACTGATCATGTTGAATCCACTACAAACTTCTGCATAACAGCGCCCCCCATAGATACCTAAGAGAACAATACAGATACATAGAATAGATTCAGTTCTCACAGAGCTGACAAATAAAGAATTCTGTATCTAATATAAAAATATGCAATATATATCAACATAAAACAAACACATTACCTGAGTGCTATTGTGCTTTGGGACATGTTTTATATAAAAACAGTGAATTCACCAACCTCACTATAATGCAATCTCTATCCCTGAACCTTGTCTGAAAGTACAAAACATTAAAATTGATTTTTCTGCAAGAAACTCGTAAATAAATAACAAACATTTGCATAATAATACTGCTTTAAATCTCAGTCCCTCTAAAAACCCAATGAAATTGATTAGAACTTAAAACAGCTTACAAATGCCTGACAGGAGACTTTGCGTAAATGGAATATAAATAGTGAAGTAACAAACTTTAATAATAACAATAGTAGTAGTAGTAGTAGTAGTAGTAGTAGTAGTAGTAGTAGTAGTAACAACAACAACAACAACAACAACAACAACAACAACAACAATCCTATATAAATGTAATTAAACTTATGCCTTAAAGAAATACATCAGTGGTAACAGTCTGACAGGACAATTCCACTTCTTCTATCAGTGGAAGTAGAAAAGGAATTATTTCTTCTTTCCCCTGCAACCTCCAATATCCCCACCAATTCCACTCAGAATAGCTAGGTAATCTTTTAGACCTGGTTTTTAGGTGTTGACAAAGGCCACAGGGGTGAGAGATATGACATAAAGTCCCATTGTTCCAGCCCTGCTGTGCCATCTGAATGTTGATTTTATTGTTATGTGCCATAAAATCACTTCTGATTTATGACGACCCTATGAATGAGTGATCTCCAACTTGTCCTGTCTTCAACTGTTTGGGTCTTGTGAACAAAAGCCTTTGGTTCCTTTAAGTAATCATTACATATTTAGTATTCTTCTTCTCCTGCTGCATTCAACCTTTCCTAGCATTATTGTCTTTTCCAGAGATGTGCCTAAAGTAGGAGAGCCTAAGTTTCAACATTTGCCTCCAGTGATAGTTCAGGCTTGATTTGATATAGCATCTACTTGTTTATTTTTCTGGCAGTCAAGGGTATCCAAAGAAAATCATCCCCCGGAACCACATTTCAAATGAATCATTTTTTTCCTGTCAACTTTCTTAACTATGCAGCTTTTACATCTACACATGGTGATTGGAAATGCAAGAGTTTGGATGGTCTGAGTGTTGGTCTCCAGTGACACATCCTTACACTTGATTATCTTTTCTAATTCCTTCATTGGTGCTCTTCTTAGTCTCTATCTTCTTCTGATTTCTTGTTGGATTTAACCCAGTATAAAGACAGAAAAAGAAAAACGTTTCTTCCAGGCATGAATTTATTGTTACAGATATTTTAGCTCCAAACTAATCAATAATACTGTGTCCTGAAGCAATGGGAGAACAAAATATTTAATAATTAAATGAAACATTCTTACAAGTGCAATCTTTGTTACAATAAGGGCCTGTCTATATTGGCTCTTCTAGGGTGGACTGATGCAGTCTAAATAGGATCACTTACAATATCCTATTTGTTGGGTTCTTCATGTCCAAATGGCATATCAAGCTCAAGTGGCCCTCAAGTTCCTTCCAGTATGATTTTGACACTTCCCCTGCTCCTCTGCAGAGGAGAAGGCGGAATGAAATCATACTTTTTTGCCTATGCTATAAAATAACTGATGCAATGAATTACTTAGATTAAATTTAAATGATTTTTCTTTATCTTGTGTGTAGTGCCAATCAAAAAACTGCCTGAAGACAACACTTCAAACAGAGGCAAAGAAAAACAATCTTACAGTACATTTATTCTAAGTGATTCAGTGTATCAACAGTGGTCTAGCATAGCCATTCTCAATGGGGGCCCTGGCACATATGAAATCTGTGAGAAGGGGAACCCCAAGGGTTTGTGTGGGACTGTGATAACTGAATCGATAAAATACCCAAGTAGCATGAGCACAGGCTCCCTGCTGTTTTCATGGCTTTCTTAGAACAGAGGCAACTCTGCCTGCTATCTCCCCAGTGAATGTTGATGCAGGCCCCCTGTCTTTATTTCACTGGAAGTCAGTCACCCTGCCTGATTTTGATTGGAAGCCAGCCATGAATGCAGTGAATTGGCTGCCAGCTTTTCTCTCTGCATTGTAATGTTGTGTGTGTGTCTCTGTGTTTGTAGCTTAACTTACTGACTGTGCTGGAGAAGAAAGGAGTGGTGCAGAAAAGCAAGGTAGTTACATGTGTGGAGTGAGCAGAGTGAGCCAGAAAGGCAATAGTAGAGCATGGTGGGACAAGCAGGAGGAAGAGGTGGGATGTGGGGTCTAGTTGAACACTTTCTCAGGGGCCTCTCTCTACTTCTCTTGCCTGTACATTTTACAATTTCCAAAGCTGAAGACAATTGCAGAGGCACTGAAGGACGATGACTTTACCATTATGTGAAATATCTCAAGTAGAGACACAAGGATATGCAAGAAATATTTAATTACTTGTTAAACCTTGAGTATCCTGGACTGGATTTTGAATCCATTTGATGTATAACCCACCCAAGTTGAGGCAGAAATTCAAGAGAGTTTGATTGATATTCAGATCTTGAACTGCATGTTGTCAGTTCAGTCAGTTTTAAAAAAACCTTTCAGATCAAAACTTTTAAATAAATTTCCAACACTGTGGGAGAAAGCCCCAATGTTTTTATTGCCATTCCCTCAACATATTTGGTTGAGTGTGGATTCAGCAAGGTAATTTCCTTGAAAAAATCCAGGATCAGAATTGATATTGCAATATATCAACAATGATATCAACAATATCAAGTTGATACTCCAACTGTCCAGGTAGGTATGGCTCGTCAGTGTTGGAAGGCAGCTCATCAGGGAGAAGGAAAACTCTGATTTCACTGTCTTGTGGCTATATCCACCAATGGAAAAGGCTTCAGGAGTTAACCTCGAGGCAAAATGCGGAGCCGGAGTCCCAGAGGCAGTTCATGTCGTTCTGGCAACTCCTACGATGTCACTGGAACCAGTTGTATTGGCTCTTGCCTTTCAACTGGACTATTTCTGTGATGTGGAGAAGGGGGATTTGCTGCTTAGGTATCAGCCTATCCTCCATATTATTTTACCCAGGCTTCATGCTCTGGAGAGGACACTCCATCTGCAGAAAGTAGCAGTTACTGGTTATAAGTCTTTGCTCAATTGGCGGTGGGAGAGGTCATTGCATCTCACTAGGTAGCTATCACCCGCCTTAAGCTGGGCAGTCCCCAGTCAGTAAGGGGCTACCTCACCACGGTCTGTTAACCTCATGGGTTGTGTGAGGTTTAGGGTGAAAGCCAACAAGCAGATCGATAACCCTGCACCATGCAACAATCATAAGAAAACTTCTGCCCTAAAATTGGGCACCTGGAATGTTCGGACAATGACTCCTGGTTTTTCTGACCTGCAGGAAACAGACGATGTGTGCAAGACAGCTGTCATCAACATGGAACCGAAAAGATTGCAGATGGACATTGTTGCTCCACAAGAGACGAGATTGCCAGACATGAGATCTGTCAAAGAAAAAAACTTGGTGTTGGCTTTGCAGTCAGAAATATGCTGCTGAGATCCATTGTTCCGCCTACTGTGGGAAGTGAAAGAATCCTGTCTCTGCAGCTCCACTCATCAGCAGGACTGGTCACCTTCATTAGTGCAGATGCACCAACACTGTAGTCCACTACAGAAGTGAAAGACAAATTCTACAACAACCTGGCTGCTACTATAAAAAAATTCCTGAGAGAGAACCACTGTTCATTCTTGGAGACTTTAACGCTAGAGTTGGTGCTGATCATAATTCTTGGCCCACTTGTCTAGGCCGTTTTGGCATTCGGAAGATGAATGAAAATGGCCAAAACTTGCTTGAATTTTTACTCTTATTATGGTCTTTGTGTCAGCAAGCTTCAAAACAGAGTTTCTGGAGACATCCAAGATCGAAGGATTGGCATCCCATTTGATCCTCACTAGACGTTCTAGCCTTCCTAGTATTACGATCACACGCAGTTACGAGAGTGCTGATTGCGACACTGATCACTCCTTGTTGCGTAGTAGAGTAAAACTGCAAGCAAAGAGATTGTATCACATGAAAAAGGAAGGAAGACCACATATTGACATCAGCAAAACTCGCAATCAAAGAAAAGGGGAGGAATTTGCCAAGCGCTTGAGGAAATCCTTCCAGGCCTGCACCTGAATGATGAGAACAATTCAAGAATGCTGTTTATGACACTGCCTTGCCTATATTTGGCAAGAGGACCAAAAAGACAGCAGACTGCTTTGAAGCCCATTCGGAAGAGTTGATGTGAGCTATCGAGGATAGGAGGAGAGCTCTAGCAGCATACAAAGCCTGTCCCAGTGAGTACAACTTGCAGGCTCTTCAACTTGCTGACAGCAAAGTCCAACAGGCTGCCAGGAGATGTTCCAGCGACAGGGAACAACAACAGCCACTCTTTGTGGCCTTCATAGATCTCACAAAGGCTTTTGATTTGGTTAGTATTTTAAAATACTTCCCAAGAATGGATGTCCACCTCGAATCCTTAACATCATCAGGTACTTTCATGAGGAAATAAAGGGCACTATAGTTTTTGATGGCTCAACATCAGATCCCTTTGACATCCGAAGTGGAATGAAACAGAACTGTATCGTCGCCCGATTCTGTTTGAGTTTTTTTTTTTTTTTTTTTTGCTGTCATGCTGAATCATGCCTTTGGAATTGCCGCAGAAGGTGTGTATCTCTAGACTAGATCAGATGGAAAGCTCTTTAATCTCTCTAGATTGAGAGTGAAGACCCAAGTCCAGCTGAAATACATGCAGGATTTCCTCTTTGCCTATGATGCAGCTGTTGTTGCCCACTCTGCTGAAGACCTCCAACAACTCATGAATCATTTTAGAAAGGTCTGCCAAGACTTTGGATTAACAATTAGCCTGAAGAAAACAAAAGTCATGGGCCAGGGTGTTGACTCACCTCCCTCTGTTACCATCTCTACACAAGAACTGGAGATTGTTCATGAATTTGTGTATCTTGGCTCAACCATCTCTGACACCCTCTCCCTGGATGTCGAGCTGGATAAAAGCATAGGTAAAGCAGCTACCATGTTCCCTAGACTCACAAAGAGAGTACGGCTTAATAAGAAACTCATGTCATATACAAAGATTCAGGTCTACAGAGTCTGTATCCTGAGCACACTCCTGTACTGCAGTGAGTCCTGGACCCTTCGTGCTTGGCAGCAGAGGAAGCTGAACATGTTCAATATGCGTTGTCTCCGATGCATTTTTGGTATCACCTGGCAGGACAAAGTTCCAAATAAAGTAGTCCTAGAATGAGCTAGAATTTTTAGCATGTATACATTACTGAAACAGCGATGTCTATGTTGGCTTGGGCATGTCATGAGAATGGCTGATGGTCAGATTTCAAAAGATCTGTATGGAGAATTAGTGCAGGGAAAGTGCCCCAGATGGAGACCACAGCTGCGATACAAGGATATCTGCAAGTCGGATCTCAAGGCCTTTGGAATGGACCTCAACAGATGGAAAACCTTGACATCTGAGTATTCAGCCTGGAGGCAGGCGTTGCACCATGGCCTCTCCCATTTTGAAGAGACACTCATTCAGCAGGCCGAGGCAAAGAGGCAGTCCCGAAAGCAGCAAAATCGGGAAGCTGGGCAGGGGACAGATTGTATTTGTCTTCAGTGTGGAAGGGATTGTCACTCTTGAATTGGCCTCCTCAGCCACACTAGATGCTGTTCCAAGTCCTCCATACAGAGTGTGTTACCATAGTTTCTCGAGACTGTAGGATACCTAATCTAACTCCAACTGTCATTTTCCAATCTGGAGTTTGAAATCATGAAACTTGCAGAACAGCACCAAGGTCAAGGATCACATTAGGCTAATAGAAGTTTAATTTCACACGGTTTTTAAAAAAGTTTTGTCATGCATGTCAGAATGTTCATGTTTTTTGATGTTAAGTAATAAACAATGTTATGTTTATTTTTTCATGTTGTATCTTTGTTTGATGGGGGGCTGGAACCTGGAACGAGCAATATATATATATATATATATATATATTTAAAGGTTGAGAATGGCTGGTCTAGCAAAAATTACTTCCCTTGCTCCTCTGTAGAGCTTTGCCAGCTGCAAAACTCAATTATAGTCCGGTCCCAGCTAACAGACACACTGGAAATAAGTAGTGCAAATCAGCCTGCACTTAAAAAAGAAAAGTCCCTGACAAAGCACTCAAAAGGGTGTGGGTTGTGGTTCCCTGGGGGCAAATCAGGGTAAATTGATCTGCTCTAGTAATTATCATGTGGTTGCTGGAAAAAAAGAGAGTGAACCAATAGTCTCTTGCAACACACCAAACAGTGGGATGAATGTCCGTCTGAATGAATAATATCTAAAGTAATCAGAAGGAAGAAACTGACCAATAGAAAAATAGGTGGGATCAGGTACTTGGCACTTCTGTAAGTTCCCATTGGTAAATTGTTGCTGTATAGATCCACCTATTGCTCTCTACCTCTTTTCCCCCCCTGCATCTGTAATGGATGGATGGTCATGAAAGTGTCTCCATGTGACCTTCAGCACACTTGGACATACAGAAAACAGTTCTCGGAGCTTCTGTACTTAAGTCTAGATTTTATTGCTTTTCCTTTTTTTTTTTTTGTTTCTGCTTTTACCTTGCAGTGAGCACCCTCAGTGATTACTCCTGATTTACAGTCAAGTTCACTTTTCCAGCCTGCTGCACTTTGCTAATATAATTACCAGAAATTCCTGCTTTCACAGAGCCAGGTATCTCCACACAAAGAGAAAAGAGATAACAGCTGTCAGCTGTGCAAGTAAATAAAACACACAGCATGAAAGTCACTGTGAGCAGGAGAACAGGGAGAGGACTCTCCCTTTCGGTGTGGCGCTGCCTCTCACCCCAAGAAAAACAGAACTAGAGCTGACCCACTCCTCTGTGGAGACAGAAAAGGAAAAGTTAACAAGATTGATGATTTGGTGATTGAGGAAGAATCAGGAAATAAACATCAGGCAGAGGAAGTGGAGTTGTTGGGAATGGAGAAAGATACAAAGAAAGAAAGAAAGAACTGGGGGAGGCAGTCAGTCTTCGGATAAAAGAAAGTCAAGTTGGAGAGAGAAAGTCAGGGGTCTGGTGGCCCACGGTAAAAGAAGATCCCTGGACAGGGGAGTGGAGAGAGTTCAAAGAGTCCAAGGCTGAAGCAGAGAGAACGGGACAGCAAATTCCCACATAAGCTGTCATACTGGGGAGAGCGAGAGGGAAGGAGGAGAACAACAAGCGGGGAGTGGAGAGAAAGAGAGAGAGAGAGAGAGAAGCAAAGGAGAGAATAAGGAACAGACAGAACCTAGGATGGAATCCCTCCCCTGGGGTATCTCATGGGCAGAGAAGATTCCATTCGAGATCCCAACCAACCCTGTGAAGGAAAGTGTGGCTAATCAGTGGGGAGTGAGTCTATTACCGTTGAGACCCATTTCTTTATTAGAAGATACATCTACCCCTGTTCACAAGTATGGGGCAAAAGATTTAAGGGATGACCTATTACAGTTAGAAACTGAGTTCAAACCATCTGGAGAAGTGATGAAAAAAAAAGTGTTGTAAAGCCTGTTCTGAAGGAAGAACCAGCAGACTTCATTGCTGAGAAGTTGCAGTCATCTTCAATAAAGAGTATAGAGTTTAATGGTTGTTGTGGGTTTTTCGAGCTCTTTGGCTGTGTTCTGAAGGTTGTTCTTCCTAACGTTTCACAAATCTCTGTGGCCGGCATCTTCGGAGGACAGCACTCTGTGCTCTGAAGATGCCGGCAGAGTGCTGTCAGAGTGCCGGCCACAGAGACTGGCGAAACGTTAGGAAGAACAACCTTCAGAACACGGCCAAAGAGCCCGAAAACCCCACAACAACCATTAGATCCCGGCCGTGAAAGACTTCACGAATACATATATAGAGTTTAAACTTGGAATGGCGTGTGAGCATTCTATCAACAGAAACAAAGAAGGAGAAGGGGAGAACAGTCACATTAAATGGATATTCTAAATAGAAAAAGATATAAATGATGGCAAATATTAAAATGAACAATGCCTGAATATAGTTCACTATAAGAATCTCCTCTCAAAAACGAACATATATGGCAACCTTCCTCTCTAAATCAAAATTAAAGTCCAAGGAGATAAAAGCATCCAGTATTTGAATCCAAAAACCTTCCCTTTTGCTCAGTTTAGCCTCTTGGACATTATTATTTTTTTCTCCCTGAGTGTGGAATTTCAAGCCTTTCTTCAAAGTTGGATGTTGTGGCAGAAAGGCTTCCGGCTTAAACACAAGAACCCATGCTGATTCCAGGTCTGACTCAATGTACCAGGACAAATAATAACCCTTTATGATGGGTAACAGCTTCTATCCTTTTTCTTCTCCAGCTTTCAGGCCTTATGGAACATCCAAGAAAAAAAAGATAAACTCCTGAAGACCTACTTCCTCAAAGACCCAAAGACAAAATTCAGAAGCAAAGTACAGTACTCAGAACAGGAAAACAAACTAACCCTGGAGTTAGTACAGTACTGCTGAATTCCTACCTGTGGAACACACCCACTGTACCTACGAAGAAAGATTTTTTAAAAAAATTGTAAAACAAAATAGAGGAAAACAGCTGAGTTACACAGATCCACCAGAGAACCCTCTTTTGGGGAATAAAAATAGGACGAAACAAGAATGCTACTTAACCTAAGTGATGCAAGTTTAGCCAAGACAGAGGAAGAGAACATGGAAAGTTTAGTCAGGATACAGGAACACAACATGCACCATATGCATCACCAAAGAACAGAGTAACAGAGTAGAATGTTCTACTTGTGAAACATTTTATTCTGTCTTCATATGTGTAATGAAGTAGACATGTCCACAAAAGCTTATATTAAAATACAGTAGTTAGTCTTTAAGGTGCCACACATTTTTGTTCTGTTTCGTTTCTTTGGAGTTTGCCTGATAAGGATGCGTTAAAGGCATAGACAAAAGTGAAAACATCAGTGACCATGTGGGCAAAAGGGCTTAGCCTGTTTTATACAGATAATCCACAGTAACTTTGATGAAACCCAGCAACCCATCGCAAGTGGTGATAGCCGCAAGTGGTAATAGCCACACCTTTACAGAACTCTGGTGTACCAGCTGCTTCTCATGTGAATTTCAGCTGCATTAACTTTCTCAATTAGTATGCCTTGCCAGTTGGCCTTGGCCCACCAGAACAATGGATCAGCTTACAATGGTCACTTACAAACACTCTCTAGGAGTTGCCAGGGCAGGGATTTTGCCAAGATTCACAGGTAAGGACAACATTTTATTTCTTCACAGAGGTGAATCATAAAATATTTCACCATTCAGGCTTGAGTTCTACCATTCATAATACAGCTCTTGTACTGACAGACTCGCAACCTCCCAGGCCTGGCAGTGACAGCTGTATATATCAAATCACAGAGATACTAAAGAACATATATGACTGCCTTGGTGTTCATGATTAAGTACTGGAAATCCTTAACGTGGTTGTTTCAGTGTCTCCTGGCTAAACAGATTACTGAACTGTAGCACAACTGAGAGAAACATTGCAATGTTCATGTGGAGGCTGATGTGTAGGCTCATTGCTATTGTAAGCTTAATGGCTAGTGGCCCTTTATGTCATCTGGCACTAACAAATCCTATTGATCAATTTTCCATTATGAGAAGATAAACTTTCAGGCTAGAGGCAGAAATTTACACACTAAAGTTCTTTGATACAAACAAATACAATCAGGGAAAGCAGTATCAATCTCTTTCTGCTGGCTTTAGGAAAATGCTACAGATGTTTATATTTTGGTCTTCATTTGGATAATTTCATGGTTGTTCTATTTAAACATAATTTTTATACTACAATTTTAATATTACAAACTGCTTTATATTGTTATTTCAGTTTTGGAATTTTAACACCGTGCTGACTATAACTACACTGTCAGTGTAATGCAAAGGGAATAACTTCTAGTGGCAAGATGCTGTAAATTACAAAGATGAAGTAAATGTTATTTGTTGTGTACCACATTTTGCAACTTAGCATGCAACAAATAATGTCTACACTAACTTTATAACTTGCAGATATTTGCTGCCGAAAGTAACAAAGTAATGCCAGCAATAGGAAGTTGTCCACTGATTTGTTACACACATGGGAGTGTATAAACATTGTAAAAGGCAAGGCAGGGCAGAACTTACTTTTAAAATACCCAGGCACTTAGAAAACTAATATGTTGGGAGAAAAAGCAAGGAGGAAACCTTTTCTCAGGCAACTATCTTTATAAAAGGGGAAATTTTATAAGAAATTGAATAGTGCCTTCCAGGACAAATTATTATTGGTTGTTGTGGGTTAGATCCCGGCCGTGAAAGCCTTCGCAAATACATCAAATTATTATTATTAGATATTTTTTTGAAATGCACAGAAAACAAACGGAGCAAATCAGAAATGCAGAGAACAAAGGGGGCAGGTTGGAAATGCAAAGAAAACAAAGGAAAAAGCAAGGGAAGCATGCAGGACCCATCAGAAATGCGGGGAAAGCAAAAAAAAAACAAACAACCCCCCAAGAACCATCAGAAATGGGGAAAAACACTCCCAAAAAGCAACAAAAAACCCCAAGACCCATTGGAAATGGGGGGGACCCAAAAAACAAACAAAACCCCCAAGACCCATTACAGCACAGAAGCATAACATCCCAGCCCAAAACCACACTGCAAAAACACCCAGAACAGTTTTTAAAAAGCAGAAAACAGCACCTTACCTTACCAGGCAGCCCAAAGCCTCCCTGCAAACACACACACACACACTCACTCAGAAGCAGAAGCAAGGTAGTCCCAAGCCTTCTCTGACACACACTCTCTAACTGCTGGGGTGAAAGAGCTACAAAGAAGCAGCCTTGTCACCACTACAATTAGAAATTTGAATTTCCTGCCTTTTCCCCCTGCCTTTTTCTGTTCGTAAGTGGAAGCTCTGGTCGCAAGTAGAAGCAAAATTATGTGGCCGGAGCTGGTCGTAACTCGAAATGGTTATAAGTAGGGACATTCGTAAGTCGAGGCACCACTGTTTCCTTTTTATTGGTGGGGAACCATATTTTGATCTCAGAAAAATATTTTTATTTTATTACTTTCTTGACAGTTCATTTTTTTGTACAAACCTGCCCAGAGATATTTGAGGATAGATTCAGTATATTGATTATACTGAAAGCATATTCAGGCATTATGCTTGAACATTTGGTAAGCTCTAATCATTGGGAGATGGGGACGTGGTGGCGCTGCGGGCTAAATCGCAGATGCCTGTGCTGCAGGGTCAGAAGACCAAGCAGTAGTAAGATTGAATCCACGCAACGGAGTGAGTGCCCATCGCTTGTCCCAGCTCCCGCCAACCTAGCGGTTCGAAAGCATGCAAATGCAAGTAGATAAATAGGGACCGCCTCGGTGGGAAGGTAACAGTGTTCCGTGTCTAAGTCGCAACTGCCATGTGAACACGGAAGATTGTCTTCGGACAAAAACGCTGGCTGTATGGCTTGGAAACGGGGATGAGCACCGCCCCCTAGAGTCGAACACGACTGGACAAAAATTGTCAAGGGGAACCTTTACCTTTACCTTTAATCATTGGGAGAAACACATAAGCTAATTTCACAAAGATCTGTTTGCCTTATAAGAGGACAGCTTTATTTGCATCCACACTTTCCCACCACAGTTATCATTTGAAAGGGCTTGTGGTTTTGACCAACCTTCCTGCTTCTAATTACTATTACCATGGAATTAAGTTTCCACAAAGGTGCCATCACTGTGCCACAACATTTTTATCTGTCTCTTCATTTACATCATGAATTCACATTGGTTTTATGAACAAACATGACCATCACACAAATCTGTCCTGACTGCAGATAATTTATGATAATTTAAATAGTGTCCATCTTCCTACAATTCCTTAGAAAGAGAGAGAGAGGAAGAAGGAGGGAGAGAGGGAGCATTACCATTTAGAGGACCTCCTATTTAATCTTACCTCCTATAACTTGCTCTTTAACCACTTATTGGTCTATAATATAACCTATTTTCTTATTCCCATGTTAACTAGGTTACAGCTGGAAACTTCAATGATGGTTTTTATATTTAAAAAAAGTAAATGTCCATATATAAGTTGTCTACTACATCACTCCTACTCGTATATGTACCCCCATTCTCATCCATTAAAATGGACTGTGCTTTGTATTAAGCTACACTGATTCTCTTTAGTAAAAATGACTTAAAAACCCACAAAACATATGTAGATTCAACTGGCATGCACTAATGACCATTTACCTCAATAGGGGAATGCTGCGTCCTTTTACCTAGCTATAAAATGCAAGCTAGGAGTGTGCCATTTGGTGGTTGTAGCTGTTTTGACTCCCAGAATTATCCAGGCAGAATTATTTCACTCACCTTGGCTGAGGCCTACCTAAGGTCATACCTTCTGTTCAAAAAGGAAACTGCCCCAGTCTTTCCGGGGAGGACCAAGTCTTTTAGGAAAGTCTAAACTCAATATCTATTAGGCTGTATATGAGGCCCCTCCCAAAACACTACATCTCCCACAAAGAACAGGCTTTCCAGGAATCAGTTTTGAATTGGGACAGAAAACAAAGCTGAGGTAGGCCTCAGCCCAGGTGAGTGAAATGTAAGTGTTGTCTATCTGTGGGCTGATATTCACAGAATTCTGCCTGGTGAATTCTTGGGGAATTTGGTGAGCTGTAGCCAAAAAACCAAACACATACACACAAATGGCACACCCCTAATGGAAATCATTCTGCAGTCAAAAGAAATTACATTGGAAATATCCAAACTTCCTGATAGTTCAATGTTTTATATTTTGGGTTATTATTAACTTACAATTCAAAGTGTATCATCCAAAACTTACAATGTTTCAGATTCCTTACCCTCTGTGATCTTATATACCTGAAATAAGAAGGTTCATTTTCCAAGCTGACTTGAAGTGCTACTAGGATTTACACTCTGAGCCTTTATTCTGACATGCAAATAAGGTTATACTAGACTATCTATATTTGGCATTTATTTATAGAGATCTGAGTCACTGACTAATAATGCTGTTTATGAAAAAAACAAGGGAAAGGCTAAAGAGAAAGCACACAAATCATTCTGCTCTCTTGGAGTTTATATTATTACAACAGCAAGGACACTTTGGGACGCCTTACTAGATATATTTGCATGCATAATTACAGATGACTCATTCATCTATTCAGCAATTTTAAATTAAGACATGGCATTTCCTTATGCAACACATCAAATCCTACTGCATATGTAGAAAACATATTTGCCTTCCTTTTGCCTGAAAAGACAGACAACAATGCTATGAAAGAGATGAATATTATCATCTAAATTGTGCTTTCAGAACTATTACAGTTTTCTCTGCTGATGAAGACAGAGCTCTTCACGTGCACCATCTTCAGACAAGTGTATAAAAGCAAACCAATCAGGGAAATTTGTGCATATCCAGAGTGACCATGAGGTAGAGCAAATATCCAGACTTATTAGCAAATAAGACTGGCAGCCTCTGAGATGGTAGACCTGGTTTTCACATTTACAAAATAAATATGACTGTTGGACTATTACCCAATTTTACGACAAAGGGTGTGGGTGTTGCACTTAGAAATGGGGCAAGAGAAAGGAAAGCTAACTAAGAATAAGAATATGCTCAGACGTTGCCTTTCATGCTGCAAATTAAACCATACATCCTGTAGAAACAGCATCAGAAATTTCAGGGAAGAAGGGCAGGGATAGAAAGAAAGGACAGAAAAAGCAGAGGCAGGGACTTCCTGCCCTTTTAAGCAGAGTTCAAAGGTGGTTGTGCCCACTGAACTTTCAAACTCTCTCACTCTTTTCCCAGTGGCTGCCTCAGGAAGCTGATCTATTGACTGAAACTAGGGACATGGTGGCGCTGCCGGCTAAACCGCAGAAGCCTGTGCTGCAGGGTCAGAAGACCAAGCAGTCGTAAGATCGAATCCACATGACGGAGTGACCTCCCGTCGCTTGTCCCAGCTCCCGCCAACCTAGCGGTTTGAAAGCATGCAGATGCAAGTAGATTAATAGGGACCACCTCGGTGGGAAGGTAACAGCGTTCCGTGTCTAAGTCGCACTGGCCATGTGGCCACGGAAGATTGTCTTCGGACAAACACTGGCTCTATGGCTTGGAAACGGGGATGAGCACCGCCCCCTAGAGTCGAACACAACTGGACAAAAATTGTCAAGGGGAACCTTTACCTTTACCTAGTGTGCATAAACATATCACAGACCCAGACAAGGATTGAGGCACAATGTCTTTAAAAGGACACAGGTCAAACCTGATTGTGACAAACCCAGACCTACTGGGATATGTCACACAGTTACACTAAGCTGCCACCAACCATTCCCTTTAAGAAGTCACACAGACCAGGGATGGATTTTCAAACAAATAAGGAATAAGGTTTATTTTAAATACAAACAGGGTAAATAAAACAATCAGGTGAATAAAATAAAGTAACGTGGCTTATTTTCACACACACCAGCATACAGTTTGGTTCACCTAGAACCTTTAACTTAAAGCACAGACCCTGAACCCATCAGTTCTGGCTAACCAACAGACCCCTGAACCTTTCAGGTTGGTACTCTGACACACAGTAGTACCCTGTCAGACACACAGACTCCCACAACAGCTTCTTCTTCCCCAGCTGCTGCTTCGTCCCTCCCAGTGTCTCACAGTCTGTCTCAGCATCTCACTTCACCACACAGGCATCACATATTTATACAGTACAGCCCCTCCTCCTGATGTCCCGCCTTCCACTCCCCATAGGATGGAACTTTCCCTCCAAACCCATGACAGACAGGTAACATCAGTGCTGTTATGTAACACCTCCCCTCTTTATAAGTTGTTTTGTAGGGGGAAAGCTAACGTGCTTTTCACCAAAAAAACAACCTGTATAAAACACACAACAACAATTATACCTACCATATTATACTTACATATACTTACATTCCAAGTTAAACATTTCAAATAGGCATTTAAACATTTACCATATACATTACATCAATTTACCTTTATTAATACAAACCAATTTAAAACCAGGTACATTTTAACTTTTTGTTTTCATTATATACATATAGTCCATGTTCTTTCGCCGTCTTCATTCTTCAGGTCTTCTTGATAAGGCGTCAGCAACACAGTTCACTGACCCTCTGACCACCTTCACTTCAAAGTCATAGTCCTGTAGGTTTAAAGCCCACCTCATAAGTTTGCTATTGTGGGTTTTCATCGTCTTTAACCATTGCAATGGTGAATGGTCAGTACACAGAATAAAATGTCTTCCCCAGATGTAAGGCTTGGCCTTCTGGATCGCGTAGACTATGGCCAAACACTCCTTCTCCACGGTTGCCAAATGTCTCTCACCTTTTTGAAGTTTCCTACTCAGGTAGGACACTGGATGCTGGTCACCATTCTCATCCTCTTGGCACAGAACTGCTCCTACCCCGCTGTTAGACGCATCGGTGTAGATGATGAACTCCCGGTCGAAGTCTGGAGCACGCAGGACTGGATAGTTGATTAGCGCCTCCTTCAACCTCTGAAACGCCGCCTCACAGTCGCTGGTCCACGGGATTCGGTCATCAGCCTTCTTCCTCGTCAGATCGGTCAGCGGAGCCGCAATCTCGCTAAACCTCGGGATGAACTTTCTGTAGTAGCCCACCAACCCAAGAAATGATTTGACTTTTTTCTTGGTGTTGGGTCTAGGCCAATCACGAACAGCTTCTATTTTGGCCTCCAGGGGTTTTATCATTCCTCCCCCTACCATGTGACCCAAGTATTTTATTTCTGGGCTACCCAGCTGACACTTGCTGGCCTTTACTGTTAGCCCTGCTGCACTTAACCTCTGCAGCACTAACTCCAGGTGTATCAGGTGATCTTCCCAGGTATTACTGAAGATCCCTATGTCGTCAATGTAGGCCACTGTAAAGTCACTGAGCCCTGCCAAGGTCTGGTCCATCAGCCTTTGGAATGTGGCTGGTGCATTTCTGAGACCAAAGCTCAGGACTCGAAACTCATAGAGACCAAAAGGGCTGCAAAAGGCAGTCTTTTCTTGATCCCTGGGATCAATTCTTAATTGCCAATATCCCTTTACCAGGTCCAATGATGAGATGAACCGACAACCCCCTATGGTTTCAATCAGGTTGTCTAGCCTGGGCATTGGGTAGGCATCAGGAGTGGTTACACGGTTTAATTTCCTGTAATCAACACAAAACCTAATGCTCCCATCAGGCTTGTCCACAAGGACTATCGGAGAGGACCAAGGACTAGAAGAGGGGACGATTATGTTCTCCCTCAGCATTTCGTCCAGCTCCTTCCGCACCTTGTCCCTATAGGGTCCCGTTACTCGGTATGGGGATACTGCCTGCGGGGGTGCATCCCCTGTGTGGATCCGATGCATCACTCCCTTCACTATCCCCGGCTTGTTGGAAAACACCTGTTGATATTTACTAAGCAGCATTTTTAGTTCTTGCTGCTGGTCTTGGGTGAGTGCAGGACTGATCTTTACCTCCTCTGGGTTGTATTTTACTTCCCCTCTACCCTCCCAGAAGGGTAATTCAGCTTCCTCACTCTCAGCTGCTTTTATAGCAAATAGAACCCTCTGTTCCCCTCTGTAGTAGGGTTTTAGGGCATTCACATGAACCACCCTCCTTGCTTGGTTCTCCTCCTGCTCTATTAGGTAGTTCAGGTCTGACATCTTGGAAATGACCCTATATGGTCCTGCCCACTTGAGCTGCAGTTTATTCTCTCTGCAGGGCCTAAGCCAAAGCACTTCCTCCCCCGGGTCAAAGCGCCTCTCTCTAGCTTTGTGGTCATACCATGTTTTCTGTCTGACCTTCTGAGCTTGCAGGTTTTCTGCTGCCAGCTCTAGATTTCGCTTTAGGTCATTCATCAAGGTGTCTATGTAAGTCACAACGTCTTGTGGGTCATCCTGGGTGATCTGCTCCCAATTTTGTTTGATCAAATCAAGGGGCCCTTTCACCCGTCTCCCAAATAGAAGTTCAAATGGACTAAACCCGGTACTGGCTTGTGGCACTGATCGATAAGCAAACAAAAGGGATTGCAGCTTCTGGTCCCAATTGTTTGGATTCTCTGCCAAGTAAGCCCTAATCATGCGCATTAGAGTCCCATTGAACTTCTCAGTTAACCCATTACTTTCAGGATGATAGGCAGTGGTTTCCTTGTGCTTAATTCCACAGATCTGCCATAAGCGTTTCATGAGCTTTGATGTGAACGATGCTCCCAAATCTGTGATTATCTCTGAGGCAAATCCCATCCTGGACATATACCCCACCAAAGCATCGGCCACTGTGTTAGTCTCAATGTTAGTCAAGGGTATGGCTTCAGGATACCTTGTGGCATGGTCCACAATTGTTAGGATGAACCTGTTCCCCCTCTTTGTGGCCTTGGGCAAAGGTCCCACAATATCCACCCCTATGCATTTGAACGGAGTGTCAATCACAGGCAAAGGGCACAACTTTGCTTTAGTCCTGTCGCGGTTATTCCCCTGCCTTTGACACACATCACATTGTTTACAGAACTCCCTGATCTGCTTCCCTATGTCAGGCCAGTAGAAATTCTGTGTGATTCTCTGCTGTGTTTTGTTCACCCCTAAGTGTGCAGCAAACATGTCAGAGTGCCCCCTTTGTAAGATCATGGGGCGATACTTTTCAGGTACCACCAGCTGACTTCTGATCCCATCTCCCCCTTTTGAGATATTCCTCAGGGTTTCTCTATATAAAATCCCCTTTTTCTCCAGAAATCTCACTGGGGTTTCAGGTGTTAGCTGGGCGTCAGTCACCTGTTCAAAACACTTTTGGAGAGTGGCGTCTGCCTTTTGCTCCTGTCCAAATCTGCTGTCTGTGGTTAAGGTTTCCACCACAGCTTCTGAACCCCCCTCTGCTTCAGTCTCTGGCTCATCATTACCCCCCTGAACTGTCCCTGTGGTGGCTTGTGAACGTGTAATCACTAGCACCCGTTTCACATGTTCAGCCAGGTCATTTCCCACGAGCACGGCTGCTGGCAGAGTCGATGAAATCGCTATCCGCCAATCTCCCCTCCAGCCTTGAAAGTTGACAGGTACCTCTGCTATTGGCAGAGAGATTACCTGCCCCTCAATCCCTGCTACCTTTATGCTCTCATTTGGGATTATAAACTCCCTAGGGATGATATCTGGATGGCATAGGGTTACTTGGGAACAAGTGTCCCGCAGCCCCCTATACTGACGGTCAAGTATTCCTACGTCCACCCCTGCTGTCTCAAACAACTGAGAATCTGTTTTTATCAGCAAGCAGCGCTTTACCTCCAGAAGAGGACCATTTTCCTCAGCCTGATCAGCAGAGGCAGCTGTCCCAGACTGAGTAGCCATGGCAACAGGCTCCCTCTGTGACACTGAGCCTTGCTCTTTCTGGACACAGAACACAGCTTTTGGCTTGGTCCCACTAGAATTCTGAGGCACCATTCCTTTTAGCTGCTTTAATTTCTCACACTCTGAGATTAGATGGCCCTTTCCCTGACAGAAATAACATTTTCTGGCGTATTTTGAGTCTTTCTCATCTTGTTTTGGTTTTCCCTCCAAAATCTGAGGTCTTGGTTTCATGTCTGAGGGCTTCCCTTCACCATGGGCCCCTCCCCCTTGCTGGTTTTTCCCTGGTCCCTGAGAGTACTTGCTGTAGGTTTCTTTGGGTTTACCTACAGACTTCCCCTCACCCAAGGGCTTTCTTATTTGAGAAATAAAATCTGCGATCTCTGCGGCTGCTGCCACAGATTTCGGTTTCCTTTCCCTCACCTGGAATTTCAATTCCCCTTGCAGGACTGAATAGAACTGTTCCAGTGCTATCAAGTCTTTAAGCTGCTCATAGGTCTCTGTCCCTTCCTGCGATAGCCATTTCTCAAGCAGCCTCACCAATTGGGCCCCCACTTGGGTAAAAGTTTGTTCTGGCTTCTTGGTTAGGGACCTGAACCTTTGTCTCAGCTGCTCTGCATTTATCCCATGTCTGGCAAACACCAGTTTTTTAAACTCTGCAAAATCTTTCATCAATTCCTCAGGCATCTCGGCATAAACCTCAGCCAGGCTACCACTGATTAAAGACCGCATGATGGTCATCTTCTCAGTTTCCCTCACTGAGAAGTCCACAAACGCTCTTTCCACTAAGGAAAAGAACACCTCAGGACAATCTCCCTTGTGGTACACAGGGAATTTCTTCAGGTCAGCCTTAGACAGTTGGCCTCCCTCAGAATCCCTATTGTTATTATTGTTCTGGTTCATCAGTTCCAGTTTTCTTAATTCAAACGCCATTCTTTCTTTCTCCAGAGCAATTTTCTCTCTCTCCCTCTCTAGTTCAAATTGCCTTTGTTTCTCCCTTTCCTCTCTTCTTTCTCTCTCTAATCTTTCCTCCATTTCCCTCACCCTCAGTTCATGCTGTTGGGCTAGGAGTATTTTTCTGAGTTCTGGGTCCTGCTCTCCTGTGCTGTCACCTTGCACTGAGCCAAATTCATCCTCAGAACCTTGGTCAATCTGGGGGTCTTTCACCTCACTCATGTCTGCTACTTGGCTTCGAGTCAAGGGCATACCCCCCCTCAGAACAGGCTGCTTTAAAAAGTCAAGCCTCAAAATAAAACGACCACTTTTTTCCTTTTACCTCAGAACCAGCTCTCCCTAGAGATTGCTGCTGTTCTTCAGCACTAAAGTTGCAACAGTATCGAGTCAGAGCCTACCCCCCTCTGCTGGGCCTCTCAGCTGGCAAGCTAGCTCACTGATAGATCCCAGTAGGTCTGGGTTTGTCACATTGATTGGTGTCCAGCGTGTGGGATACGACTGGTCCAGTTGTCCAGTGGTCCAGCAAAGCCTTGGCAAGTGTGCCCAGAGCAAGGGGGGTCTAGTCAGGGACAGTCTGAGGCGCGTAGGTAATCTTCTAGGTGTACCTCACGGGGAGGTGCGCTAGTAGAAGAACGTGCCAACTGGGGAGACTTAGATTAAGGTGCTCTGAGGCAGCCTAGTTTTGGCGGGAAAACGCTGAGGCAAAACTGCGTAGCAACAGCGAGCTAGTTTGCCAGCTGAGAGGCCCAGCAGAGGGGGGTAGGCTCTGACTCGATACTGTTGCAAGTAGTGCTGAAGAACAGCAGCAATCTCTATAGGATAGCTGGTTCTGAGGCAAGCAGGAAAAAAAAGTGGTCGTTTTATTTTGAGGCTTGACTTTTTAAAGCAGCCTGTTCTGAGGGGGGGTATGCCCTTGACTCGAAGCCAAGTAACAGAAATGAGTGAAGTGAAAGACCCCCAGATTGACCAAGGTTCTGAGGGTGAATTTGGCTCAGTGCAAGGTGACAGCACAGGAGAGCAGGACCCAGAACTCAGAAAATTGATCCTAGCCCAACAGCATGAACTGAGGGTGAGGGAAATGGAGGAAAGGTTAGAGAGAGCGAGAATGGAGAGGGAAGAAAGAATGGAGAGAGAGAGAATGGCGTTTGAATTAAGAAAACTGGAACTGATGAACCAGAACAATAATAACAATAGGGATTCTGAGGGAGGCCAATTGTCTAAGGCTGACCTGAAGAAATTCCCTGTGTACCACAAGGGAGATTGTCCTGAGGTGTTCTTTTCCTTAGTGGAAAGAGCGTTTGTGGACTTCTCAGTGAGGGAAACTGAGAAGATGACCATCATGCGGTCTTTAATCAGTGGTAGCCTGGCTGAGGTTTATGCCGAGATGCCTGAGGAATTGATGAAAGATTTTGCAGAGTTTAAAAAACTGGTGTTTGCAAGACATGGGATAAATGCAGAGCAGCTGAGACAAAGGTTCAGGTCCCTCACTAAAAAACCAGAACAAACTTTTACCCAAGTGGGGGCCCAATTGGTGAGGCTGCTTGAGAAATGGCTATCGCAGGAGGGAACAGAGACCTATGAACAGCTTAAAGACTTGATAGCACTGGAACAGTTCTATTCAGTCCTGCAGGGGGAATTGAAATTCCAGGTGAGGGAAAGGAAACCGAAATCTGTGGCAGCAGCCGCAGAGATCGCAGATTTTATCTCCCAAATAAGAAAGCCCTTGGGAGAGGGGAAATCTGTAGGTAAACCCAAAGAAACCTACAGCAAGTACTCTCAGGGACCAGGGAAAAGCCAGCAAGGGGGAGGGGCCCATGGTGAAGGGAAGCCCTCAGACATGAAACAAAGACCTCAGATTTTGGAGGGAAAACCAAAACAAGATGAGAGAGAATCAAAATATACCAGAAAATGTTATTTCTGTCAGGGAAAGGGTCATCTAATCTCAGAGTGTGAGAAATTAAAGCAGCTAAAAGGAATGGTGCCTCAGAATTCTAGTGGGACCAAGCCAAAAGCTGTGTTCTGTGTCCAGAAAGAGCAAAGCTCATTGTCACAGAGGGAGCCTGTTGCCATGGCTACTCAGTCTGGGACAGCTGCCTCTGCTGATCAGGCTGAGGAAAATGGTCCTCTTCTGGAGGTAAAGCGCTGCTTGCTGATAAAAACAGATTCTCAGTTGTTTGAGACAGCAGGGGTGGACGTAGGAATACTTGACCGTCAGTATAGGGGACTGCGGGACACTTGTTCCCAGGTAACCCTGTGCCATCCAGATATCATCCCTAGGGAGTTTATAATCCCAAATGAGAGCATGAAGGTGGCAGGGATTGAGGGGCAGATAATCTCTCTGCCAGTAGCAGAGGTACCTGTCAACTTTCAAGGCTGGAGGGGAGATTGGCGGATAGCGATTTCATCGACTCTGCCAGCAGCCGTGCTCGTGGGAAATGACCTGGCTGAACATGTGAAACGGGTGCTAGTGATTACACGCTCACAAGCCACCACAGGGACAGTTCAGGGGGGTAAAGATGAGCCAGAGACGGAAGCAGAGGGGAGTTCAGAAGCTGTGGTGGAAACCTTAACCACAGACAGCAGATTTGGACAGGAGCAAAAGACAGACGCCACTCTCCAAAAGTGTTTTGAACAGGTGACTGACGCCCAGCTAACACCTGAAACCCCAGTGAGATTTCTGGAGAAAAAGGGGATTCTGTATAGAGAGACCCTGAGGAATATCTCAAAAGGGGGAGATGGGATCAGGAGTCAGCTAGTGGTACCTGAAAAGGATCGCCCCATGATCTTACAAAGGGGTCACTCTGACATGTTTACTGCACACTTAGGGGTGAAAGGGCCCCTTGATTTGATCAAACAAAATTGGGAGCAGATCACCCAGGATGACCCACAAGACGTTGTGACTTACATAGACACCTTGATGAATGACCTAAAGCGAAATCTAGAGCTGGCAGCAGAAAACCTGCAAGCGCAGAAGATCAAACAGAAAACATGGTATGACCGCAAAGCTAGAGAGAGGCACTTTGACCCAGGGGAGGAGGTGCTTTGGCTTAGGCCCTGCAGAGAGAATAAGCTGCAGCTCAAATGGGCAGGACCATATAGGGTCATTTCCAAGATGTCAGACCTGAACTACCTAATAGAGCAAGAGGAGAACCAAGCAAGGAGGGTGGTTCACGTGAATGCCCTAAAACCCTACTACAGAGGGGAACAGAGGGTTTTATTCGCGATAAAAGCAGCTGAGAGTGAGGAAGCTGAATTACCCTTCTGGGAGGGTAGAGGGGAAGTAAAATACAACCCAGAGGAGGTAAAGATCAGTCCTGCACTCACCCAAGACCAGCAGCAAGAACTAAAAATGCTGCTTAGTAAATATCAGCAGGTGTTTTCCAACAAGCCGGGGATAGTGAAGGGAGTGATGCATCGGATCCACACAGGGGATGCACCCCCGCAGGCAGTATCCCCATACCGAGTAACGGGACCCTATAGGGACAAGGTGCGGAAGGAGCTGGACGAGATGCTGAGGGAGAACATAATCGTCCCCTCTTCTAGTCCTTGGTCCTCTCCGATAGTCCTTGTGGACAAGCCTGATGGGAGCATTAGGTTTTGTGTTGATTACAGGAAATTAAACCGTGTAACCACTCCTGATGCCTACCCAATGCCCAGGCTAGACAACCTGATTGAAACCATAGGGGGTTGTCGGTTCATCTCATCATTGGACCTGGTAAAGGGATATTGGCAATTAAGAATTGATCCCAGGGATCAAGAAAAGACTGCCTTTTGCAGCCCTTTTGGTCTCTATGAGTTTCGAGTCCTGAGCTTTGGTCTCAGAAATGCACCAGCCACATTCCAAAGGCTGATGGACCAGACCTTGGTAGGGCTCAGTGACTTTACAGTGGCCTACATTGACGACATAGGGATCTTCAGTAATACCTGGGAAGATCACCTGATACACCTGGAGTTAGTGCTGCAGAGGTTAAGTGCAGCAGGGCTAACAGTAAAGGCCAGCAAGTGTCAGCTGGGTAGCCCAGAAATAAAATACTTAGGTCACATGGTAGGGGGAGGAATGATAAAACCCCTGGAGGCCAAAATAGAAGCTGTTCGAGATTGGCCTAGACCCACCACCAAGAGAAAAGTCAAATCATTTCTTGGGTTGGTGGGCTACTACAGAAAGTTCATCCCGAGGTTTAGCGAGATTGCGGCTCCGCTGACCGATCTGACGAGGAAGAAGGCTGATGACCGCATCCCGTGGACCAGTGACTGTGAGGTGGCGTTCCAGAGGTTGAAGGAGGCGTTAATCAACTATCCTGTCCTGCGTGCTCCAGACTTCGACCGGGAGTTTATCATCTACACCGACGCGTCTAACAGCGGGGTAGGAGCAGTTCTGTGCCAGGAGGATGAGAATGGTGACCAGCATCCAGTGTCCTACCTGAGTAGGAAACTTCAAAAAGGTGAGAGACATTTGGCAACCGTGGAGAAGGAGTGTTTGGCCATAGTCTACGCGATCCAGAAGGCCAAGCCTTACATCTGGGGAAGACATTTTATTCTGTGTACTGACCATTCACCATTGCAATGGTTAAAGACAATGAAAACCCACAATAGCAAACTTATGAGGTGGGCTTTGAACTTACAGGACTATGACTTTGAAGTGAAGGTGGTCAGAGGGTCAGTGAACTGTGTTGCTGACGCCTTATCAAGAAGACCTGAAGAATGAAGACGGCGAAAGAACATGGACTATGTGTATATATTGTGAACAAAAAGTTAATGTACCTGTTTTTGAATTGGTTTGTATTAATAAAGGTAAAATTGATGTAATGCATATGGTAAATGTTTGAAATGCCTATTTGCTATGTTTAACTTGGAGTGTAAGTATATGTAAGTATTATAGGGTATGTATAACTGTTGTTGTATGTTTTATACAGGTTGTTTTTTGGTGAAAAGCACCTTAGCTTTCCCCCTACAAAACAACTTATAAAGAGGGGAGGTGTTACATAACAGCACTGATGTTACCTGTCTGTCATGGGTTTGGAGGGAAAGTTCCATCCTATGGGGAGTGGAAGGCGGGACATCAGGAGGAGGGGCTGTACTGTATAAATATGTGATGCCTGTGTGGTGAGAGTTAGATGCTGAGACAGACTGTGAGACACTGGGTTGGGACGAAGCAGCAGCTGGGGAAGAAGAAGCTGTTGTGGGAGTCTGGGTGTCTGACAGGGTACTACTGTGTGTCAGAGTACCAACCTGAAAGGTTCAGGGGTCTGTTGGTTAGCCAGAACTGATGGGTTCAGGGTCTGTGCTTTAAGTTAAAGGTTCTAGGTGAACCAAACTGTATGCTTGTGTGTGTGAGAATAAGCCACGTTACTTTATTTTATTCACCTGATTGTTTTATTTACCCTGTTTGTATTTAAAATAAACCTTATTCTTTTATTGTTTAAAAATCCATCCCTGGTCTGTGTGACTTATTATAGGGAATGGTTGGTGGCAGCTTAGTAACTGTGTGATAGATCCCAGTAGGTCTGGGTTTGTCACATTGTCGTAAGATCGAATCCACATGACGGAGTGACCTCCCGTCGCTTGTCCCAGCTCCCGCCAACCTAGCGGTTTGAAAGCATGCAGATGCAAGTAGATTAATAGGGACCACCTCGGTGGGAAGGTAACAGCGTTCCGTGTCTAAGTCGCACTGGCCATGTGGCCACGGAAGATTGTCTTCGGACAAACACTGGCTCTATGGCTTGGAAACGGGGATGAGCACCGCCCCCTAGAGTCGAACACAACTGGACAAAAATTGTCAAGGGGAACCTTTACCTTTACCTAGTGTGCATAAACATATCACAGACCCAGACAAGGATTGAGGCACAATGTCTTTAAAAGGACACAGGTCAAACCTGATGACATAGTTCAGGGGGAATACGCACATACCTAATCAGAATGTACAAGAATTATACAATCAAACCATAGGATGACATTTTTCTCTGGGTTCTATTTCCCAATAATAAGATGTAGACTACTACAAGACTGTTTTGTTTTGTTTGATTGGGTATGTGTGATCTTCTTATTTTGCTACCTCTTAATAAAACAATATAATATTCCAATAGTCATTTTGTTTTGTAAACATAAAAATGTAGGAGCCCAAATCGTATGGCCAGTTTTAGCTGCATCAACGAAAGTCATTAGATGTATTACTCTAGTGGAAGTGAAAGTGCCTTCCTGCAGACCCCCCCCCCCCAAGTCTCTCTTGCTCTGCCCATTGTGGCTTTGCCCTCCTACACCATACTGCTCTGATTTGCTGGTCTTCCAATCACAACATTATGACATTAGCATTCTAGTCTAATTCCGGGATGTTAGCCTCAGTTTTAATTTCTAAACATGCAAAGTGGCCTAGAGCTGACTCGTAGCAAGGCAGGGCACCCTGCTGTTCCTCTTGTTATCAACTACTTATAATTTTTTTTCTGTGGATATTCTGACCTACCTTTTGTTCCAATAAACCATAAACAGGAAAAAATCAGAAATAGAAAAATGCATTAAAAAATTAAGAGTAGGTTTCTGTGAACTATTTCACTGCAAACTTTGAAGAATGCTGTCTGATTATTTTTATTTGCAATTTGGCACAAATAACACCTCCTACAGCATTACAGTCAGAGATCTATTTTTAAAACTTTATTCAATGTTAGTAATGGATCTATAATAAATAAATAAAGTGTTACAAATCTTCAAATATTTAGGTAGCAGTGGCTCTGTAGGTTATTGCTACATTGTTGTTGTTAAGTGCCGTCGGCTGACTGGATAGCTCAGTGAGTTAAGGGTCTGACTGTGGAATGAGAGGTTGCAAGATCAGTTCCCCACTATACAGCCCAGAAGAATCAGCCTGTATGCCCTGGGAAGCAGAAAAAGGGAATGGTAAATCACTTCTGAGTACTCTCTACCTAGAAAACTTGAAAAGGGCCATCATATGTCAGAATTGACTTGATGGTGCAGAATTATTATTGATAGGTGCCATTACTTTGCTTTCAACTCATGACTACCCTAAGAGGGCTTCTTAGGAGGAAAGCAATGACAAACCTTGACAGCATCTTAAAAAGCAGAGACATCACCTTGCCAACAAAAGTCCAAATAGTCAAAGCTATGGTTTTTCCTGTAGTGTTGTATGGAAGTGAGAGCTGGACCATAAAGAAAGCTGACCGCCGAAGAATTGATGCCTTTTAATTGTGGTGCTGGAGGAGACTCTTGAGAGTTCCCTGGACTGCAAAGAGAACAAACCTATCAATTCTAAAGGAAATCAACCCCGAGTGCTCACTGGAAGGACAGATCCTGAAGCTGAGGCTCCAGTACTTTGGCCATCTCATGAGAAGAGAAGACTCCTTGGAAAAGACTTTGATGTTGGGAAAGTGTCAAGGCAAGAAGAGAAGGGGACGACTGAGGATGAGATGGTTGGACAGTGTCATCGAAGCAACCAACATGAATTTGACACAACTCCGGGATGCAGTGGAAGATAGGAGGGCCTGGCGTGCTCTGGTCCATGGGGTCACGAAGAGTCGGACACGACTAAACGACTGAACACACAAAGATGTTCAAGGAATGGTTCCCCCCAGTGAGTTTCCATGGCTGAGTAGATTTAAATCAAGTTTTCCCAAGACCTAGTTCAACAC
Source organism: Pogona vitticeps (assembly GCF_051106095.1). Taxonomy (NCBI): domain Eukaryota; kingdom Metazoa; phylum Chordata; class Lepidosauria; order Squamata; family Agamidae; genus Pogona; species Pogona vitticeps. The sequence goes on along the minus strand of NC_135784.1, from coordinate 71,447,047 downwards.
TCTACCCAATATATTACGCTGGCTATTACTGCTAAATTACTACTACAGTGGTGCCTCGCATAACGTTTGCTTCGTTTAACGTTTTTTCGCTTAACGTTTATTTTTTCAGAGTCAGATTGTGCTTCGTATAACGTTTTTCCCTATGGGCGATTTTCGCATAGCGTTTTTGGGACCATGCTTCGCTTAACGTTTTTTGTTTTAGGTCCCCTGCTTCACTTAACGATGTTCATTTTTTCAATTACAAAAGTGTCTTAACATGTTGAAAAACAGTTTTAAATGCTTGGAATCATTAGTGCACCTTCTAAAATGTGTGCATACTTAATTTGGCGTTGATCTGACTTTTCGTTAATTTTTTGTGAATTTTTTTTTTGGCCCATAGGAACCAATGGACCTGTCAAAATCTGACAGCTCCATGCTTTCCTATGGGGGAGAAAACAATTTACAAAAAATTAACGAAATTCAGATCAACGCCAAATCAGGTTTGCACACAACTTAGGGGGTCCTCTAACGAACCCAAGAATTTAGAACAGTTGCTGAGTCTTCATTAATTTTTTGTGAATTTTTTCTTCCCCCATAGGAAATAATGGAGCTGTCAGATTTTGACAGCTGTCAAAATTTGGGGGAAAAAAATTCACCATTAATTAACGAAAAGTCAGATCAAAGCCAAATTAACTTTTGCATCCGTTTTAGAGGGTGCAGAAGCTAATCCAAGCATTTAAAACCATTTTTGACCCTTTTATGACACACTTAATTTTGCAAAAATTGACTTCGCAAAGCCCTTGAAATGTATTGAGTCAGCTACAATACATTCCAATGGAGGATACATTGTATCGTTTAACGATGTTTCCTATGGGTTTTTTCGCTTAAGGACGGCAATCCGTGCCTATTGGAACGGATTAACCGGTTTCCAATGCATCTCTATGGGAAATGGTGTTTCGCATAAAGTTTTTTTTGCATAAGGTTTTTTTTTTGGAACCAATTAAAAACGTTATGCGAGGCACCACTGTAATTAAAACAAGACTCTTCAATGAATTTTTTTTTTCAGTAACCATGTCTTAAATACTTGAGAAGCACATTTATTTATTTGCCAGCTTTCTGCCCATAAGGGACCCAAGATAGCTCAAAACAATTAAGACTATACAATGTTCACATTTAAAAAAAAACACAATTAAATATTTGTCAATATTAAAATCAAGATTTAAGAATGGTTTTTCAAAACACTTTTAATGTAGCATTCTTGAGACCTCCCACTTATTGCTTAAACGCTTCCTGAAAAAGAGGGTCTTTGCCTAGGGACTGAAGCACAAAGGGGTGGAGGGGCAAACTAGCTTCTCAGGGTAGCACATTGCAAAGCCTGGGAGTAGCTATGGAGACAGACTGTGGTTGCTTAAACAGAAAAGCATATTTGTTTCATCACATTCAGGTTACTCCCTTATATTGCTGTCCCATTCCCAGTCTTCCCATCACCACCACAAGCCAGTGTTTCATGATCACTAAATATTCTTCCCATCAGCTGAATGGGGTTGTGGTGAGGTGGGGTGGCCGCTGTCACAGACCACACTTGTACCTTGTATCTCTTGACTTTTCAAAGGACTTTTCAAAAGACTGAATCAGCTTGTGCTTTTGAGAAGTCAAAGGTATTAGAGTACAGAGGAGGAAGCATATGATTGCAAAGCTCAACACTTACAAAATCACAGATTAGCTTTTGGAATACTATCGTGGCCTGCCTGTAGTTCATAAACAAATATTTGATGATCAGGAGCATTCTGAACATTAACCCAGTTTTCTCCAAGTGTGGCTGAGGAATGAGGTGTGTCATGGACATTAGGGATGCTCATCCCCACCTAGATTGCAGTATTCTTTCAAGAAATCCTGATATATGTGGTGTGATTGGAATGACTAGGAAAAGTGCTATGTAATATTAAATTAGCTGGCTGAATAACTCAATGAGTTGAGCACCTGGATGTGGAGCCTGTGGTCAGAAGTTCAGTTCCTCACTGTGTCTCCCAGAAGGAGTGCCAGCCTGTGTAACCTTGGACAAATGACATGGTCCCAAAGCATCCTCCAAAGAAGGCACTGCTAAACCACTTGTGAGTATTTTATTGACTAAACCTCAATTGATGGGAGACAAAGTCACCTAAATTATACATTGATGCAACATACTTCATTTACTGCAGTTCATTTTTACATTTTAATATGAAAAAATGCCATATTTCCTTTATGCAGTTGCGAACTATTTAGTACTGGAAAGAACAGAAAAATATTTGAATGAAATGCATCCAGTATCCACAAGAGGGCAGTGATTTCCTGTAGAAAATCTAGAAAGGCTTCTTCACACTTTGCTAAAATATGAAAACAGCAAGTAAGTACTAGAAAGAGCAGGCAGAAACTTTTCATTAAGAATGCAAAATATGAACACTTACCCTAAATGTAATTTAGAAAACTTAACATAGCATTACCATGATCTTTAAATTCTAAGAATTCTGCAAGCCGAGTTCTAATTATCCTAATTAAATATTCTGAAATTATTCTAAAGATTGTAATACTTGCAACTTAAGTGATTATTCTACACAAATTGAAGTCAATTGAACCCTTATTCTGTCACTGAAAAATAGTTAAGTTTCTTGTAGCTCTTCTTCGTAAGAAAAACGACTGATAACCATTTCTTTCCCTTCATGAATTGCTGCCTTGTTGTGGCGAAGGGTCTTGAGTAATTCAGAGAAGCTATGGGCTATGCTGTGCAGGGACACCCAAGATGGACAGGTCATAGTGGAGAGTTCTGACTAACCAATATGAATCTGACCAAACTCCGGGGGGGGGCAATGGAAGACAGGAGGGCCTGGCGTGCTCTGCTCCGTGGGGTCATGAAGAGTCGGACACAACTTCACGAATAAACAACAACAACAAACCATTCCTTGGAATTAGGGTGACTCAAATTTGCAACAAGCCGCTGATCTGAATAAGGGGAGATCCTATCCCACTGTTTTTGCTTGACCCCCCCCCATTAGAATTAAACTACCTTGCAGATTTCTGGATAGAGCAGGCATAGAAACATGGATGGCACACTAGTGGGGTTGTGTCACTCAGTGTTATGATCTTCTTTGTTCATGTGTGTAACATATGTACTCTTACATCTTAGCCACAACACCTGTGATAAAAAAGCCAGAAATTGTGATGGGAGCCTATTTAAGCATTGTTATTGAAAATGTGAAAAGCTCTAATTACTGGGGATACACCCAAGCTAAATTCATGAAGGTCTGATTATCATGTAGACAGACAGATTTATATGCATCTTCTATCACAGTAATCACCATCCACCACTTTTTTATAGCTCCTGAAAGAGCTTGAGATTTTGCTCAAACTGAGAGCAATTGTGCATTTTAGCTCAAAGAAAGCTGCAGATATCTGATAATATCTGTGTGTTTTTTTCAATTTAACCATGGGCCTGAAGGGTTCAGCTCATGGAATTAATAAATTAGGGGAAGAATCCACAGACTTATTTTGTTCATAGCAATTTGGTAAGTGTGGGAGATGAATCATTCATTCAAGACAGATAATGTTGCCTCCTCAAAGTCATGGTGATCAATTGTGTTTGATTCCTCCTTCATATATTGCAAACTCAGAGTTCAAAGACAGGCCATGACAGCTATATCCCTTCCTTATTATCACATTGGATAGATCTATCTTTCACATATTTGGCTCGTCATTTTCAAGCTATTTATTGTAGTGGCAACTCCTTTTAAAATATGATACAGAAGTCACAGGGGAATGTTTTCTCATCACTTTCTGTTCCCTGAAGGTGACTGTGCCAGCCAGAAAACCTTTCTGGATAGTAAGTGGGCTAAAAAAAATGTGAATGAGATTTAGATTGATGTCTTCTTTCATGTAGCTCCACATGCTTCATCCCACTTTATTCATGAAAGACTTTTCAGGGAGTGCAAGGAAGAAGGAAGTTTTCCTTCCATGGAACTTCTTTTGTTCATTTGCCTGAGCTTCCAAACCTAAATCAATAAATACTGAATTTTGCAAGGTTTAGTTGATTCCCCTACTTTTGAATTTGCGTGCTGTTAATAGACTGACTGATTGAATGAATGTATTTTATCTCTTCTTTTTGAGCAAGTCATAGAATCAGAGCATGACAGAGTTGGAATGGGCCTGCCTAGAAGGCCATTGAGCCCTACCCCCTTGTCCTCACATGGCAGCTCACAATGTTGAAAGTAGAACAGCTGAACAAATATCAGATTAAAATCTACTACCTTTGCAGTGAAGGCCAGCAAAAGGAAAAGATACCATGGTACTGGTGTGAAGGTGCCCAAGGACAGGAGACCAGAGAGAGAGAGAGAGAGAGAGAGAGAGAGAGAGAGAGAGAGAGAGAGAGAGAGAGAGAGAATGGCAGTTCTCCCCTAAATTGGCCACTGGCCATAGCACCTCAAGGATTCTGGGGACTGTAGTCCAATAGAACCCCCCCCCCAGCTCAGCTTTGAATGGTTGAATATGGGTCTACTGCTTCTGGAGGGTAAAGGCCACTCCCGGCAGGCAAGCAAATACACAAATCCCCTTACCGATATGAAAGCGAAATATGCCACTGTTCTTTAAACACAGTAAATTATGTGTGAAGGAAAATCACAGGCCTGAACAGAATGGAGTGTATTAATGAGAATCCATAATGATCAGGTGTGTTAAAACTGAGTCAGGATGACTCAGCAGAGCTGATGCAACTCATGGATGATGCAACTCAGGGATGATGCAATGTGTGACCTGATTGGTCCTGTATATGTATATGTGTGTGAATTGTACAGTCAATTGTATCTTCTTCCTGCTAGAAGATCACTTCTACATGTTATGCTGCCAGACTGCTGTAAATACTGCTGTGAATACACGTTGCTGAAGGAAATGCTGCTGGACTGTGTGTGAGTTATTTATGGACTGCCTGGACCGCGAATTACTCTGCGAAAACCGTGATTTGCGTTAGGAAACTCTGACATTATGGATGGGAATTGCAAAGAACCCAATATAGCTAGAGAGAAATATCCATTATCTACCTAATCCATATTCCACCACTGGAACTAATGTCATCAAGAGTTCACTGATTCAGGTGAACTTTGATTAGAACAATTAGAAACAGATAAAGTCCATTTATAATTAATTTTGTTATGGTTCAATTAGAAAAAGTCGCTAAGTCCACAGTTCCCAGTTTGTAGAGCTGATGACACCCAGCTCTCATTCTCCTTTTCTCCAACTGCAGGAGATGCCGTTCTGTCCCTTCAGCGCTGCCTGGGGACTGCACTGCAATGGATGCAGGAGAACGGGCTGCAGCTGAACCCGGAGAAGACAGAGGTACTGAGGGTGGGGGCTCCCACTATTGGTGGCTTGGGAGACTCCCTCTCATTTGGGGGGGTCACCCTTGCTGCAAAGAGTGGGGTTCGTAGCCTGGGGATCCATCTGGACCCAGCGCTCACCATGGAAACACAGGTGGCGTCGGTGGTCCGCTCCGCCTTCTTCCATCTTTGGTGGATAGCCCGGCTGTGACACGAGGGCACTCACTACTTTGGTGCATGCGCTCATAATCTCTAGATTAGACCACTGTAACACGCTCTACGTGCGGCTACCTTTGAGGTTGACGCAGAAACTCCAAGTGGTACAAAATGCAGCGGCCAGACTCCTTAGCGGAGCGAGAAAATTCCATCCTATTTCTCCTATTCTGGCGAGGTTGCATTGGCTGCCCATTCGGTTCCGCGTTGACTTCAAAGTTCTGATGCTTACATATAAAGCCCTAAAGGGTTTAGGGCCTCGATAATTGGCAGAATGCCTACTCCCACCAAGTTGTATCCGTGTCACTCGTGCGAGCCAGGAGGTAAGGCTGAGGAGCCTGACGCCGAGGGAGGCCCGGAAGGAAAAAACAAGAAACCGGGCTTTCTCGGCGGTGGCTCCTCACCTCTGGAACAACTTGCCTCCTGAGATTCACGCAGCTCCCTCGCTGGGCATCTTTAAGAAACAACTGAAAACGTGGATGTTTCGGCAGGACTTCCCTTCAGCCAATCCCAGCTAATTCCTTCCAGTCAATCCCTGACGTTTTCCTCTTCTCTCTTTACAGTGAGTCACTCTGTTTCCCATCTTGTTGTAGTTGTTTATTTATAATAATTCATGTATTTATGTATTTTATCCTTTACGCCGCCTAGAGTGGTCGTAACTGACTAGATAGGTGGGATATAAATTCAATAAATAAATAAATAAATAAATAAATAAATAAATAAATAAATAAATAAATAAATAGGGCCTTAACACATTGTTATCGAGTTGTGCAGCTTTTTGCTAAGTTAATGCTGCCACAGGACATTTATGGAAACACAGAACTCTTGTTGCTTCCTTTTACGGAGTGAAGACACCTTTCTGTTATTTTTTGAATTAACGCTAATAAATAATAATAAATCTTCTTAAGCATAGTTAACAGTGGATGCAAGAAACAAGTGTAATCTCCATCAGAAAGGACTGAGATATTAATTACATCAAGGCATGAACTTTAATTTGAACAGCTATTCTATTGTAAGGACTCCAAGGAGATTTTTTTTAAATACCAAAGCATAGAAATAGGCACACCTATGGGTTGCCTTTAATTAGATTTTGCATATGTGATGTATGATACAACAGAACAAACTTTTAAGTTAGTTGATGTCCTTGAACTCCAGCCCAAACATAAAGCTCACATGCTATATCAAGCAACATTTAGACTCAAATAGGACATGGGAACTAAGATTGTTCTGCAGTGTGCAAATATATACCATACAAAAACTGTATTGGATCTGGTGTTTTGTAACTGGCTGGTAAATGTTTCTGAGACAGGAATGAACAGGGACATGGCCAAGCTGATAACATCAAATTATTGAGAGTAAGTGGGAACAGAAATAGATTTTGACAAGTTTCAAAAGAATGTGCTCAACTTGGGGAATGGGTATAAAAACCATACATGGGATTCAGTATAAGCAAGTATAAAGTGACATGCAGTGCATGGTGGGAAGGAGAAAACTGAACTTCACATACACACTGGTAAGTTTTTATACCCCAGAGAGGTGCAAGCTGGTAATGATTGCCTAAGAAGGTGATCTTGGAGTTATGGTGGATAGCTGGACAATATTGTCAACCCAGTACTGTATAAACTTGCTGGGAGTGGCGAAGATATATAATATGTTAGAGATAATCAGAAAAGGAATAGCATACAAGGACCATTGTTGGACAGTTTTGGTCAATGCCTCTCAAAATAGGATATCGTTCAACTAGAAATGCACAGAAAAGGCAAACAAAATCAGTCAAGAGCTCTTGTCTGTTTTCTCTGATTTTAATAACTGTATGTTTGAATCTTGTTTACTTTTTTTGTTTTATGTTATGATATGTTTTTAACAATTATATTTTGTGATTCCACTTAGTGGTGGAAAGCTGCGGTATAAATAAAATGAAAAGTATCAAGTGTGGAATGCCTTTGTTGCCAAGTTTACAAGTTCTTTGGAAATACTAACCAAAATGTTCCTATAGGAATTTGTTTGGCGATTGCAGGATCTGGACAGGCCTTTAGTTGTCAATATGTACTCCATCAGCTCCAGCAGGTACTGCAAGATCCAGTTGCCCAGCAAGAGGTTATCGGTCCTAAGATGCATGCAGAGCTTGTCAAACTTTATTGTATGGATATCTTAAAACCTTTATATCTCACCCTTCTATTTCAAAAGCACCATTCAGGGCAGCTTACAATATTTTACAGGTACGATTTCTTAAAACTGATACTGTATAACAATGGATGGCACAAGTAAGAGCATCAAGCCAAAGTCTAGCTGAGTAACAGCAGTGAGAGAAAAAAGGCAGCTACTTTTCATGAGGCAAAATACCCCTTTACATGCTCGTAGCTATTGATAAGGTCCTCTCTTTCATGCATCCATCCTCCATGAGACACAGATAAGGGCTTTTCCTTCTGATCTTAGAGAGATGCGGAAAGAGATTGTTCAAAAAGTAGCCTGGTGTAGAGTGTGTTGTGATCATAAAATCTGGATGTTTACTAAGGGATACATTATTCTTAACTAAATCTGGTAGTCTAAGGACTGGGCAGAGGAAGTCACAGCCACCATCTTACAACCCATATTTAAAATTTAGCTGAGAAACATCCCTGGACTACCAAACTAATGCTTAAGCAGGAAGACGACTCTATGCAAAGCAGGCTTGAACTTGAACTTGAACTTGAATTTATTGTACGGTCAAAGACCCAAAAATACAAGGATAAAAACATTACATAAAATACACAAAACAAGTTAGATATCAAAAGATAGCAGGAATAAAAACTTGAATCATACATCTAAACACAACACTTTACGGATTCTTAAAACTGAATTGATGCAAAGCAGGTTGAGTCCAGCTGATCAAGAACACCTCTATTTGTTTTCTGGTGAGTAATACCACAATTTAACATAGCATATGGAGATTTCAGATGGTTAGCAGCAGGCTGAGGAGATTTAAGTCAAATATGTTTATTCTTGTCAGAGACCACAAAACACTCTTGCTTGGCTAAAAGAGGACAAGGAATAAGGGAGCCAATACCCTTCTGAGAAAAAATATGGCAAAGCAAACTCATCAGTATGAGAGAACAGAGAATAAGAGAAAAATTGGAGTGGTGTTACATTTTTTGAGTGCTCAGTGAGTTTTTTTTTTCCAGTTTACTTGTTTATCTAAACCAACATAATATGTTTTCAGATGAATATGCGGTTTACAGAAGACAGCCTTCCTTCTGTTTTTACACTTCTCAGTATTTTGTGATATACTGTATCTCCTGACTTGAAGAGAAAATAAAAGAAAAGGCAGAATGTGCTTTAAAACATATATTTTCGGTTAAATTGCACACAATAGTCTAGATTTTAAAGTAAGATACATGCAAAGATGGGTCTGCTGTTAAAACTCCTGGTCTGAATTGTCATGCCTCTTTCCTTAAGCCAAAGTTTAGATTGTTTTGGAACCAAAACAGAATGGTTTTATGGATGGAGATATGCAAAACCAAACTAAAACATACATAAATTATCTACAGCGTGCCCATCTTAACTGTTTCCTGGACAATCTCCTCTCCATATTTGAATGGGTCCCTCTTCCAGTTTCCTTTACTCTGGAATCTATGCCCCAAGCTGCCAAATATTAGCAAATCTCACATGGTTCCAAACAGAATATACACTATGCATTATAACTAGAGCTTTGGTCTAGTTCTGAGTTTATGCCTTGAAGCTGAAACAGGCCTAAGTAACTGGGATTTATATCTCCTAGACCTTCTGCTAACCCATCTGAAACCTTTGTATGCTATTTTTTTTAAACCAAATGATTCCTTTTCACAAAGATTTCTTGTGGCTGCTCCACTAAATGCAACACTGTTGAGCCCAGGGGGAAATCTCATCTTTTCTCATTTTCTTTTCAAAGTAGTGTGTCAGGACTTCTCTATTAATACTTCAAAACAGAATTCTGGAGATGAACATACTGTGTAGACAATACAGTCTGCTTAAAAAGTGCTTATCCAAATGGTTAGGGGGGGAGAAGTTGTGAATCTGGATCAACCCCAGAGAGGCCCTTCCATTAGCAGAAAATATCTTGCTCAAATATATATTCCCATACCGTGGGCAACACCTGCTTTTACATAACCAAATACAAATTAATTAACTTGCATTCTTGTTAAAACATATAAGCACGACTTCAACAGAAATAAAGTAAATATTGCCAGGGATGCCATCCTTGGCATTATGTAAACAACTACAGCTTAGAATGATCATTTTAGGAATGCTATTTTTAAAATGTTACAGTTTTCAAACTACCATTCTTAAGGCAATCATACACCTTTAAAGAACAAACTCAGTGACTTTTATAAGAAAATATCTAGAGAAAGAATATATTTATATCAGCAATATGCATAAACATTACAGATGTAGAAACACAAACAGCTGATTACATGGGAGAATATGCAATCAGCTACCATGCTACCAGAGTGTAATATCCATGAGAAAGCTTCAAAAAAACAAGAGAACCATTTGGCTGTACCGCTAGAAATAACATCTAGTTGAACAAGCAACCTAGAAAGGAGAGAGAATTAAAATAATATACAAAAATAATTTTAAATAATGCATCTAATTTATGTGGATACACAGATTAACCATTTGTATATTGACCAAATGTTATTGCTTACCCTGCTAAATTGCACTAGAGTAAGCCTACCGAATCAAAATAAATTCAATAAGTCAGCTCTTCCAAAGGTTCTATTGATTCAAATGGGCCCGCAGCTTACTTTAGCATAGTAAATAGCCCTTCCAGTAGGCTCCCCTTTTGAGGGGGAGCAGCAGCAACAGAAGACTTTCATGGGATGAAATGTGGTAATGCCTGTTTATCTATATAGGCATCCTTAGCAACTGAAGTATAAGGATTGCATCCTTACTTCCATTGTTGTGTTGACTGAATCAAATTAGCCTAGCCACAGTTCTTTCATACACATATTTCTTGATATGCCCCCGTAGTTTTATCTACACAGTGGATGTGTTGCTTCTTCCCCTAAATATTTCTAAAACTATATATAATAACTTTTTTTTTTAATTGAGTAAATATGTCTTCCAGGATCTCAGCTCCATAGTATTCCAAAGCATGGGACGAAAGGCAGCACAGAGAAGAGGAAATGGCATCATCAACACTTTGTTGGTTAAGTATGAGTCCCACAATCATGACAACTGTGTATTGAAAACTTCTAAGATTAACATTTGTTTGTTTTGACTGTTAAACTTTTATCATTCCCTTCCACCAAAAATGGTAACCAAGACAGCTTTCAAAAAGAGATTAATGTGGCAGTGGTCTTGGAAAATTGCATATGAAATGCAGAGTCCTTTTCTGTTTAATAATGTGGCCTTGTGAAAAATGCCTTTATTAAGTCATGAGACTTAAGTCCAGTGCAGATGCAACCTGTACCTTATTATCAAGCTGAGATGTGAAAGCATCACAGTTGCACGCACCAGTGTCCATACCCTCTATTGTGACTCAAGCTTCTGGTATCAATTACCCACAGTTTCTCATGATGTCTGATGTTAAAAAGTCCAATCACCAGAATCTGAACAAACCACGATTGGAAATCAATTTAAGCTTTTCTTTTCAGATCCAATTTTATTCTGAATCTAGAAGTTATAGTTTCACAGTTATAGTTCACATAACAGAACATTAAGCCTATTTAATCCAAGAAAGCTTCTCTTACAAAACACCAGGAAGCCATGAGAGAAGTACTGTGTGCTGATACAAGGTGTGTTCATATATCTGGTGAATAAGCAGATATCTGTGATGTCCTGGCTTGGTCCTTGCTTCTGTCCATATGCACACCTATGGTGAATGTTGGCCAAAATGTTCACTTGTATGACAAATCCTGGCCTTCATTAATAGCTCAGTAGTGCAAGAGAGCTCAAATATCTTTTAGGCTTCACATAGTGAAGCCTAAAAGAACTGGTAAGAAGTGCAATTTTTTTAAAAAAATGTATACTTAAATTATAGATGCAGTCATATAAAACCAGCAGAAATTTGTTGAAATTCATAAGGATTCAGATATAGGAACATGTTTTTGATCTTGTTAATGGCCTTTGGCACTTTTCTTTAGCATTTTTAAGCAGCAGCCATTTTAGTAAAAATCATGCCTACAGGCGTGCTTATAGCACTACATAAAAGAAACTTGCCCAAAATAGAAACTAGAATTGCAGTTAAAAACTAGGAGCTGTGATTGAAGCAGACAAATAGTAATGTGCACTCATTTTCTCCCTCTTTCTTTTTGGATGATCTTAGGAAAATGAGGTCAGAATTATGTTTTTTTTTTTAAAGGATGAAGAAGAGAAAATTGGAAGAGGTCATTTATCGTTATGGGTGATAGCAATGTTCTGTTAGCAGAACAGTCAGATCCGGCAGAAGCAGAAGAGACAGTAAGCATAATGTGGGAGGTGGTGCTGAGAAGTGCAAAATAGGGAGGGAGTATTTGAGAAATCACGTTCCCTCACCTTCTGGTAGCACAACCATTTTGAGTGGAACTCACCTCAGAGAGTGCTCCTGCTCATAGACAAAAAGTGTGATCCAACCCATAAGCTAAAATCTTATCTCACTTGACAGCTTTTTGATTGGGAGCATATGTGTATGAAGAAATAATACTTTCATGTTTCAAGTATCTTGAGAAAAAAGCATTGTTTTCTTGTAGCCTCCATTTGAAAAGCTAGAACTAGTACAGATCACAAACCCTACCCCATTTCATCAAAGCAAACAGTCTAATTATAATTTTAAAAGTTTGTCAGGGAACAGTCTGCATTTAGACTTCTTCATTTTTGCTAAGCAATGTCAACACCCAAACCCCATACGTACTGACAAATTCCTCCTGTTAAATATTTTATTCCCCCTCCCCAAAATACCCACAGATGGCAGTAATCATTCACACTTGTTCTGTTAAAATTGTTGCCAGGAAGGAAATTTCCAAGGGAGAACAGTCTCAGGTAAGAAGGATCCCTCTTCCCGCACATGTTGAAAGACAAGCATCTCATTTTGAAAGATAAACATTTTTGTACATTTCAGAGAAGCCTGGAAGTGCCAGACATGATGAAGCTGTGGTTGGTGCTCCTGATTTTTGAAGGGACTTTAACTTGGCTAACCTAGGGAAACTGTCACTTAATGAATTTGTCTCTATAACCAGGTGTGTGAGAGAGCAGGAGGGAGGATTGTTGTTTACTCCTTCGTGAGTAAAACTGGTCCAAGGTAAAGTAAGAAAAAAGTTAATATGTGGAATTTACAAGATCACTGGGTATTGCTATTTGCAAATGGTATTCTTAAATGTACATGCAAAACCCAGCATAAATCCCTGAGAGTTACAACCATGTATAATCATTAGTTCTTAAAATATATTGCTTATATTAAAGCAAGCTTCTTTCATGCAAGAACATTTTTATAGAAATGTCTTTTAACTCAAGGGATATCTATCAAACCAGTATTAATGAAAATGTGAACAAATTGCATTTCAGGTCAGCTTCCAGGTTTTCTACTGTACAATTCTGCACTTGCTTACATAATTTTTTTGTTTATTCGTTAAGTCGTGTCTGACTCTTCGTGACCCGAAGGACCAGAGCATGCCAGGCCCTCCTGCCTTCCACTGCCTCCCAGAGTTGGTCAAATTTATGTTGGTTGCTTCAGTGACACTGTCCAACCATCTCGTCCTCTGTCATCCCCTTCTCCTCCTGCCTTTAGACTTTCCCAACATCAGGGTCTTTTCCAGGGAGTCTTCTCTTTTCATGAGATGGCCAAAGTATTGGAGCCTCAGCTCACCTGTCTTTCCAGTGAGCACTCAGGATTGATTTCCTTCAAAGTGGATAGGTCTGATCTCCTTGCAGACCAGGGGACTCTCAATAGTTTCCTCCAGCACCACAATTCAAAAGCATCAATTCTTCGGCAGTCAGCCGTCTTTATGGTCCAGCTCTCACTTCCAAACATCACTACTGGAAAAACCATAGCTTTGATTACATGAGCCTTTGTCAACAAGGTGATGTCTCTGCTTTTTAAGATGCTGTCGAGGTTTGTCATCGCTTTCCTCCCAAGAAGCAGGCATCTTTTAATTTTGAGGCTGCTGTCACCATCTGCAGTTATCATGGAACCCAAGAAAGTAAAATCTATCACTGCCTCACCTCTTCTCCTTCTATTTGCCTGGAGGTGATGGGACCAGTGGCCATGATCTTAGTTTTTTTGATGTTGAGTTTCAGACCATTCTTGGAGCTCTCCTCTTTCACCCTCATTAATAGGTTCTTTAATTCCTCCTCACTTTCTGCCATCATCTGGTATCATCTGCCATCGTCTGGTATCATCTGCTTATCAGAGGTTGTTGATATTTCTTCTGGAAATCTTAATTACGGCTTGGGATTCCTCCAGTCCAGCGTTTCGCATGATGTATTCTACAGATAAGTTAAATAAGCAGGGAGACAATATACAACCTTGTCGTACTCCTTTCCCAATTTTGAACCAATCAGTCTATCCAGCACCAGTCAATTGTTCCCGCTTCCCTCTGAATTGAAAGACAGCCCCAACTGTCTGCTCAGTGATTTTTCCCCTCGCTAGAGTCTGTTAAAGTCTGTTGTTGAAAGCAGTCATGTTTGTCAATTTGCTGTTTGATCTGTCCACAACTGTAAGTAAAGAAAATGAACTTTTTTCTTTCTTCTTACAAATGTTTCCACATGAATTACTGCATCTGTAACTGCCAGTTAATGAGAAAAGGGGTGGAGTACTCTGAGGAACTTTAAGCTATTCTACTCTGTGAATCCCTGCACTTCTGCTGCCTAGCTAGAGGACTTTAACCAAAAATTCAAAACTCTGCACTAAAAGCAGTGATCAAATGTGATGCTGTCACATGTTTTGAGCTTACAAAGCTGCAGGAAATGGATAACAAAAGAAATGTAACCAAAAAAATTTCTGAGTGGTATACCTAGAGTAGCTACTGCTAGATCAACAAAAGGGAGAAGCATTCTCGAGAAGGACATGGAGGACAAATATCAACAAAAAATAGGTTATTCTTCACAAAAAAAGAGGGACATTTTTGTATTATATTTGGTTTGCTGATTTAAATTGGCATATGTGATTATAATCACAATTGGACATAACTGCTATAACTGAAGTAAAAAAACAACACAAATTGCCATAGTACACAAGACTGTCACTGGAAGAAAAGTGGGACAGAAATCAAATAAGTAAAATGTACTTGTAGAAGAGTAGTCATGTTAGCTTGTGCAAGCATTATAGGTCAAAACAAAATAAAAAAAAATAAAAGAAGAGATAAAAAATAAAAGAAGAGATAAAAAAGACAAAAACGTGGTGGCACCTTAAAGTCTTTTACTGTTCATGGACAAGTCCACTTCCTCAGACATGATATATAACATGGCAAATATTTATACATGGCATCAAAATACAGAGATCATGGCTGGTTGGTAAGAAAGTTAATAGGTAATGAACTGTGGGTGGTAACCTGTTTGATATACAGATATATTCCATTGAGGCTTATGCTTTAAATGATGTAAGAACATCTGGGACAAAATAACAATGATGGAATAGCATGAATATTAATTATATTAAGGAGATTGCTTTTTACTGGTTAATGGTTAAATGACCTTTAATAACTCTGAAATGGCTCTATACTTTGTATTTTCCATAGCCTATTAAAACATTAATATATACAGAAAATAAATAGCATCCATTGCATTTGTAATTTTTTTACTTTCACTAGAATATATTTATGGAGTATAAACCATAAACAGTTAGTGTGGGGTACTGGATACATTGCTGGACTAGGACTCAAAAGCCTGGGTTCAAATCCGGAAACTCATGGGGATGGCTGTTTTTATTGTTGATTTAACCACTTTAGTCTTTCAACCCCAACTAGTGTTACAATTAAAAGATAAACAGAAATACAAATATGTACATCTGCACAGTGCTGGCTTGAAAATACATTGCAAAGAAGTTGAAAAATATAGACACATACACCCAGAGAATAAAGAGTTATTCTGCACTGATTTCCCTGCCATAAGGTCACTGTGGGATCACTTTGCCCTACTACGCTCTTAGGAAAGGAGTGTTCAAATTTCCAACTTCTGTTTGGGAAAAATTTAAAACTGTTTGTAGAGATCTTGAAGCCTTCAGTGCTGAAGCAATCAAATGAATTGCCTCTGTCTACCAATCATACTCCAAGATAATTAGAAAATCTGTTGTTCAGTCCAAGAACCACTTATGCTTCAAAGGGGACTTGCCAAATACTGTAGTCAGTGTATGCAGCCTGTGAAGGATTCTCTGGATTTGGCAGTGATGGGTGTTTATGAGATACCATGTTCTTGTGGTTTAACATATATCGGACAGACGGGAAAAAGCACTGAAATTCAAAACAAGGAGCATCAGCATTCCCTTAGAAGAAAAGGGAATGAAAGAAGAAAAGTCTTCACTAGCAAAACACTGGGAAACTGGGCATAGTATCTGCTTTAATGAAACAAAAGAGGTGTTTCAATCACACTCTTGGAATTTGAGACTGATAAGGGATACATGTGAGAAGTAATATGCTGAACTGTGAAGAAGACTTAGTGATTCATGGTTTCCTATAACTGACCTCATTAGAACAGCAGTAAGTTGATTAAGCTATTAGTCCACCTGGAATGTTGTGTGATGTAATCAGATTGAGGGTATATTAATGTATGCAAAGCAGTTCCTATACCATTTGTATCCTGAAGATGACAGGACATGTTTTCCTGTTAAACATTTGATCCTTTTTCTTGATTTATTAAAGTTTTGACTTGGAAGCTAAAGTCATTAAGTTGCTTGGGTCAATTCAGTCTGTTTGACTGGGATTGGACAACTTTTATTATGCACCAAGAAAGCCAAAAAATTTTTTAATACCACTACAAGTTTGTAACACTTGTTTTAGCATAATTTACATGAAGATGTTCCTTATGATAAATTGTGCATCTAATCCTCACTTGAGTGTATGATACTAAAACCATATCATCTGTATACAGCAGAGTCCACAATTTTGGGACTGAAACTCTAACAGGGAAATATTCAAATCTTTTAAGCTCCAATGTCACAATACTTATATAAAGCAGTGGTTCCCAACCTTCGGTTACCCAGATAACCTGGCCAGCACAGCTGGTGGTGAAGGCTTCTGGAATCTGCAATCCAAGATCACCTGGGTTACCCAAGGTTGGAAACCACTGATATAAAGATTTAAAAGAATAGGAATTGATAAGCAGCCCTGCCTCTAGAAGCTGGAATTCAATTTGTCTGGTGGCCATTGAAATCTACTCTCACTCTCGTAAATATATCAACATACAGGAGACTAGTAAAAGTAAATGATCTTCTATCAATACTGGAGTTCCAAAATTTAATCCACAGCCATTTTCAATTTAGTCTATCAAATGCTGCTGCAAGATCAAAAAAAACTACATACAGTTGTTTGTTGGCAATTTAACATATTTATTTATGAGAATATATAAAATATAATGGATTAATAGCACTTTTACTTTCATAAATCTAGCTTGCTCTTTGGCAGTAATATTGTTAGACTCTGCACAAGTGTCCAATTTAATCAAAAGGTACCATGAACATAATTTTGAAGTCATATTCAAGAAACTGAAAGTCCTGTAATTGACTCGTTCACTTTTATCTCCTTTCCTATAAATTGGTTTAGTTACACATTTATCTCAGCCTTTAGGCAGCTTACCATATACATTTATATAAGAAAACAATTTTGTCAGTGCTGGTAACTACCAATTAATATTTTGTAGGAATATTTTAGATACAGTGGTGCCCCGTTTGATGATTACCCTGCTCCACAACGAATCCGCTTTACGATGGGGTTTTTGTGATCGCTTTTGCAATCGCAAAATGATGTTTCAAAGGGTGATTTTCGCTTCACGACGATCGGTTCCCTGCTTCGGGAGCCGATTCTTCGCATTACAATGATCTAAAAACAGCTGATTATTGGGTTTCAAAATGGCCAACCGCTGTGCAAAATGGCTCCCCACGGTGTTTAGGACAGATTCCGCAACAGGCGCCAGAAAGTGGCTGCCCTATAGAGGATCTTTGCTGGACAATGAGGTATTTTGCCCATTAGAACGCATTAACTGGTTTTTAATGCATTCTAATGGCTTTTTTTTACTTTCGCTTGACAACCATTTTGTTGTACAGCGATTTTGCTGGAACAGATTATCGTCGTCAAACGAGTTACCATTGCAAAGGTAAAGGTTCCCCTTGACATTTAATCCAGTCGTGTCCAACTCTAGGGCGTGGTGCTCATCCCCGTTTCCAAGCCGTAGAGCCAGCGTTTGTCCGTAGACAGTTTCCGTGGTCATGTGATGAGCGTGATTAGACATGGAATGCTGTTACCTTCCCACCATGTTGGTACCTGTTTATCTACTCCCATTTGCATGCTTTCGAATTGCTAGGTTGACAGGAGTTGGGACAAGCAATGGGAGCTCACTCCGTCATGTGGATTCAATCTTACCACTTCTGGTCTTCTGACCTTGCAGCACAGAGGCTTCTGCGGTTTAACCTGCAATACCAACATGTCCCCCAACTAATATAAGGAATATTTTAGTTGGTAACATATCTTTACCTGAACTTTCTTATACTTTAATCAGTTTTAAATTTCTTACAGTGTCATTGGAGGCCATGGATCAGTTTCACTCAGCTCTGGATACTTATTAAACAGCTGTGCTTCATGACCATGAAGCTTTGAGTTACAGATCTGTAAAAAAATCTTCCCTTTATCAGGTATTATATACATACCAATAGCATGTTTTGGTTGATTAGATTTTTTGTCATTAATCCCCAAACCATACAACAGTGAGTTTGCATTTTGCTCCATTACAATTAGATTTGCTTAATATTGGTTTTAACTTCTGAATAAGCACATCATAAATTTCAGCTTCCAGAATTGCCTTCCTCCAAATAATCAATATAGGGCTATACTGTACAAGAGATTTTCTATGTTGCTTTGAACCTTTAGATACCATCTGTGCCTGCACTGGCCTTGCTGGAAAGTAGTGCGGGGTGGAATCTACCCTTCTAACACAGATCTCTTGGAAACAAATTATGTGGAATTGTTTGATGTATTTTATAAAGCTGAATCCATCAATTTATTAAACCATCCTATAGTATTCTGGAAATAAATCTGAAAAGATTATGTCTTGAATCATCTAGCCTTGCAGTATGTCAATATGTATTCTGCCACGGAATGCCATGCCCAAGCTTGAGTCATTCCCTCCAACTGTAATTCATTTTCTTACATTTTACCTGTTTGGATCATCCTTTTGCCATTAGATCACAGCGATAGGCATCCTGTTGTAATTTTTATCAATGTATTCAGCCGTAACTTCATACTTTCTCTTCTTCCTTTTTGTAAATCTGTGTGTGGTGTTTCTCTCTCAGATCAAGACCAGAATTGGAATACTTAATAATTTTCCCTTATTCATGTCAGTAACAGCGATTATCAAATTAAGGGTGGGCACTGAGTCTCATGTCATCTAGTGAATGTGGCTTTTGTGGATCCTCCTCTCTGGAACCACAGAATCTATCACATATAATGATTCATTTACTATTTTCCTCTCTACAACTGTTTTACTATATGGATTATCCTTTTCCTCTAATGTTTCTTAAACCATTACTTTCTCCCTGTTTTTCTTGTAACTTGGCTTTTTTATATTTAGCCCTTTTATCAGCATCTGTTGTATTTATCCTTTTAAAAAGATACTTCAAATTAACACATCTCCCTTTTTAAAATAAATGTTCATGGTAATTTTTCCCAGTACAATTATGCTTAGTTCCTTTATGCTGGTTACAGAATACTGTAAAAAAAATTTTAGCTGAGAGTACCTCTTAGAGTCTCTCATGTGGGTTCACTTTTCTTACTTTATCATCGGATTTAGATTTTTTTAACCATCTGCTTTATATGTTTTCATAAGTAGGATGTTCAGAAGCATCATCGCTGTTAGTATTATCTACAACTGTAGCCAAATGTAGATAGGGCTTAAGCACTGCAGTAACTCCTCAAGGGAAAGCCTAGCAATTCTGTCAGAAATACTGGGGAAGAGATTATATTATCTGTATCTGTTCAAAATAAATAATTTTCTTTGTTTTATTTGACTCTACAAATCTTCTGAGTAAGACCTAACTCTCTCTTTCAACACTCTTAATTATTATCCCTAATAGTTATTTTATTTCCTTCATTTCTATTATAATATAATATGTTGCAAAATTGCCCACATTTTCTGTGGAGGCAGATTTGACAATCTGAATGGAATCATATGTTACAAGATTTCTCCCACCAATTTACTGGGTCACACTTCTGGAAGCCACAGTTTCCCTTTCTTGGGGACATACTATTCATCAGGAGAGATGGGGAAAAACCCATTCCATTCTTATTTTACAAAAATCTACGCTAAGATAGTAATTTAGATTACTGTTCCACCTAAATGCACCTTACATGTTGAACATGACTGATAAATAGATAAACAGTTTAGCCTGCACTTGTAAAGGGGCCATCAAATTATACTCCACTCTGGAAGCATCAGAACTCTGCTTCTGGGTAAGTTTTGTCATCTTCACTTGTATTCCTTCTTTCTCCTACCCCACTGCATCCTTTATTACATGATCAGCTATTATCCAAGGTGGGTGAAAGAGATGCAGAGCCTCTGCAATTCCTTGCTTGGGAGAATATTGGTCCAAAGTCCCCATTTACACATCCCTCTTTCTAAGTTCAAGGACATGGGGAATGGTCACTGGTGTATTCCTGTGTACCCAGTGAAGTACTGAAGGAGATAATACTATGTCTATAATCTCAGTGCCACTTATTCTTGTACTTTCCACATCAATGTTGATTCTGACCTCTGGTGTCTACAGGGCAGTAAAACTCAGACAGCAAAATGTCTTTCTCAGTATGGGTGTGGTAAAGGCAACAGCATGTGATGCATCTGTAGTTCTCTAAGGTTCAGTAACTCCAACAATGAAACACAATAATAATGTGTGTTATAGAAGGTAAACCAATTTTTAAAGAGATGACATTTTCAAAATTGTCCTCCAAAAGACTTCCAGGCAGCAGCAATTCCTGGCTCTTGCATTCTTTTACTATTAGGTCCTATTCTTATCTTTAACAAGCAGAGTTTCTTTTAGCTTATGGCAGTGCCTAGTAACTCTTCCAATAGCGCTCAGATTTATATACTTGAATTATGTGGATTGGCACATATGGACCTGTTACACCTCCCAAGCTTCCTGAACATTCTTGGCATCTTTAAAAAGTCTTATAAACAGAACCCAAGAGTTCTTGGACAGGGGGCTAAATTTTATGGGGTTTCTGTACATATTATTCAAATTATTTTTATTTCCCCAAATACTCATATTAGAACTTGTTCCAGAAAATATGTTCAGAAAAATATGCCATTCACAAAGCCGGTTTGTGTCACTAGAAGTTCATACTTCTTAACAGCCATGTGGAATCCTAATTCCCAACACTGATTGGACTTATTGCAGTCTTGGTGGATCCCCTACCCCTTTTGACATGATATGATGTTGGGAATTTTTGGAACTGTTGGCTGTCCATTGTGATCCTCTGCTTCCTGGATTCCAGAAAGCAGTTGCATAACCACTTGAATGATGAGTGGCAAGCAAAGAAGGAAAAACCCCTGCATGAATGTTCTCCGGTGCATGATTTTCCTAACACCACTATGACCTATATGTCTGCTGTTGAAGGTGCAAAACTCCACAGTATAGTGTTGCTTTACTTAAATAGCAGGATTTCAATGTCTGTCTAGTGATGGTGGTTGTCCTATGGGATAAACTTAAGCCAGTTTTAGCAATACTCATGATTAACCTGTTAAACTAGAGATTGTTTATCTATCAGTGCCTTCAGAGTATTTTCATCATGAAAATAAATGTTTTCCCCCCCTGATATAACTGCAAAAACCAATCTGCAAGTTTTTCAGAATAAATCATTTATACAGTTTAGGCTTTCTAAAAACATAACCTATATCTCCAAGTTACAAAAAATATGTAATTAAGTTCACAGCAAACAAGAGTGCACTCTTGGTTATATCAAGTCTTCCCGAGTTGTGATTTAAACCAAATCCACCCTGCAGTGTATAAATTACATTTATTCCATGAAAATTGAATCTATCTATAGGCGTGCCAGACACAGATTGACAATAATTAACATTAAAAGAAAAATGGCTCTGGAAAGATGGAAACGGAGGTCTGCTCCAAGAAATAAACATTTCTCCCAACTACTTATATCTTTCCCAGTCCACGCCTCTGTGCCCCTAGAAAGCTATCCCTGATCCTTCAAGAATGTCAGTTGTGCCGCAGGGCTATAGCAGAATCATGCCTCACAGTGCCTTCCACCTGCTAGAGGATTTCTGGATAATGCCTACTATTTTATTCCTAAATGGTTGGAAAACCAACTAACACACACCAACAGGAAAATGGCAGACTTCAGCTGTTCAACTTATGCTTTTTAAAAAGAGCATTATAAAAAGCTACATCTCTTCATGTACTCATGCATTATTGTAGGATCCCTCAGGACATACTGCAGCTTGACTAGTAAAAAAATGAATAATCAACAGAGTAATTAGGCAGAGAATTATTTTTGAACAGAAAGTCATCAAGAACAGTTGCTTCTTCTGTATGTTCTTTCATTTTAGCAGCATGAGTTCATTACTTCCATACTCTGACAAGTCTTTTAAATACCTTATGGATGCATAACAATGGCTTAATAGTTTTCCTAAATATTGTTTTCTTTGGTGTTAATACAGAAATTAATACAGAAAGGAGTATTGATAGTGCATTTTTAGACAGTGGCTAAAATCCAATAGTAAGTTGCAACTAGAATAAACCCATTGAATCAATCAAGCTTTCAGAGGAGTTGACTTACCAAATCCTCAAGGATTCAATGGGCCTACTCTAGCTGCCACTTTTATTACTAAATTTAAGCCACTGAATTCATTAATGTATCATAACTTGTTCATAATTATTAAAGCAACTTATCATAACCTTTCATTGATTTTCATAAACCTCTGACCTATTTAACTGGGAAGTAATGATGGGGAGGGAAAATGGAATTATCACAAAGGGAAATCTCCACACAAAAAGGATAAGCTTGCTAGGAGCAAAATGCGTGAGAAGACTGCAACATTTTAAAGGGGAAAGAAAGACATAGATATCAATCAGTGGGTTAAAATAAGCCACAAACACTGAAAAAACACTAAAAGACGCAGAGGGTGCAACAATCAGTTTATATCTCACTCTTACATCAGTCTGATTTACATTCAAATATCTCCAACTTTCTTCATGCCAATCAGCTACAGTATGCTCAGTGAAATATACAGTATGCTCAGTGAAGCAAATACTGTCCTTTGCCCCAAGATGCACTGGCTCTATCATCTTGTCCCTACTTATGCTGTTGTATACAACCATTCCCAAAGCTTGGAAGTAAACAGTTAGAATTAACTAGTTAGTTATTAGTAACTGGCTAGTTACTTTTTACATCATGGAAAGACGTGTGAAAGATGGCAGAAATAGTTAATAGTTCAAAAGCTGGGGCAGAGATTACAAAGCAAGGTTGTCAACTCAATAATAAAAGAGTTAATATTCCACATGAGTCAGAGATGGTAAAAGTTTTGTAGTCTCTTCCCTCTGGAAACAAAATCTTGGGTCCGCCTCTCACAGATCTGCCTATTACCTTTGGGCAAGGCTGGGGGTGGGAGTAAAAACAATAGGCAGCGGGTGGGGGTAGGCTTTCATCTGCGGGAGAGGAGAAGCTTCAGATTGTCTACAGAGCAGGGACATTACATTTGACTCCATTCTTCAAATCTTTTCTTTAACCTCAGATTTTATGTTGTCTTTGCCTGACAGAGTCTGGAGAACAGGATCACTTGTCTTATTGGTAATTTTTTAGTGATCCAGTGAAGGCATTACCCAACCTTGGACTTTGTTTCCAAGACTAGATCACATATGGTGTCGAACTGTGGCCCTCCAGATGTTCTTGGCCTTCAACTCCCAGAAATCCTGGCCAGCAGAGGTGGTGGTGAAGGCTTCTGGGAGTTGAAGTCCAAGAACATCTGGAGGGCCACAGTTCGACACCACCATAGCCATTTTTAGTACAAATGGTTACAATGTTACTTTTTAGATTTTATGTGTAACATTTTAGTTACTTCCAAAGTAACTAAAATGTTACCAAAGGTAACATTTGTTTCATGTTTTATA
The DNA here is from genome assembly GCF_051106095.1 of Pogona vitticeps. Classification (NCBI taxonomy): domain Eukaryota; kingdom Metazoa; phylum Chordata; class Lepidosauria; order Squamata; family Agamidae; genus Pogona; species Pogona vitticeps. Next base: position 71,423,260 of record NC_135784.1, on the reverse strand, counting down.
CCATTTTCTTATCAACACGAAGTGGTGAGGTATGTACACTTCTTTCAGTAACACTGGAGTTGGGGGGCTGGACCCTCACGTAGTTCAAAATCCATGTGTAATTCTTATGCCCTCAAAAACTTAACTACAAAGCATAAAACATTGGTTCACACAATTCTTTCTACTGAAGTTCTCTTCCCTAGTGTTGCCAATCCCTTTCATACAGTACCATGTGCAATGAACTTGAAAGGTCTTTATGACCCCCCGATCTAGAGGCTGTATTAGAGATGTTGTGTTTGGAGGTAAGTAGACCACCTTGATGCCTTACGTGTAGAACCTATGGGGGTCTGGAGGTCTAGGTGGCTCATGAGCATCTGAGTGGCTAGGGACACAGTAATTATTGAGTATTTATTTATTTATTGAAAAAATCTGTGTATAACCAAAACCTGGTCAGACCTGTGCAATTCAAGCGAGAAGTGTATTGCTTTTATCTTTTTATTTTAAGTAGAGCTCAGGGTTGGAGCATCTAATTGTGGAATCTGGAGCTGGGTGTTTGAATGCCCTCTGTGCCTTCTGGAAGGAGGGCCAGCTGAAGTCACCCATAATGTGTGTGGCCAATGAGGAAAGCTCTAGGGCTGGGCTGGACTGGCTTGTATTAGCACTTACATTGTCTGGCTACTGGAAAAAGAAGTGAACTAACCCAACCCCAGAATGGACTAAACAGGAGGACAAATGCCCAGGGAGTCAGGCACTTTAGGCAAGCTGCACATTTCCAGAGCAACTCAGAGGGGCTGGCAGGAAAACCACTTTTCCCTAGAAAAGTGAGGGTTTCATAAGACACCACATAATTATTATGATTAAATATTTTCAATATTATTCCAGTGCAACTACTTCACAAGTGTTTAACTCTATTTTCTTTGAAATGACTTCTTTTTTATATTTTTTTTCCTGCTTTGTTTTGGAAATCCTTACATGGCCAAACACATATTTCTGTCAGCAGTGCTGAAGATCTTGTGAGAACTGAAGAAAATTTATTTTCAGGTTGCAAAGCCAGAGAGGACAACTTTAATCTTTCTCCTTACAGATCTCAGAACCTCTAGAATCAAAGTGGTCAAAAGGAAAGAAGGAAACCCACTATAAACACCTTATTATACCACAGAATGGATCCAACTCTTTGATGCAAAACCCTGCAAGTAGAAAAAGATAGTATAAAAGATCCAATCTGGAATACAGATCATGAGAGCAACTTCTAAAAGCATTGTTCAAGTTGGAAGTTTAATCTGGCTACTCAAAAGCCCAAGACTTAAATGCATATGTTAAACTTTCTGATATCTTGCACCCACTAAAAAATGCTGAACTTATGCCTTACATCCCCTTCATAGATTGCTGCCTTGTCGTGGCGAAGGGGCTGGAGTAACTCAGAGAAGCTATGGGCTATGCCGTGAAGGGACACCCAAGATGGACAGGACATAGTGCAGAGTTCCGACTAAACGCAATCCACCTGGAGTAGGAAATGGCAATGCCACTCCAGTATCTTTGCCAAGAATGCCCCATGATCAGAAACAAAAGGCTAAAAGATATGACGCTGGAAGATGGGCCCCTCAGGTTGGAAGGTGTCCAACATGCTACTGAGGAAGAGTGGAGGACAAGTACAAATAGCTCCAGAGCTAATGAAGTGGTTGGGCCAAAGCTGAAAGGACACTCAGCTGTGGATGCTCCTGGAAGTGAAAGGAAAATCCAATGCTGCAAAGAAAAATACTGCATAGGAACCTGGAATGTAAGATCTATGAACCTTGGGAAGCTGGAGGTGGTCAAACAGGAGATGGCAAGAATAAACATCGACATCCTGGGCATCAGTAAACTAAAACGGACAGGAATGGGCGAATTCAGCTCAGATGATTATCATATCTACTATTGTGGGCAAGAATCCCATAGAAGGAATGGAGTGGCCCTCATAGTCAACAAAAGAGTGGGAAAAGCTGTAATGGGATACAATCTCAAAAATGATAGAATGATGTCAATACGAATCCAAGGCAGACCTTTCAACATCACAATAATCCAAGATTATGCACCAACCACCACTGCTGAGGAGACTGAAATTGAACAGTTTTATGAAGATTTACAACACCTTCTAGAACTGACACCAAAGAAAGATGTTCTTCTCATTCTAGGGGACTGGAATGCTAAAGTAGGGAGCCAAGAGATAAAAGGAACAACAGGGAAGTTTGGACTTGGAGTTCAGAACGAAGCAGGGCAAAGGCTAATAGAGTTTTGTCAAGAGAATAAGCTGGTCATCACAAACATTCTTTTCCAACAACACAAAAGGCGACTCTATACATGGAAATCACCAGATGGGCAATATCGAAATCAGATTGATTATATTCTCTGCAGCCAAAGATGGAGAAGCTCTATACAGTCAGCAAAAACAAGACCTGGAGCTGACTGCGGCTCTGATCATCAGCTTCTCATAGCAAAATTCAAGCTTAAACTGAAGAGAGTAGGAAAAACCACTGGGCCGGTCAGGTATAATCTAAACCAAATCCCCTATGAGTACACAGTGGAAGTAAAGAACAGATTTAAGGAACTAGATTTGGTGGACAGAGTGCCTGAAGAACTTTGGATAGAGGCTCGTAACATTGTCCAGGAGGCAGCAACGAAAACCATCCCAAAGAAAAGGAAATGCAAGAAAGCAAAGTGGCTGTCCAACGAGGCCTTAGAAATAGCAGAGAGGAGAAGGGAAGCAAAATGCAAGGGAGATAGGGAAAGTTACAGAAAATTGAATGCAGACTTCCAAAGAATAACAAGGAGAGACAAGAGGGCCTTCTTAAATGAACAATGCAAAGAAATAGAGGAAGATAACAGAAAAGGAAAAACCAGAGATCTGTACAGGAAAATTGGAGATATTAGAGGAACATTTCGCGCAAAGATGGACATGATAAAGGACAAAAATGGGAGGGACCTAACAGAAGCAGAAGACATCAAGAAGAGGTGGCAAGAATACACAGAGGAATTATATCAGAAAGATGTGGATATCCCGGACAACCCAGACAATGTAGTTGCTGAGCTTGAGCCAGACATCCTGGAGAGTAAAGTCAAGTGGGCCTTAGAAAGCCTGGCTAACAACAAGGCCAGTGGAGGTGATGGCATTCCAGTTGAAATATTTAAAATCTTGAAAGATGATGCTGTTAAGGTGCTACATTCAATATGCCAGCAAGTTTGGAAAACCCAACAGTGGCCACAGGATTGGAAAAGATCAGTCTACATCCCAATCCCAAAGAAAGGCAGTGCCAAAGAATGCTCCAACTACCGCACAATTGCACTCATTTCACACGCTAGCAAGGTTATGCTCAAAATCCTCCAAGGTAGGCTTCAGCAGTATGTGGACCGAGAACTCCCAGAGGTACAAGCTGGATTCCGAAGAGGCAGAGGAACTAGAGACCAAATTGCTAACTTGCGCTGGATTATGGAGAAAGCCAGAGAGTTCCAGAAAAATATCTACTTCTGCTTCATTGACTATGCGAAAGCCTTTGACTGTGTGGACCACAGCAAACTATGGCAAGTTCTTAAAGAAATGGGAGTGCCTGACCACTTTATCTGTCTCCTGAGAAACCTATATGTGGGACAGGAAGCAACAGTTAGAACTGGATATGGAACAAGTGATTGGTTCAAAATTGGGAAAGGAGTACGACAAGGCTGTATATTGTCCCCCAGCTTATTCAACTTATATGCAGAATACATCATGCAGAAGGCTGGACTGGAGGAATCCCAAACCGGAATTAAGATTACCGGAAGAAATATCAACAACCTCTGATATGCAGATGACACCACTCTGATGGCAGAAAGTGAGGAGGAATTAAAGAACCTTGTAATGAGGGTGAAAGAGGAGAGTGCAAAATACAGTCTGAAACTCAACATCAAAAAAACTAAGATCATGGCCACTGGTCCCATCACCTCCTGGGAAATAGAAGGGGAAGATATGGAGGCAGTGACAGATTTTATTTTCCTGGGCTCCATGATCACTGCAGATGGAGACAGCAGCCACGAAATTAAAAGACGCCTGCTTCTTGGGAGGAAAGCAATGACAAATCTTGACAGCATCTTAAAAAGCAGAGACATCACCTTGCCAACAAAAGTCCGAATAGTCAAAGCTATGGTTTTTCCTGTCGTGATGTATGGAAGTAAGAGCTGGACCATAAAGAAAGCAGACCGCCGAAGAATTGATGCCTTTGAATTGTGGTGTTGGAGGAGACTATTGAGAGTCCCTGGACTGCAAAGACAACAAACTTATCAATTCTAAAGGAAATCAACCCTGAGTACAATGTTACGAGCCTCTATCCAAAGTTCTTCAGGCACTCTGTCCACAAAATCGAGTTCCTTAAATCTGTTCTTTACTTCCACTGTGTATTCATAAGGGATTTGGTTTAGATTATACCTGAGTAGTCCAGTGGTTTTTCCTACTCTCTTCAGTTTAAGCTTGAATTTTGCTATGAGAAGCTGATGATCAGAGCCGCAGTCAGCTCCAGGTCTTGTTTTTGCTGACTGTATAGAGCTTCTCCATCTTTGGCTGCAGAGAATATAATCAATCTGATTTCGATATTGCCCATCTGGTGATGTCCATGTATAGAGTCGCCTCTTAGCAAATAGAAGGGGAAGATGGGACATCACCTTGCCGACAAAGGCTCATGTAATCAAAGCTATGGTTTTTCCAGTAGCGATGTTTGGAAGTGAGAGCTGGACCATAAAGAAGGCTGACCGCTGAAGAATTGATGCCTTTGAATTGTGGTGCTGGAGGAGACTCTTGAGAATCCCCTGGACTGCAAGGAGAACAAACCTATGAATTCTAAAGGAAATCAACCCTGAGTGCTCACTGGAAGGACAGATCCTGAAGCTGAGGCTCCAGTACTTTGGCCATCTAATGAGAAGAAAAGACTCCCTGGAAAAGACCCTCATGTTGGGAAAGTGTGATGGCAAGAGGAGAAGGGGACGACCGAGGATGAGATGGCTGGACACTGTCATCGAAGCAACCAACATGAATTTGACACAACTCCGGGAGGCAGTAGAAGATAGGAGGGCCTGGCGTGCTCTGGTCCATGGGGTCATGTAGTGTCGGACACGACTAAACGACGACAATGCCTTACATAAGCCAGAAATATAAAACCCTCTGAAACTAAGCCAGTGTGTGCTCCCACCATGGGAATCATACCAGGTGCTTCTTGATTACTGACTAGGAATAAATGGCAAGTTACAATTTTTTTCACACTAAACAACCAGATTTCAGCCTATAAAAAAGTATCCTCACTGTCACCTGGAATTATTTTATTGTATAATCCTTTCACAGCCTGTCATTACTGATCCATCTAACCAGATGGCTTGGCCATCTACTTGAACCCTTGCTAGGACTAATATGTATTACTTCAAACTAATTAAAGCTAGTTGATCTTGGCAGCTTGCCCTTGAAAATATTGATGCATATGTTTACATATAATACAGCATATAAGAACTGGCTGAAAGCAACTTATAAATTGTCCTTCATATGATACAGCTACAACACCCAAGTACAGCAGATGGCTGCAAAGATACTTTCCCATTCAGAAAGATTATTTCATTGTGCTTCTTTGATTCTCACTAACAGAAATTATAATAACCAGTAAACAATTTTTATCACACAGACAAGCTATACTATATCTTTTATTAAGCAAAGAAAGAAAGAGCTAGACCCAATATTAATAGTTAATACATTAACTGATTCTTTTTCACAGAGAGTATCATCTTCACTGTTGAGAAGGTGGTACCCACATTTATCCACTAATGAAAAGAAAAATTAACTTAGATTGTGAACATTAGGATAATATACACTACTACCATCCACTGTTAGTAACTGTTGAGAGCAGAGCAGGGAGGGGGACATTACAGCAGGTGAGGAGCCTCGTGGCGCAGTAGTTAAACCGCTGTACTGCAGCTAAAACTGTGCTCATGACCTGGGGTTCAAATCCCAGGTATCCGGCTCAAGGTTGACTCAGCCTTCTATCCTTCCGAGGTTGGTAAAATGAGTACCCAGCTCGCTGGGGGGGCAATGTGTAGCCTGCATAATTAACTTGTAAACCACCCAGAGAGTGCTTGAAGTGCTAAGGGGCGGTATATAAGCAGCACGCTTTGCTTTTTTTTTTTCTTTTTTTTTTGCTTTGATTAAACCTCAGCTCCCCACACACTGCAGTCCCAAACCTGGATTCCATCCTAGTGCTTCCTTTAGGGTAGGGTATATATATATTAAAAAGCACACCTTATGAAGTTATCATGAATTCTACACAGTATATAATCTAGTCACAACACAAATCAGCAGCACAAGATAACATCAGAGAAACAGAACTGCAGCACCAAAATAAAAATCTTTCCACTCCAGGTGGATCAAAGATTTTAAAATTAAGAAAAAAAATTAAGGAACAGCTTTTAAGAGTGAAGAATGATTTCTTGGGAAGGTATTTGAAAGTTGAACATTTAGGCACAGTTATAAAGGTACTGTACTGTAAATCTGGTAAAGCAGATAGCAATAAAAGAAAAAGTTAATACATTTGCTATTAAGATCACACACAGCCCATTGTGAAACAAGAAACAAGATTCACAGTAGATACAACTTTACAAAAACAGGATGATTTTCTCTCGTACAAATGCAGTATGTGTGTGGCTAGTCACCCATATATTTACAAAAGGAACAAGCTTTACATATCTTCGCCATAACATGTATGTTCCCTTCAAAAATCTGTACTGCAAATGTGTCATCACAAGCCCATTCTTCCTGGTTCTTCCTGTTCTCTGGGACATACCAAAAGGCCTAAATTATATAGATGAGCTGGAAGGGGGTGGGAAATACATCCTTTAGCTCTGCAACTGGAGTCCCAGTAAATCATCTGAGTAGTACATATTGGGCCTATATTGACCGACATCTAGACAATTATAACTTACATTTCACTTTTTCTACTCTCCAGGCGCAGTTTTGTATACTCTGTTTTCTTCAAATGAGTAGTAATAATAACTGAGATTTGGGGAGAAGTCTAGTATGTGTTGTTGATCTCATGAATCAGATCCTGAATCTGACAGAGCTATCTGCTTGAAACTTTTTTTGTCCATTCCTTCTCTTCTTTGACAAACTGCGAACAATCACAAATAAATTGCATTATTAAAAGTGACATGAATAACTGCAGTTCTTTGGCATACAGGACTCTGCTCAAAATTAATGTCCAATACAGTTAAGAGATGGAAATTCAAACATAATACTGTGAAATACAAAAGGGTTATGGGTTGACTTCCAGACTGCACCATCTGCTATGGTTAAGATGACTCATTAAAATTAACTAATTCTATTAACATAAATGGAATATACCCTGTTCCAACGCCCTTCCCTCTGATCTTTCCTTACCCAATTGAAAATGATTTTTTTTAAAAAAACACACATACAAAAAGAAATTGAATATTCTTACTGAATAGCACAATTAGAGTTAACATGGGTTTTAAAATTTTATTTATTTAAAATATTTTGACTCGGCCTTTCTCCTTGAAAAGGAACCAAGGTGGCTTACAACACTGAAAAATAATATTAAAATTTGAAAACAGTAAGTATACAGCAGTGATTAAAATAAGTAAAATACAGTATTTAAAACTACAAACAATTAATAAGGAGGCATCTTACATTGCTAACAGGCACTATTAAGGCAAAGATCAAGAAATATACATTTTTTTAAAAAAAAATTCCACTCTGAGAAATGGAAAACACAAAAACGGAAAACACAAAGAGTACTAAAAATCAAATAAAGCAGGAATGCAGAATTAGCAATCTATCTGAAAACCACACACAGATGGCTGGTTACTGAGGGAAGGCTTTCTATGTTATTGGTTATATTCTGCTTTCATTGCACAACTTCTATAAATGGTTACACCTATGCTTTTATTGCATTCTAGATCAATAAAGCCATAGAAAACCTAGTAACATTCTGAAATATATTCTCCTTGTTCTAATACAGTTTACATACTATTAGATTGTCCTTCCACAAGCAGACAAAGATCTTCTCTAACTGACTGGCTACCTGAGTGATTTTTTTAACTGACTGTTGTTACTGCTCTAAACGTGTTTTTAGTGTTACTTTTTACCAGTTTTTTTTAGTTTGATATTTTTAGTATTTATATACTTACTGTTTTTAGCTTTAAATATTGTCTTTTAATGATGTAAGCCACCTTGGACCCTTTTTAGGAAAAAGGCAGGGTATAAATAAATAAATAAATAAATAAATAAATAAATAAATAAATACATACATAAATAAATAAATAAATAAATAAATAAATAAATAAATAAATAAATAAATAAATAATCTTGTAATCCATGTACATGTTCTAGTAATGTTTTTGTCGTTCTTATTTTATTTAAAAATCTCAGTAACTACAAGAACATTGTTGCTTATCATTAAGTTGTGTCCAACTCTTCGTGACCCCATGGACCAGAGCACACCAGGCCCTCCTGTCTTCCGCTGCCTCCCAGAGTTTGGTCAAATTCATGTTGGTAGCTTCAGTGATACTGTCCAACCACCTCGTCCTCTGTCATCCCCTTCTCTTGCCTTCACACTTTCCCAACATCAGGGTCTTTTCCAGGGAGTTCATTTGTTTCAAAATTCATCAGATGGCCAAAATACTGGAGCCTCAGCTTCAGGATCTGTTCTTCCAGTGAGTACTCAGGGTTGATTTCCTTTAGAATTGATAAGTTTGTTGTCTTTGCAGTCCAGGGACTCTCAATAGTCTCCTCCAACACCACAATTCAAAGGCATCAATTCTTCAGCGGTCAGCCTTCTTTATGGTCCAGCTCTCACTTCCAAACATCGCTACTGGAAAAACCATAGCTTTGATTACATGAGCCTTTGTCGGCAAGGTGATGTCCCATCTTCCCCTTCTATTTGCTAAGAGGCGACTCTATACATGGACATCACCAGATGGGCAATATCGAAATCAGATTGATTATATTCTCTGCAGCCAAAGATGGAGAAGCTCTATACAGTCAGCAAAAACAAGACCTGGAGCTGACTGCGGCTCTGATCATCAGCTTCTCATAGCAAAATTCAAGCTTAAACTGAAGAGAGTAGGAAAAACCACTGGGCTACTCAGGTATAATCTAAACCAAATCCCTTATGAATACACAGTGGAAGTAAAGAACAGATTTAAGGAACTCGATTTTGTGGACAGAGTGCCTGAAGAACTTTGGATAGAGGCTCGTAACATTGTACAGGAGTCAGCAACAAAAGAAAAGAAAAGGAAATGCAAGAAAACAAAGTGGCTGTCCAACGAGGCCTTAGAAATAGCAGAGAGGAGAAGGGAAACAAAATGCAAGGGAGATAGGGAAAGTTACAGAAAATTGAATGCAGACTTCCAAAGAATAGCAATCAGAGACAAGAGGGCGTTCTTAAATGAACAATGCAAAGAAATAGAGGAAAATAACAGAAAAGGAAAAACCAGAGATCTGTACAGGAAAATTGGAGATATTAGAGGAACATTTTATGCAAAGATGGGCATGATAAAGGACAAAAATGGGAGGGACCTAACAGAAGCAGAAGACATCAAGAAGAGGTGGCAAGAATACACAGAGGAATTATACCAGAAAGATTTGGATATCCCGGACAACCCAGACCATGTAGTTGCTGAGCTTGAGCCAGACATCCTGGAGAGTGAAGTCAAGTGGGCCTTAGAAAGCCTGGCTAACAACAAGGCCAGTGGAGGTGATGGCATTCCAGTTGAAATATTTAAAATCTTAAAAGATGACGCTGTTAAGGTGCTACATTCAATATGCCAGCAAGTTTGGAAAACTCAACAGTGGCCAGAGGACTGGAAAAGATCAGTCTACATCCCAATCCTAAAGAAGGGCAGTGCCAAAGAATGCTCCAACTACTGCACAATTGCACTAATTTCCCACGCTAGCAAGGTTATGCTCAAAATCCTCCAAGGTAGGCTTCAGCAGTATGTGGACCGAGAACTCCCAGAAGTACAAGCTGGATACCGAAGGGGCAGAGAAACTAGAGACCAAATTGCTAACATGCGCTGGCTTATAGAGAAAGCCAGAGAGTTCCAGAAAAATATCTACTTCTGCTTCATTGACTATGCAAAATCTTTTGACTGTGTCGACCACAGCAAACTATGGCAAGTCCTTAAAGAAATGGGAGTGCCTGACCACCTTATCTATCTCCTGAGAAACCTATATGTGGGACAGGAAGCAACAGTTAGAACCGGATATGGAACAAGTGATTGGTTCAAAATTTGGAAAGGAGTAAGACAAGGCTGTATATTGTCTCCCTGCTTATTTAACTTATATGTAGAATACATCATGCGAAAGGCTGGACTGGAGGAATCCCAAACTGGAATTAAGATTGCCGGAAGAAATATCAACAACCTCTGATATGCAGATGACACCACTCTGATGGCAGAAAGTGAGGAGGAATTAAAGAACCTTGTAATGAGGGTGAAAGAGGAGAGTTCAGATAATGGTCTAAAGCTGAACATAAAAAAACCTAATGTTTAGAATTTATGCTTAATAAAGCATCTATTGAGCTAAGAAAAAAGCACTTCTTTGAAGTTTGGTCGGCTCTACAATAATAGCAACTCACAGAGCAATTTTGTATGGATCAAGAGCTAGGTCAGTTCTAGACAACCAAAGCACGTCTTTTTGTCAGTGGCTTGTTAACACTTCAAATATATATATCAAGATTTTCCCCCCTCAAATAGCCACATGTAGTACTAACTGTTTGTTCCTTCCATTTCAGGATTATTACACCCTTAATAAATGTTTTATGTGAAGGGCATGACTTCAGACATCTTCTGCTCTCAAGAGAAATCTCTCATAAGAGTATTCCAAAATACACAACTAAGATCTTGTCTATGTGATACTGCTTTTTATTTCACACATGAATGACCAGATTCTCAAGGAGCATGAAGGTGCCTTCGCCTTCTTGAACTGCATCCCAAAGAAATGAAAAATGCCTACTCATCCTCTCAGGTATGTGTGCAAATAAATGTATGGAATGAAGCAAGCAAAACATGGCTAAAGAGTCAAGGTCAAAACTGGCATAATTTGGACAGAAAGTAAGAGAGACTTACTATATCAACCACTGTTTGTGGTTTTTGTACTGCAGATTTAGAGGCCTAAATCTAAGATCACACTAGCAGCCATGTAATAGTATATGATATTCCTTCACTAACCTCCATCTCTCCCCTCCCCCCACAAAAATATGTTCAGAATGCTATCTTAGCATTCTGTTTTTGGTTCTATTTTACTAAGTTTCAAATACAGTAAAGACACACTGAGCGAAAAAGAAACAAAAAAAACACAAAAGGGGGGGGAAGGGAATGGGAAAAGGGTGTCACTCTATGACACTTTGGATCTTCTCACGGATTTCTCACATTTTTAAAGCTTGCAGATTGCATAGATTAGGAAGGACTCAGTGGGCAACAGATAATCCCTACAGAGACTTCTTAGTTTACAGCAAATTGCTTGCAAAAGGTAACTGCACAATAGGATTTCAGTCAATATTTAGTTTTTATCTGAATAAGTTTACTAGATAACATCCGGTTGACAGGAAATAGCACATAAAACAGCAAAGATCAGTGATATGCTCTTTCTCCACATTTTCCCCTTAAAATTCTGTTGATACCAAACTTATCTGGATAGTCCTTCACACCTCCCCTCTGTTTTATTATGGTTCAGCATCATTAAGCCTCTATTTTCTTTAGAAGAGCTGATGCCAATTTAGCCATGAGCTAAATAGAAAAAGCTTGTAATCAAGCATTCAGTACTGTCCTGCCTTTGTTCAGAAACAGTGGTGTGATCTTTGCCCTTAATAATCAACCTAATTATCACTCTGTTCAACTGCATACTTAACAGTAAAAAGTCAAGAATGCTAATGCTACAGAAGGTTTAGCTGTTCATTTTACTACTGCCTTTGATAAAGATGGCTCTATAAGACACTGCATTGTACCAGAGCACCTAGGGGACCTGTGGATGCTGTCATAAAAATCATCATAATGAGGTTCTAAAAATTATTTTCTTGTAGCAATCATTTTCCTCACCATGCCCTAGATTCAGTGATGGTGAACCTTTTTGAGTCCGAGCGCCCAAACTGAAAACAAAAACAACAACAACCCAGTGGGTGGCGGGCGGCTGCCGAAGCAGAAGTGGCAGCGGGAGGGGGAATCCTAGGAACGGAGGTGCCTCCAGACTCCAGTCCAGATCCACCTCCAGTCGTGCCCAATCCCACCATTGCCTATAGCTCGGATGGTCTGCCCCTGCTCGCACCAGTGCCAGCTGCTCCAGATCCTGGCCCATCATGTGCCGGGGCGCTGGCACTGTGGCTGCAGTCACCTCCTCAGGTTTGGCTGCCAGGGGTAACAATCCAGGAACTTATGGCTTGCATGCCCACAGAGAGGGCTCTGTGTGCCATAGGTTTGCCATCGCTGCCCTAGAACAATGACAAAAAGACAATGTTGCTAACTGCTGAGGGCCAAATGAGACTGTACTTGTGAAATGAAATTTATCCTTCAGCAGCTCTTGTGCCCACCTGTAGCTGCTCCTTTTAAAACTCGCATCCTAAGGATAACAGATACTTCAATGGACTGCTACATACGTAGAATCTCTTCTATTCATACCCCACCTATCTGGGGAAAAAGACAAGAGTATTAAGTACAGGGTGATTGACTGACTGATATTTATTACAGTTACTAACCAGCAGATATATTCAAATATTATTATTACATATATTAGTATAACACAAAAATACAATTAAAAATATACAACCTATTACAATATGACTAAATTTTATAAAATCTCCATAGTTTCACAGGACTGAGGAGTTCATTAAATCAATTCAGTAAACTCTGTACTGCTTCCAATCTCATCGTTCTAAGTAGTGTGGCATATAAAGTATATGGTGGCCAATACACACCATTATGAAACATCTGGCATTGCTTTAATCGATGCAAAGAAGGAAGAATGACATTTCATTGCTGCCACATAAAACTTCACCACTGCTTTAGTTATCAGATTTCTTGTCTGAGAGTAAGAGTGCAACATAAAGTTCTCTGGACCTCCCTTGAAATTGTCGCAATATGGGCTGGAGGAGATGTCTCCAAATATCTCGATAGAAGGAGCACTTTAAGAGGACATGATCAGCACAATCTCTGTCTTATTGCAAGGGCACATTCAATTAGCAACTGACAAACCCTGATATCTACCTTCTAGTAGTCTAGATGGAAGTACATTAAACCTAGCTGACATAAAAGCTTTCCTAAATTTGGGGATTGTTATTTTGAATTGATAATTGAGCATTCCAAATGTACTATTCTTAAATACACTAAGGTTATCCAGCACCAATAAATGTTCTTGGAGCTCCACATCCCAGAGCTTCTTTTTGATGGCTGCCTTGGTGTTAGCATGGCTCATCACTAAGAGGAAACCTGGGGAGAAGCCCAGCCTCAGTAATTCAGCTGATACATTCCTCTTCCAAGTTGACTGAAAGATGTCTGCTGTCACATTCCCGGGAGTTACAACAGCAGAGTCCGATAAGCCAGTCCTATGTCAGGAATTCAGAGAATGCAGAGCCGATATCCAAATACCAAAGCCAACTTACACAATGTAGTCCAGGGGCAGAGTCCAAAGGCAAGGGTCCAAAGAACAAGGTTCAAGGTAGTCAAGAGTGTGGATGCAAGTCAGAGGTTTGACTTGTTGCTTCCACGGACTTTCAGCCGTCTGAGAGCTGCTTATATAGTAAAAACAGTTCTTGAACAGCTGGAAGCCTTTTTATCCTGTCAGAACTCAGGGCTAGTTGATCGGGTGTTTCTGTGGGCAGCCTTCAAGCGATCCTCAAACCTTTTCGTCATAAGTCTTCCCCGAAGCCTGGCCCTCAGCCTATCTACTGGGGGAGGAGAATCTGGAGGCAATTCAGCTGTTTGGGTTTCTAATCGCTCAGCATTCTCCTCAGCTACAGTTAACCTCTAAGGTTCTGGATCTTCAGCTGCACTCATGACATCTGCTAATATCAAGGCTGCTAAACCTGTTGGAGCAAAAATAACTTTCAACCAGTAGTTAAACATGTGGGCCAAAACATGTGTTTTGATGGAAACTAGCCCTGCCTCCAGTTGAAGTGTAGCATTCAAGACACAGAGGCACAGTGAAGATTCCTCTCAAAAACATTCTCTGTAGTATTTCCAAGGGCTTCACATTAGAATATTCAAACAATTGAGTCCCACAAAGCATTTGGGCTATAATTTTAGCTTTGAAGACTTGGATTGCTAACGGTACATATTTTCCACCCTTAGTGTAGAACAGGGGTCTCCAAACTTTTCAGTATGAGGGCCACATCATATATTTTACACATTTTTGAGGGCTGAAGGAAAAAACAGTTTTATAATGAATGAATATGTTTTAAGTACACAGATACAGATGAAACAGAGTGAACAAGCAAATACACCTGAATAATCTATAATACTATATGTTGATGGATTGTTCTCAACCATCTTGAATGTAACTTCTCCAGTGGCAGACTCTGAAGTGGAAGAAATAGGTGACACAATGACTAACTCGGTCACAGCCTGAATGCCTGCCTTTGGTTTGCAGGACACAAACAAGTCTTCAAGACAAGTCTTTTGAGAGGGGCCAAGTACTCAGTTTAGGGGATTAAAGTCTGCTCTCAATAAGTTATTCACTATATCATTAATATAGAAATTAAACAATGTTGGGGCTAGAATATAGCTGTGCTTGACCCCATTAAATGATGCTATTACATTAGATAACGCTCCTGCCTTAATACAAATAACCTTAAGACTACTATTTTCATGCAGTCACCTAATTAGCAAAAGGAGACTTTTGTCAATAATTGTAGCCTCTAATTTTGCCCTGGGAATCAAATGCAGATTTGAAGTCTATAAAAGCCACATACTGAGAGCCCCCTTTAGTTGTGGAATATTTATTCGCAAGATGTTGCAGAACTAATGCCTGGTCTATAGTGGCCCTGCCTGCTCCAAATCAGGCCTGTTCCTCAGCAAGAATATTTCCTTCATGTAACCAGTCTTGAAGTTTTCCTAACAGATGCCTCGCATAAAGCTTACTAATAGTACTTAGTAGACTTATTGGACAGTAATTTCTTGGGTCCAATTTGCAGCCTTTCTTAAAGATCGGTACTATAATAAAAAGCCCCCAATCCTTTGGAATAACTGCTGAGTGGTCAATCTATGTAAAGAGTGATGCCAAAACCAAGGCACACCAATCCATGTTATCCTGCAGTAAATCAGCCGTGATGTAATTGGTGCCTGGGGCTTTGCCCTTTTTCAGTTGACAAATCAATGAGCTGATTTCCTGCATGGAAACAGCGGGCCAATCCATTAAGCCAATCAGCAGTTCTTGAATTTTAACAGTGATATCTGGGTGCTGTGAGTAAATACCCCTAAAGTGTGATTCCCACACGCTTACAACTCTCATTAATCACAGAGGGAACCATCAGGCGCCTTGACACGATTCTCCAAAAGGACTTAGAGTTCCTTAATTTGGTTGCACCAATTAGTTGATGTCATGATTCTTCCTGAGCTTGAACCTTCCTTTTTTTCAGGAATGTGTACTCCTTCTTTAATATAAACCATTCAGATGAAATTCTTTCCAAGCCTTGTTCTTTGTAAGTCTATATTTAATCAATAGATCATGTTTCTTTTTTCTATGTTCCCTATCTAGCCATGGTCTTGAGTGTAGATTAAGAGAAATCTGTGTTCTATTTCTATTGCTGTTATTCTTACACTTTAAGTAATCTTGAAGATAATTTAGTAGTTCCCCATAATTCTCTAGTACATTTGTAACTGAATGAACTGCACTAATTAGGTGACTCATCTGCAGATAGGGCTCTGTGTATAGGAGCTTTTTTATGGTGCTTCCTTGCTTGGTTGACAATATTACTTGGGTAGCTCTAATTACTGCCATGGGGAGAGTTATTGGATCTTCCTCAGAGAACATTACATGTTCCCCCAGGTTAACCTCCAACACCAAAGGTAAGTGATCATTGTCTACAATCGTCAGTCTTAAAATATGTTATTGCTCCTACTAGGTCCTGTGAGATTATGGCATAATCTATCATTGAAGTACCATTGATTGATATAAAGGTAAATTCCCCAGGCCTGTCGCTCTTCACAGTAGGAGGACCAGGTCTAGTTTAAAAATCATTTGCATAAGGCATACCCTCACATAATTACAGCCCTGAAGAGGGTGGCAGGTATTGGTCCCAGATAGTAACCTGTCATAATGTGCAAAAAGAACCTCATCATTGCATCTTGTCCTCGCATTACAGTCGCCCATCTGTATAATCGAGGCAGATGGGTAGATCATCATCAAGCTTACAATATAATCTTCTAAATCAACCCACATCTGCTTAGTACACTCTCGCGATTGCTGAGGTGGAATATAAATATCAATTAACAATAAAACACAAAAATTAAATTTCAGAATTACAGCAATGGCAATATTAAAAATGGAATCTGTATGGATTGCACAGGACCATAGCATGTTATCATCACACACAACCCTCTGTTATACCGACCCCCTTTTTCACTAGGAGTTGCCTTAAGAACAAATGACACATAGCCATCCAATATCAATTCTTGCTGGGACCAAGTCTCATGAAACAGTAAAATATAAAAATTCACGATATACTCTTTAAAGGAGATATCCACTATTTTGGAGGCCCAGCCTGCAATATTCCAAGAAATGATTTAAATTAAGACTTGCCCTAGGGAGGTGACCAGGGATGTTGTGTGCCTTCACTTTGCATTCTCAGTGACTGAACGTTTGTACACCACACCAAGTCTGCTATTCAGTAGGGCAGTGTTTTTATCCCCATGTCAATTATAGTCTGGACCTTCTAGTAATCCACCCCCGACTTGACCATGCATATGAAACCGGGCCTTCTCGGCGGTGGCTCCTCGCCTCTGGAACAACCTCCCTTCAGAGATTCGTGCAGCCCCTATGCTGGGAATCTTTAAAACCCAATTTTAAAAATTGGTTGTACATCCAGGCCTTCCCTCCTTCCTTCTTATTTTATTCTCACTCTATTTTGTTGTAACTGTATCAAATGATTATGTAATGTTCTTGTGTTTTATTATTTTATCCTATACTGGAAGCCGCCTAGAGTGGTCGAGTAGACCAGATAGGCGGGGTATAAATAAATAAATAAATAAATAAATAAATAAATAAATATCTGTGGGGACATATCTCCTGTGTATTTTTATCTTTAAACTTAAGAGTAGTACCAGCCTCATTATACAGTGGTTTCCTCCTGCCTATTTTCCACCGTCCAGATCTTGTACATGCATTCCTGTTCCCAATTATAACCGGTATGGAGGTACCCATTTTAACTGCCTGGTTCTCCAGTTGCTGTCTGCTCACTACCATTTCAGATTCCCTACTTGGTATTAACCAGGGATATTGCTTCACTTGGATGTACCCTACCCTGCCTGTATCATACCCTTCTGAGTGGAAGGCAATCTTCCTCTCTAAGTACAGGGTGGAAAACCTCAGAATTCTGAATATGTATAAAATGTTAATGTGCTAAAACACAATAATGAAAGATATATCCAGCAGCCAGGCAGTTAAATCAACATGGAACAGCTAACCCAACTGCAGCCACTCCCCACCAAAAAAAAAAAAAAAAAAAAAAAACATGGGGAAAATGGTTCTACCTGACACAAGAACAAAGAAGCCCAGTCCTTCTTGGTAGAAAAATCCAGAGTGTGGCATCAACTATCTACTATATGATGAAGGTTGAAGCCACATGTTTATGCCTTCATAATTTGCTCACATGCCTGCTCCCTTGCCCTTTATTCGCATTACATTTTTTCAGTCACAAAGTTTTCTTAAAACAACAGTTTTCCGTCAACTAAACTAACACCTTTTATTAGATATAATCTGTAGTCCATTTCTTCAGATGCTGGGTGTGGACCCTGAGTTGATAGACATTAATAACTGTGAATGATGCTTTTGCATTCCCTTCACTTTTCATTTTCCCCTCCTCCTGGTGAATGAAAGGACTGTGCATGTCCTCGGTAGCATTCAAGCTAGTTTAGGAGACCTCTAAGAGATTTTTGAGCTAGGGAGAATAATAAAAACAGTGTGTCTTCTATACTTTCATCTGGACGCATATATGCTCATATGTAGAAAGTTCATTCCTTTGCCTATTTTCTCTAAAACATTTTTTAAAATGCAGGATCAACATCTAATATAGCCAAATAATTAATCACAGGTATTCTTAAGCAGTGGGATGTGCTGGCACTGTGGGTTAAACCACAAAGCCTCTGGGCTGCAAGGTCGAAAGATTGGCAGTTTGAATGGAGTGAGCCCCCATCGCTTGTCCCAGATCCTGCCAACCTAGCAGTTTGAAAGCGTGTAAAAATGCAAGTAGATAAATAGGTACCACCTCAGTGGGAAAGTAATAGTGTTCTGTGTCTAGTCGCACTGGCCACGTGACAATGGAAACGGACTATGGAAAAACGTAGACAGTTTCCATGGTCTACGTTTATCCATAGATGTAGGCACTCATGAGTAGGCCTGACTCTATGGCTTGGAAATGGGGGTGAGCATCGCCCCCTAGATTCGGACATGACTGGACATTTGTCAAGGGGAACCTTTACCTTTATTCTTAAGCAGTAAGCAAACCGATAATCATAAAGTAGTTTATTCAGAACTAAAATACATTGGGTTTTCTTTAAAACCATCCCTTTAAGCCTTTATACAACATGACATGCAAGCAATGAGTCATGTAGGTCCCCCAAACAGAGAGCTGAACTAAACTGGACAACAGGGTACTAGCAAAACAATTCAATTATACTGAAACCGTCATTTTTCCACCCAGGGGATAGTAAATATAATGAAAGTTCATTGCTATCGTTCCATCTCATTTTTTAAAGCCACAGGCATGGCATGTTTCTTATTCAATAAAGTTTATAATATGTAATTTTAGGGTCCAAACTGGAATCCAGAAAATGTCCCCTCAAAAGAATAAGCACAATGCCATGAATTTCCTAGGAAGGTAATAAATGTGGCAAAACACAAAGCCAAAGGAGTCCACATGTTGGGATATGAACATCTATCTTTTTCCTTATTACATTTTTCAGAATTCCAGTTACATTCATGTTCCATTTCAGTTACATTCTTGTTCTATGCCCAGTTGCAAGACTTTTTTCTTTTCTTTGTGCAGATTTTGTGCACTTTTTAAAAAGTATACATTTCTGTAATATGTGCATTTTCACAATTAACTGAAGTATAGTCTTGAACATTTTCCAAGTGTAATTACTGTTACCCTTTTTTTTCACATACATGGATTGTATATTTTTCCTCCAGAAACATTATAAATACCAAAAAAGGCCACTGCCCAATCATTATGACAAATATTTAGTGTTATATGAGTTTCTGACACAATTACTATAAATAATTCTTTATCTTGTTAGCATGCCTGTTCATCTCCTTGGTTTTCTACTAAATAGAAAAATGTGTTAAAACCATGATGGGAGACAGCTGAAATACAAGTCACAAAAAGAGTTTTCTGTGAATCTGACTGGAGATGGGCACAAAACATGGTTCAGTGCTTTGGCGTGAAAAGGTGGAGCATCCCCACAGGTGTTGTGCGGGCAACCTGGGTTCACCACCCTGCCTCCACCGCCACCCACTCAGAAGCAATGCCCTGGGCTTCCTCCTCTGAGTGGGCACCCATGAGAGGAGGCAGGGTGGGGATTCCAAAATGCCCACACAAACGGTGCCACAGTGCTGAAGGACAGTTCATGTCCATCTCTAAATCTGAACAAACATACAAACTCAGTATTGGGTTTACTGTGTGCTCATGAAGATAGCAAATAAAATTCCCTTATGTCTTTGTAGTGCCATTTGGTGGAATTTTTCCATGACAACCTGGAGATCATCAAAGTGTCAACTAGTCCTGGGATATAATTGAATGCAACTACTTCTCCCCCAAGGAAGTATCAGATCAGATAAACTGAGGCCTGGCCTTTCCTAAGAGTCCTAAGCAATTTTATGAACGCAGGGGGTGGGGGGTGGGGGGAAATCAGAAGCATGTGTTCCACCACAGTTGACATTTTCCCAAAAAAGGGTTAATTTCAGAAGGAAACCAAACAAGCATTGACAATAAGATCAAAATTCATCTGAGTATCAATGTATGTCTTTTCATTGCTACAATAATTCCAGACAATATCAGCTGGTCTATTTCTACAAGCTTTGTTTATGCACATGGTTTCATGTTCCATATGCACAAAATACCTCAAAGTTCTTTTAAATTCCAAAGTCTCACACGTATGAAGAAAACTGCAAGCACAAATACTTAAAATATATTAAAGCTAAAATAAAGGTAGGCAAACACTTAAGTCAGAATTCAATCCAAAATACAGGAGCAAAAGTACAATAAAATATTAAAAAGCATGTTTTAGTTACATTCTAAAACTACTTAGAGCCTAATAAGGCACATTTAAAAACAAAAGACAGAGTATACATTTCTAAAACACATCATTTAACAATTACAACTGAATCCCTGAACCCCATTTTAGCAGATAATTTTAATCCTTTCCATGTTTTAATCTTTTAATTTTATTTTAAATCATATATTGTTTAATTTGTCTTTTAATATTTAACTTACTGTGTTTTAATTGTGTGAATTTTAATGCTTTGAGTGCCTTGGATCCCTTTGTTGGGAGAAATGTAATAATATAAATGTAATAAAAACAAACAAACAAACAAACAACAACAACAACAACAACAATAATAAAAATAAAATGTATTATAACTTTAAGTAATCTTTAGCTGTATCCATACTTAGAAAGCATAGGGAAAATATCAAAAATGGTAAAAGTAAGACTATAAAGTAAATTACCGGTACTTTCTAAGCATAGTAATAACACACACAGAAAAGTAATATATTTTCTAAATTATCACCCAGCTATCTACTGTGTGTTTAGTCGTTTAGTCGTGTCCGACTCTTCGTGACCCCATGGACCAGAGCACGCCAGGCCCTCCTGTCTTCTACTGCCTCCCGGAGTTGTGTCAGGTTCATGTTGGTTCATAGATCTTACATTCCAGGTTCCTATGCAGTATTTTTCTTTGCAGCATTGGATTTTCCTTTCACTTCCAGGCACGTCCACAGCTGAGCGTCCTTTCGGCTTTGGCCCAACCACTTCATTAGCTCTGGAGCTACTTGTACTTGTCCTCTGCTCTTCCTCAGTAGCATGTTGGACGCCTTCCGACCTGAGGGGCCCATCTTCCAGCGTCATATCTTTTAGCCTTTTGTTTCTGATCATGGGGCGTTCTTGGCAAAGATACTGGAGTGGCTTGCCATTTCCTACTCCAGGTGGATTGCGTTTAGTCGGAACTCTCCACTATGTCCTGTCCGTCTTGGGTGTCCCTGCACGGCATAGCCCATAGTTTCTCTGAGTTACTCAAGCCCCTTCGCCACGACAAGGCAGCAATCCATGAAGAAGCAGCTATCTACTAGTTAAAATCAATAGAGAAATATCCATGATTTCCGTGTCTTCTCTCAGCATTGTTATCTTTTTCCTTTCCCCAGTTCTTCAGCTCAGCTTGGCTCTGCTACATGATATCAGTGTTGTTGGTATTTGGTGTGTAGCATAATGTGGAGCATTGTTAACTAGAATGTTGCATTTGCATTCCTGTTTGCATGTCTTATCTCCCCATATTTATAATCCTTCTTTTCACCTCCCACCAATCTGTAAACAATCCACGGGTCTGAAACACCAAGAATATTTTTAAATGGGAAACTGTATTATTTCTGTAGATGTTATAACTCAAGTGATCTGTGACCTGAAATTTGGCAGGCTGCCACTTTGGAGATGTTTTTGTTATGGCCAAGATTCTGCAAAACCTGGAAGAATAAGATTCTATGGCCTAAAGCCCTTGTAACGCCAGGACCTTGTAATACCAAGATTCTAGATTACCAGAATATTGTCATCTAAAATTTTGAAATGCTATATTGTGAACTCAAAATAGTATAATCACAGAAAGAGTGCACTATAAGACTTATAAATGCCACTTCATGTTTATATATTGCAATACAACTATGTTCATTACAACATAAACTCATTCAGCTCCCAGGTTGTTTATGATTCAGTGAGCTTGCTCAGCTATAAAGCTGGCTAATTATTCTGATACACCTAAAGTCTGTTTTTCAAATGATTATAGTAAACTCTATTGAAGCCTTAAGTTTAAATGTATTTTCATTTTCAGGCGTGCTTTTTCCATACCCCCCTTAACTGTATTTTAACACTCTACAGCAGTGGTGTCGAACTGTGGCCCTCCAGATGTTCTTGGACTTCAACTCCCAGGAGCCTTCACCACCACCTCTGCTGGCCAGGATTTCTGGGAGTTGAAGGCCAAGAACATCTGGAGGGCCACAGTTCGACACCACTGCTCTACAGACTCAAAAGTTCACACCTTGACAGAAATGAGTACACAGTTTGAGGTTTTACGCAGATCCACTTTTGTTGCTGAAGGCATAGGTAACCTTCAGTAGCAATGTGGAATGGAATGTCTTCCAGTGGCTGGTGAAACCAAAACCATGACCTTCTGTACAAAATCTAGCTTTAGACAAATAATTTCTGAAAGCCACCAAGGAGGAGGAGGAGGAGGAGGAGGAGGAGGAGGAGGAAGACGAAGAAGAAGAAGAAGAAGAAGAAGAAGAAGAAGAAGAAGAAGAAGAAGAAGAAGAAGAAGAAGAAGAAGAAGAAGAAGAAGAAGAAGAAGAAGAAGAAGCATCTTCTTTAGAAGGAAGGTCAGCATTCTTAGGGTTGTTGATATCATATCCTTTCTTCTTACACACCTTTGTCCCTTCGAGAAATCTCTCCTTTGTTATCTAGAACTGAAAGGGGCAGCCATGGCCCATTGTATCTCTAACCAAGTTAGCCAGAACTAGGGCTATCACCTATTAGTGCATTTCACTAATAAACACAAGCTTTATTATTTTCTTAGAAGTTTTTAAAAAATACAAGCAAATACTTTGTGATCCTTACACGATACAAAAGCAAGGGCATATTATACTTTTTTTTTTGGACCACTAAAAATTGAAGACAAAATACAACATGTGCACTTGACATCAGCCAAGCAGGACTGCAAACTGAAGAAAATATCTTCCTCCAACCACTATTAATTTGGCTTCACTTTTATTCACCAAGTGGGTAGACTATATAGCTCAGTGATTTAGGTATCTGGTTGCAAAGCCAGAGGTTGGGAGTTCAATTCCCCACCATGCCTCCTGAAAGAAGAGCCAGCCTGTGTGGTCATGGGCAAGTTGCACAGTTCTGGAATAGAAAAGGGGGTAATAAACCACTTCTAAGAACTGTCTACCTGGAAAACCCTGAAACTGTTCACCATAATTTAGAACTGACTTGATGACACATGATAATTATTTAATGGGCAGACTAAATTTTATTCCCAATTTTCTGATAGAGTTTTCCCACATTTATGTGTAGCTTTCCCCCCAGCCAAATAAGAACTTTGAGTTTCAAAATATAATGATGTGGGAGGAGGGAAATGTTGAATAGTAGCAGCCTTTCGTTTGATGATTTAGGAGATAAAATCCAGACAATGGCCACAAGAGGTGGAATTTGAAATCTACATTCCTGACTTGTGTCAGGAGCCTGAATTTCTGAACTCACTTGCCATGATTTTTGAGACTCATATGTTTCTTCCTGCTCTATCTACAATATATTAGTGCAC
This sequence comes from Pogona vitticeps, assembly GCF_051106095.1. Classification (NCBI taxonomy): domain Eukaryota; kingdom Metazoa; phylum Chordata; class Lepidosauria; order Squamata; family Agamidae; genus Pogona; species Pogona vitticeps. The sequence goes on along the minus strand of NC_135784.1, from coordinate 71,399,496 downwards.
AGCCTAATTGAAGACTAGTGTGGGTTGAAAACTAGCTATTACTGTATTTAAAAAATATATTAATGGTCCAATAAAGGTATCACTAGCCCTTGCTTTAAAAAAGTATCAAAGGGCTGCATCCACACATTAACAATGCTCCAGTACCAGTGTGTTCATACAACAAAGGGTAGGATTTATTTTCTGGTAGACTTAACTGAAGAAAGAATCTTGTAATAGATCAGTGAAATGGGATACAATATAAAATAATATGCCTACAGTTTTCCAGGCAGTTCCATGTGCACAAAATATTTCACAGATGTTGTAAAATACAAAAGGCTTACAGCTATGAAGAAAAGGGTTACCACTGAAAAAATAAGAGTAGATCTTTCAGAAGACTAATATGTATTTCAGATGATCATGAAGAATTTTGTTAAATGTTTACAATTGTGATAAAATCATGAGGATATACCGCGTTTCCCTGAAAATAAGACAGGATCTTACATTAATTTTTGCTATAAAAATGCATTAGGGCTTTTTTTCAGGGGATGTTTTATTGTTTTCATGTGCAACAACCTACATTTATTCAGATACATTCATGTCATCTTTTGCTTACTGCACAATGGTGAGGGCAGGGTTCACTTAGCTGGGGCTTATTTTGGGGGTAGGGCCTATATTATGAGCATCCTGAAAAATCATATGAGGGCTTATTTTCAGGTTAGGTCTTATTTTCAGGGAAACAGGGTATTTTTAAGTAGAACTAAATGCATTTAAATTTCTCTAGCACTGGGGTTCTAGAAATAAGATTACTCTTAACAATTCTTTATTTTAGCAAACAGATAATTTAAATCTTACCTACAGAAAGACCAATTTAATATGATACACAATAGAACATATAGGTAGCTGTGAAAGCTATCCATCCTTTTCCTAAAGCAAAATGTTTTCTCCAAAGAGTGTCAGAATTCTCTCTTCTCTCAATTACACAAAATTTCTTTTAAATGCATTTTAATAACTTAAAAAGTTTCTTTGTTATTTGTAAACACAGTAACTTTGGCATGTGTCAGAAACCAGATATGTGTAATGACATTAAAATTTGAAATGATCTCACTTGATACCATGTTGTAAATACATTTCCCCCTTTTTAACAATTATGACTGCCTAATAAAACCAAAATCAGAGGATATGGCTTCAGTAACACAATTAATTCCAGGGAGGCCATAACAGAAAGGCAAATAATTGAAGTACATACCCAATGCTTCTTGAACTGTCACCTTCAGACCTGTAAAATAAATAAATAAATAAATTAGAATACTAGTTCAAACACCCTAGGTGTCTCCTAGGTGTATTTGCTGCTACCTTTTGACATTCTTTTTCCTCCAATTATTACTATTAATGAGATAAGAATATTGCTTTTTTATTTTCCCCTTTCTTGCTATTTACAGGAGTAATAAAGGGAAAAAACTAGAAATGAAGCGAACACACTCCAGGTATACATGACAAATTGGGATAGGTTGTGAGTGTCTGTCAACATCCATCTGAAAGTAGACGTGGGCACAAACATTGGTTTGGAGTTTGCACTGGTTCTTTAGCGGTGCCACACATTCTCTTTACCCCAGTTCACCAGCAGGCACAGGCCACTCTTCTCTTCCTCATGCCAGCTGCAGCAGGAATGTGTGCTTCTCTCCTCCTCCTCCTCCTCCTCCTCCTCCTCCTCCTCTGTCAGCTACTCACTCAGACTAGAAACCAGGGCACGGATTCTTGCAGTGCTCCCTTTGAGTGGGTGACTGCCAGAGCAAGCAGAGGAAGTAGGGACATGTTCCTGGGTGATTGCATGAAGACAAAAACAGCAGCACATGATGCCTGGTGAGCAGGGGAGCCGTCCGGGGTGGGGGGGTGGGGAAATGTGTGACACTTGTGGTGCCATGCCAATGAACCAGCACAAACCTCCAAACCAAGGTCCATGCCCATCTCTATTTGAAAGCAATATAGCTGGATTAGAAGCACACGTTGATGGATGCACCTTTGCATGCTCCTCTTGCTGATTACTGCAGCTACTGATTCAGTCAATGATAAGTGTTCAGAAGACTGCTTAATTGAGCACACAAATCTCCTTATGTGATGCTGTCAAATTCAAATAACTAAGACATCAGTTTTAGAGGTGCATATAAAGAACAAATTACTATAAATTACAAAAGTTTGTCTCCCTTCCAAGTACAGTATATTATTAAAGGGCCATAGCAAAGGAGACATCATCATCAACAACAACAACAACAACAACAACACTGCAATCTAAATAACTCCCATAAAGCTTCCAAAATAGCTTTCAGTTTCCACAAATTTAAAACAAATTTTATTTACTTGTTTCTGTTTTTTTGTTTGTTTGTTTATCAAGAGGGGTTTGTCTAACACATGCATGATCCTCAAATAATAGGGCGGCACATGTGAGTCTTCAAATACGACATGCTACAGAATAATAAAATAATGAAACATCACAGTAAAAATAAGTGTTCAAACAGACATTTTAGACTGACCAAAAAGAGATGAACACAGTAACATTTAAGAGACAGGAAATGAGATCCTATTGCTCTCTACAAACATAAAAAAGCAGCAAACTGGGCTGGAATCTCAAGAGCAATCTTGAAGATGCACAAAGTCCTGCAAAGAAAGATGTTGCCGCTTGTGCCTTAACAGTGGCTTCCTAGGGTGCATGTGAAGCTCATCAAAAGAGGTGTACTTTTTGTAGCAGGGGTACAGGTTGGTAGATGCTTCTGATGGATCAGAGTACCTTCTATTTCCTCTCATGTTTATAATTTTAACGTGGCAGTTAGTGTCATTCAAACCAACAAAACTTCAGTGTTCCTAATAAAAATAGAATGCTGATACAGCCATTTGACAGAATCAGGCAACCGATCTTACATATTCTCCACTGGATGCTTCTCTTATTCATGAAATATTAAAATCGTATACATTATTTGTGATACAGCCGGCAAGTATCTATGTCTTCAGCTTTTGAAGACAGGATAATAAACATATACTGTTGAATTTACTCTTATTTATTTCCCTCCTTCCTTCTTTCAACAGTCTCAAAAGCAATGAAAAATAAATTTGGCAGGAGAAAAAGGGATACCTCATAAAAAAAATAATGGAAACAGCTGAATTATCTCGCATTTAAAAAATAATCTGTATTTTTATCAGCCCACTCTTCAATTTTCCAGTGACAAAGGATATTCTATATTTTCTCCTCCAGCTTTGAATATATTACATCTCCAGGATTATTAAACTTTTAAGTACATATCTATATATCTATATGAAAATATCCTTGATTAACTCCTAAACATCCATGATTTCCCAGCATACCAGAGTCCTTGGGCATGATTTGAAGGCGTATAATGCAGTTCCTTAAGCAAACTGAAGCATCCACATGGCCTGAATGAGAATGCATGAAAACTCAATATATGTCACCATTCTCCACTAGGACGTACTGGTGGAAGTAATTTAAACTCCAATCAGTTGCTGCTGACCCCTGCAGAAGCAAATTATCAGCTGAAGTAGAGCTGTCCATGGTCCTGTAAATATAGTCTCCAGAAGTTTGTCTTTTTACTCTTTATACTGCTTCATATACAATGCATGTTAAACTGTACATTAAAGCAATTATATTGTATATATTTTAAACAGCACATACATTTTGTATATAAATTATTTATATACTGTAAACAGTACATAAGGATTATAGTTACTGCAACTACAAAGCAACCATTTTTCTGTTGGAATAATTTAAGGCCATTTAATCTGACAATGTCTTCTAAAACAAAAACAAAAGCAAACCAGAGACAATTGAACCCAAGAACTGGGCAAACAACCTTGAAACAATAATTAATTTTTTAGAATTGTGAAAAAAACACATTTAAAGCAAAAGGTATACGTATCGAATAGTATGAACTTTGAATTAGAAAGTGGGTAAAGCAGCCATGAAAGGGCTTCAGGATCAAAGGGCTGAGATAATGCAGCCCTTTCATAGCTGCTTTACCCAAAGGGAGCCTTCCCTTCCTCTTTGCTGAGGCCCAGGGCTTCACAAAAGGCAAGAAAAAACGGTGGTCAAGGGGAGCCCTTTGATCCCTGCTTTTCCTTTCCTTTCACTAAGCTCTGGGGCAGAGATCAAATTAACCCCAAATTAGACAATAGAGGCTACCTACAAGTCATATATTCAGCTGACAAGGCTTCACACATTACTGTGAATTTGCCTAAAGCAAAGGAACAGTTACTTGTTCACTGAGGGCCGGACCCCTTCAATGCATTCAAAGACAGTGACTTTTATTTATCAGTTTTATTAAACCATTTATATCCTTCCTGTGATAGTTAAGACACTAGAAAATGGCTCACAACATCAAACACATCTTAAAAACAAAAGCAAACAGACAAGCAAAAAGCAGTGAATTCATCTGTCAGAAAGAATCCTCCACAGCTTAGAAGCACCATGCAATTTTAAAATCATACAATGTTCTCTATTTTCCTTTTCACAGCAGCATTTCAACACATATCATTTAGATATATGGCAGTGCACCAGTACTGGAATTGTGTATCACTTACTACTTTTATTCTTGGGTTATGTTTTCTTAAGGAAAGAATCTATACAAATTGATTTGAGACAGAAAACAAAGAGATCAATTTTATTCAATAGAAAGATGTACTGAATTATGATAAAAGTTGCAATGAAGGTGATAACAAAAGTTGGCAAGAATCTATCAGTTAAGAGTAGTGAGAAAACAGAGCACATGTTCAATATTTTAACAAAAGTGGGGCAAATGTTATCTGACAAGCTCAGTTACAGTGCTTGTTCAGCAAATGATAACATAGCTCTGAATTTTGCCATAATTCAATATGAAAATCACTTTAAATATTTTATTTAATTTCTGTTAGGAACTGAATGCAGCATTTAAATAGTGCTCAGTGAGTGGCACTGCCTGAAGCCAATAACTATAGCAGCATTTGTTTCAGCTTCAATATATGGATTGATAAACCAATATTTGCCCTCTAGAGGGTCATGCTTAAGCATATCTGTAAAGAGGGGAGTGAACTGGATAGAATTATGCAACACTAATTTTACTGCTGATGTGCAGTAGTGTTTTCAATAGAAGTTGACTGAAATGTTTTATTTATTTATTTATTTGTTTGTTTGTTTGTTTGTTTGTTTAATTTTATTTGTACCCCGCCCATCTGGTCTTGCGACCACTCTAGGCGGCTTCCAATACAACGTAAACAACTAATAAAAATAACACGAAAAGCATTACAGAAATCTTCCAATAACAATTTACAGGATGGGAAATAAAGTAAAGAAGAAATAAAAAAGAAAAGATCAAGTATTGACTGGAGGGAAAGCCTGAATAAACCTCCATGTTTTTAGTTGGTTTTTAAAGATACCCAGTGTGGAAGCCGCATGAATCTCCGGAGGGAGCTTGTTCCAGAGGTGAGGAGCCACCGCCGAGAAGGCCCAATTTCGTGTCTTTTCCTTCCAGGCCTCTCTCAGCATCAAGCTCCTCAGCCTCACCTCCTGGTCCGGGTAGATCTTGGTGGGAGTAGGCATTCCACCAATATCGAGGTCCTAAACCATTTAGGGCCTTGTAAGTAAGCATTAAAACTTTGAAGTTGATGCGGAGCCTAATGGGCAGCCAATGCACTGTGGCCAGAATAGGAGAAATATTCTTGTATTTTCACGCTCCGCAAAGGAGTCTAGCCGCCGCATTCTGCACCACCTGGAGTTTCCACATCAGCCTCAGAGGCAGCCCCATGTAGAATTACAGTGGTCTAATCTTGAGATTACGAGTGCATGCACCAAGGTAGTGAGCGCCCCCCCCGTGTCGAGATAGGGCCGCAGCCGGGATATCCACCAAATATGGAAAAAGGTGGTGCGGACTCCATGGTGAGCGTCGGGCCCAGATGTATCCCCAGGCTGCGAACCCCACTCTTCGTGGCCAGAGTCACCCCCCCCAAACAAGAGAGTCACCCAAGCTGCCAACCGTGGAGGCACCCACCCTCAGAACCTCCATCTTGTCCGGGTTTAGCCTCAGCCCATTTTCCTGCATCCATTGCAGTACGGTCCCCAGGCAGCGCTGAAGGGACAGGATGGCATCACCTGCAATTGGTGAAAAGGAGATGTAGAGGTGGGTGTCATCAATATATTGATGACATGATGCCCCACACCCCCTGATGACCCCACCCAGCGGCCTCATGTGGATATTAAACAGCATTGGGAAGATAATCGACCCCTGTGGAACCCCACAATTGAGACTCCACGGGGCTGAAACATTCTCCCCAAGCTGTACTCTCTGGGGACGGTCCTCCAAGAAGGAACAGAGCCAGGCAAATGGCAAGCCGCCAATTCCCAACTCAGAGAGCCTTCCCAGGAGGATACCATGGTCAACAGTATCGAAGGCCGCTGAGATGTCAAGGAGGACCAACAAACACATTTTGTCCCAATCAGCCTCCCTCAACAGGTCATCAAATAGGGCGACCAAGGCCGTCTCTGTACCGTGGTGCGGCCTGAAGCCCGACTGAAACGGATCAAGGGCATCTGTTTCATCTAAGTGAACCTGAAACAGTCTTTTCTTTAAAAAAAAAAACATTTTCTTACTTTCCTGAAGCTCATGCTTCTTACTTTTGAAAAAAAATATGATGCTCTTTGTGGCATCTTCTTTATGTTTAGTATCAATATGTCTTTGCAGTTTTGACAGTTTCATGGCCTTATTGGACAATATCTCGTAACACAACACACACTGTGGTAGTTGCTTGTCTTCGGGACCTGTGCACATGAAGCCAATCGCCATATATTTCTTGCTACAATGGCGGTACTTTTTAAGATGACCGGAAGAAGCTTCATTTTGCTTTGAACAGGATGCACCCTCATCAACCTCATCAGTTCTTTCTCATTTCAGATTCAGCCAGTGATCCATTCTGAGGCTCAGCCAAAATGTATTGTAACAAAATTCACTGCAATAATATTAAAAAGTCACTTTACCCAACAATAACCAAATGATTTTATTAGCAGAAATCAAAGAAGAAACATGATCACAAAGTCCATCCAAACACTCACTCACAGGTTCCAACTCTCTCTTCCTGCGGCCTCTGACTGCCTCTGCACAGTAGCAAGAAATGTCATGTGCTGTCTCTCAGCCACTCAGCGTCATTCACTTGCATGTTCTCATAACCGATTTTTTTATTTTGTTCATTTTTAATGGAGGCAGTAGGTTAGAAAAGCCAAGTTTTATGCAAATAAGCAAAGAAAATTAAGATTTTGTTCTACATTTCCCTTTCTTGATTGCTTTCTTTCATTAATTCTTTCTTTCTATTTTAACTGCAAAAGATCAGAACACTTCTTCATGCCTTTGCAGATGCCCTGTGAGGACATCGTGGCCCTCGGGGGGGGGGGGGGTCTACCATCAATAATTCATTTTATACCAGTTTTCTCTTAAAGTTTAATTTATAGTCTAAAAACACAAGTTATACCAGAAAGATCTGGATGTCCCGGACAAAGCAGATAGTGTGGTTGCTGACCTTGAGCCAGACATCCTGGAGAGTGAATTCAAGTGGGCCTTAGAAAGTATGGCTAACAACAAGGCCAGTGGAGGTGATGGCATTCCAGTTGAACTATTTAAAATCTTAAAAGATGACGCTATTAAGGTGCTACACTCAATATGCCAGCAAGTTTGGAAAACTCAGCAATGGCAGCAATAATGTTTATTGCTATATTATTAAGATTCACCCCATGTTCTGTTTTGTAACCCCCCCAGTCGGTAAAACTGGGCGGCCTTCCCCAACAAAACAAGAAGATTTATCGTTTTTGGCCCTGATATTTTTGGAGAACCAATCAGAGATTTTTCTGGGTCCAATCAATTCAATAATGTTTTACCTTGCACCCAAAGCATGGGAAAAATGTTTCCTCAAGAGTTTAAAGTAGGTTGTCCCAGATGGACAACATAGAAGCAAAACTGGAAGCACTGCTTCTTTGGACTAAAACTCCCAGAATACACAGCTGCCCTTGGGGGTTTTAGTCTCCAACTAGCAGCATTCCCATGCTCTGGTCCTAGAGAGCTTGAGAAAGGCAGAGAATCTGATTTCTAGTAGACATAATAATGACAGAGATACCAACCATTTTGCCCACCTTGCAGAGACAATGTCCTTTAACTGCAACCTATTTTCCCAACAGGTTTTCTGCCTCTGCATCAGGACATGGGATTGGCATTTCTTCCTGATCACCCCTTTTTTTTTGTTTTGATAAAGGGAACCCAAGAGGAATTTTCCTCTGTGGCCATCTCCCTGCCAAACTTTCTTCAGATTTGCTCCTCTCTTCCTACTAATTTCTTGCATGCTTCTCTCATGGCAAAGCCTGGCAGCCAGTATAACTCTGTCTTCCCTCCCTGCAATGCTCATAAACACCTCAATACTCCCATTTGTGGGACTAATCAGGAGTCCCTAGAGCTAACCCATGTGCTTGCTCACACCACTGCTTTACTCACTATGTTTTTAAATGTTTATACCTTCTAAATGTTGGGGTCTTTGGTTAAAGTTTGTCCCCACAGTTACTAGTTCACCAGAGTGAACTAGTATACACATTTAGTTTACGCACACTGCATAACTGGCATTTGCACTGTTTTTTGGTACTGTAAAATATCTTGTGCAAACCAAATGGCAACATGGATTTATGAATGAGAAACCAGTAAGAGATTGTTCGTGTCAATGGCCAGAATTCTCATGGTGATTTAAACACCAGGTTAAACTATGTAACTCACAATGGTAAATTGCTAATAACTAGCAACACATTGCTTGCATTACCATGTCCATGCCTACTGAAAAAACTGGGGGAGCATGACTCATAAGGCAACTGAAGACTCATTAGTTAGAATAAATAAATATCAAGCTCTGAAATATTCCTTGGGGTGGCCAGGTAGGCTATGACATCCAACAAAAGACATTTTTAAACATTAAGGATTTATTTGCAGGAGGCTTTACTGTATTATCTGAAAACAGAAGGAACTCTTCAAAACATTCAAGTAATTATTATTTTGCAAAACATTAAAACAAAAATGACTACATTAACTGCAACATTTAACTTCAAAATTACCTGAAAATAAAACAATAAAGATGTTTAAACATCTTTAAAAAGTAAGCTTCAGAGGAGCATTGCACAGGAGCTTTCTACATTTCAATCTATAGATTTAAATTTATACAGTATTCTCATTTTGAAGTCTGCAAATTTCAAAGGTTCAGACTTAGACATGATGATTTAACTCCATTAATAATCCATAGACAATGGATCCACAGGTGAAGATTAAATGGCACTTTATAATCCATGCCCCAAATCTCTTAAGTGTTAAAAAGCTTTTAGGCTTAAGACAATCAGCAAATTATTTTGCCAAAAGAAATTACAAGGGAGAATACTGAAATAAAATGGAACATTCAAGTACATGTATCTAGAAGAGAAGCATTATTATTTTCAGTGTACAGTAACTGTGCTTACGGATGATTAGAAATATAGATATTATTTGAGCATATTTACACATAAACTGGTGACCTATGGAAAAATATATCAAGTACAAAACCACAAAAGTCTGTATCCTAAGTGGGTATGAGACATAATTACATCCAGTTCAGGGAGACTGAAAGATGGGATTAGGCTTCATGTCAGCCCAGCTGCTTGGCAATTTAAAGAATGATACTCTTTAGGAGATAGGCTTTGTTTACTGATCTCCTCTCACACACAGTAAACCTTTTAAATCTTCAGAGTGCTTCTACTGTTCTTGCAAAATGTACATACCAGAACACTGAAACAATCTTCCTAATTTCTAAAGGTATCACTGTATTACACAGCAGAATATATTTATGGCAAGCTAACATGTCTGAGAGAGTGAAGTTCTGAATTAGAAACCTTATTGTGTTAAGTGTAGAGAGCTGCACTATTGTAGGCTGAGTGAATCAGTGGGGATTTGGTGAGTAAACTCCTCTGTTACATTGATTCAAATGGGGTTAGTCTAGTTATCATTTATTATGTTAAAGTCACAACAAGAACAGGCACATTTAAGGCTACTGGCAGCAGCCAATCAGAGCATCCAGGAAGGGAAGCAGAGATTTTGATTCTGTACAAGGGCTAGGTGGTTGCAACCCAATGAAGAATGCCCCTTTTTGCTTCAATTGTTCCTTGTACATATATGAGTGCCTGGCATCCCAAATCTATGATTGTCCTGCTTGCCTGCCTATCTCTATACCTGCACCTCAGATACTGTCCTTTCCCTCCCTTTCTTTCTTGATTTTTTTAGGGGGGGGGGATTTCACTCCATTTCTCTGGATTATTTTTGCTTTGGCACCAGACAGCATATTTGTGCCAGTGTGCCTACTTGGGATTATTTTTAACCAATCTCCCGAACAATTTTATACAGTACATCTTTGGTCCTCTTTCTTGAATTATTTTTGCTATTTGCTTGCTGATGACCATTGGAGGAAGAGAAGAGAAGAGAACGAGTGGTGATTATGGAGAGAGGAATCTCCCCGTAGTCTTGTGATTTTGGTTCAAGGGAACTTTTATTGTGTTTTTAACCTTTATTAGCTTGCTTGTTTGCTTTTTTGTGTGCTTAATTTTGCTATTTTTTTTCTCTCTGTGTGTGTGAGGGAGCTGCTTTCCCTATTTGATTGATTTTATGAATTTGGTACTGTATTTGGTTTATTTACTGAATATTTCTTGTGCTTAAACTTTTTCTGGTGGGTTTTTCTAAGAGTGTTTTGTTTGGTAATGGTGTTGGCTGGTTGTACTATTGTGTGCTTTTGGAATAGATTCTCTGTTGCCTTGCCCTTCCTTTTTTTCAGTAGTTTATGGGTCTACTGGGACTATTTTGGACTAGTACCAGAAAAACACACATGGGGGAAAATGTAACAAAATTACCCCCAAAAGGTGGTCCATTTAATCTGAGCTAGAAGCACTGAAAAATATGAAAATTAAAGAGGCTTCAGTCCGTTCTCCTGCATCCATTGCTGAACCGCCACCAGGCAGCACTCAAGGGACGGGACAGCATCCACTGTTGTTGGAAAAAAAGAGATGTAAAGCTGAGTATCATCAGCGTACTGATGACATGAAGCTTCACATCCTTTGGTGATCCCTTCCAGCAGCCGCATATAGATGTTAAACAGCATTGGAGAGATAATCCAGCCCTGTGGGACCCCACAATTGAGGCTCCATGGGGCCAAGAAACTCTCCCCAATCTGCACTCTCTGGGGACAGTCCTCCAAGAAAGAATGGAGCCAGGCCAAAGCCAGGCCACCGATTCCCAACTCGGAGAGCCTCCCCAGGAGGATACTGTGGTCAACGGTATCAAAGGTGGCTGAGATATTGAGAAGGACCAGCAGAGACATTTTGCCTCTGTCGGCCTCCCTCAACAGGTCATCAAACAGGGTGACGAATGCAGTTTCTGTGCCATGGCGCGGCCTGAAGCCCGATTGGAATGGATCCAGGGCATTAGAGATTAGAGATTAATAACTAGTTTCTATGGTTGGTAGAACTTATAACTTTTAATTTTTGTCAGCTGCAGCTTTATTTATAATCTGTTACTGCATAATTTAACAGGCCTGCAAGTGGAAATGCAACAATTTGATAATTACTAATTACTATCTGTCAGAAAAAGAATGTTGGCTAGTTTTGGAGAACTTCAAATGCAATCAGTAAAATAAGCATGGAATACAATTTCTTTTGAGTCAGGAGTCTAAATAGAAAAAGCATTTTTGCACCTTTTGAGCTGTGGTACAAAAAGAAATACATTTTGCCTCAAGAATTCACCAATTTGTGAGGATCTGGGAGCTTTCTGGAGAAGCAAAGTATGCACAAAGCAAATCTAACTTAAAAAATATGGATGCATATAAGTGATAAAATATACACAAATATGCTTTAGTCAGTCTAGGAAAATATATAAATAAAAACATTAGGAAAAGTGCATGATAAATATGCACAAATTTTCATGGAATAGGATATGAACGGCAGGTATGACAAAAATGTAGGAAGCATCTGGAAAAATGCAACAACAGTGAACCTGAATGATTTTCATGTTCCTAGATCAAATTCAATTCAATTTGTGTCTGTGTGTCTACAAATTGGTCTGTGGTTTATAAATGAATGAAAGGCAATCCTTCCTTCTTGGAAGTTTGAATGAGAAGCCAGGATTCCATGAACATAAAATCACAGTAAGATTACCACTAACAGCTTTGATAACTGATTTGAATGGTAAGGAAAATTCAGCAGTGAGGAATGTGACTTCAGTTAACCTATACCTCCTTTCTCTTATTGGAAGTTATTGGAAAACTTAACACACAGTTCTAAAGGTTATGTTGCCCTTTTAAAATTGGAAAATCCATAAGGAGCAGTGTGCTGTTTGCATATTTTGTAGGGTCAGGGATTCTAGACAAGAGCCTGTTACAATGCAAAACATTATAATGCAAAACATTCCTTTTTAATAATAAATGTAATAATGCAAAACATTCCTTTTTAACTTTTAACTTTAATCAACAGATCAACCTTTGTTACAAGGTTGTCATTCCAAGATTTTACTGAAGATCTTGTATACAGTGGACCCTTGACTTACAGACAGCTTGACTTACAGACTTTTTGAGTTACAGACTTCTCTGGCCGCAAAATTTAGGTTTGACTTGCAGACTGAGATTTGACTTACAGACCAGAAAAAAACCAAAATGGAACAAAAACGGCCTGTTACGGGATTAATCGGTTTTCAATGCACTGTAGGTCAATGGAGACTTGACCTACAGACTTTTTGACTTGAGAACTACCTTCCAATACGGATTAAGTTCTCAAGTCAAGACCCCACTGTAATTCGGTGGGTTTTTGAAGATTCAGTGTTTCCAAAATTAGTACTATGCTGGTTAGCACAATACTCAGGAGATTTGGGTTCAAATCTCTACTCAGCTATGGAAACTCACTGGTAAAACCACTCCTTAAATATCTAATTGAACTTGAAAGTCTTATTGGCAGCATATTTTATTTATTTTTATTTAATTATCTCTTTGAAAAGGACCGAAGACAGTTTACAACAGTGAAAGACAGTATTTAAAGTTGAAAAAAAAATAAATATACAACAGTAGGTTCCATCAATAAAAACAATATTTAAAGCTAAGAACAAAGAGTAAAAAGGCATATTACATCATTAAAAGGCAATATTAAAACTAAGAACAATAGTATACAATTAAAAAAGCCCAATGTCATTCTGAGAAATGGAAAACAGTAGTAGTACAAATCCAGTCAAAGCAGTAATGCATAACAATCATTTCTTTAAAAAATCACATACAGATAGCTAGTTACCGAGGAAAGGCTTCCCCAAAGAGAAAGATCTTTGCTTGCTTGCAGAAGGACTGCAAAGATGGGACCAGCATGGCCTCCTGTGAGAGCAGCAACAGAGAAGGCCCTCTCCTGTGTCCCCATCAGACTCACTCGTAGAGGTAGCAGAACTGAGAGGAAGCCTTCTCTTGATGATCTTAACATCCAGGCTGGCTCATTATGGGACATAAGGTCTTTGAGATAGCTTGGACCCAGGCCATTTAGGGCTTTATAAATTAAAACCCTGTAACCAGCCCCAGTGAACAAACTGGCTACTGCATTTTGTACCCATTGAAGTTTCCTGACACTTTCCACTGGCAGTTCCACTTAACACACAGATTAGTAAATTTCACTGGGAAACTGAAAAACAACAACAACCAAAAAATAACCCAAAACTGTAAGACATCCATCAAGAAAAGAGTAAAGAAGGGGGAAACACCTCAGAATGCTTAGAATGCTTACTCTGTTTAACAAATGCATTTCAACAAGATCTCTACTAGAGTTTCAAGAACAAATACTGTATTTTTCCATTTATAACACCCCCATTTATAAGATGTCCCCCCCCCCCAATTTTCTAACTCCACATTTAAGAAAACTTAGCTTGGAGGATTCAGCCTCTGAGCTCAGAACATCAGACATTTTGAGTCTCTGTTGAATCTTGAGCCTACAGGCTCCACCTCCAAGGAGGTGTGTTCTATTTGGTTTGTTCAGGGTCAGCTGATATCAGTTCCATAAGGCTCTTGATTGGAAGAAGCCAAGTCTCCTGACTGTAGGAAATCTGTTTACAGAGGCAAGATATGTACTGTTTAGTTCTCTTCTCAGCTTACTTCTGTGTAAAAGACACCCCTCAATTTTTAGGTTAATGCTTTTAGGAAAAAGTAGTGTCTTATAGACGGAAAAATACGGTAACTGAAAAATGAGAAACAACTGATGGCTATGATTTTTTTAAAATGCTTGTATTGAAACAAGTTTTAGAAATGACCTTGGGACTGATATACAAGGAGCCTTGCTCTTTCTTGTGTATTCAGGAGTTAAGGGAATATACGTAAAGAAAAATACTGAGCCAGATCTTTTCCAGGTACTTCCAACAGTTTTTTAGGGCAAAGAAGAGCAAGAAAATCAACTTTGTTCAGCTCTTGGGTTGGCATAATGTTTTCAGTTTGAAAACGGAAACCATTTCTTTCTCTAACAGGAACTTATTAGCAGTGTCTATTTTATCAGTTGGCCAAGTTGTGAGCCGCCTAGAGTGGTCTATTGACTAGATAGGCGGGATATTAAATAAATAAATAAATAAATAAATAAATAAATAAATAAATAAATAAATAAATAAATAAATAAAAATGTGACAATTGACATTGTGTGTTCTTTTCCTGTAAAATGCTGGTGAATGAATCAACTGTTCTTAAAGAGAGACTTGGGTTTTTTTTAACATACAGAAATCTCATCAAGAATTTTAAAAGTCTAAGTCAATTGACATTTGGCCTAAGGCAACGCACATTGTAGCAGCATTGTGCTTCCCCTTTATTATATGATCTGCTCTTTAATTTAGTTTTAAAATGTTTTTCTGCCTTCTCGTATATTCCCTGAGGACACATTTCCCTCTAGGAACAGCCTCTGATCCCACACTTTGTTAACCATACTGGCAGAATTAAAGCATGGACATATAAAATGAGCTATCAGATATAGTCAAATCCGACTACTGAAGGAAGTGGTATGAAAGGGAAAACCATTCCCCTTGGCTGCTATGTATAAATTATATTTACAGTTCCTTGCCAACATTCGCCTCATGAAGTAATGCAGGAAGAGGGATATCATGGTTCAACCACTGGGTCATGCTCTTCCTTGTACCACTTTTTTCAGATGTTTGGCTTCCTTTTTTCAAATAGCTGACTTCCTTTTGAGACAAATAGTTTCTTTTTAAAAATTTCAACATTTTCAAATTCTGTGAGAACTACACTCCAAGAAGAAATGTCAGATGACTTTATACTCTCCTGCATTGCATTGCTAAACTGGAACATCTGAAGATGCACCAACCTAGGCAGACATAGGAGAGATCCTACAAATATTCGACAAGAAGGCAGAAATAACAGGGCAAGAAGAAGGCAGCATAAGAAACGACCACACGATGAATCTCAAAAATAATACCAGGTACACATTTTCTTTAGATTCTGAGCTACTGTATCATGTGGTGTATTAGACTACTTCTGTTTTGCTCTGACCATTAACAGTGTCTTTTTCATAGCAGCAAAAAACATATATACTTCCTCAGCTCCTCAGTTTGCATGGAGATGGAGAGCCTCGCCTATCCTTCCAGTGCCACTGCCAGCACTTTCAACAGTCCCCTTTCACCCAGCAGATGCAAAGACTTCTATTGTGGGTTGTCAGTTTTCTTCTCTGGAATCAGGAGGTTTAATAAACAAAAAAGGAAATGCTGAAGACCTCCCCTCTGCCTTGTTAGTTGGAGGAAGATGGAAAATGTGTGCAAGCATCTACTGAGCACTGAATGTAGTAATAAGAAAGAATCATAACATTCCTTGACATGAGCGCAGGTGCCTAAATTACTCATAACCAAAAGACTTTTCCCTGTTCATTCTGGTCTGTCACCACGACTGCCGCAGAGACCCCACTAGGAGCTTCACAATCCCTGAATAAGCCTCAATATCAATATCACTGACACGACTCACTAATCATCACCCATCAATCCCTTTCCTGGGAGGGGAGTTCATAACTGGAAGGACAGGAAATCTGTAGTCTGTGACCCCACGTAACAACAAAGCTGAATATGCTCTCTGGCCATTATGACAGCATCTATTTCCTTTGTAGAAAAACCTCTGACTTTCACCGACATTCTTAAAAGCCAAATGAACCGAAACTACTGAGTGAAGCCCTACATTCCAGAATGACCAAATCTCTTACATTAGACCAGAAGTGCCCACAGGGACAGCTACTTAAAGTTTCTAGGATGATCAAGCAGGTGCCTCTGGAAAGTCTTCATACAGTACATGTGTGTAACAGCATCCTCCTATTTGGGTCCCTCAATCTCTGGCACTGTTTTAAACACCAGAAGTAAACCACAGTCACCATGTATAGTAGCCAGTGATAGTTCCCTCTTCCATCGATTCCTCTAAGCTACTTTTACAGACATTCATGCTGGCAATCAGTGAGTATTGGCAGGACCAAAGGACCAAATTCTGCGTTTGTCAGTAACATCCTCTCCAACAAAAAACTTCTTAGACTTTTATGTATTGCTTTCCTGCATGGTTTCTAACTGTGTTTTTGGAGTCTATGGAGAAGACTCGTTAGCAGTACATCTACTCCTTTAAACTGTGCATTTTAATCTTCATATTAGTGAGAAGTTTTCAGGACTTAAGAGCCTGGATGTCAAATCCAGTCACAGCCACTGCTGGTCAGAAAATGCTCGATCTAGCACTCATTGCTATAATAAAGTAAGAACCAACAGGGAGAAAGTAATTATCTTTTGATGGACTGAGAAGTCAAAAGGTAAACAAGTTACCCAGGATATAAATGGTCTGTTTATTCTGTGGAACCTCTCCTAGAAATCAAGGAGGCAAGCTACATGAAATATCTGTTCCCATTATATCTCTATGAGCAAAACAAATTAGATCGCTCAGTACTAGGAAATATATGCTGCCTTTCTAGTAACTAAATATTAAGCTCTAGCACATGTACAACTTTATATGGATGATCAGTAAATATTAATTAATACAGAATGTTTCTGAAATGTTGGTAACAGTGAGTGGACACTGTAATTATTTTAGAACAGTGTTCTCTCATCTGCACTGGTGTCCAGCCCATTCAGAGGGGAAATTCAAAGTGCAACTCTTAACCTTTAAAGACTCAGGAACCTTGAGGCTAGGTTACTCAATGGCTGCACTTTTTCCATACATGCCTCGGCAGATTTTCTGATCTTCTTTGAAGGTCCTTCTCCAGGAGCCACCATCACTTAGAAGGAGAAAGGCCATTTTGCTGCTGGCAACCCACTTATTTGGAATTCTCTCCAAACCCCGCCCCCCCCCCATAAAAGACACTCACATATGCTTTACCCTTTTCTGTATCGGGCAAAGATGCATTCATTTCTCCATGCTATTAAACTTTCATCTTAACGCCTTTTCATGATTTATAGAGCTGAGGACATTCTTCATTTTGTAATTGGGAGGCACACAATCTGGTAAATTAATAAATCATATGGAATGTTAAGCGGTGGGGGAGCTTTCGACACTATTTACATAGCATCTGAACAACAGTTCAGAATTTCACTATCACTGAATTTCTGTTTTTCTAACTGTTATGGCTATCAGTTATTTAATCTGAAAACAATTGCATGAGCCATCTATGTTAAGGGACATGGGTTGAAAAGGGTAAACATGCAACTATCAGCATTCAATTGTTTTTTTTTTAACCTAAGAGTTAATTCAGAAGATTTAAAGATTTTTTAAAAATCAGTCAACCTGTAGCAAAAGAAATCCATCCCTTTTTGAGTCATCAAGATATATTATATATAAAGACTATTTATAGTGTTCTTGTTTAGAATGCAATCCTAGCCATGTCTACCAAGCCTCTGTCAAGACTTCCTTAGCCCCAGGTTTAATGGCTAGCTCTAAACATTCCAGCTTTTGGCATACAGTGTATTAAAGTGATCTGTTTTTAACTCCACATGTGACAAGCTTAACACTGGATAATATTTTTGCATAGGTTGACACAGCACATTCCATATACCCTAAAACACAGCAGGACTGAGGGCAGGGCTGGAGAATGAGTTTCTGTTGATTTCTATCTAAAAAACATCAGCCCTAATATAGAGGCTTCAAAAAGTAAATTTTGAATTAGTAGAGATATTTACTTGGCTGCTACAATGTACTATCTGCAATAGTCCAGTATCTCATGGTTTTACAAGTAGTATAGTGATAACTTTTGATAACACTATAATTATTTCTTTCCCATGCCAAATATTCTGCCAAATATCAGAAAACGGATAGCAAAATAATTTTATTTGGCAATGCTATTTTTTTTTATTTATTTATAACTATAACAAAAACAAATCATATACATAAAACATATACACTTACAACACAATAACCGTGTTCCCCACCACCATATACGGGACCTCTTGCCATATTCTTCTTTTTCTTCTTCTTCTCATTCTTCTTCTTCTATTGTCCTCCTCTCCAGAACTGCATAGATTCTTGATTTGGAGCTCTCCCTTTTCCCCTTATTAACACATATTCCAAAAATTTGCCCCATATTACATAAAAATTGTTCTTTTTCAACTCTCCTTTCTTCATCTTTAAATTACAAGTTAATTTATCATTTAATGCTATATTCCATATTTCTTTATACCATTCTTCAATTTGTAATTCAGTCTTTAATTCCCACTGTCTAGCAATAATCAATCTAGCTGCTGTTATTAGATTAGTTATCAATTCTTTAATCATTTTGTCATATTCCACGTTCTCATATATTGACAACAAAGCAATCTCAGCCTTACATTCTATATCTTTTCCACAGATACAACTTAATTCTTTAAAAATTTGTTTCCAAAAACTTTGTACCTTTTCACATTCCCACCACATATGAAAGTATGTACCAACTTCTTTCTCACATTTCCAACAGACATTCGGATGACTGGTGTTAATTTTGTTTAATTTTACCGGTGTTAAATACCATCTTAAACTAAGTTTTAAAAAATTTTCCTTTATTCTTACTGACATCAATCTTAAAATCCTCATTTTCCATATCCTCCTCCATTCTTCTTCATTTATTCTTTTCCCAATATCTTGTTCCCACACCAATTTCAATCCTTCTTTCTCACTTTCTTCTTCCTCTAAATTAAGAAGTGAATAAATTTTACTCACTGTACCTTTTACTGAGTCAGTCATCTGAATGTCCTCATATGAGAATAAAAATTGCTCAAATTTTGTGTGTTCTCTACCTTTATTATATTTATTTGCCCATTCCTTAGTCCATCTTTCCAGTTGTACATAGTTCAACCATGAAATAGTCTTGTTTTGAAATACTTGTTTCATTTGATCTATCAATCTCATTTTATACAGCCAATCTTTCAGTCTAATCACTTTTTCTTCTTTAAATAAATCCATATACACCTTCATATTGGTAGGAAAATCTTCTATTTCTGTCACTAATCCAAATGGAGAGTATGATGAACATAAATTCTTTTTATACTTATACCATATATTTAACAGTGTCTTTAAAAAAGGATTATTAACTTGACTTATTTTGTCTTTCTTACCTTTAGCAAATAAATATTTTTCTATATTTCCTTGTAATTCTGATGATTCCATTTCCCACCAAATTAACCTTTCCGGATTATATATAATTTCACCAATAAACCTCAGTTGGTTAGCTAAATAATAGTTTCTTATATTTGGCAAACCTATACCACCTTTTTTTGTTGTTTTATACCAATACTTTTTATTTATTCTAGATTTCTTCCCTTCATTACAATATTTGTTAACTATTCCTTGCCAATATTTCAACTCATCCTCTGTTAACTGCATTGGTAACATTCTGAATAGAAAATTAATTTTTGGTAAAATTTTCATTTTTACCAATGCAATCTTTCCAAACCAAGATAATTTGAATTTATCATATTCTTGTAGTTTCTTATTAATTACTTCCTTTAGTTTGTTATAATTATAATCCTTTATCTTTTGAATATTTTTCGCTAAATCTATTCCTAAGTATTTAATTGTTTTACATATTTTAAAATCATGATTTTCAGTAAACTTTTCTTGTTCTATTCTACTATAATTAAACAACATTAAGTCAGATTTTTGCCAGTTTATGTTTAATCCGGTTATTTTTCCAAATTTTTCTAAGTGTGTTTTAATTTTATCTATACATTCTAACGGGTTTTTCACTGTCAATAAGGAATCATCCGCAAATAAATTAATCTTTGTCTTCTTTTCTCCTATACCTTCAATTTAAGCATCGTTCCTAATTACATTTGCCAACATTTCAATAACCAGGCAAAACAGAACTGGAGAGAGAGGACAACCTTGCCTAGTACCTCGGCCAAGAGCTATTTGATCTGTCATCCCATCATTAACTATTGCTACAGAGGTATTCTCTAAATATAATTGATCTATTATCCCCCTAAACTTTTTTCCAAAACCCCAGCCCTTTAACAAAGTCTTTAATGTTGGCCATTCCACACAATCAAATGCTTTAAATATATCTAATGATAAAATGCCTGCCTTCAATTTATTTTTTTCTATATTGTGTATAATATTCAAAACCCTCCTAGTTAAATTTTCCATTTGCCTACCTTTCAAAAAACCATTCTGATCCTCTTTGATATATTTTATAATAAATTTATTAATTCTATTTGCAAGTATTGCTGTAAATATCTTTGCATCCTGATTTAGTAAAGAAATAGGCCTATATGAACTTGGGTCTGTTAGATCTTTATTAGGTTTTGGGATAAGAGTTATCAATGAATGTTTCCATGAATCTGGTATTCTCTCTCCTTCCAAGATTTCATTATAAAGCACTTTTAATTTAGGGATCAATATTGATTTAAAGGTTTTATAGTATTCCGAACCTAATCCATCAAAACCTGGGGTTTTACCATATTTTAGTTTATTAATTATCTCTATAATCTCTTCCTCTTTTATTTCTTTATCTAAGTCTTTTTTATCGTTCTCTGATACTTCACTCTTAACATTTTCTTTAATATAAGTTTCTATATCTTCTTTTGATGCACTATTACTTTTATATAAATTTTGATAAAAATCTTGTATAATCTTTAATTTTTCTTTCATTAAACTGCAGTTTTTTCCTGTTTTATCTTTAATCACACCAATGTTGTTTTTTGTTCTTTTGGTATGAACCATTCTAGCTAAAAGTTTTGAATTTTTATTACTATGTTCAAAAAAATTCCTTTTAGTGTATATCAGGTCCCTCTGTACTTTTTCTAATTCTAAGCTTTCCAATTCCTTTCTTTTAGCTTGTATCTCTAATAATTTTTTATTATCTCTATCTATAAAATATTTAGTTTCTAAATCCTTTAATGATTCTTCAATCCTTTTTACGTTTCCTTCTCTCAAACTTTTTAATCTACAAGATTCTCTTATAGCAATTCCTCTCATAACAGCTTTCATGGTGTCCCATAACACGCCTATTTTATTCCCACCCGCTTCATTAAATGACCATATTTCCAACCATTCTTTCTTGACTTTGTCTATCACCTCTGTATGTTGAAGAATATTGGAGTCTATCCTCCATCTCCTAGCTTCTCTATAATCTTTCTTCACTTTTGTTTCCATCACCATCAATGCATGGTCTGTTATCTTTATCACATTAATATTTGTGTCTACTACTTTTGAAATTAACTTTTGTGATATAAACATAAAATCTATTCTAGAGTAACTTTTATGTACCGCAGAATAATATGTAAACTTCCTTTCATCTCCCTTCAATTCTCTCCATATATCTTTCAGATCGGTAGTATTTATTATCTTACTTAGGGGGGTATCCCTTTTATGCAATTCATCTTTTTTATGTGTAGATTTATCTTTCAACTTATCTAAGACCATGTTGAAATCTCCTGCCATAATCACATATCCTTTCCTAACTTTTTCCATTTCTTTAATGACATGTTTATAAAATTCTCCTTGGTTCATATTCGGTGCATACACATTTACTAATGTGTATTCTTCTTCCCCCATTTGCCCTTGGATTATCAAATATCTGCCATTACTATCTTTTATTACTTCTTTTACTACAAATTCACAATGTTTAGATATTAATATTGCTACCCCTCTAGATTTGGATGTCCCAAATGTTTTTTCATATATATGTATATTTTGCAATTTCAATTCATTGACTCCATCCTTTAATTGATGTGTCTCTTGTAGATAGATAATGTCAACTCTATTTTTTTTAATAATAATTCTATTTTCCTTCTCTTTAATACAGCTCCTAGGCCTTTCACATTTAAAGTGGCTACTCTTATGTTTTTCCCCATATCTGTTCAATCTTTTGCTTCTTAGTTGGTCCCTTTGTGCAGTTTCCAAAACATAAACAAAAACAACTAAAAAAATTAAATTCACCTCTTTCTAATTCTCTATCCCTACCCTTCCTCCCTACATATAAACATTTTTCCTCCCTCCAGCTTCCCCGCGTCTCACTAATGTTAAACACGCGATCTGGGAGGGGGGGAGATGCCACTCCCACCATTCTGGACCCCAGCCGAACCTCCACCTCCTTTTCACCCCACATCATATATTTATTCACATATATATATCCAAATGCCTTCCCTTTTTTATTTGTTCAATCCCATCTTAGTCAGATAATCCAAAGCAATAACAAACCAAACCAAACCAATAACAATAACCAAAACTTCCCCCCCTTTCTTTCTTTTTTTTTTAGAGCCATATATGTGTGCACATACTTGTAAAACACATGCTTATAATTAGAAAAAGGAAAAAAAACCCCAAAACAAACACACAAGTTCTTTGTTTATTAAAAAAAAAAGAAAATAAAAAAGGGAGAGAGATTAAACAAACAAGCAAACAAACAAACAAAAAACAGAGTTTTCCCCAAAATTCCCCCCCTTACCAAAAAGAAAAAAGAAAAAAGAAAAAAGAAAAAAAAAGGAAAAAAAAAGAAGAAGAGAGGGAGGAGAAGAGAAAAAAGAAGAAAAAAGGAGGGGAATAGGGGGGAAAGGAAAAAAGGGGCAATGGGCAGGAGGGAAAAAAGTAGGGAGATTAGGGAGAGAAAAAAAACAGATTATTCCAGCATCCTATAATGTCTCTTAGTCTCTTCCAATCAAAAAAAAAAAATTCAAAAATCAAAAAAAAATTCTAATGGTATCTTCTTTTTCAAATTAACTGTCTTAAAAAAAAGGGAAAAGGGGACAATAGGCAGGGGAAAAAAAGAAAGAAAATAGGAGGGGGAAAAAGCCAGATTATACCAACATCCAATGGTTCCCTTAGTCTCTTCCAATCAAAAATTTTCAAAAAAATAAAGAAAAAAATCTTCTGAGGGTATCTTCTTTTCCAAATCAGCTGATTTGGCAATGCTATTTTTTTGTTGTTATACTCCCAGACTTCTATTTAGTAGAACTGAGTAATTTTTAATCTAGCACTGCGATTATGTAACCCATTTTTTATACTGGGATATATATGGCGTATACCATGGAATATGTATGTATATATACTCTCAGTGATACTTCCCAGTATAATCACCTGGAATAAATAAACTAAACTGAAATAAAAGAAAAGAAAAGGGGGGCCCTGGAGCTTAAGCTTCATTAGTTTCATAGTAGATCTGGCCCTGGTCTTGCTGTATAAATCTGAAGCACATTCATGGACCTCACAAAACCTAAAGTGAACAGCCAGTGTGAGTCTGTGGTGAGACTCATAGGAATGATGTAGAAAATTTAGCAAGCTCAACAAATAAAACAAAGCACTGCTGTGCTTATTATGGGAATAAAAAAACTAATCATAGTTTTAGTGTGATTTTGATTTGAGCTTCACAGCCAAAAGGTAAATTTATAATCTGGTATTGGTTTCAATTTGTATATGGGTTCATGGTTTTATTTTCAATCTCTCTCCATTTGCTGATCAGTAAAACACAGATAGAGATACTGTACACTTGCAATTACACTTCACAGGATAATCACTTGGAACAAACAAACAATCTAAAACACAACTAACCTCCATTCTGACTTGCCTCTTGCTTAAAAATACAAGAATTTCTGCATTGGCTCAGTGAATAGTTCTTATATTACTTCCAAGTCTGCCAAGCCTCTCTAATATTGTGTTGACATCCACCCATTTTCAGTAATACATTTCATGAAACAATTTCCCCCCCAGAAAGATAGAAATGGAAAATATTCCATGGAAAAAATGCCACAATAGAAAATTTCCCACTGCCCATCACTTTACTTCCACTAATGACCAGTTAGAACACTAAAAGGTCTCCAGATGTCCTTTGATCCTTTCTTAACACCGTTCTGGAAAGACTATTTTCCCTACTCTACATTGTTCCAGTATAAATAATCATTTGACCATAACTCTCTGCTTTTCCCTATGTCTTGTTTTTAAAAGTGCTTGCTAACTGTAGGAATCCTTCAGTCACTGTTTGCTCCTGTTTCCCCAGGTATTCCTGTGTCATATCCCTTTTCATATTTATGTTGAACAAATGTCCTGCCAAAGAACAGTGACAAGTTTCCATGTTACTGTAATAACATTGTCTTGATATAAGTTAGATATATTTTTCAGGACATATTGGCTTTTTCTGCTTTAGAGTAAAGACTCTCCTCTAGTGAGAGACTTAGTGATAGAAAAAATATCGAACTTTCCCATTTATTCTGTTTTATGAATAGTGGGAAAGTACAATAAACATTTATAAATCAATTAACCAGATTTTTAACAGACTGTTTATATGTTCGGAATAGTACTTTGAAGCCATGGATTGGGGGGGGGGTGTTTAAAAAAATATTAACACCTATGGAAATTAAAAATATAAAAGATTTATGCAATTTTAAAAATAGGCATACACATTACATAAATAATTACTTACACACCACACTGAAATCTTATTCACCACAGTCTGAACTAACATTCAGACCTCCATATATTAGTGCCAATCTGAATATACATCATTGGCTTCTGCAATCAATATTTAAAGCACAGGGATGTGACTACTGTACTGTACTATTAATTTTACTTTTATTTCTAAGTGCTCTGTATGTAATGACTGTACTGAATGCTATTTCTGTTTCTTCCCAGCTTTTCTGACTTGCTGCTTCTATATACATACAGAAACACTGTGGCTAATAAAAACACACCACAAATGAAAGATACTCTGTATTCGGTATGGACAACAGGAAGCTTAAGAGACAAATCTGTCCCCCCACCTTCCCATTAGTAAATTCATCTGGAATGTGACAACCCTACCAGATTTTAATCAAAAATGTGCTAAAATGTTTGCTTACTGTTTCACTTTTAAGGCAAATAGAAACTGAAAAAGTGGAACAACTCAACCCATTTCTACATTTATTTTGGGTTTTGTATGTTTGTATCCCAGTTACGCTTGAAAAGACATACTCTTTAAAGTGCTTGTTATATCATGGCAAGGCTCCTTATAAAGCATTAAGAGAAAAATCTGTGAAGCAAATACATTTTTATATGTAGCTCACAGATCTTCATATCTCGAACTATGCTGGAAAACTGCTAAATTGAAGTGTTTTCAAGTTTCTCTTTTTCCTCTCATTTTATGAAAGATGCTCTCCTACAAGATTCAAAGAGTAAAATACCAAGCAGGCTATATTTAGCTTCTGCTCTGTAATGAAAACTGTGCAGTAAATACAATTAAGAAGAAGAATGAAGAAAAGTAGTTATGGAAGAATAATTATTCACATCCTTCCTTCTTTTCAGCACTGTGAATTATATGTGCTTGCCATTGAAACAGATAGTACATTCAGCATTCATTGTGAACATAAAATTTATTTATATAATTCTTATTTATTTAAAAGATTTTTATTCTGCCTTTCTCCTAAAAGAGGACCCAAGCCGGCTTATATAACTGAAAAAGACAAAAGCTAAAAACAGTATGTTATTTAAATCTTTTAAAAGAACTAAATAAATATTATATTTAAAAGGTTAGATAAAAGCATTACTAAAAGGCTCTATTACACCTAATTCATAACATCGTAAGAACTAACTTTTATTAATAAGAACTATTATTAATAATAGTTGATAATATTTAATAATAATTGTTATTATAATTGTTATTATAAATCTTAGGAGTCATGTGTCATTATTTAAATAGATCAGTAGTCACTGCACTGGGAAAAATTTGTGTCTGGTTATATGTGCCTCTATTCATTCCATGATTGCTTAAATTCTGGCTATCTAAGCATCATTTCCATGAGCTTCACCATATCTGCCTGCCTGTGTCACACCAAGTTTTCCTAAATATACTAGCATGGGAAAAGACAGAAGAAAAATTAGCAGGTGCCTAATCCAGATGGATAACTACTGGCAAGTTTCCTTGACAGAGAATAAAGTGGCAAAGATAATGAAGAAAAGTATCAATCACAGCAGATGCATAAGAAACCTGGAGTTATTGCCATGTGTTCTCTGCAGTTGTAATTTAAAGAAAAAATAGCTTTTAAAATAAGTAGTGAATACATGCTCCCATTCAGTCTATTTCTATCCAATAAAGCCATTTAAAATCCTCTATGGGGATGAAGTGCCAAAATGGTGCTTTGTCTTGGTTCGTGGAACCACGAATTGCCCCCAGTGGCCGAACGAACAATGAATCAATTCTTCTATTCATTATGTCCCCTTTTTTTTAAGACAGCCCATGTGGCTATCTAAAAAACAAAACAAAACAAAAAAACCCAGATCCCTCAGCCTTCCTATGATGCATGGCATAGGAAGAGGAAGGAGAAAGGGATCAAAGGGATCCCCCAGGCCCACTGTCTTTGCAAAGTGGGGATGGGGAATTACTTGGGTCCCCCTTTACTTCTCTTCCCCAGTGGGGATATGAAGAGGAGTGTAGCCTGTCAAAAGCAACCCCCCATCCCCGCTCTCTTTGCAAAGGCAGCGGACCTGGGGGATCCCTTTGATCCCTTTTCCCCTCCTCCTCTTATGCCACGAGAACCTAAGAAAAAGAGGGAAAGTGGGATCTGTGATGATATTGGAGAAGAGTGGGACTTGTAGTCACTGCAGATGAGAGAAAATGGAGTTATTTAGGTTTCAAAGTGTAAGGAGTTGAAGACATGGGAATGTGGTAAAGGCTGAGAGGCTGTTTTTCCTAATTTACAGCCAGGGTGGTACAGAGTGAATCCTGATATTGCAAGGTTGAAGAGGCCCACAGCAAAGACGCAACAAATTCCTGTCTAATTGGAATGGAGATACCACACCGGCATCTCCACGAGAATTGGAGGTGGAGTGAGCAGTTACGCCTTTTTGAGTTAATTGGTTTACAGCCATGAAAAAGGAGGTCCGAGGAATGTAGAAAAATGGATGATGGGCTTTTTTCCTAAGAGAAGTACTTGATGGGTTGTGTTATGTAGCTGGATGGTACAGAATGTAGTATGGCAAGAAAGAAGGAGGTCGGGCTAGCCCACCTTAGTTCAGCTTTGCAGTGTTTCTTATTTTAATGGGAAATAGCCATTTTATTTAACTATTGTAACCCTTTGAACATGTCTTTATGCTATGCTTAAGCAAACAAACTGTTTCTATGAAACTATATTTTCTCAATTAAAAAATAATTATTAAAATCTTAATTGAGGACAAATCTCTTGGACCAGCAAAGTTTGGCTAAATCCAGAAGAGTGGAAAAGGTCATTGATTAGCTACTATAGAGAAGTCCTATTTAACTGAGCTATTGTGAGATCTAAGGAATCACAATGCCCATGTTGAAGTACTTGCAAAGTACTAAGTAAAGTGTTCTTTAAGGGTCAGGCTTGTTCAAGGCACATATAATATGCACTGCTGAGGCTTGAAGACTTACTTCAGTACAAAGTGGAAGATTTGTGGCCTGTGGAACTCCCTGCCTGAATGCCATACGCACCTTAGGGTCATCATAGGATCCAAGCCATCCCTCAGCCCCATGGGTGGGATTCCCTACGGGCAGTCTTTACCAAGCCACCCAAAGGGAGAATCCCTTTCTGCTTATGCCCCCGAGGAACAGCTGATATAGGAAACTTTTAATTAAATATCAATATATGGCTATGGCTGGCTGCACCAGCATTACATGCTGTAATTTTACCTTACTAGATTTCAGCCACTATATGCACATTTATACTTAACTACTAATGATTCAGAAACAAGTTTACAAATCTTTCATAGGACATATTTGTCAATGGACTAACTTAGACTTGCTATCCTCAGTCCTTAGTTGCAGCAGACATTAATGGGCACCTTTGCCACAAAGAAATGCCTACCTTTTTAGAAGCTTCTCTAAACAATTTTTCTCCATGACTTTTCAACAGAAGCAAAAGTTTTTAAAATTGAAATTTGGTTTTAAATCCCCATGCCTCACTACACAGTTCTGTTAAGCAATCCGTGTCTAAAATTAAATGTTATTATTTCAAACCCTTTCAGGTCTTAATGAGTTTGAAAAGGAGGAGGAGGAGAAGAAAAAGTAGTTAATTTTCACTTCAAAATCCTTCCACAATATGATTAAGGAAAACATTGAAATTGCAAGTGACACAGATCACTACACTCCCCAGTTGACAATTATATAATAAATATTGCCTATTCTTATATTCCAGTGGGGATTCTCAATCTCATTAACTGAAAACACCTTCTAGCAGATATTTTTTACAGAGAAAGTTTACTGAAAGAGACTATTTGAATGAGGTTTTTAAGGAAAATAACAGAGGTCAAAACTTTGTAGGTAGGAAGGTAACTATTGTGCATCTTCGTTCACACTGAAAAAAGGGTTGCTGGAAAACTGTACCAGTTTTAACATGTCCTTATTTCTAAATTTCTAGAAGATAAAAAAAAGATGCCTTTGTTCACTCCAAGGCAGATGCAGATGCAGTTTATAAGACTGAAATTTGATTCTGTATCCCTATGCCTCACTATACAGTACTGTTAAATATTTTATGCCTAAAATTGTTATTATTTCAAACACTTTCAGGTCTTAATAGAACCAAACAACAAGAAAAAAAGAAGACAGCTGTCAGATATACACAACAAGAATATATAGCAGTACATTTTAATCTTCTGAACCACAGTGTTGTAAAAGAATTTGGCATATGATTAATATTATTAACTGATAACATTATGCATTGTGTATGCACACGTCAAGAAACAAGCATGTCTCAAACCCTTTCCCAACACACACTGTACTGTATTCCAGACTTATATTTAGAGCAGATCCACTAAAATGAGTATTCATTGGGTCCAACATGTACTAATGTTTTCAATACATTTATTCTAGGCCTGGATCCAACAAGGTGATGTTTTTGCTTCAGCCAAAGTGTAGACACCTCAGGAAGTATATGCATACTAAACTGGAAATAGGCCCCTTTGAAAAGAGAGGGAAACCAGGGCACCCAAATATCTTTCCAGAGGGCATTTACTGCCTGCAGGAGATGGTACAGTTGGTCACATGTAGGATTCACCCTTCTAAGATAATAATGAAGCAGGATTTAAAATAAATGAAATGTTCATTTACCAAGTGGTCTAGTGCATTACACCAAATATGTTGTAATGTTGTAAGCCACCCAGAGACCTTCGGGTAGTGTGGGCGGCATATAAGTTAAACAAACAAGCAAACAAACAAATAGGGGAAAGGATGGTTACCTACTGTAAGAGTTAGTGGCACTAAGTATAGGTTAGACTATTCATTCATTCATTTATTCATCTTTATTATTATTATTATTATTATTATTATTATTATTATTATTATTATTATTATTATTATTATTATTATTATTATTATTATTATTAAACTCCAGACACAGTCAAAATTATAAAAACAGTGACTGGTATTATATAACAGATACAAGTTTTAACCAAAAACCTAAGTATATATCTGTTAAACATCGAAGCAGTATGTATGCTGTTCCTAATATTGCTGGTTTTTGTAGCTCTGACGGTGGTGTGATTTCTGAGATCTGCAACTGCTTATAGTACTGTGTGAAATTTCTTGATATTGTTCCCAATGATTATGGGGACCACTGAAACGTGCTTCTTCCAGAGGTGAGATGTTTCGATTGCCAGGTCTCTGTGCTGTACTTCATTATTTTTTCCAGTTCTTTATTTTCAACTCCGGCATCCCCTGGAATTGCAATGACAATGATCTGGACATTTCTTCGTTCTATTACTACTATGCCGTGTGTGTCACGTTCAAGATGTCTGTCCATTTGGATCTGGAAATCCCACAAGATCTTGACTTCTTCATTTTCTGACACCTTCTCTACCTGATGTTCTCGCGGTGGTGGTGGTGGTGGTTATTAAGACATGGAGTTGGTTAGTAGGTGGGACATGAAGAAAAACTGAGAACCATCTACAATGATGATGCTATAATCCCAAACTCAATTTAGGGTTGGTTTGTTGAAAGAGACTATGGGTATGATGACACTGAGAAATAGATCACATTTTAGATCACTTTTGTAGCAGTCTGGTGCAATCTATTTTCCAATGATCAAACAACATCTGAGGAACTGTGCTCCAGTCCAACCCCTACAACTGGACATTTTTGGTCCAACTACAGGGCAGTGATGGAGCAATTTTGTGGCAGACAGAATGACCGCTTCAAGGAAAATCACTCCTCGCTAAACAACTACACTCTCTAGTGCAATCAATGGTTTTACCATCCTAATTGCACCGTATATTAGGGAGACTGATTCCAATGAAACTAGTGCATTGTTCAATGCACCATTTTCTACAGATCTTTCTCCAACTGTAGGCATGGTGGAAAAGTCAAAGTACATTTTTCCTCTTCACTCAAAGAGAGGAATGGTGCAATGAACATCATCCATTCATTGCACCATATACACAAAACCCAACTTGACATACTGATTGCAATGGCCAGTGTATCAATATTTTGTTTCATGCATTGATATTCTTATTCAAATGCTACCACTGTATCCAGATGGCTGCAAATAGAGAAGCATTGAAAGAGGAAAGGCTTCATTTTGTGCTCTGATGATGCTTGGGGAGATTTGTGAGTGGTCCAAGTAAAACAGTATGCATACTTCCTTATTCTTAAAACACACAGTCCAGATGTGTGAAATTCACACCAAATAAAAATATACATTTGTCTACTACTTTTGTGTGGATTTCCTAGGGAATATAATAGCTCAAATCCAAAGTCTAGTCCCTACTAAAGCAAACCCATTCAATCAATAAATGGCATAAATATCGACTTACCATTCAGTAACTGAGTTGATGAGTCTCGTGTAGCTGAGATAAGCAACTCGATTAATGCCTTTATCTGCATGAAACTAGTTTGTTAATAATATATACCTTGTTATCTTGTGTTCATGATGTAGTGAAATAAATTCACAGAAATATGCTTAAGTTTGCATTTAATTCCTATGAGAGATTTGATTCACTTTAACAAAACAGTACTTTTTTTCTCTTATTTTTAGACATTGATCCACCTCACATTTACCACACTATCTAGCTATACCCCTCCATAACCACTTTACAGCAAACATATTCCAAAGCTTTTATTTCACTGTCTGAAAATCTCTTTTATTTACACACAAACACACAGACACACACCCCACTCATTAATGCAATGTACTATTCCCGGCAGTTTTCAACAATAAATAAACATGTTTTTATATAATATATATTAATAAGCTACAAATAAACAATTAAACATTAAAAACATTAGATAGAACAAGGGACACACACCAAAGGCAGGTTCTCAATGAGACAGCAGAACTAAAGGCATCAGATCATGTAGGGTCGGTGTGGAAAGTCTCCCTTAAAAGCATTGTTTTTAGGTCGCCTTCTAAACAGGAAGGAGGAGGAGGCCAAACGCAGCCCTAGCAGGAGCTAGTTCTGCAAGAATCCTAAGTGCTGCTAAATTGTTTTTATGTTCAGCTAATTAATAGAATGGTGTTGCATAAGCTTCACAAGTAGTGAACTGCCTTTTGTACAAAATAAATGGCGATTTTAAATGTGCTACTAACACGATAACATTTTAATAAGGGACTGGTGACTGTAAACAGGTAGCTAATGCCTAAATAGCTAGTGAGTGGATCTATGCTTTCTTGTGTTACAAGCTAGATATCACAGTATTATTTTTCCTCTCATGTGTGTGTGTGTGTGTGTGTGTGTGTGTGTGTGTGTGTGTTTGTGTGTATGTTTGTGTGTGTGTGTAAAGAGAGAGAGAGAGAATGGTGAGAAGTACAAATTTTCTATAGGGTATTATGTGCTAATCTTTTAATGGTGTTTGGTTTTACCTGTTGGTTCTTTGTGTTGGACTTTGTGAAGGTTCTGTTTTGAGAGCTGTTGGGGGTACTCAGACAATTTTCTGGATATTTTTCTGCATTCAACTCCCACAGTCTTTTTTTGGTAGCACATTGTTCTTGTAACCAAATTTATAATTCAGTAATGGATTCTGCTTAAGAGGCTGAAACAATTTTTTTACGTTTTCTTTGTTAAAATACAGATTGTTGCCACTTTATTATAGTGGTTGAAAAATTTATTTAAAAGGAACTCTGAACAAGAAACCAAATGTTAACTAGAAATTACAAATCTTAACTGCAATCAATTACAAATATTAACACACTTTTAAACAAGTAATGAATATATCATAGGTACTAATAGTTCATAGAGGTTTCAGATACCCCAATAAAGCAGCCAGTGGTTATTAAGTAGGCTAAATGTGGCCTTTGAACATCAAAAGAGAATCTAGTTTGCAACACTGCTGGATACTTACAATATTTTCAGTAAAACAGAAGAACTACTGCTAAGAAGAACTAACAATGCCAGTTTGAAATACAACTGATTCTTCCTTTCAGGAATATCGGTACAATTTCTGACAGCCACATATGTACATAAAGATTTCCACTCAAAAGGCTAATAGATTGACTATATACCGTAGATCTTTCAGAATACAAGAGGAAAGCTATGCTTTGAAATACTATTAGCTATTCTGAATGCAATACTGTACAGTATAAAGCTTTGAGAAGCTTACTTCTTCAAAGATTTATTAGTTTTCCCCACAAATTCAATAGCAACATAAATGTTTCCACTACATCTAAAAGATAACCCAAACATGCTCTAGATTACCAGCCTAAGACTATGAATCATAACAACGAACTAACACGAGACCTATTATCTCTGTTCAACTGACCTGAAGAATCCTTAGATCCTAACTATACCCCATCAACAGGTCTCCTAAGGTCACTGCTGAGACTTCCACAAGCTAGCATTTATATATTTCAAATTGGCAATTTCATCTATCAGACTGTTTACCTTGCCAGCTTCCACCTATTAGCAGCAGAGTTCCCTCCAGAGTTCCTTGCTTTCTCTTATGCAGAAGCATAGATAAAATACAGAATGCTAAATCCAGTATTTTTGTGGCAGTTCCAGGCGAACCTTTCCCTCATCCCTTTCCAAAACCAGCCACGCAGGGCTTCTCAGTTGCCAAGACCTAGATTGGGGAGTATACAGAGAGACTGAAGATTTTGCCAGAGTCCACCATTTTCTCAGCAGAAAGCCATTAGTAGGTACTGCTTAATGACTAATACTCAGAACTGTTATGCCACAATCTTCTCAGCCAATAGGAAAAAAAAGTAATGATAGCTGAATTTAGGTAGGAATGGAGGCAGGTATTTGAGGGTGCACAGTTTAAATGTCAACCACCCCAGCTCAAATACATCAACTTCTGGTTGAACTGGGTCAAGGTCTATTTAAAATTACAATATTATTAATTTATTGGGCCCAATTAAAATTATTGTTTTTGTGATGCGGCTTCAAGTTTCTTCTGAAGTATGGCCATCCAATGAAGTAATGATGTTCAGAAGGTCTTACTGTTAACAACCCAGCTGAGGTCTTGTAAATTATGGGTGTTTTTTAATACCTTTTCCCTCAGTGACTCTTATTTTCTCATGATACAACAAAAGTACGACAGTTTCGATTTAATCATTTTAGCTTCTAGTGAGAATTCAGGCTTGAACTGATCAAGAATCCCCCGATCAATCTATGGCATGGTAACCATACAGTGCTCTTCTAATGTCTCTTTTGATTGAGATTATCTTTTTTTTCATGTCAGTTTGTTCAGCTTTTATATCCCTGCACAGTATTTAAGAGCACCATAATATTGATGATATTCACCTTGGTCCTCAATGACACATCCTTACTCTTAAGGACAGTTTCATGTTCCTTCATTAGCTGCCCTTCCAAGTCTCAGGGCTTTTCTGATTTCCTGCCTGCAGTCTTAATTTTGATCGATGATTGAAACGAAGTACAGTAT
The DNA here is from genome assembly GCF_051106095.1 of Pogona vitticeps. Taxonomy (NCBI): domain Eukaryota; kingdom Metazoa; phylum Chordata; class Lepidosauria; order Squamata; family Agamidae; genus Pogona; species Pogona vitticeps. The sequence goes on along the minus strand of NC_135784.1, from coordinate 71,365,211 downwards.
AGAAAAAACCTACATTTTCTATTTCTTTACTGCTGATACTGCAGTTATACAATTCTTCTGTAGTAATTATTTGTCTTCTTAATATTCAGCTGTAATCCTGCACTTTTGCACTTTTAAAAATTACTAGTCACACTCAAGTTTTTGCTGTCTCCCTCCTCTCCTATATGCAGCAAACTAGAAACCAGGGCCTTCATCCTAAGAGAGTAGCACAATGATATCCTATGTAGCCAAAATTATGAAATCTTACTCAAGATTTCCTTACTGAAACTCTTCAGGTGCTTTCAGTTAAAACAGCTTGTTTCTCTGAACATTTTTCTGGCTGTTCTTCTACTTTCATAAGCCTTTCATAGCATAGTTGCATTTGATCCTACCTGCACCCTTGTCCTGGCTCAATGTTATTCTATCATGTACCTCAATACACCTCCACAAAGTTGTGATGCAGGATTTTAAATCCAGGATGACTGAAAGAGCTAAATCTCAACGAAAGCAACCACCACCAGAAAAGAAACATAAATGAAAAGAAAAATATTAAAATCAGCATGCCTCATTGATTAAGCATAAAGGAACTCTCTAATTAGGGCAGCTCCTGTCTATACGATACCCAAATGTCAACTAATTCACTCAATGTGTATTGGCCACTGGAAGGACAGATCCTGAAGCTGAGGCTCCAATCCTTTGGCCATCTCATGAGAAGAGAAGACTCCTTGGAAAAGACCCTGATGTTAGGAAAATGTGAAGGCAAGAGGAGAAGGGGACGACAGAGGATGAGATGGCTGAACAGTGTCTGCGAAGCAACCAACATGAATTTGACACAACTACGGGAAGCAGTGGAAGATAGGAGGGCGTGGCGTGCTCTGGCCCATGGGGTCACGAAGAGTCGGACACGACTAAACGATGACAACGTATTGGCCATACGTAAAAGAACACCGTAGTGGTTTTAAGTAAGCCTGCATGAGATTAGCTTGCATGGCTTCAATTCTAGCCCATCTTAATTCCATGCCTATTTAAAATCACCATTAATTGGCTTCTGAGGAAACTGATCTAGCATTAGTCAGTAATGCTGAGTCCTACAGGTGCTCTTGCTAAACCTAAGTTTGATCATGGAAATGTCAAACTGAACTGAACTTTCAATTAAGCTGCATGAGTATGAATACAAAAGTCAGTATAACATTGTGGCTCTAAATTTGGAAAGAAGGAGTCTGCAGTCTGGAAGATAGACTGTAATTTGATTTGACAAAGGGCAGAGAATTGGACTTCATTAGGATTGTGCAAGGTATACACACCTCAAAACGCAAAGCTGTATTTTATGACTTTCTGTGAGCATCATTGCCCTCATGATCTCCAGTCTGTTTTTCTGATAGTACTTGTAAATTACCTTGCCTAAAGGAAACAATCACAGAAACATCCACCATGGAACTCTTTACTTTGCTTTGAGCAATCCAGTCTCTAAACCTTTAAAATTAGTCCTACACATCTTGTTTTTAATACACAGATCTGATAAACTCACATTTATTTAATGGTGTTTTGTAACCAGCATAGAGCCCTTTGGATCAGGCACTTACAGAATTCCTCCTGTATCTGTGAAATCTGTCCCTGGCAATGATTGGTGTAAAAAAGTTTCACCAGCAACCACCCCATCCTTTATCTCAGGGAAGGAGACAAAAAGCTACTTTCATGTTTGCATCTTTCTTGCTGATACTTAAAAATCTGTCTCCCAACCCCTGATGGGCTATTTTGTGCCATTAATAGCAGAATCCAAGCTAGCCAAGATATCCAAAGGCCTGCTCAGCCAACTTTAGGCCAGCTGAAGCTGTGCTGAATTCAAACTCTTCCTAGCTTAAAGATGCTGGGGAATTACATAAGGCTGACATCCTCCGGGATTAAACTTTGTAGTGCCATTGTGGCTGTCTGTGAATTTACAGGGGGGTTGGATCTGGCATGATTTAGTTTGCCCCTCTTTTCTGCCATCATCATCATTGTCCTCGTCAGATTCTTTCATGACTTCAGGTGCGATCAGATGCTGTTTGGTCTGCTTGGTTCACTCCTTTTTCAAGGGCTCACTTAATTGCTGGACCAAACTAAATTTCCCCCAGAGCATTCCTGCTCACATACACCTTTCTGGGTCACTGTTGTTTTGCTTGTTTGTTTGTTTTGGTGCAGATGGGTTTACTTCATTTTGGTTCATTTCCAGTGCATGTGATTGCTGAAAATGAACTAAAGCAAGACTTGTAGCTCTCAAATTGCCTGCCACTGTCAATTTGCCATATTGTAAAGTGACTTAAGAGGAGAACCACTTCAAATCTGCAGTCTGGTTCTTGATCAGACTTTTAGAACAAGAAAAGCAGCAGGGAAAAGCCCCTCACTGTCCCCTCCTGTCTCCTCCCACTCTGGGAAGAAGTTTTCTTCTTCTTTTACAAGTGATGCAGTCCATCTGCACTATTTGCCAATATTCTGAAGTGACTCTTTTCTTAAGTCACTTCATGGTATGGCAAATTTACAGAGAAAGGAGTCAGACCTATAGAGTAACTTTAGATGCATATGCTATTTGAATGCAAGTGTCACACCAAATGGCATACAAATCTTGGCTCAACCTCTAGCAACCCTACTTAGCCCATGCCAGCCTGATCTAATTGCCGTGTGTAACCTGCCCCACTGATTACATACTTCTCAATAAATTAATCACTGGTTAAGCCCTTAGTCAGTAGAACTTTCTGCTGGCATAAGGGGATTAGCATCTTAGATAATTTAGCCATGATCTATTTCAAGCAGGAATCCTGAAAAGAGAAATTTAAAAAGGTGCCAAGACTCTGGATTTTTGTGGTCTTCAGATCAGAGAAGTATTCACACTGCTGTTCCTTCATTCTTGAAAGATCATAGCAGAACATTCAGTACCCAGAAAGAGAGGTAACTTTGCATTGTGTTCTCCCTCTCCGTAAGATTCAGAAGTTACTGAGTACAATGCAGTGGACAGAATGACAGACTAGGATCCTGGAGAACACAATTCAAATCCCCTCTTGGCCATGGAAACTGACTAAGGGAGCTGAACATCATTCCTTAAATATCTCACTTATCTTGAAAACCCTATTAGGGTCACTATAAGTCAGTTTCGACTGAACAGCATGTAACAATAACAAGATCCATAAACCAGTCAGATCTTTTCCTATGTGTTTTACAGCTTTCCCTCTTCCTTCCTCCTCCTAAAAGTTTCTTTCTTGCTCCACTCATTAAAAGTTGTTTTTCTCAGAATAAAAGAATTTTGGAAGGAACGAGATTGAGCAACCCCCAAAGAAACTGAATTCAAAGAAATTCAACCCCCAAAGAAATTTGAGGGTTGCTCAATCCGGTTCCTTCCAAAATCCATTTATTCTTTATTCCTATCAGAGGATTGCACAATTTAAAGTTATGGACTTGTAGGCAATATAGGTAAATTAAAATTTTAAGATAATATTTTTTACAAAATTCTTTTTTTATTTAATATATTTGTCCTTCCTATTTTCCAAAACACATTCACAATCATACCATATCTGGTTCATCTCCTTTCAAACAGTCCCTGGACTCAGGAAGACTTCATTCCTGTTGCCTATAACATTTCTTTTGCCTTAGCTGACACTATAGTTTGTCCTTCATTTTTGAAAAAGGCCACTTCCATCATGATAAAGAATGGAGTGAGTAAGATTCAGTATATCACAGTGATGGGGACACAGATGACTTACTAGCTCAAAACAAGCCCATACAATAGAAGAATAGTGGGGTTAAATGAATTTGGGCTCACAGATTTACACTTGTGTGTATCTCAAAACAGAACATTGCTCATGAGTAGCAATGTGGTGCCAAGACCGATGCAGTATCTCCTATACAAACACAAATCAGACACAATATTTTGGTCTGTGTTTTCAAATCTGGACTGTATGTAAAGCATCTGTCTATGTTAAAAGGATGCCTGTTGGTGGCGAAAACAAGCCAAATGAAGCTGTTGCATGTCCTGCTAGTGGGCTTCTCAGAAGCTAATGGTGGAAGCATGTAGGTCTTTGCTGTGATCCATAGGGCTCATGTTTGTTGAGCAAAGCATCCACTAGTTTGATTTCTTTAAAGTAATTCAATCTGTGTGGCAGCCTGTTCTCTAAAACAATTAGTTATTTGAGAGGTGATGTATTGTGAAAACCTACACAAGCTCTACTATGTTTAATGATGGTTTTCCCCCAGTAGGACTGAGGTGTTGATACTGCTACTCCATTATAGATTCTACAGGTCTATAAATACCTTTTTGCTTGCTTACTTGGTTTGTGTTTTTATATGGTTTTGCTTGAGTAGTCAGAACGGAGGAGAGAGACATAAAACTTACAAGTTATGTTTGGGATTTTTTTTAAAAGTACGAGAAATATGTAAACTTCAGGTGTCCTTTTCAAATGAACATGATAACAAAATGTGTTAGATTGAGAAGTACAGAGGCATTGCTGAAGCATGAGATACACAAAAATCTTCCTTCTGGTAGCGCTGATGGTAATGCACTGAAACAGGCCATGGTGAAAGGTCTATAAATACCGTAAACACTGACAAATGGGTAACACAGGCATTATACAGAACTCTGAATTCTCAGGAGTGCTGTAGAAACATCAGCCATCTGGAGCTTAATCAAAGCTTTATGGCATGTAAGAAGAAATTTCAACAATTCAATAAATGTCATACTAAAGACAAACTGTTTAAAGGCAATAGATTCTAGACAATGCCTTGAAAAACATTAGTCATACCACATACCAAATCAGTTTCCTTCCAGTTGGGAAGACGTCAGAAGTATTCAATGCTCTGTGACATGCCCCAAACATTCTAAGTGCAGGTACTGTTGCTAGCTTGCTATGAGACAGAGGGAGCAGTCTGTTTGGGTTCTGAACTGAAGTGCCAACATACAGATGCAATTTTATCAAGCTATAGTCCATTAACTTGATAAAATTGGATGCACAAATTGGCACTTCAGATCAAAACTCAAACTGTAGTCTATTAACTCTTTCGTTGGATGCACATCTTAACATGGTGAGGCAGTTTGTTAGAGAAGCTGAAAGCAATCAGGAGGTTAGACTTCAATATGAGCCTGGAATCCTAGCAGGTTCACCCAAGGTGGAGTGTTCACAACTGAGGCACCAGATTAAGATGCATCCATCCTTTTCAAGAGTGAAAGTCACATCAGCAAAAGAGAATAAATAGTTCCAGTAGTGATGGAAGTTTCTCCAGAAGTAGAGAAACTTCTGGAGGTCAGCTATTGGGCAACAGTGGTAGATGAAATTGATGGTGATGGAGGTTGTCTCACAGACGGCAATGATACCTTAGCTAACTTTTAGAAGAAAGCAACAGTAAACCACTGCTGATTTTTTTCTTGAAAGCCCTATGCTCAGACAATCCAAAATGAAACAAGAGACAGTGCTGGAAAATGAGACTCCCAGGTCAGAAGGCATTCAGTCAGTTACTGGGGAAGAGCAAAAGACAAATATGAATAGTGTTGAAGCTTATGACACAACTAGATTAAAGATGAAAGGATAAAGCTGAAGTGGCTGATGTACACAGAAATGAAAATCAGATGCTGCACAACACACACAATTGGAACATGGAAAATGAGAGTATGAATCTAAGTAAACTGAAAATTGTAAAGCAAGAATTTGGATGTTTAAGCATTGCAGCATTTAGTGTCAGTGAACAAAAGTAGGAGATTTTAAGTTAGACAACTACTAAGTATTTTATTCTGAAAATGATGAATTTGGAAGAAATTGAGTGTCTCTAATACTGAGGCAATATATAGCACAGGCAGTTAATGCAAACTATATAATGTAAATTCTGACCGAATCATATCAGTTAGACTTCTGGGAAAACTTATGAACATCATCATTATTCAAGTCCATACTCCAATTATGGAAGATGAAGAAGATGAAACAAAAGCTTTTATGCAATTGTCGAGGAGGAAATTGATAACACAGCAAAACAAACTTGGTGATTATAACAGATCTCAAATGCAAAAGTAGGAAACTAAGCAGAACCAAATGTTGTTGAAGAAATTGGCCTAAGGTTCAGAAATGAAGCAAGAGGATGCTTCATTGAATTATGTGAAGCAAACAACCTACATATTGCAAATACATGCTTGAAACAGCCAAACAGAAGACTGTACACATGGACATCATCAGATGTCTGACACAGAAATAAAATAGATCACATATGTGAAGGTAGGAGATAATGAAGCTGTATTCTCTCTTCCCAAAAAAAGACCAGGAATAGATAACGGTACCAACATGAATTATTAATATCAAAGTTGAGATTAAAACTGAAAATGAACATTAAAAGAAGGATAGTGCCAAAATATTATTCAAGTAATGTTTCTGATGAATTTAAAATGCATATAAAGAGCAGATTTGCATTATTAAATTCACTGACTTTGAACAAGAACTGTGAATTGAAACCAGAGGTATTATTAGGGAAGAATAAAAAAAGACTATTCCTATAGTGTATTTTTACAACCAAACAAAGAAAAGCCTAGTTGGATAGTGAAATAAACACAACATTGTTCATGACAAGCAAGAAGCAAAAGTAAAAGGTGACAGAAGCAGGGCCAGAATACTGAATGTGACTTTTCACTGACTATCCTACAGAGACAAAGAACAATTACAATGGCCAATGCCAATAAATAGAAGAAAACTAAAGAGATACAACAAGAGATCTCTTCCAAAAGATCCAATAAATTAAAGGGAAATTCAAACCTAGCTAAGGAATGTTGCAAGATCAACAGCGAAAGACTCTCTGTGGGAGAGGCAGGGAAAAATAGGTCAAAGGCCTGTACAGAAGAGATAAAAGGATGACAAAGAGATAAAAGGGTGACAAAGAATCTAAAATTCTAGAAAGTTAAGTGAAATCTGCTTTGAAAGTACTGGGAAGAAATAAATCACAAGTGGTAGATGAAATACTAATAGAGTTATTTCAAGCTACAGAACCTGTCAAATCTGTCAAAATCTTAACAAGAACTCATCAACAAATACAAAAAACAAACAATGGCCCACAGACTGAAAATGTTCAGTATAGATGCCAATCACCAAGCGAGGAGATGACAAGGAATGAAATAAGACTACTGCACTCATTTCCCATGCAAACAAAGTGTTTTCAAAGTGTTGTAGCAAAGGCTTTTACCTTATATGGAGTGAGAAATGTGCTATGTTCAAGCTGGATTCCAAAAAGGAAAGGGCACTCAAGATCATACTGCAAACATATCCTGGCTACTGGAGTGCACCCAACAATTTCTGAAGAACAATCTATACTTTAAAGACTTGCGTGGATCATAAGCTATGGATTGTTCTGAAAGAAATGGGTGTGCCTCAACACTTCATTGCCCTGATACATAGCTTTTGTTGTGCACAAGAAGCTACCATTAGAACAGAATATGGAGAGACAGAATGCCTTCCTATAGGAAAAGGTACCAGATAAAATTGCATTTTATCTTCCTATCTGCTGTTCACTCTGTATGCAGAGCATATCATATGGAAAGTTGAACTAGATTCAGATGAAGGAAGAGTGAAAATTGGTGGAAGGAATAACAGTAATTTAAGACATGGAGATGACACCATCTTGTTGACAGAAAGCAACAATGACTTGCAACAACTTCTGATGAAATTGGAAGAAGAAAGTGCCAAAGCAGGACTACAACTGAACAATAAGACAAAAATCATGACTACAGAAGAAGTACACATCTTTAATACTGACAACAAAGAAATTGAAATAGTTAGAGATTTTATATACCTTCATCAATCCAAATAAAGACTGCCGCTAAGAAATCAGTCAGAGACTGTGGCCTGGAAGGGCAGCAATGAAGGAATTAGAAAAGATCATCAACTTTAAGGAAGTGCCACTGGAGACCAAGATCAAGATTATCCAATGCTATTGTATTCTTGATTACTATGTATGAATGTGAAAGCTGGACAGTGAAGAAAGCTTCCGGGAAAATAATTGTGCTGGAGAGCCACTGTGCGGATACCCTGGATATACAAGTGGGTCCTAGATTAAATCAAGTCTGAACTGTCTCTGGAAGCAAAAATGATGAAACTGAGGCTGTCATATTTTCAGCACATAATGAGAAAGCAAGACTCACTAGAAAAGAGGATAATGCTAAGAAAAGTTGAAGGCAGCAAGAAAAAAGGAATACCACATAGGAGACAGATTGACTCTTAACAAGGAATCCATAGGCTTGAGTTTTCAAGAGCTGAGCAGGGCTGTTGAGGACAGGACATATTGGAAGTTATTCATTCATACTGTAGGGTTGTCATAAGCTGGAGGCATTGATATAGCACAGAATCACAACACAGACCGTTAACAGATTAGAATTTGGCATTTTCTGAGATACTGATTGGTTTCCAGTGTATCTAAAACACAAACGTAGACTGATAAAATGATATTCTGAAATTTAATAAGCAAGCTTTATTTTTCAATAAGGAGTTCAAATGTTCCACACTTTATTGTTCTTAGCTAATCAGACATCAATTGTGAGCTCTCCATGCCTACTAGCATATTACGCTTTGTGCCCAACATTTGACTTGCTTCTTTTTAACATTTATCATTACATCTACATGAGATTTCAAATTACATTATGCTCCAAAATGTACATTACACATTTATACTGTCTGTCAAAACAAGAATTATAAGCAGTTTGCAACTGCTGAGACTGGAAGCTCTGCCAGTTTGTTCCTGTCATTCACCATTACTTCAAAATCAGCAGTAATAACTGCCAAGCACTTGGCACAATCTACCTTGCCATTACGCTACATGATTGCAGTGGGTTACTCTGAGTAGCGATAAAATTCTAGATTTTATAGATTTATTTGTATTTTAAGTAGACATGCGGGATTCATCTTCATCGACAAAGATGAATCCCACTGGCACAAATGGCCAACCCAATTAGCATCTGCCCTCAGAACCCGCCGGACCACTTACCGCATGGTGCATGGCGTGTGTAGCCAGCATCATTGTCAGCATGTCAATTGTAGCAGCAACCCGGCTGGTGCAGCGCCACCTCATTGCTCAGCCAGCCACTCTATCAAGGGGGAGGGAATGATGAGTCTCCCTGCCCAGTTGCTGAGTGGTTGGCGAGCAGGGAGGCTGGGCTGCCCCTGCTGGGCTACTGCCACGGTTGGCATGCTGTCAATAACACTGATCATGCGTTATGCAGTAAATGGTCCAACAGTTTCTGGGGGATAGGTGTTCATCGGGCCAGCCACCTGTCCCAGTGGGATTCATCTTCGTTGAAAACAAATCCCCCATGCGTAATTTTAAGCTTATCTTACCTTCAAGACTACGGGGAAATAAAAATGTTCAATAAGGTATAACCTCAACAAAGTATCTTATGCTGGAAAGGACACATTGCATCCTGATTACACAACAGTATTAAAAATCCACAGAAGATTTTACTTCTCAAAGTTAGCTGATTTTACCACCAAGCCCAATCTGTGTCTTGCCATGATGTAATTTGGCATGCAGACGACAGCCAAGATTTACTCGTAGCCATTTCCAGATACTGCAAATATGCAGTTTAGGTACACATAGTTTAACTATTCACTCACTTGAACAACTGGTACAATGTGGAAGGAGTTATGTAAAGTATACACTGTTAATCCTATTTCTAACTTTATGGCACAGTCGTTAAATTGTATTATTGCAGCCAAAATTCAGTTCACGACTCAGGTTCAATCCTAGATAGCTGGCTCAAGGTTGATTCAGCCTTCCATCCTTCCAAGGTCAGTAAACTGAGCACTCAGTTTGCTGGGGGCAGGGGGGAAATGTGTATCCTGCATAATTAAATTACAAACTGCCTAAAGAATATTATACAAGCAGCATGTTTTGTTTTGCTTTGACTTATAAATGCACCATTGAAAGTTTTTTAAAAAGAGCAAGAAGCCATTATTAATGCACTCTTTGCAATTTCAATAAGATCCAACAATAAATTTTATCAAAAGCACATAACCACCTCAATTTTATCACCTCACATATATATCAGGAAATTGGCTATGTTGCTGTTGACAGACACAACTGTGAGTTGCTGGGGGTGTAGCATCTGCTAGGCAGCCAGGAAGAATCTTCTTAGATGGAGCTGTCTTTTAGTGATAGATTATTGGGCAAAGCTAAGGCTCTCCTGTGGTTCCAATTTACTTCACACACACACACAGATGCATCTCTGGTGCAAAGAGACATTTTAGATGCAACAGGATATTCTTCAGTCCTGTCCTTTTCCACAAAGACAGAGAAAAAAAGTTGAGCACTTCTGAAGTATACAGGGATTGTAACACACAGGACTAAAACTTTTTTCCTTACCAATCACTGCTGTCACACTGAAAGCTCCATCACCTCACCCCCAAACCGCATCATTTTAACAATAATATCCTTTTTTAAATTAATGCTAAGTTTTATAAATAGATGTCTTCTGTGATTATCTCCTGAGATTCATCACTGCATTCTCCTGCTTTCTCACTGTAACAGTCTCTACCTCTTTCTGAGTAATCATCATTAGGTGGGCAAAATGTTTATTTACAGCATATACTGACTAAATTAACAGGACTGAATTTTTATAGTATTTCAGAATCTTATATTCTTACTATTCTCTAAAGGTCAAAGGGTAAAATTGCAAAATAAACAAAGCATTTTAGGCTGCCTCTGAGGATTAAATTTTCTCAAGGTGGTTTACAGATTAGAAATCCAATAGTACAGTAGGATAAAAATCTTGTTTAAAATCTGATAAATAATAAACAACGAAGTAGCCAGAAAAATACTAAAATTGAATAAAGGCAACAGCGTATCAAGATGGAAAACAAGTGCAAATTAAGCCAAAGACACTACATCATCTTCAGAACATTCCCGTAGGCCTGACAGACATAGGTGGCTATTATACCAGAGGTGTGGGGCAATGCAAGAAATACACTCACTCTTATACTTAGCCTAATTGTCCAGAAAAGTGGAGCAATCAATACATTTCATGATCTTAAACAGCAAACAGGTTTATGTAAGTAAAAATCAGCAACTTAAACTGTGGTCTCAAATTGCTTGGTAACTGGTGGTCCCACCATGGTTTGAAACCTGAGATTCTGTTCAAATTTAGTGATCTGGTATGGAAAGCAGCTCTTGTAGGCATCCTTCAGTCTTGAGAGAGTATGGTAACATGCTCTGAATAGAGGTCTTGGAACAGCATCTAGTGTGGCTTAGAAGGCCAATATGAGAGTGACAACCCCTTCCACACTGAAGACAAGTACAATTTGTACCCTGTCTACCTCTCTGATTTGGCTGGTTTCGGGAGTGCCTCTTCGCCTCGCTGATCAAGTGTTTTTTCAAATTGGGAGAGGCCATACTGCACCGCCTGCCTCCAGGCTGAATGCTCAGATGTCAAGGTTTCCCATCTGTTGAGGTCCATTCCTAAGGCCTTCAGAACCTGCTTGCAGATATCCTTGTATCACAGCTGTGGTCTCCCTCTGGGGCGCTTTCCCTGCACTAATTCTCCATACAGGAGATCTTTGGGAATCCGACCATCAGCCATTTTCACTATACGCATAAGTCAATGCAGATGTTGCTGTTTCAGTAATGCATACATTCTAAAAATTCCAGCTCGATCTAGGACTACTCTATTTGGGACTTTTTCCTGCCAGGTGATATCAAAAATGCATCAGAGACAATGCATATGGAACATGTTCAGTTTCCTCTCCTGCCATGCACAAAGGGTCCAGGACTCACTGCAGTACAGAAGTGTGCTCAGGACACAGGCTCTATAGACGTGGATCTTGGTATATGCCGTCAGCTTCTTATTAAGCCAGACTCTCTTTGTGAGTCTAGAGAACATGGTAGCTGCTTTGCAGCAAACCCACAGATATTCTGAACACCAAACATTTGGGGCTTTAACGTTATGAACCAACATTTGGAATTGTGCCCAGAAGCAAATTGAGGCAGTTTTACAGTACAGGTGTAGCATGCTTCTAGAGACGAATTGCCACTAAACTCCTCCTAGCTGCCTTCTGAACCAGTAGAAGCTGATGAAGAAAGTTTTTTCAAAATAGAACTTCAGCACAGCTTTAACTGCACCTGACCAAAGTAGTACCCTTAAAGGCTATAAATAGTAGTCTTACATCAGCCTGAAGCACAGTGAGGTAAAAAGATGCTTCCTCAAGTATCATATGCTCCCATATCTGGGTTTTAAAGAAAAGGTAGTAAAACAGATCAAACAGTTCAACAGAACTGGTGCCTGCAGAGGCATTACATAACTGGTTGAATTCTTGCACTACGAAACACTCTTTTCTAATGCCTATTACACAAATGACAGTGTTTGTGCAAGGCAAAGACACCAAGGGCCACAACCATTGGAATCTGTAGTAGGAACTGTTTCTGATTAAACAAGCATAGGTTCAAGTAGCATGTGCTTGAAAATTTCTGGGTCATAATTTTTTTTAGTCCTGTGACTGAGGAGTAAATTAGGATTAAATGTGATGGTGAGAGGGAGATATTGGAGAAAGAAATAACATTTTAATTAAATTAGATGAGTGTTCAGTTTCTTATTTTAAAAGATTCTGGTTGGAAACTGATGAAATGTTGGGATGTTTGTTTTTTTCTCTCCCCAACCGTTTCTATATAGAAGGCTCAGAAAAAAATGTATCGATACGTAGGTAGCACCCTAGAAGATCTTTTATTATTCTTTCTTCAGCCTTCACAGAAAGGTTATGTTGTGTAAAATAACAGTACACAGGTAAACTCTCTAAATCTCAGGTTCAAAATCAGACGTGAGAAAGGGAGAGAAGATTTATAATCCAGTGACACCAAAGGCCTCCTTCCCCATGTCTCTCTCTCTCACACACACACTCTGTTACACAGGGTAGCTATTCATCCAGATACTGACCACAGCACTCCTTTTTCAGATCTTATCCTTCAACTGGTAAATATTTAAGTTGGGCCAAACTGGATGTAACTAACAGCATGTATTACTAACATTTAATATGGGTTTCTTTTTCATATAAATAGTTACTGAGTGGAGATTAAGGACCATGATTGCACCAGAGCTTTAACTGTCCTTGCTGCTGCGATCAAAATGAAAATGCACCATCAGTGAGATGTTATTTGGATGGGAAATGAAAATTTCACTGGGATGAAAGCTCAGAACAAAAGCTCACTTTGGATTTTTTGTCAGGATCGGGGTAGAGGGAAAGGGCTAAACTCCCCTTATACTGCTGTCTCAGTCCTGTTGGGGGAGTCATGGTAGCTCTTTAGAAATTTGTTAAGGAAAGGAGGTAAGCCATTTTTGAGCCAATTCAATATCATTTATTTAACTTATATGCAGAATACATCATGCGAAAGGCTAGACTGGATGAATACCAAACCAGAATTAAGATTGCCGGAAGAAGTATCAACAACCTCCGATATACAGATGATACTACTCTGATGGCAGAAAGTGAGGAGGAATTAAAGAACCTTGTAATGAGGGTGAAATAGATGAGCACCAAAAATGGTCTGAAGCTCAACATCAAAAAAACTAAGATCACGGCCATTGGTCCCATCACCTCCTGGCAAATAGAAGGGGAAGATATGGAGGCAGTGACAGAATTTACTTTCTTAGGCTCCAGGATCACTGCAGATGGTGATAGCAGCCACGAAATTAAAAGACACCTGCTTCTTGGGAGGAAAGTGATGACAAACCTAGACAGCATCTTCAAAAGCAGAGACATCACCTCGCCAACAAAGGTCTGCATACTCAAAGCTGTGGTTTTTCCAGTAGCGATATATGGAAATGAGAGCTGGGCCATGAAGAAGGCTGACCACCAAATAATTGATGCTTTTGAATTGTGGTGCTGGAGGAGACACTTGGACTGCAAAGAAAACAAACCTATCCATTTTGAAAGAGATCAACCCTGAGTGCTCTCTGGAAGGAAAGATCCTGAAGCTGAGGCTCCAGAACTGTACTTTGGCCATCTGATGAAAAGAGAAGACTTCCTGGAAAAGACCCTGATGTTGGGAAAGTGTGAAGGCAAGAGGAGAAGGGGACGACAGAGGATGAGATGGCTGGACAGTGTCATTGAAGCAACCAACATGAATCTGACCCAACTCCGGGAGGCAGTGGAAGACAGGAGGGCCTGGCGTGCTCTGGTCATGGGTTCACGAAGAGTCAGAAAAGACTTAACGAATAAACAACAACAAATATAAATGAGGATTGCTTTGCCCTTCTAGAGCAGAAAGAAATATTGGATCGAATTACTGCTGTTAATATTATAATTACTGTTACTCAACACATATGCTTTAGATATGAAGATTAACAATAGTTTGGCTTCATAAAACACACAGTAAAATTATGGATTACTCAAAAACCTTTGGACAAAACAAATCTTTATTCTATCATATTGTTATAATGTCAAGCTGGTTGAATAAACATACACACAAGCAAGTAGTTTTGAAAAGATTACAAATTACCAAACACAAGCTACTCAAAACACTCAAAGGAGCTCTGCAGGTATAGGGGGAAAGTGTAAATTACAACAAAGAAATATTTCAGCTCTGAAATAAAGTGAGAAAAATCCAACAAATAAGAGAAGTAAGATTTATGAATGATATTATGGGAAAATACACACAGACTATGCTTGCCTAGGCAAATAAATGTATTTCTGCTTGGTGTATGTGAAAACAATATTAAATCTGTTGGAAAAAAATATTTGCACTGGCTGCATTTGGGAAAAAGTTGATTACCACCACTGAAAAAACATTCTAAAGATATATATGATTGGCCAGGAAGCAGACTCTGTGGGAAACAGCAATGGTTGCCTTGAATAACCTTTGCAAATTCTTTATGTTTGCTTGATTCAACTGACTATGAAGTTATGGATGCATCATGCATCCACTCATCATGCTAATAAGCAGTGCAGAGATATCTCGGCCTAATGTGGGCCACCAGAGGTTTCCCTGTAACCCCTTCCTGTCTCTGAAACCATGCCACCTCCCAGGGGAGAGAAGTCTGCTACCTCTATTCAGAGATAAGAGAAGGGATGACCTGTTTTCATCTCTGGTCTTAGACCAACAATACCGAAGACGACTGCTTTCAATTAGCCCTTATACGAGTGTCTGTTGAGACTAGAAAAAAACAAATAAAGCCATATGGTGTATACAAAACCAAAAGCAAGGATAGGTGGTATCTTTATTAGACCAAAGC
The DNA here is from genome assembly GCF_051106095.1 of Pogona vitticeps. Taxonomy (NCBI): domain Eukaryota; kingdom Metazoa; phylum Chordata; class Lepidosauria; order Squamata; family Agamidae; genus Pogona; species Pogona vitticeps. Next base: position 71,350,027 of record NC_135784.1, on the reverse strand, counting down.
TAACTTTAGCCTATACAAGTCTTCATCAGGTTGGCCATATCATGAATGATTTTAAAAAGCATATGAAAATTCCAAAAGTCATGATAGATATCTGTGCCAAGTCCATCACGTACAGTAAGTTCCAAAATGAAGGTTGCAAACACAAGTCAGGAATGCAGGTTACAAATTCCACTCCTGGTGGCTGTTGTTTGGACTATCTCTTTCCAACCACTGATAAATAATACTGTCAACATAGCTGCAATTGGCTTCACCTAGTAGGCAACCTAATTTTTACACTGGATTCCCAGTGTAGTGCAATGGGTGACAGACTATGAATCAGGAGAACTTGGCCATGGAAATTCACGGGGGTGGGGGTGGGGGTGGAACTGGTAAAAATCACTCCTTACATATCACACTTATTTTGAAAGCCCTATTAGGTTTGTTATAAATTGTTATAGGTCAGTTCTGACTTGATGGCACAGAACACGCACAGTTGGCAGACTAAATTTTATATCTAATTCTCCAACAAGAGCTTTGCCACATTTCTGTGTAACATCAATCCTTGGCTAATGGGAATCATGAATTTCAAAATAAGGTGATGGGGGAGGAGGAAATCCTGACTACCTGACAGTCTTTGTTTGGTGAATTGGGAGATATGAATGTGCTTCCTTCTGCCCTCCTTGGGAGTAGCTTTAATAGGTATTTTGACATAAAAGGACCATTGTCTTTGTGGGCTGGAAGACTCTGAGACTTGTGTTCTCTTTTACTTCAAATGTTATCATGATTTCACATAGGAATTATTTACTTCCATCGTCACAAAACTGTCAGACAAAGATAGCAAATGTCATATAACACATTGGCTAATATCCAGTAGTAAGTGGCAACTAGAACAGGTTTAATGAATCAATGGGATTTGGTAAGTCAGATCCTCTATAAATTCTATTTAGTCCAGGTTGTTGATTGGTTAGTTTGTTGGTTCATTCATTGGTTTATCTGCTTGCTCATTGGTTCACTCGTTCTGCCCATCAGGCTACCAAGGCCACTTTGGGCAATTTACAACATAGTACCATAATAGACGACTATTTAAAAACACTAAACATAATAGCTGTAGGCAAATCAAAATTAAACATCAGTACACATATACAAAAGCAAAATAAAGTTAACTTAAAGTAACTTTAAAATAATTTAAAAAGTAACTTAAAAGGCATAGTGGTGGGACTAATTATATGAATGCTGAAACAACTGTGCTACGATGTTGTAAGCTCTGGGAAATCCTGTCTGAAGAGCCATGTTTTAAAGAGCATTTGAAGCTCCCCAGTGAAGGGGCCAGGTGAATTTCCGGCAGGAGACTATTCCAGAAATGGGGAACAACCACAGAAAAGGTTGGCTTCCTGGTCTTCTCTTTCTGGGCCTCTCTTGGAGTCAATGTTCTCAAACCCCTCAACCTAGGAGGATTGTGTATTTCCTACTGGATTTCAGCCATTCTTTATCTGAAAGAGTTTCCTCCCTTACTTTGTCTGTTGCTAAATTCTTTAACTTTTTAATCATTGCATGAACTCTGCAGTCATGGCTTATTTTACTCCCTAACTGTTCTATTCTGCAATAGCAAAAGTGTTTTTGTATACAGTTTTATAAATGTTGTTTTCACTTGTGATTTTTGTTGACTGTTCAAGGTCCATAATAAATTGTATGTATGTATGTATGTATGTATGTATGTATGTATGTATGTATGTATGTATGTATGTATGTATGTATGTATGTATGTATGTATGTATGTATGTATGTATGTACTGTATGCATGTATGCATGTATGCATGTGACCTGCAGGGGGCTTGGGATAGGGGAATTTGGGACTCCTATCCCAGATTATTTTCCTTTCTTCCATTAAAAAGAGGATTAAGAGTTTGGAAGATTTCACTTCTAACAAAGCATAGGTCTCGATGTTGTCTGGATATGGAATTATGTTGTCAAATCTGTCTTTCTCCTGATCAAGAGATCCAAGGCAGCTAAAACTAATTGGTTTGAAACCAATTTCTTTAAAATTATTTTAAAGAATGATTAGTATTAAGCATAGCTTGCCATTCCAGAAGACAAAATAAACTACATCCATAGAAGCCAAAACTTCCAACTTTCTTCTCCCTTCTCTGCAGGAGAGGGAGAAGCCAAAGGGAGCTTGTGAGCTCAAGATTCTATGGCTTATTCCTGCTTCTACACAGGACACTAAACCATTTTTTTAATTTAAGTATTTATTTAAGGACAGGGTAGGGAATACAAAAAGTAGGGGGGAATAGGAAAGAGGGGGGAAAAGGTTAGGGGGATAGGAGAAAACAGAGTATACCATCATCCAATCAATTCATATTACAATAACAGATCAACTTTTTGGTTTTTCACAGTTTGAATACCCTCCTGCTTTCATCTTATCATTTAATTTTAGTTTAATTCTATGTTACTCCAACACTATCTGATAACTGCAGCCATTTATACAATACATCCCATCGTTCAGTTTTTCTTTTGAATTGAACAGTTTTTCAGCCCATCTGACAGAATATCCATTTTTGTCACTTCCCAAATTTCACAATAAGATTCTCTTGTTTCAGTGTTTCTTTCCTGAGATTTTTAACATAATGCTTTTTAATTTTGGAAGCTGTATAGGTCACTGGATAACTCTCTATCCCATATATGTTACCTGGTGTCATGCCCAATAAAGACGGTTCTAAAGTTTGTGCAGTTTCATTTAAGTTTTGTTTGGCATCTAATGTCCCCTCTTTTGTCACTTTCATCAGATCTTCTATTTTGCTAAGACCTTCATGTACTTGCTGAAACCCTGTTATTATTATCTTTTGCATAGTCATCTGCCATTCGTTTTCTATTTCTTGTACCACTGTTCCAAAACTTTGGGACTGAACAGACCAAGTCTCCATTTGTTGTCTTAAATTTTTGGAGGCCATCTCAGGCTTACCAATGAATGGGGTTTATATAAATAATACTATGCCCTTAACCACAATGATCGCCCCTTATATATCCTTCAACAATTTCCATAATTTTATCAACAATCCAAACCCCTAGTCATAAACCTCCCTCCAATCTTTATCCAAATATCATAATATAAAAATAAACTTTTAACCCAGCAAATTCAAAATCAAATAGAACCATGGCACAATTATTTCTTCTTCTCCAGAGTTTAGCAAGCTTCTGTTATCAGTCTCACATGCAGTCCAGCAAACAAAACAACAATCACAGAGTCTCAGACTGTCCAATAGTTGTCCTTGAAGCCCGTCTTATGATCTTTACATTAACCCCTTGATGCTCCTCAGTCCAGTTGACCACGTCAGCTCCTTCTTTCTTCTCCAGAAAACAACCAGATTCTGTTATTAACAATTCACAGAGTCCAGGAAAAAGCAAAGAGAAATATGTCCCAGCCAAACTGCATTCACGGAACTCAAGTCTCTTAAATCTTGTCCGATGGCATTAGAACCGTCTGGGATTCTTTTCCAGAAACATAAGATTTATTTTTCCATCTCACTCTCTTGGCTTTGAAATCAGCCTGCTATATTAAGAGTTCACTTGGGGATGAAAGTTAGTTTCACTTTTGAGGCAGACTGATAAAATAGGCTCACCGTTGCTTTTCTTCTTTCAGCCAAATATTTTCATTCTTATTTTCAGCTTAATGGGGCTGTTTCATAAATCAAAGGCTTCAGCTTACTTAGTTGTTATATATTTTAAGCTTATATTGGTTGTTCTCCTCTCCCCGATAAAGGGTTACTCACAGCTCCGTGCCAAATATGGTGCCCACTCCGACCTGTACTGGGTGATTTCTTCAGAGGGAAGAAGTCCGGGTTTGCAACCCTTTCTTCTCCTTCTGCTGCTCACTATCTGCTTCAGAGAGACTTCTCCTAGACTCTCCTTCGATCCCCATTTCAAAAAGGGGATTCCGGACCGGATGGTTCCAGTTTTTCCAAAGAGAGCTCTTCTCTGGAGCTACTGGCAGCACCGCAACAAAGCCCTGCCTCCCACTATTAAGCAGAGCTTGTCATTCCAGAAGACAAAATAAACTACATCCATAGAAGCCAAAACTTCCAATCTTCTTCTCCCTTCTCTGCAGGAGAGGGAGAAGCCAAAGGGAGCTTGTGAGCTCAAGATTCTCTGGCTTATTCCTGCTTCTACATGGGACACTAAACCATGTTTTAATGCAAGAATGGGGAGCACATAGCCCCCTAAATATTGCAGGACTCTTCTTCCAACTAGCCACTACAGTCAACGGCTAGGAATGACGGTCATTATAGCCCAATAAAACTGAAGGACCAGATATTCCCTATCCCTGATGCACACAAATCCAACTTATAAGTAATTTACTCAAGGTGAACCTATTGTTTCTGTGATTGAGCAGGGATTCAAACTCAGGCTTGCAGGGTCCTAGTCCATAAGTTTATCAACTACACATCACACTGGGTATATTATTAAATAAAAAACTTCAGCTGAAATCATCTTGCATAACATAGTGTACTGTAAAGTTTATTATAGCCACTGGCCAGTAAAACCATGAACATATACACATACATTAAAAATGCACAATAAAATGATATAACACTAGTAAGGTTGTACATCTGATAAATTATGTAGACTCTAACCAGCTTTATATCCTATACCATATCTCTAGTACTTCCTATTCTAATCTTACTATTTAGCCATTTAACCCTTAGTTACAGCATGGCTGCAGAAGGCCAATGATACTTACAGCAGGCAGTGATTTTTGATAATTATATACCCTCTGCCCCATATCTTCTATGTCATGGAAGGGATTGCACAGAAGTCAGAAAAGCCACGAGGCAGGTAGAAAGTTTTTAATTACCAAGCAGTTCTCAAACAAGTTATGTAATATAATTATACATATTTTTTTATTTCACAATTACAAAAATTTGAGATAAGTACACAGAAAAATATTTATATCTTGTGACTGAGTGGGCAGGAGCCCACAGTTGGGATTGCCTTGGTGTATTCTTTGCCACTCCAGATGAAGATCGGCAGAAGGACATGGATAGTTCCTTCTGAGCCATTAGGGAAGGAGTGTCATTTGCCTCAGTTGTTGGGGTCAAAGGATACAGGAAGGCAGGAGGAGGAAGAGGGAGGGAAAATTCTCCTACAAGAAGGTTCCCACCCATTATATGTTCTAAAAGGGTACACTACTGGAAGGGAAGGGAAGTCTGTGAAGAGGATGGACATAGACCCAGACAGAGGGAGAGTGGGAAATACTCAGGTGGAGATAAAAAGTTCAACTGAGGTAGAAGAAGATAAAAATGGATTTGAGGAATGAGCTAATGGCCCTGTGGTCATTTAGGGTCAACAGTCACTGTCTCTAATTGTAGAGCCTTCCATAATTGAACCTAGCAATCCCCCAAGGAAGCAAGAGTTTAGCGCTCTGGTTCATCTCTGAAGGAGAAGAGCCTGTCATGAGTCAATAGGAAGTCTTGCCAACTATGAAGGTCTCACTGACTCCAACCCAGCAGAGATGGTGAATTCCTTGGAGATAATTTAAGAGACTACATCAGATGGTCTAGGACTTGAAAGAAGAAAAGTTTATACCGTGAGTTTTCTATGTCGGCTTGAAGATTAGTGCTACTGGCAAGTGGTGAACTGGAACCACCCAGGTGTGACTAAGGGACTGAACTATGGGGTGAAGAAAGAGATGATGAATAGACCACTTTGTTATTGTTGTAGGTGCTATCAAGTCTGACCAGCTAATAGTGAACTTAATGGGGCTTCCAAGATAAATGAGACATTTAAGAATTGGTTTTGCCAGTTTCACACTCCCAGTGAGTTTCCATAGCTGAGTGTGATTCAAACCCAGGCCTCTTGAGTCTTAGTCCATCACTCTATCCAGCACAGCACACTGGGTGTCCAAATAGACCACTAGTTTTACAATTAAGGTTTCATTGGTGGTAAATGCTGCTGGACCCTCCTTTTAGAATCATAGAATAATGAAGTTTGGAAGAGGCCTAATGATGACCTGCCCAGTGGTCAATTCAACATCCATTTCTCCATGGACAGATTGATACACATCCCATACACCTCTTTTGAAAAATAAATGAGTGTATGCTTTCTGATAGCTAAGCAGAGTGGTTTTAAAAGTGGAAAAAATCCAAGAAGTAAGTCTGGGGAAGATTTTTCCCCCTCCTACTTTAAGATATCATTTAGAATAACACTGATAGAACTGATTTTCCAATGAATCTCTTCGAGTATATTTGTTTCAAGACAGCATGACCATGCTCTTTTGTTTTTAAGTATTAATTTTGGAACAAATGACAATGTCAAAGGAAAAAAGCCTGCCGCACATAAGCACTGGTATTGTTTACAAGGCAATATTTTGTTAAGGGATATATACAGAAGTTCTGAGTATGTCAGCTCAAGCAATTTATCTTAGTCTTGAGCAGTATGACAAACATAAAGTGCAGGATATCAGATAAACACAGTGCTTTGATAATGTCACTATGCCATTTAATGCTCACCCACCAGAAATTATTGCCTCAAACAGAACAATAACTTGTGCATACAACTTGAGAGTATCTTTTTTAAAAAAACAATCTTATGATACATAGTAGTTGATTCAATCAAAACAAAAACTTGTTTCTTGATTCTGAAAATGCCTTTCCTAAGAATAACGGTTACAGTATATCACAGAAGTGACTACACCCTTTCACATTTCATAAATATTTTAGTATATCTTTTCATGTGACAACACTGAAGAAATGACACTTGGCTACAATGTAAAGCAGTGAGTATACAACATGTATAACAGTGTAAATGTGCTGTCCCCTCAAAATAATGCAACACACAGCCATTAATGTCTAAACTGCTGGCAACAAAAGTGAGTACAAAGTGAAAATGTCCAAATTGGGCACAACGTGTCAATATTTTGTGTGGCCACCATTATTTTCCAGCACTGCCTTAACCCTCTTGGGCATAGAGTTCACCAGAGCTTCACAGGTTGCCACTGGAGTCCTCTTCCACTCCTCCATGATGATATCACAGAGCTGGTGGATGTTAGAAACCTTGTGCACCTCCATCTTCCATTTCAGGATGTGCCCCACAGATGCTCAAAAGGGTTTCGGTCTGGAGACATGTTTGGCCAGTCCATCACCTTCACCCTCAGCTTCTTTAGCAAGGCAGTGGTTGCTTGGGAGGTGTGTTTGGGGTCGTTATCATGTTGGAATACTGCCCTGTGGCCCTGTCTCCAAAGGGAGGGGACCATGCTGTGCTTCAGTATGTCACAGAAGATGCTGGCATTCATGGTTCCCTCAATAAACTGTAGCTCCCCAGTGCCATCAGCACTCATGCAGCCCCAGACCATGACACTCCCACCACCATGCTTGACTGTAGGCACAACACACTTGTCTTTGTACTCCTCACCTGGTTGCCGCCACACACTCTTGACACAATATGAACCAAATAGGTTTATCCTGGTCTCATTGGAATACAGGACATGGTTCCAGAAATCCATGTCCTTAGTCTCCTTGTCTGCAGCAAACCGTATGCGGGCTTTCTTATGTATCATCTTTAGAAGAAGCTTCCTTCTGGGATGACAGCTCTGGAGACCAATTTGATGCAGTGTACGGTCTGAGCACTGACAGGCTGACCCCCCACCCCACCCCTTCAATCTCTGCAGCAATGCTGGCAGCACTCATACGTCTATTTCCCAAAGCCAACCTCTGGATATGATGCTGAGCATGGGCACTCAATTTCTTTGGTCAACCATGGTGAGGCCTGTTCTGAGCGGAACTTGTAATGTTAAGCTGCTGTGTGGTCTTGGCCACTGTGCTGCAGGGTTTCAGGGTTTTGGCAATCTTCCTATAGCCTAGGTCATCTTTATGTAGAGCAACAATTCATTTTTTCAGATCCTCAGATAGTTCAGTACCACAAGGTGCCCTGTGGAACTTTCTGTGACCAGTCTGAGAGAGTGAGAGCGATAACACCTGCTTCCCCTTCACACCTGAGACTTGTGACACTAACAGGTCTTGTGACACCAGGGAGGAAAAATAGCTACTTAGGCCCAATTTGGATATTGTCACTTAGGGGTGTACTCACTTTTGTTGCCAGTGGTTTAGACATTAATGACTGTGTGCTGCGTTATTTTGAGAGGACAGCACATTTACACTGCTATACAAGCTGTATACTCACTGCTTTACATTGTAGCCAAGTGTCGTTTCTTTCAGTGACTGGCTACATGAGTGGCTGGCTACATAAGTATCTTTTAGATGGATTGTTATGCATTATTGCTCAATGATTTTCCTTGCTTCTGGCAGGGAAAACCATTGAATGAGACCGAGGAATAGGGTGTTGGCTTTGCGGTCAGAAATACTCTGCTGAGATCCATTGTTGCACCTACTGTAGGGAGTGAAAGAATCCTGTCTCTGCAGCTCCACTCATCAGCGGGAATGGTCACCCTCAGTAGTGCATGTGCACCAACAGTGTCGTCCACAACAGAAGTCAAAGACAACTTCTATGTCGATATGGCAACTACTATAAAAAAAATCCCTCAGAGAGAGCCATTGTTCATTCTCGGAGACTTTAACGCTAGAGTTGGTGCTGATAACAACTCTTGGCCCACCTGTCTAGGCCGTTTTGGCACTGGGAGGATGAATGAAAATGGCCAGCGCTTGCTGGAGTTTTGCTGTTATTATGGTCTTTTTGTCAGCAACACGTTCTTTAATACAAAGCCTCAACACAGCGTTTCCTGGAGACATCCAAGATCGAAGCATTGGCATCAGCTCGATTTGATCCTCACTAGATGTTCTAGCCTTCCTAATATTATGATCACACGCAATTACCAGAGTGCTGATTGGGATACTGATCACTTCCTGGTTTGTAGTAGAGTAAAACTGCGAACAAAGAGATTGTATCACACGAAAAAGGAAGGAAGACCACAAATTGATATCAACAAGATCTGCAATCAAAGAAAAGTGGAGGAATTTGTCTAAGCGCTTCAGGAAACCCTTTCAGGCCCAGCTGTTGCAAATGCACCTGAACGATAGGAACACTTCAAGAACGCTGTTGATAACACCTCCTTGTCCACATTTGGCAAGAAGACCAAAAAGACAGCAGACTGGTTCAAAGCCCATTTGGAGGAGTTGATGCCAGCCATCGAGGATAAGAGGAGAGCTCTAGCAGCATACAAAGCCTGTCCTAGTGAGTACAACTTGCAGGCTCTTCGAGCTGCTCGTAGCCAAGTCCAACAGGCTGCCAGGAGATGTTCCAACGATTATTGGCTTCAACTTTGCTCTCAGATCCAGATAGCAGCGGACACAGGTAACATCGAAGGGAATGTATGACGGTATCAAGCAGGCTTTAGGTCCAATACAGAAGAAATCTGCTCCCTTGAAGTCTGCTACAGGCATGATCATCCAGGACCGAGCACAGCAGATGGAACACTGGGTGCAGCACTACTCTGAGCTATATTTCAGAAAGAATGGAGTCACTGAAGAGGCATTAAATAACATAGAATGCCTGCCTGTCTTGGAAGTGTTGGACAGCGAACCAAGTAGAGCAGAAATAAAAGCGGCCTTGGATTCTCTCACCTCCGGCAAGGCACTTGAAAGGATAACATCCCTGTTGAAGTGCTGAAGTGCTGCAAAGAGATAATCACCATTGAGCTGTATGAAATCTTTTGTCTTTGCTGGAGGGAAGGTGGAGTACCACAGGACATGAAGGATGCAAACATCGTCACATTGTACAAGAACAAAGGAGACAGGGGCGACTGCAATAACTACCGTGGCATCTCTCTTCTTAGCGTTGCAGGGAAGCTGCTTGCCTGTGTTGTGCTGAAGAGACTCCAGGTGCTTGCAGATAGAGTCTATCCAGAATCACAGTGTGGATTTTGAGCTAATAGATCCACCCACCGACATGATATTTGCCCCCAGACAGTTGCAGGAGAAATGTAGGGAACAATGACAGCCACTCTTTGTGGCCTTCATAGATCTCACAAAGGCCTTTGATTTGGTTAGCAAGGACGGCCTTTTTAAAATACTTCCCAAGATTGGATGTCCACCTCGACTCCTTTACATCATCACATCCTTTCAAGAGGAAATGAAGGGCACTGTAGTTTTTGATGGCTCAACCTCAGATCCCTTTGACATCCGAAGGGGAGTAAAACAAGGCTGTGTCCTCACGCCGACCCCAAGCCATTGTTGCCCACTCTGCTGAAGACCTCAAACAACACATGAATCATTTTAGCAAGGCCTGCCAAGACTTTGGACTAACAATCAGCTTGAAGAAAACACAAGTCATGGGCCAGGGTGTGGACTCACCTCCCTGTATTACTATCTCCACACAAGAATTGGGGGTTGTTCATGACTTTGTGTACATTGGCTCAACGATTTCTGACATTCTCTCCCTAGATGTCGAGCTGGATAAATGAACTGGGAAAGCAGCTACCATGTTCTCTAGACTCACAAAGAGAGTGCGGCTTAATAAGAAGCTATGGCATACACCAAAATCCAGGTCTATAGAGCCTGTATCCTGAGCACACTCCTGTACTTCAGTGAGTCCTGGACCCTTTGTGCACAGCAGGAGAGGAAGTTGAACACGTTCCATATCCATTGTCTCCAACGCATTTTTGGTATCACCTGGCAGGTCAAAGTTCCAAATAGAGTAATCCTAGAATGAGCTGGAATTTTTAGCGTGTACACATTACTGAAACAGCGCCATCTACGTTGGCTTGGGCATGTCGTGAGAATGGCTGATCATCAGATTCCAAAAGATCTCCTGTATGGAGAATTAGTGCAGGGAAATCGCCCAAGACCTCCATACAGAGCACGTTACCATAGTCTCTCGAGACTGAAGGATGCCTTCTACTACTTCTCTGATTGAACTACTCGTGTTTCCCATTTCTCAGAGTGAGTTTTATTTGTTTGTTTATTTGTTTGTTTGATGTGCCACCCATACTACCCAAAGATCTCTGGGCGGCTTACAACAATTAAAATACAGTAAAACAAAAACAAAAACAAAAACAATTAAAATACAATTAAAATATATACACTAAAAATTGCCATCAGGATCCACAGTTATTTTTTCAATGATAAGCCTTCTGGAACAGGAAGGTTTTGACCTAGAGCTGAAATGTCATCAGCATTGGCACCAAACAAATCTCAATTGGGATGGCATTCCATAGTGTGGGGGCAGCTGCTGAAAAGGCCGTTTGTCTACAAGCCGTCCCCTCTTAATCCTTAAGGGACGGCTCTTCCAAAAGGGCCCCCTGGCTAGATCTTAACTGCCGGGTAGGTTCATATGGAAGGAGGCAGTCCTTCAGGCATCCAGGGCCCAAGCCGTTTAGGGCTTTATATGTCAAAACAAGCACTTTGAATTGGGCCTGGGAAGCAACTGGTAGCCAATGTAATTTAAACAGGATTGGTCTGATGTGTCCCCTAGAGCAGTGGTCCCCAACCTTGGGCCTCCAGATGTTCTTGGACTACAACTCCCAGAAACCTTCACCACTACCTCTGCTGGCCAGGATTTTTGGGAGTTGAAGTCCAAGAACATCTGGAGGCCCAAGGTTGGGGTCCACTGCCCTAGAGGCCCCACCACTCACCCATCAGCCATGCAGCTTGATTTGGGACCATTTGCAGTCATTGGACCATATTTAAAGGCAGCCCCACGTAGAGCGCATTGCAGTAATCTATGCGAGATGTTACCAGTGTGTGTGCAATTGTCATGAGACTCCGCTCATCCAGGTAGGGCTGTAGCTGGTATAATTTCCGCAGCTGAAGAAAGGCGCATGGGGACAGTATTGAGTCCCGAGGAACTCCATGACATAAATGCCATGGGACAGAGCAGCTGTCCCCCAGCACCACCCTCTGGACACGGTCAGCCAGGAAGGAGTGGAACCACCATAAAGCAGTGCCCCCACCTCCCAACCCAGCCAGCCTATCCGGAAGGACACCATGGTAGATGGTGTCGAAAGCTGCTGAGAGGTCCAGGAGTATCAACAGAGTCAAACTCCCCCCCCTCTCCCGACAAAGATACAGGGAGACCAAGGCAGTCTCCGTACCAAAACCTGGCCTGAAACCCGATTGAAATGGATCCAAAAAAATCTGTTTCATCCAGCAGCACCTGGAGTTGCCCGGCCACTACCCGCTCCAACACTTTGCCCAAATAAGGGAGGTTTGCCACTGGTTGGTAGTTAACCACCAGTCTTGAGGCCAGGTTAGGCTTTTTAAGGAGTGGCCGAATTACTGCCTCTTTCAAGGTGGTAGGGACTACTCCCTCTCTCAAAGAGGTGTTCACGGCCTCCTGGACCCCTGGCAAATCTTTCAATTAGCCAAGATGGGCAAGGGTCGAGCAGAGTGGTGGTAGAATGGACAGATCCAAGTACTCTGTCCACATCCACAGGTCTCAACAAGTGAAACCCATCCATTAATACTTGACCTAAGCACAGCAGACTGGACACATCCTTTGATTCAGCAGTAATGGTGGAGTCAACCCACCTCAGAATGAATGGCAAACTGAATACAGCGAGCTGGTGAGCAGACCAGGACCTCCACCGGATTTCTTGGCTGAAGAAGATCCCGGATCACCTGAAACAGCTCTGCTGGATGACATTCTGAGGAAGCAATACGGCTGGAGAAATATTGCTGTTTTGCCAGCCCTATTGCCACAAAATAGGCCTGATAATGGGCTTTAAGTCGTGTTCGATCGGACTCCCAGCGGGACTTCCTCCACATGTGCTCCAGCCGTCTCCCCTCTCGCTTTATCGCCCACAGTTCAGAAGTATACCAAGGAGCTGTCTGGACTCTGCATGCAGGGAGAGGGTGCTTAGGTGCAATCGTGTCAACTGCCCAGGTTATCTCCCTATTCCATAGGATGACCTGAGCTTCGACAGGAGCGCCAACCATATCAGATGGATAATCCCCCAGAGCATTCGGATCCATTAGTCTCCAAGGGTGGATCATCTTAATAGATCACCCACCCTTACAGAGGGAAGAAGCAGCTAATGGACTAAACTTGACCAGGAAGTGGTCTGACCGTGATAATGGGGTCACAACAACATACAAACCACCATCTTTCAATGTCACTGAGAAAACCAGGTCCAAGGTATGGCCCTTCTCATGTGTCAACCGATGACATATTGAGACAGCCCCATGGTTGTCATGGTGGCCATGAAATCCTGAGCCACCTCAGTCAAGGCAGCTTCGGCATGGATACTGAGATCCCCCAGCACTAACAGCCTGGGAGTCCTCAACACCAGGTCCAAGACTACCTCTGTCAGCTCAGGCAGGGAGACTGTTGGTACCCAGCAGGGTGGGTGGTAGACCAACAGAATAGCCAATCTATCTTGTAAGCCCAATACAGGCCCTCAAGACCTCCTCTCAAAGGGATAGGAAGCCTGGCCAAAGAGACAGAACTCCTATAGACTATAGCAACTCCCCCTCCCCGACCCTTCAAGTGGCATTGGTGCTAGACTGAGTACCTAGGCGGACACAGCTGGGAGAGGGGAACACCACCCTCCTCTCCCACCCAGGTCTCAGTAATGCACGCCAGGTGCATCATGGATGAGGGCAGTCTTATTTTGTACTGACTTGGCATTCATCAACAGCACCATGTGGCTCGAAGGTTTGCCGATATGGTCACCTGATACCATCTGGTTGGGGTAGGACTAGAAGAGGGGATAGATGTAAGATATCTAACCTCTCTTCTCCTACGTGGGCATGTTCTACTCCCACCGCCATTCCTTCCCCTACTCAACACCATCTTAATGGCTGCTGTTTGTTTGCTCCTTTTAAATATTTGCATACTTACTTTTTTAGGTTTAATATTATCTTTTAATGATGTAAGCTGCCTCTTTATACTCATTGTTCTTAGCTTTAAATATTGTCTTTTGATTATGTAAATCATCATTGTATACGCATTGTTTTCAGCTTTAAATATTGCCTTTCAGTGATGTAATCCGCATTTGGTCCTTTTTAAGGTAAAATATTTTAAATAAATAAATACAAAAACATTCAACCTAATGGATTTTACACAGACAGGTCATACCAACAGTTCACCATGAATTTATGTCTATTACATCCCAGTATTTCTTTCGACTGGGTTCCCATGAGACTGCAGAGGAGACAAAATATTTATTCTGATTAATATATATATGGATGAATTTAAACCATGTGTTATGAAATAAGTTATTGTCCTTGAAGATGACATAGTTTTTAGCTGATCTGTTAATTTTTCTGTCAATGTGCAGTAATTCTCTATATTAATTCTTCCCATCGCTGGAAGGAAATTTCTTGCTCACTCTTGGCTATTTCTAATTTTGCAGCTATCAAAGAAAAACTGGCCAGGTCTTTATATGAAAAAGAATTTCCTTGATAAATAGACAGCAAAACTAGTACTGGGACAGAATTGCAAAATTCCACATAGTGCATCAGAATTGAATACATCACACCTTGGCTATTACAATATGCTCTAGGTGCAGCTACCCTTGAAGAAGGTTCAGGATCTTCAACCGGTGCAACTTGGAGCAGCTAAATTGATAACTGATGTGTAGTACTGTGATCATATGATACTGAAAGGCCTACAATGATTGCCAGGTGCTTGTCTGGTTTTTCTTTTAAGGAATTTGTAAGCTGCCTTGAACACTATTTTTAGTGGAAAGGTGGGGTATAAATGTAATCAATAAATGCATAAATGTTTTGAATCTCCCTTGTAGATGCTGGGAATGCTGTAGACATAATATATCTTGACTTCAGCAAAGTCTTTGACAAAGTGCCCCATGATATTCTAATTTGCAAGCTAACTAGCTGCGGGCTGGATAGCACAGCCAGGTGGCTACACAGTTGGTTACAGAACCATACTCGGGGAATGTTTCTTCTCAAACTGGGAAAAGATAACAAGAGGGGTAACCCAAGGCTCAGTACTGAGCCCTTCAATAATTTAATTAATGACTTGGATGAGGGAGTGCAAGGAACACATCAAACCTGCAGATGACACAAAATTGGGTGGAATAGCTAACACCTTGGAAAACAGTAACAAAATTCAAAAGTATCTTTTTAAGCTTGAGCACTGGGCTGAAAACAACAGAATGAAATTTAACAGGGATAAGAGCAAAGCTCTACACCTAGAGTGAAAAACCAAATGCACAGATGGGGGATACTTGGCCCAGTAGTACTACATGTGAGAATAATCTGGGAATTGCTGTAGATCACAAGCTTAGTATGAGCCTGCAGTGTGATGTTGGTACAATAAAGGTAAATGCTATTTTAGGATGCATTAACAGAAGTATAGTCTCCAAATTCTGTGAGTTGTTCCTCTATTCAGCATTGGTTGGGTCTCATCTAAATTACTATGTCCAATTCTGGACACCACACTTGAAGAATGATACCAACAAACTGGAGCAAGTTCAGAGGATGGCAACAAGGATGACTGGTGTGGGGGGGTTAGAAAGCCCTGAAGAAACTTAGGCTTGAGAAAAGAAAATGAGAGGAGATATGATAGCACTTTTCAAATACTAGAATCTGTAGAATCTGTTCTCTATCATCCTAGAGTGCAGGACATGTAATAATGAGCTGAAATTCCAAGAACCAGAATTTAGGTTGAGTATCAGGAAAAACTTCATAAGTGAGCAATGTGACAATGGAACCATTTACCTCAGGAGGTGGTGAACACTCTAATGCTGGAGGCATTCAAGAGAAAACTGGACAGCCATCTGTCAGATTCTGCATTGAGCAGAGGGTTAGACTTCTAACCCAATTATTCTATGATTCTATGAACAGTGTACATTCATCAAGATCTTATTTCTTTTTGGCTCTTTTTTGTGATAATTGTCATGTTTATTTTTTATCATATTGTTTCTATGCAACTTTTAATTTTTTAGTGTGATATCCATTTTGGAGTAAGACATATCTGTGTCACTTTTATTGTTTTCCAACCTGTTATACTTCTTGAACACAATAAACTTTAGTCACCACTTTTATTGCATCCCATATTGTGCTGATAGCGTTCTGGAGAATTTTTGTCTTTGAAATATTTTATAATTTTCTTGCTGAACCTTTGCAGTAGTAGACACTTCTTTCCGTCACATTTGTGGCTATGATTTCCATATCTCTGTTTCTGGTTCCTTGTTATCCAATAAAAAGCTGTTATCACTGTTGAATGGTCAGAAACATCTTTCAACTCAACATGTGAATTTTTGTGTAGGTCAATATTTGAAACAATTTGTGCAGATCAATTATCTGAAACAAGGGACAAAGTCTATTCTTAAGCAAACTGTATGTGACACTAAGGATTATGAACAATTTCCTCCCAGGATGCAGTTATCTCCAGGTGACTATTGACTCATATTAATTAAGAATGTATAACATATGCATTGCTTATATGTCAACCAAACTCCCTCCTCGTTTACTTATGTGTCAGTTCTGTTATTCTGATACATATTCAAATAAAAATCTGAAACAGGTTTTCCCTCTTTGAACCTGTCTGATTTCTGCAATATTTCACAATGAATTTGCTATTGTTAAAAGGTTTTGGCTGGAAACAAAACTGTTATTTTAAATGTCTTAATAGGTCCTTAATTAAAATGAATTCTCTCTTTTGGTTCTTCTAGTATTTCTGATACACCACATTACTTTCTTTGCCTATTACAATCAGAAACCAGAATTTGATGTGCCTGTGTCTGCATATATTTTTCCTATATCTTTATTGTTTAACCATAAATACCATAGATCAGGGGTCATCAACCCCCGGTCCGTGGCCCAGTGCCGGACAAGTCTCCGCCCCCCCGCCTCCCCCGCGGGGTGTGTCAAACTGGCTGAGGGGTGTGTTTCCATCCTAATGGGTCCCCCAGCGCTCCTTCACTGCAGGGAAGCTGTTGTGGGCAGCCCGCCCAGGAAGTGCCAACGGCCGGTTATTGTGCTCGGCGCCACCCCACCCAGGGCGAGCGGCCGATCCTGCTGCTTCCTGCCCGGCTGCGGCCGCCTCTTCCCGGGTGGGAAAGGTGGGCTGGGCTGGGCTGCAAGGGGCGCTGCTCCTCCTTTGTGGAAGAGGATCCAGGAGGGCGGCTTCCCCTCCGCTGCTGCCCCCGAGTGGGGCTCGCCTTCTGGAGCCTCCATCGGAGCCTCGCTCCTGCCCTTGCAGCAGCGGCTCCATTGCTCCTGGCTGCCCTGCCCGGGAGCCCTCGCCTCTTCCTTCTCCGGCAGGGGAAACATCCCCTGCCACTGGAGCCCGGCTTGCCTCGGCGATTGAAAGTGCTCAGCAGGGAGGGAGGGGGACGTGCTGGCCTTAGCTCCAAGATGCAGCCTGGGCGGCCCCCTCCCTCCCTGCTGAGCACTTTCAATTGGTGAGGCAATTGGGGCTCCCGTGGCAGGGGTTATTTCCCCTGCCGGAGAAGAAGGTGGCGAGGGCTCCCGGGCAGGGCCGCCATGAGCGACGGAGCCAGCGCTGCAAGGGTGGGAGCGAGGTCCGGTTGGAAAGAACAGGTCTGTCGGCGAGGGAAGTGGGGCCTCATTTCCACCCTTGCAGCGCTGACTCCGTCGCTCATGGCGGCCCTGCCTGGCAGCCCTCGCCTCCTCTTTCTCTGGAAGCAGAAGCATCTCCCACTGCCAGAGCCCCGCTTGCCTCGCCGATGGACGGTGTGCAGCCGCCCAGGCTGCGTCTTGGAGCTAAGGCCGGCAGGTCCCCCTCCCTCCCTGCTGAGCACCTTCCATTGGCTGCCCACCCTCCCTTGCTCTCTCCCTCTTCTTCACTTAGCCGGGAAAGAGAAGAGCAGAGGAGCCGGCTGGAGAGGACAGCGGGCTGCCACCGCCGTCGTCCTTGCTGCTCTTCTCTTTCCTGGCTAAGTGAAGAAGAGGGACAGAGAGCAAGGGAGGGTGGGCAGCCCTGGGCAAGGCTGGCCCCAGCTGAGGGTTGCCTTTGCCTGGAGATGGGGGGATGGCGGTCAATCCTCGCCCAGGTCTGCCCACCTGCCTGGCTGCACTCGCCATTCAGCAAGGACTCATCGCGCTGCATGAGAGGGCATGGAGGTGGCTGGGAAGCCATTTCCTCCAGTGCAGCAGGACCGCCCGGACAGCTTCCTTGTCCCGCTTTCTCAGCCTTTCCTGCGTCTTGCCGGTGCACCCCCCGCCCTCCTCCCTGTCTCCTGGTCTCAGTTCCCTCAGTCCCCGCCGGCTGCACATTGTCCCGCCAAAACCGCCACCCTGAGGAAGAGAGCTCGCGCCACCTCTTTCCCTCAGGGCGGCCGCTTTGTCCTCGTCTGCCCTGTCAGGGCTCAATCTCTCTCTCTCTCTCTGGCCGCATTTGTGGGTGGGGGGAAGAGAAGGAAAGGGTCTCTCCTACGATTAGTGGGAGTTTGGAGAAAGCACCTCAGACTTGTGCGGGGCACAAGCCTGGAATGCCTGGGCTTTCCACATTTCCAAAACCGAAGTCCTGGTTGGGGGGGCGGTGGAAAGAGAGGGTCCGGGTCCTTTCTCGTGGCAAGGAAGGAGAGTCCCTGTCTCGGAAACAGATCTGATTTTTTCGCCAGATGGGGTCTTCACAAAAGTTACTGCCTTGGAAACGCGCCTTGTCCAGGATTGGAGGCGCAGCTGTGCGGACTTTCCTTGGGCATTGGCAAAAGCCGGTGAAGCCTAAATGCATACATAGGAAGCCTTCAGGGGGTGGCTGCGTATTTTCGAGGCGAGGAAGGCGGACAGGGTGGGTGCTGGCTGAGCTCTTCCCTCTCAAACCCTTTTCCTGTTCACCATCCCCTCCCGGAAAGCTCCTTTTCTCCAGGGAGGCGGGAAGGAAGGATATTACAGCTTCCGCCCCGCCCCCACCTCCACCAGCACCCCCGAAAAGCCAGTCTAAATGTGCGTACATCGGGAACTGCATGTTTGCAGTGCAGTAGTACCAGGGGAAGGCTACTATTTCCACCACCCCCGCAGATGGACCCAGCAGTTGGAGACAGAGCCCAGTGGGGAGGCCATTTGAATTTCCCGGACTCTTACGTTCCGCCACTGGGCCCGTCAACACTGCTCACTTTCCAGGCGGTGGTGGAAGCGCGGGAGGCCTGCTGGAGGCCTCCCAGTGGCAGCTATGGAAGTCCACAAGGTTGAGGAGGCTTTGGACTGGTAAAATGCTGCTTTTTCCTTTTTAAAAACTCTTCTGGGTGGGGTTTGGACTGGGGTTATTTTTCTGTGCTTTTTTGCTTTGTTTTTGGATTTGTGGTGTTTTTTTCTCAGTCCCAGCATGGGACTTGCTCTGTTTATTTTTATTTTATTTATTTTGTCTATTTTTTTGAAATGCTGGAATGGATTAATCCTGTTCCCATGCATTTCAATGGGAAATGGTGCTTAATGCATAACATACTACAGTACTGCATAACAAGTACCCCCACGCACGGACGGCCCCATTCACAGACGCTGGTGGCGGCAGCCCACCGACCCCCCTACCGGTCCTTGGAAGAATGGTCTTCAAGAAAACTGGTCCCTAGTATTAAAAAGGTTGGGGACCACTGCCATAGATCTTACAAAGGTCTTTGATTTGGTTAACACAGTTGTTTTTGATGGCTCAACATCAGATCCCTTTGACATCCAAAGTGGAACAAAATAGGGCTGTGTCCTTGCACCAACCCTGTTTGGGATCTTTTTTTGCTCTCATGCTGAAGCACGCTTTCGAAACTGCAACAGATGTCTATCTCTGGACTAGATCAGATGGAAAGCTCTTTAATCTCTCTAGATCAAAGGTTCCTAAACTTTTTTGCCCAGTAGACTACTTGCTGACTTATTTGTTTTCCATAGACCCCCTATGCAATTGTAACAACTACACAATATGTATAAAATTTTGTTCTTACTTTTCTTGGGAACTCCAAAATAAGATGATTTTGATTCACTTGACTTTTACCTATTTTCTATCTATATACCTATTTTGAATGTATTTTTAGCCACTATTCTTCTAAAAACTCAGAAAGCAACTGAATGTCTCTAACACTCCTATTTATCAATTATGAATCAAACAAGTCCATGCAAAGCTTTGATACAAGTCTAAACAAGCACATATGTGCGTGATGTGTGAACCCATATAGTTCAGTAATGAGAAATGACAAAATGTCATCGATCCCATTTACAACACACCAACATTTACCATAAAATTTTACCAATAATTTTACAAACTTACACATGAATATAGCACAATACAGATAGTACATATACCTAATTAAATAATATTATGAAATATTATGTAAACAGAATCTGTATTTGGAGTAAATATGGATTGCCTAAATATTTATTATGATCTGCCTAATAGGATCTGCTCACGTAGACCCCCATTTACATCTCATGCACCCCCAGTTTTTTCTCTCTTGACATGGACCCCTTGCAAGTTGAAATCGACCCCTGGGGGTCCATACAGACCATTTTGGGAACCTATGCTCTAGACTGAGAGTGAAGACCAAAGTCCAGCTGAAATGCATGCAGGACTTTCTCTTCGCTGATGATGCAGCTGTTGTTGTCCATTCTGCTGAAGAGCTCCAACAACTTATGAATTGTTTTAGTAAGGTCTGCCAAGATTTTGGACTAACAATCAGCCTGAAGAAAACACAAGTCACAGGCCAGGGTGTGGACTCACCTCCCTCTATTACCATTTCTAAACAAGAATTGGAGGTTGTTCATGATTATGTGTACTTTGGCTCAATGATCACTGACACTCTATCTCTAGATGTTGAGGTGGATAAACGCATTGGCAAAGCAGCTACCGTTTTCTCTATACTCACAAAGAGAGTATTGCTTAATAAGAAGCTGATGGCATATACCAAGATCCAGGTCTATACAGCCTGTGTCCTGAACACAATCCTGTACTGTGGTGAATCGTGGACCCTTTGTGCACA
Organism: Pogona vitticeps; assembly: GCF_051106095.1. Classification (NCBI taxonomy): domain Eukaryota; kingdom Metazoa; phylum Chordata; class Lepidosauria; order Squamata; family Agamidae; genus Pogona; species Pogona vitticeps. The sequence goes on along the minus strand of NC_135784.1, from coordinate 71,329,212 downwards.
GCAGGAGAGGAAGCTAAACACGTTCCATATGCAATGTCTCCAATGCATTTTTGGCATCACCTGGTGGGACAAAGTTCCAAATAGTGTAGTCCTGGAATGAGCTGCAATTTTTAGTATGTATACATTACTGAAACAGCGACGTCTACATTGGCTTGGGCATGTCATGAGAATGGCTGACGGTCAAATTCCCAAAGATCTCCTGTATAGAGAATTAGTGCAGGGAAAACGCCCCAGAGGGAGACCACAGCTGCGATACAAGGACATCTGCAAGCGGGATCTGAAGGCCTTAGGAATGGACCTCAATAGATGTAAAACCTTAACATCTGAGCATTCAGCCTGGAGGCAGGCAGTGCAGCATGGCCTCTCCCAATTTGAAGAGACCCTTGTCCGGCAGGCCAAGGCAAAGAGGAAGTCACAAAAGCAGCAAAATCAGGGAGCTGGACAGGGGACAGATTGTACTTGTCTTCAGTGTGGAAGGTTTGATCACTCTTGAGTTGGCCTCCTCAGCCACATTAGATGCTGTTCCAAGCACATTACCATAGTCTCTCGAGACTGAAGGATGCCTACATTTATGGTTTAACCAAATATTTTTCCAATCCTTTTGTGGTATGTCTCTTGCATGCACACATAGAGAAGATATAGGTGTTCTCTGCCCACTTCAGTCTCCCCACTTTTTAAATTACTGAACCCAGACTATCAACACTGAATGAAAAAATAAAGTCAGAAGTCATGTCTCATTTTAGCCTAAGCTGTCTCTCATTTGGTAGGCTTAACTAATCACACATATATTCATATGAGGTGCATTTTCTTCTACATTTTGTGAAACACAAAAAAATAGCAGTTCAATTTTCATCACAGAAAAGTAGAGACCATAACTTTCCCTCATCCCATACTATGGAAACAGCAACCTTAGGATATGGAGGAGACACACAGGCAAATTACCAAACCACCACCCACTCCAAAAGACACAAAACTATTCATGCTAAGAATCTGTTTCTTGCTAGAACATTTGTGTTGCTGTTTTTAATCATCCAGTGACTGTCATCACATCACCACTTTTGCTGTGATCTGGATCTTCTCATCTGGAGTGTTCTGTAGAGATAGAGTGGTGCTGATTGCACCAACATTCAAGCCAATCAGCTTGCCTTCACATTCTGTTGTTCGCACCTTCTGATGGATTCTTTGCTCAACTGTAGAACCCAAGGCATACTTCATTCCAGCTTTATAGAGGCAGACTGCATAGACATAAAAATATTGTCCTTCTCTGCAGAGTCTCATGACACCATTCTTGGTCAACTGATGATTTCCATGTATTGGAGGTCTCTACGGTTTTCAGAACAAAATCTTTGGCAGACTCCCAAATGAACGGATAAAATATATCTCTGGCATTTTTTTTCCTCTGGGATGGTTTAGGTATTAGCAGTCTAAGCTTTCTATGTCTGCTGTATCAAGAGTCACTTCTGGTAAAACTAAATTACATCACTTTCAGAGAAATTTAATTAAATCAGGCCCTTCTGAAAACCTGCCTGGTCAACATAAGCAGAAGTTAGCCCAGCAGCTTCTGTCTTTCAGCACCTTCACTTGAAGCTTCCATGGAGTGTACTGACTTCTTAATTGTTGCTTTAACCTTCACATCCAGGTCTAAAGTTGAATTGGATGTCTGGACAGATGCTGTTGTTAATTTTTCCTGCTTTTTCCTGCATTGGATTGCTTGCCACAGTCCAATACTGTCTCACGAATTATAGTTGCTCTGCTACATCAACCATTGGATCTGCTCCATTTCTGTCTCCTTCTATGTCTTAGGTAGCTTTCCTGATTCTCTAGGCTATGTTTTTGTGAAAAAAGTTTCAAGTAGAGAGGGGATATTCATATTTGTATCCCCAGAGATACTCTAGCCGCCTAGAGTGGTTGTTCGACTAGATAGGTGGGGTACAAATACAATAAATAAATAAATAAATACTTGATTATTTTATTTTTTTTCCCATCTTGAACCACATTACTATTGTTGCTTTTTATTTTATTATACTGTTTTTATTCTATTTTTATTTTTAGCCGCCCAGAGTAGACTTATGTCTAGTTGGGCGGGGCATAAATTTAATAAATAAATAAAATAAATATATATATTGCCACCATGGATGCCTGGGGAAACTGGACCCTTCCCCAGAACCAGTGGGTCCACTTACTGCTCACTGTGCAAAATGCACAACCACTGTCTTTTGCATTATGTCAATTGTGGAAGGAGCCTGGCCATTGCTTCTCCACCTCTTGCACAGCGGACCACTTTGTAGAGGAGGTGGGATTACAAGTCTCCCCACTCAGCTACTGAGCACTTAGCTGTGCGTGAAGGCAGGGAAGCACTGGTCAGGCTACTTCCATGATTGACGCGACACGAACAATGACAGTGTGCACTGTGAGGCGAGCAGTCAGTGGACTGGCTGGTTCTGGGGGGAGGGTCTTGTTTTCCCAGGCAGCTGTGGTGCTGATTTTTGTATCTCTGGGGATAAAAATATGAATATCCCATCTCTAGTTTAAAGTGGTTTTCTTTTGGTGCCGCAGCAGCCTGGAACATTAAATTTTTTTCCTTTACATCTATGTTTTTGTGTGTTTTTTGTTGTTTTTGCTTTAGTGATCAGAAACCTAGAGCAAAATACTGTGCTTGTAAGAGGAACTTTGTTAGTAGTTTTTACAATTTTCTGGATGCCTGCTGAGTTCCTGGGCAGCTAGATAAGTCCACAACCAAGTGCATGGCCTGAGTATGTCTAAGTATGAAAGGAACAGCTGGAATGATCATGCACACTGAGTACCAAATTTAGGGTTTGTGCTCTGCAAATCCAGTAGGATTCTAGCCTGTTACGTCTAATTTTCCTCTGACGGAAGGCTGAGAGCGCTGATCCCTTGCCCATCCTTGTTCTATAGTTTAAGTAGCTTCAGTGCTGGTTCCTTTCTTATAAAAGCCAGTCTTTCCATTTGTCTTCTATGCATCCATCATATTACTCTGACCCTCAAAAACAGAAATGTTAAACTCATGTTACTATATCAGAGTAGTGTTTTGTTTATTTTAAGTACTTGTATACTTATTGTTTCAGCTTTAATATTCTCTTTTAATAATGTAAGCTCTCTCTATACACTCTTTGTATTTATCTTTAAATATTGTCTTTTAATGATGTAAGCTGCGTTGAGGCCTTCTTAAGGAGAAAGGGTAAAAATATTTTAAATAATATAATAATAAATATCCAAAATGTGTTACTATACCACTGGGACAGACACTCTTTGCAGGCAGGAAAAAGGGAGAAAGCTTTATTATTGTTGCTAACATTGTTTTAGGTAGCCTGTATATGCAGTGTTCTCAACTCCATTCAACCTGACATTGGAACCTATCTTGTCTTATTTTAAGTTTTAGCTTTGCAAGGTGATTCCTGTTTTCTGCTCCATGTTTCCACAGCCAGTTATATAATGCTGAAGAGCTTAGGAATAGGCTGGCTGTGAACCAAAGTCCTTTATGGCAGGGGTCCCCAACCCCCGGTCTGCGACCCAGCACCGGCCTGTGACCACTGCGTGAGCGTGCCCCGCCCTGAGTGCACCTCCGTGAGCGCACCACGCACACCCCATGTGCAAGCGTGCCATGCCCCCATGTGCACGGACCCCACCCCCCCAACTGGTTCGTGATTGGGAAAAGGTTGGGGACCATGGCTTTATGGCATATAGTGTGATGACTTGTTTTGGCCTTTAAAAAAAATGAACAAAAACATCTCAAGGCTAAGCAACTTCCCTGGTGCTTACATGTGGAATACCCTTTACAGGTCTGATATTCCTTTCCTCTCCCCAATGTTCTTTTTATCTTAAGCTGACAGTAACATGCCATCACAATACATCTGCCTTCAGTAACAGACTTACTTCTCAGTAACACAATGTTTTCCCCTCCTTTGAGTCTCATTCTCATTCTAAAAGGTTTCTTTTTACCATAGATTTCAATAATATTTCATTATTGTAAATGTGAAATTTTTCACAAAATTTCCATTAAATTTGCAGGAATTGTACTATGTTTTATCCCCTGAAGTAGCTGTATCAATTGTCTAAATCCTGAGGAATGTGTTATTGATATTCCAAGAAATTTAATTCTAATATTATTGTTTTACAACATAATTCTCATCAGAGGCATCAATTGCTATAGAAAAGAGCAACAGTATAGTATCTCTCGAATGTTAGGAAAGCCATGGTATTATTGCAAGGAGACTGCAGCCTTAACACATCAGCTGATTAATTCCTCAAACAACTCTTCACTATTATATATTGATATACCCTGTCTGAACAAATAAAGAGTCCAAGTGTGATTTAAAACAAACAAACAAATCTCAATAAGCATTTCAGGTATTTCTGCTAAATCCCTCATCAGAGGAAACAATAATTTGTTCACCATATTTGAAGGCATAACCCAACTGATATTACATAAAACTTGCTACTTGGTTATGTAACTTTGTAAAGAAATTAGATGCATTCTTGTTCCCTTGTCCTCGGATTTCCCAAAATTGATTTAAGAACCATGATCATCTCTAAGCAGACTGCCAAATTAAAATGGCCTATTAATGTTTATATCCTTGAGAAAAATAAAAACATTTCCCTTTAATCCTCCCATAGCATATAACTTTAGTTTTTCTTTGAAAGATTTAAAGGAATTAAGATTACCCTTTGATCTAGGCAAATTAAATCCTACAGATAAAAACCACAAGATGCAAAGTTCCCTTTTCCTTCAAGTATTTAGAGATAAAAGCCTTGAATACTGGTAGGCTGTTTAGATTTGTTTATTTTCCTGTTGAGTTGCATAAGTGTTGCACTTTGATTGCTACAATAAGATCTTCCTTTACTCTTCCTTGAACAGTTTTTATGAATGGCAAAAGATTACAGGATCTAAAGATACACCAGAGTATTTTTAGGAATGGTTACTGTAACGTAGCAGGCCACTCTGATGTCACTGCCAACTCAGGCCTCTCAGAATGCCCACCACACCACTTCACACTCGCTGCCACCAATTATAATAATCAATTAAGAAGGACAAAGGTTTCCTTCAAAACAAAACAGGGAAGAGCTTTAAAAGGCAAACGGAGATCAAAGAGCCCTTTCCCGATCTCCCTTTTCGCTCCTGTAAAAGTGTCTTACAATGTTTGGAAACTGTTTTAAATGCTTGCACTGGTTAGCCCACCTCCTGAACCCTATGCAAACTGATTTTGGTGTTGTTCTGACACTTCGTTAATTTATGGTAATTTTTTGTTTTCTCCATTGGAAACCATTAGACAGACCATTCAATTGTTTTCAATGGAGAAAACAAAAAATTACCATAAATTAACGAAGTGTCAGAACAACACCAAAATCAGTTTGCATAGGTTTCAGGAGGTGGGCTAACCATTGCAAGCATTTAAAACGGCTTCCAAACATTGTAAGACACTTTTACAGGAACAAAAAAGAGACATCGTTGTGTGAAAATCCCCCATAGGAAACATCGCTGTGTGAGGCGGCAAATTTAACAGAAAAAGGCATCGTTGTGTGAATTCATCGTTGTGTGAGGCACCCGTTGTGCGAGGCACCACTGTATGTAAATCACAATTAGCCAATCAAGATGTCAATCACTGTATCATATTTAAGTAATCACAGACTTCCCTCACTGACCACTTAGACACGCAGGCCTCTAAACAAGCTCTTTCTCTCTCACGCACCAGATCTGATTTCTCACCCTCACTTCACACCCCCTTTTCTTCCAGCTCCTCCCTCTTCAGCCCCACCCTCCGTCACCCCATTAGCTGATGATTCACTGCCCATCTGTGACGGACAGGTGAGGTCAGGGCTGCCTGTTACAGTTACATTTATGATTCTTTATTTCTCCTATGTCATTGTGAATGCAAGTTTATCTGACAAGTTGCAACAAGGTCTACTTGTGTTATCCAGAGGCCTACTTGTGTTATCCTACAGAACTCAGGCTTTCAGTCTGCAAGTTTACTCTTTCTACTCAATTCTATAGAAACAAAATAGGGCTATAAATTCCTGACTACATTGTGAAGTTTAAGACATTGTTAGGATTAAACCAAAACATCCTCCCCAACTTTATTTTACGATTTACTTGATAACATTAGAACCTTGATCCATCTCATTTGATCAAAGTCTAGGAGATATAAAGCAGTCAGTAATTTAACAATTAAAAAAATAGCATAAAGAACCCTGACAGAAATGAAGAGATATCTATAAAGATACTGTATCCTATATAGTGATGGTACATAGTGATGCAAACTACCATCCACAGAAGACACACACACCAACAGTACTGCTTGCACTGTTTGAAGTATACTGCATACTAAGAAAAAACTTTTTCATAAACAATTTTTTTTAAAATGTAAGACAGCAAGGGAAAGTGGAAACAGTGGTTGAGTGAGTCATACAATTACACTTAATAGCTGACCGTGCTTTTTCTGACAGCAGTATTACAAAGACCAGAATATGAATGGGATGAAAACAGATCCAAAAGAAATTATTTGGGAGGAAAACCTATCTCTTTGAAAATCATTGCAAATAGTAAGAACATGTAAGACACCATCAGCAAAAAGGGAAATATTGTGGAATAAATTCCAAGAAATGATTGTTAATAAAGACAGGGCAAATCAAACAGGCCAGAAGGTGACTGGGCCTCAAGAGAAAACTGTTCCTGACAAAATGGAAAAGAAAAAACTGCAAAACACAAGGAAAAGAACACAGCAAAGTAGAGGAATGTCCAGCATAGAGAAAGAGTTGGTGTGCAGAAAGAAACTATTTTCCACAAATAGACTCCCCAGAGAGTAAAATTCTAAGAAAAGTGAATGAGATACCAAGGAGAAAGAAATGTCCAGAACACAGATGACACACTTTCTTGCATTTGAAACAAGAACAGAAAGAAGGTACAGTGGAACCTCTACTTATGAATGTCCCTACCTATGAACATTTCAACTTATGAACAGCTCCGTTCGCAAAATTTTGCTTCTACTTGCGAGCGGAGCTTCAACATACAAACAAACAAAAAACACGGAGGAGGTGGAGAAAGCCCGAAATTTGAACTTTCAGTTAACCGTTGGCTAGAAAAGAGGGTGCTTTTCTGCTACCTCGCTCGTCCCAGCGGTTAGAGCGTGGATAGGGAGAGAGTGGATAGGCAGAGATGGTACTGCCTAGTATTGCCTGGTACTTTACTGTACTGTACAGGCTGAATTTTCTTTTTTGGCTTTTTTTTTTTAACTTTCTTTTTTAAAACAGAGAGACTACCTGTTCTGGGTGAGTATACTGCATTTACTGTACTGTACAGGGTTTTTTTTTGCAGCTGGGGTGGTAGGGCTCAGTGGGGGGTTATGTTTCTGTGCTTTGATGGGTCTTGCAGTGTAGATTTTAGTTTTAAATGTGTGTGGTTAAAATGTGGCTCTAAAGTCCATTTTAAAATCATAAAATATTCTGTAAGGGGCTGTGGTGGTTGTAGACACAGGCAGCCAGGCAGGCAGGCTTTAAAATGGAGTTTAGACTCAAGTCTCTCCCCCCCCCACCCCGCTCTCTATGCTCTCTTTTTGTGATGAGGAGTTCTGTGCTGGAATAATGCTTGCTGGATTCTGTGGCATTTTAAAAGGTGTTCGGTTTAAAAGGTGTTTTCCTGCCTTTTTTTAACCTAAAAGGTACCTGGTTTTCTCTAAAAGGTGCTTGGTTTTTTAAAGGTGTTCTGTTTAGAAGGTGTTCCCTCCCCCCTCCTTTCCTGCCCTTTTTTTTTTTTTTAGCTAAGTTCATCTTTGGTCAAAAGAAGAAAAATTCTCCCCCTAGTGATAGAGTACGGATTAACCGGCCTTGCATTAGTTCCTATAGTGAACTAATGCTTCAATGTACGAAGGGCGCCTCTACATAAGAACTAAAAACAGCCGGGATGGATTAATCGGTTTTCAACGCATTCCTAATGGGAAATTTGCTTCTACTTATGAATGATTCAACTAACAAACATCTTCTGGGACGGATTAAGTTCGTAAGTAGAGGTTCCACTGTAATGTGAATAAACTGAAAGGATACAGTGTTGATAAAGGAGTAGGCAAAAAAAAAAATTAAAACCACTCAACGCAGATTGGACTTGGCAATTGTATCAATTGGTATAAGCAGCAGTTGTTAGAATGCTAGAATATGATTTGGAAAATTTTGTTTCAAGCCCTGCTTAGCTATGAAAATTCATCAGCTGATCCTGGGCCAGTCACACTCTCTTCATCTGTACCAACTCAAAGGTTTGCTGTCTCGATCTCACTGCAGTAATTTTGGGATATAAATTTAATAAATAAACAAACAGCATGTTGACTTTGTAACTATTGGCATATCAAGTTTTCGAGATCTGGCATATATTTATTAAGTATTTCTCATATATGCACTTTGTAGGTTGAAGCACAGTGAAATAATATGTCCTTTAAAATTTTACAAAATGGAAAATCCTGCAAAAGTGATTTAGAGAATGCAAGCCAGCTTGCTATTCACTGAAAACCCCAAAGGTGAGACCATAAAAAGAAACAACAATGGAAATGTTTAACTGCTTAGTTTCACCTCAGAGTCACTACTTAAGATTCACAAATGGCTGTTCCAGTAAGAGAACTACACAGAAAAGTCACTGAATGTGTTTGGGATTAATCACTTGACAAAAACAGAACAGTAAAAGAACTCACTATAGCAAGAACCCTCTTCCATATTTTGATGCAGAGGTGAATGAATCACAGATGGTTTGGAACAGGAACAGTACTAATGCAAGAAGTAAAACCTAGGGCAACTGTGGTCACTTGCACAAAAGTTAAAAATAGATTTGTACTCTAGGCAAAATGTGAGAAATTCCATCAGCATGTCCAAGGCATAACAGTAGGGATGGATCACAATGCCTTTGAATGCATAATAGAGAAACCACTAACTGAGGCACTGAACTGTGAAGAATTAGTTTAGCTCTGTGGAAATATAGTGTGCTAATCACTTAAAAACCAAAGAAATAAATTCCTGTTGTGCATCCATACCTGGAACATCCTTCTCAGAAATGAAAGCCAAAGGTAGAAAAGAAAGGAGGGAACAAGCAAATTTCGTTGTTGTTGTTTAGTTGTTAAGTTGTTTCCAACTCTTCGTGACTCAATGGACCAGAGCACGCCAGGCCCTCCTGTCTTCCACTGTCTCCCAGAGTTTGGCCAAATTCATGTTGGTTGCTTCGCAGACCCTGTCCAACCATCTCATCCTCTGTCATCCCCTTCTCCTCTTGCCCTCACACTTTCCCAACATCAGGGTTTTTTTCCAGGGAGTCTTCTCTTCTCAAGAGATGGCCAGTGTACTGGAGCCTCAGATTTAGGATCTGTCCTTCCAGCGAGCACTTAGAGTTTGATTTTCTTCAGAACGGATAGGTTTGTTCTCCCTGCAGTCCAGGGGACTCTCAAGAATCTCCTCCAGCACCACAATTCAAAAGCATCAATTCTTTGGCGGTTAGCCTTCTTTATGGTCCAGCTCTCACTTCCATACATTGCTACTGGAAAAACCATAGCTTTGACTATGCAGACCTTTGTTGGCAAGGTGATGTCTCTGCTTTTTAAGATACAAGACTCAATAACTTTCTAGCTACTTGATGAGGAATAGAAGACAATGGCTGAAATCCTGTTGCCTAGCATATGAAAATTCATAAGAATCAATCTGTTCCTAACTGACAAATAAAATGTTCCTGCAATTATTCTCAAGGGGTACATTCACAAATTCCCCTAAGAACCAGAGAGAAGCAGCCCTTTATTTCACAGCCAGGAATGGTCTGAAAGTTATGAATGTTCTTATGCTAAGCCAGTGGTTCTTAACCTTTGTTACTCGGATGCTTTTGAACTGCAACTCCCAGAAACCCCAGTCAGGACAGCTGGTGGTGAAGGCTTCTGGGAGTTGTAGTCCAAAACCACTGAGTAACCCAAGGTTAATAACCAGTGTGCTAAGCAACAGGATTTCAATCAATAAGAGATGAAAACTGGAGGATAAAATTATATAAAGGTTGCTTCAGTTGAGGTTAGTCAAATCAAAAAGCACAAGGTGGACGAAATGCTGGAAATCCTGTGCTTCTGCCACTGATTGGAGGTGACAGGAGGGAGAGGAGCCAGGGCTTCAAAAGGTGGTGGGGTGTGCAATTGGAATATCTTTGGGCCAGATCAGGCCTGCAAGCTAGAGGTTTCCTGTACTTCAAGTTGCAGAACACTTCACAGGGCAGAAAGCACATTCTCATGGATGTCTTCTCAAAAGCAAGTACCAAAGGCAATAGTTGTGTGCCAATTTTGTTTTCCTTCTCAATTGGTTAAATTGAATTTAGTAGGTTTTTTGCTTTATCTGAATTAGGTAAAGGTACAAGTTCCCCTTGATATTTAGTCCAGTCATGTCCGCCTCTAGGGGGCGGTGCTCATCCCTGTTTACAAGCCGTAGAGCCAGCGTTTTTCCAAAGACAGGTTCCACGGTCACGTGGCCAGTGCGACTAGACACGGAACGCCGTTACCTTCCCACCATGGTGGTACCTAGTTATCTATTCGCTTTTGCATGCTTTCAAACTGCTAGGACAAGCAACAGGAGCTCACTCCATCGCAGGGATTTGAACTGCTGGTCTTTCAACCTTGCAGCCCAGAGGCTTTGCAGTTTAACCTGCAGCGTCACCCATAAATATGTGCAACACATAAATATGGAAAATATAACATTCTTCTAAATTGTTACTTAAATCACCCCACCAACTATAAACTATGAATAAAACCAATATTTATAATTGCTTACGTATCATAGCAGTCTTGATAATCAGTGTCAACCACTGTTGCCAACTAATATATGGAAGAAGTGGAAAAGAAGGCACTAACCTTCTTCCAGGGGATGATTCCAACCCATTAGTTCAGGTATGTGGATGACACCTGGGGGGAGATCAAGATTCAAGGAGTACAGGCCTTCACAGACCACATAAACGCAGTGGATCTAAATATCAAATTCACCTGGGAAGACACTAAAGACAAGTGACTGGCTTTCCTGGACTGTGCAGTCATCATAGGATCCAATGGCAGCTTAGGAATAGAAATCTACAGAAAACCTACATACACTGATCAATACCTGCTGTTTGACTCTCATCACCCATAGCAACCCAAACTATGGGTCATCAGGAAGCTAAACCACAGAGCAAGAAACATCTCCACCTCCACAGAAATCAAGAAGAAGGAAGACAGACATCTGAAGACAACCCTTAGGGCCTGTGGATATCCAAAATAGGCCTTTAACAAGGCAATGCCCCAACCCAGCAGGACAATGGAACAGTCTGAGACCCAGAGCCAATGGAAGTACCTGGTCATTCCTCACATGGCAGGTGTGTCCAAAAAGCTCAAAAGTGTTTTTGGTAAATACCACATGCCCGTGCACTTCAAACCCACGAACACACTAAGACAGAGACTCATCCACCCAAAAGACCAGACACCAAAACACAACAGGAGCAATATACCCTGTTTCCCTAAAAACAAGACCTACTCTGAAAATAAGCCTTAGTATGATTTTTTCAGGATGCTCTTAATATAAGCCCTACCCCCAAAATAAGCCCCAGTTAAGGAGGGGCAAACTCCTCAGGACTACAATCAGCAGTGTTCCTTCATTTGAAGGATAAAGGACACTCATTTGATGACCAAGATGTACTCATTTTGGACTGAGAAGATAGGTGGTTTGATAGAAGGGTCAGAGAGGCCATACATGTGTATATAGAAAATCCCTCACTCAACAGGGGTGGAGACCTTAGATACAATCTGTCTCCTATTTATCGTGCTTCCCTTTCATCCCTCCCCAGAAATATCAGAACAAAACTCATCAGAAAGACCACTGTTAACGACTATTAACAACCCATGACAATGGGTGCAGAAGAAATGCAGAGGTGGGATTTTCACTCATGCCCTTGTAAATTGTCCATCTAACGAGCCTATTCAGACTAGGGGAAAGTGAAGCCAAGGTGGAGGATATATCAAGAGTCTCCTACCAAATCTCCTCAGACTGAAGAAGCTACTTGGATGAGTAATGAAACTTTTTGACCTCATAAGAAAGAAGCCCAGTTGCCGTGACTCAACTTCCAGATAACCTCACCTGGATGACTGAGAATCTTCACAGATAAAGTCTTAATAAGTTAACTCAATAAATGAAGCCAAAACCTTGAGTTTGCAAGAGCTAAGCACAGCTGTTAGTGATAGGACTTTTTGAAGGGCATGAATTCATACAGTCGCCGTAAGTAACACAATGGTACATAACAACAACAACAACAACACAACAACAAAATATTATAGTAAATCAGAAGTATGTTCAAAATAGTGGAATATTGTTAATGAACCAGCAGAGGGAGCATGAAGCGATATAGCATGAGTTGCCACAGTTTGCATCACTGAATTCTGCTGCAACCCAGAAGTCAGTTATTTATGAGGATTCTGAGCTTAGGAGTTATTGTTACATATAACAAAGTGTTTTTTTTTAAGATAATGAGAAGACAATGCAAGTTGTAACTGAAAAATAATGATTTTTAATCATGAGGAGTTTAGTGTGTAATCTTCAATGTTTGATACTAACCTTTAACTTAATCTTTTTTTAATGTATTATTAAAGTAACTTTCCAAACTCTATGCAAATACTAGTCATTTTAAAACTACTGAAGTTCCTCTAACTGAGTTTAGGGCTGAAACCTAAAAAGCCAGTTAGCTTATATTTTGAAAGCTTCCCTGGAATACAAGATTTAAATGCAGAGCAATAACAAAGGAAATGTGCCAGGTTTAAGGAAAATTTGCCCAAGCTCGTTTACAGAAAGGCAAGCTGTTATCTAAGGTTTTTACAACAGGAGAATTTTACTTTCTCATTCCCACTGAAACTAGAACATTTAAGCGTCCTGGTTATCATTTAAGCAGCCACCATTCATGGAAATTGTGCAAAATCTTTTACGTGTACTATTCAGGCTCCTTAAAACAAGAAAACTGTCATCCTATGCCAGCCCAGATTAAAGTCAACTGTTCTTTCTCTTTGTAGAAAACTGAGAGGAATGATGGGAAGCACTATGTTCAAACAAAAATAACAAGCAGAGAGAGTGTGTTTTCATATCAGTGATAAAATTTCAAACAGGAAAAATCGTTTCTCATGAGACAAGAGACTACACATACAAGTTTCTTACTGTTTTCTGTGGCATAAAGACTGTTCTAACAATTGTCCCCATTGAAGTTTTAAGGGGAGCAACCTAGTTGCAATTCTGAGCAGTATTAGGTTATTTTAACCTACTAACTTTAACAGTAATTTGTGGCTGATTTCAATCCCTAAATAAGCTATAGGCTATGAGCTAGGAACATTACTTGAGTCTGTATAAGGCATTTGGCAACGAAAGCATGCAATTTCATTACCACTACACACATGCTGTTGTAATCCTTCTAGGAATGTTTTCTTCCAGCTTTTGGGATCTCTACCATGACCTCTGTAATGAATATAGTTCCAAAATAAAAACCACTTGGCCATTACATTAATACAGTATTCCTAATTTCAAAGAGCATCTACTGAGACTACATTTTAAGATGCTAAAACGAAACAGCGATTTAATAATTCATTACATTTTAAATTTAATAATTCAACTCCCTTTAAAAACTAGTTTGAAATATCTAACTCTCACTGCTTCCTCCATCTGCTATTAAAAGAAATGCTCCCTAATGGTTCCTTGGAGTCAGATGTGTTTTGTTGATCTGATTACAGAGTTTGCAAAAAACAAGCCTGAGCGTGATTTTTGCTAAGAGACTTCATCCCAAGTGGCTTTTGGAGGTCTCTGTCTCTGAAGAGGAATTCCAGTTATACTCAGTTGTTAAAGCTAAGATATCACACAGCTCTTCTCCCTCTTAAAAAGACGCAATTGATTTGATTTAGACACCACCTTTCACAGCCAATCATTTAGAAATCTAGACACCAATTTTGTTATCTCCCTAGAATGGTTTGCTATCACAGATCTGTCCTCCAGTGGTTGGCACTGATAATAAGAATGCTTGTATCATGTACATCAGCCAAATCATGTGGCTAACTGCAACTGTGGCAACAATAGTCCCAGTAGATGGAGATCCAGTGTGCCCATATGATGCAGGCTTTTATTGATAGGTTTATGAGCCAGCCATGAGGGAGTAACAATTTATTTGTAACCATCCTCCTGCAAACACTATGGCCATGCCAGAAGTATTAAATGCTCAAATTAGCTCTATGAATGCAAGTCTGAGTGATCTGAACAGCAAAATCAGAGGCGGCAGAAATCTTATGACAAGAACTCTATTTCAATATATTTATTTTTCAAAGTATTATGGTACAGTCATTCCCTGTGACCTGAGAAAAGCATTACCAATCCATCTTAGATTTCAAATTGGCTCCTAGACTACTTTGCCCATATATGCACTTTAGCGTAAAAACAGGTCACAAAAAGTTAAACTAGATAAATTTTAAAATACACATTTTTATCTTCCCACTCAGTTCAAACAGTTTGAATAGTGGGCTGACTCCGCAAGGAAGGACAAATAGATATTCAGACTGAAAGAGAATGTTAAAGTATTGCAAACAAAAAAAGATGACAGTGTTCAGTACCTCTTATCAGTGGTCATTCTACTTGAATAATTTAAGAGTACCAGTTCCCCTTCTATCAGAGATTCACCAATATCCCACAATGGTATACCCATTTGTTCTGAATGTCTGATATGTAATGTGTAAATCAAGTGATCTCATGGTGTTTTCCAAGTACTCTGTTTAAAGATTGTCAAGTTACTTTAATTCTTTTTCACTTACATGGTTAAGCCCCCCAGAAACCTTTGGGTAGTGTGGGCAGCATATAAATAAAATAAATAAAATAAATAAATAATAACCCATTTTAATGCCCATCATGAGATACTGCTGTAAGATTCATACATAATAATTTGCCTGTCAGAATCTACCTAAATCATTCGGGATGTGTCCTATCCCAGACATATGTATAGGTTATATTAAGAACATATATGAGTAAGACTCAAAGGAGATAACAGTAATAAGGACATGAAGAGTTGAAGGAAGAAATACCTATAAAATCTGAAATACCTGAGCTTATCGTCAAGGTTTGAGTCAGACATGGTTTTAGAAGTAAATTTTTTTATAAACCATCTTTTAGCCTCTCCCCACACCCAACTTCCACTCTCAACTTTCTCAAGGAAAAAAAGAGTGAGAAAATAATATGAAAAAGCGGTGTTCACATACGGCAAACTGATTCAAAGTAAATTGATTTGACATTGGAGTTAAAATTATGACCCTCTGGAGGAACAGAAAAATACATAGCTTCCAATAAAAAAAAACACCCGTAATTTTCTGTCAAAACAATCTATGCTTACATGTGCTTTGTGTATTGACTCTTTTTAGTGCCAATTTTAAACACGCTAAATGCAATTAAACTATGGTTCTTTTTCCAAGTGTAACTGGGCTCAAAGTCTTGATCATAAGACATCATATCCAGCCAATGAAAGAGGTGAAATGGCTTAATATGGATAGAACTAAGCAACTCTTTTAAGCTTTTATTTTTCCCATTTGTCAAGACTCTTTTGTGTGTTTCTTTGGGGAAGGCTAAGGCCTAACAGGAAATGTCAGAAGAGTATACTCTAATGGTTTGTGAAGATGGCTGTAAAAGTTAGAGAGCTGCAGCACCTGCTATGAAGCCAGGGGTGGGGAGTTGAATTCTTCACTGTGCCTCCTAGGGGAAGAAACAGGCTCTACTGTAGGACTGCCATATCCACAGGATCTGTACCCACAGTTTCACTTCTCCACTGTCTGGAAATATGAAATTAAAAAGCCAGAGATACACATTTCAAAGAACTAGCCACTAGGGGGAATAAGAAAGGATGCTACCATAGATACAGTGTTTCTGTAACTGCACTTTCCAGCATCCGCAGGAGGGCTTGGAACCAATGCCATGCAGATAATGCAGATACAGTCCTACAGTCTTTGGAAAGCTGCACAGTCCCAGAGTATTCCCAGAAGAAGCAAATGGTAAACTCCTCCTGAGCTCTCTTTAACTAGAAAACCCTGGAAAGGGTCACTGTATGTTAGAATCAATTTGATGGCACATCATTAATTAATGGTTTGTGCGATGAACACTAGGGGTTAATCACAGTTTTCAGGTTACTCTGAGTGTGTTCAGGAAGATTTCAATTAAAATTAGCTTTCCATTAAGAGTTTGTTGTCAAGGAAGATAGGCAAATATATATAAAAGATTAGGACAAAGGAATTCATTGGTTTGGAAAGCTTCTTAAAAATGTAACATGAAACATCTTTCAGTATGAAGAGTTACAATTTGCAACATTTTGCATCCTTCAACAACTGAGTAAGGCATTAAAGGAAATTGTTTATAAGCATCCACAATTTATTCACAGTTGAAAAATTTATGGAACACTGAGAGGACATAATATTTCAAAGACAAGCACATACAATTCCTGTTAATTTCAAAGGACAAAAACTGAAGAACCACTTAACTATTCCACTGCAATCAATACTGATATACACAGCCTTACCTTTGCTTGGATTTCTACCAGAATATTTAAACAAAATCACGGATATTATGCAGAGCTAATTATATCCAGTTGTTAATTTGCATCATTTCATGAACCAGTATGTTTCTGAATTGATGTACTGATAGCTATCAAAGATAAGATTTCAAAGAATAAGGGGAATTTGTCCCACCCCTTGGACAAGAAGATGTGAAGCAGGAGGACATGTGTAATATCAATATAAAGGAAACCAAAAGGGAACTAGTTTTTAGCCTGCCAGTAAGGTCTCCACTTGGCATTACTGGCGGCATTTGAAGCACAAATAAATTTCATAAGTCCTTTAGATGAGCATGATCTTAAATTCATTTTATGATGCTGTCTGGTGTGTGTCGATTCACTCAGACAATACCAACAGTGTTAAAGTGCCTTTGTGATACACATCATGGTTCTCAGTGTATTCAACACCAAAACTACTCTTTCATCTGTATGTATGAACAACTGTGTTCCTGGCTTCAATCATGATAATAGTTTTCTTTTTGCTCAAAAGACAAGACTCACAATGAAGTGATGGAAAATCATCAATTTATTTTCATAGCATTAAAAATCAATGCTATTCAAGCTAATAAATATCTTTCGTTAGAATCACTGCATTCTATTGATAACTGTCAATGTTACCTGAAGGGAGTCTCCAACTCAATACCTTTACTCTTTAGAGAAATCACTTAATTTTGCTTCACTTCGGATACTAAGGTAAAAAGACCAGAATGTTCAGAATTCTGGCCCAGAAATTGGTGAAAGATCTTGTGACACTGAACTTATAAAAGATCTTAGGGGTAAGATACTTTGACAACTTATGAAACTACTGCTACTATTAATACTACTCACTGTCAAGTGATGAAAATTATAAATACTTTATAATACTAGAAGCAGATAACATCCTGCACACAAAAGTTAAAGAACTGACAGGGAATATATCAACAGACTAAGGAAAATCTTGATTAAACGATGGAAAATAAAATTAAATAGTGAAAATACAGTCATAACCATAAATACATGGAAAGTTCCAGTAATCAGATACCCAACTGGAATAACATATTGGACTCAAAATGAATTAGAAGAATTGGACTAAAAACACAAATTAATTAATTAATTAATTAATTAATTAATTAATTAATTAATTAATTAATTTTATTTTATTTTATTTTATTTTATTTTATTTTATTTTATTTTATTTATATCCCGCCCATCTGGTCTGGTCGACCACTCTGGACGGCTTCCAATAAGGTGTATATGAACATGTATCATCCAAATATTGATGTGGACAGATTATATTTACCACAAAAAATCAGAGGCTATAGATTACTGTAAATACAGCATTTAACAAAGGAGAAAAAAGAAGTCTAAATGATTATATTAGTACAAGTAGAGAAAATTACTCGAGGTAGTGAAAATGGAGAATATTCTGAAAATAACAGAAACAAAGGTTCAATGTAAAAAACAACAATTTGAAAATATATTAAACAGCTGGAAAAATAAAACACTACATGGACAATAACTGAGAAATATAGATGGAAAGCATGATAATAATTCAACACAGCCATGGCTAAAATTGGGGACATGTGCCTCAAAATAAACAGACTTCTTAATAGAAAGAAACCAAAGGTTTAATTTTTGTTGTCCAAGAATAAGCACTCCTAGCCAATATGATGAAAGTTAAGATTCAAGGAATTAGTGCTAACAGAAAATGCTGACTGTGCCAAGGAAAAGATGAAACTGTGTTTCACCTCATCTACGAATGTCCAAATATTGCACAAATGGATTAGAAAACTGGACATGTCAGAGTGGCAAAATTAGTGCACTAACCAGTATGCAAAAAATATAACTTGTCAGCCTCTAAAAACCCATGGGAACATCAGGTAGAGAAGTTTCAGAAAATGAGGAAGTCAAGGTCTTGTGGGATTTCCAGATCCAACTGATAGACACCTTGAACATAACACAACAGACATAGTAGTAATAGAATGAAGAAAGGTCTGGATCACTGACATTGCAATTCCAGGGGTTGCCAAAGCTGAAAATAAAGAATTGGAAAAACTAATCAAGTACAGAGACCAGGCAATTGAAACATCTCACCTCTGGAAGAAACAGAGGTGGTCTCCATAGTCATTGGGGCCTTGGGAACAATATCTAGAAATTTCATACAGTACTATAAGCAGTTGCAGATCTTATAAATCACAACACCATCCGAACTACAAAAAAAATTGGCAATATTAGGAACAGCATACATACTGCATCAATACTTAACGGATAGTGAGGTTTTTGGTTAAAACTTGTACAGTATCTGTTATATAATACCAGTCAATGTTTTTATAATTGACAAGTAAGAGAAGGATCTCCAAGGATAATCTCAGGAAATGGCCTGAAGGCATATACAGTGGGGTCTCTACTTAAGAACTTAATCCGTATTGGAAGGTGGTTCTCAAGTGGAAAAGTTCTTATGTAGAATCTGCATTTCCCATAGGAATGCATTGAAAACCATTTAATCCGTATCTGCTCTTTTCCGTCCATAGAAACTAATGGGAAGCTGCTATTCCGCCTTCTACCACTAGAGGGGGAAAGTTTTCTTTTGTTTCCCCCTTAGGTCAGGGAACAGTGTTAAAAGCACTTCTGACGAAGCTAATTTTGAAGCAATGGACTGAAAACCAATTAATCCGTTCTGGCTGTTTTTTTGTTATGTAGAGGTGTGTTTGTACATTGAAGCATTAGTTTCCATAGGAACTAATGCAAAGCTGGTTAATACGTACTCTACCACTAGGGGGAGAATTGTTTTTTACCTAAGATGACCTAAGGTTAAAAAAAGAGCAAGAAAGGTTTTTTTCCTGTTCTTATCTTGGATTTTTGTTCTCAAGTAGAAGCAAAATTTAGCAAACGGAGCTGTTCTTAAGTGGAATTGTTCTTAAGTAGGGACGTTCTTAAGTAGAGGCCCCACTGTATGTGCCATGAAGTAGTTTCTGACTTACTGCAACTACTGTCATAGCATTTTCTATGTATTCAGAGGTGGTTGTTGTAGGTTTTTGGGGCTGTTTGGCCATGTTCTGGAGGTTTTTCTTCCTAACGTTTTGCCAGTCTCTGTGGCCGGCATCTTCAGAGGACAGGAGTTAGAACTCTGCCCGTGTTCTGGTGCAATGTGTGGGATATGTGCAGCACACATACGTGGAATCAATTTCACATGTGCCTCAAAATAAACAGACTTCTGCCAGAGGAGCAGGAAAACTCACTCCCCTGGCACAGGAGTCCAAATGCGCACATGCCTTGTGTATATGCTTAATTTTTTGTTGTGGGTTGTGTGTGGTTTTTTTCCAGCAGAAACTTGGAATTATTGAGCCCTTAGAAGGGAACTCTGAGAAAGGTGGAAATAAATAAATAAATATGGGTTTCTTCTGAAAATCTTCAGTTCTTCACATGACAGCCCGTTAATGCTTTCAGATATACCTTTTGTAACTCATCAAGCTGCAGCTAATGTTTTGCAAGCTCATCACATTTTTTTTCAGATCAATAAGAATCTCAGTTTCTTTGTTTTTAAGATCTAAAAATTTTCAAACATCTTCGGTTTTTTCCTTGTTATTCTAACTATCTTTGTAGTGAAAGAACATAAAGTTTTCAGGGTTACATGCCTTTTAATTTCAATTTATTCCAAAGCTTTCATCAACAGAACTTTCTTCAGCTGCCTAGTAATGTAAACCTTTATTTTTGTTCCTTTCACAAGTTTAACATTGCCTTCAGGATACACGGCCTGACTGTTAATCTAAACCCTGGATAAATAAATCAAGTGATTTTTTAATTGTTAATGTTCTTATTTTCCTCCATCTTATAAAAATAGAGTTTTTGCATTTTAAGATGTCATTATACATTTATTACATTTAACCATGGCATGAGTGATGCATTTGCAATTGTGTCTGTATTTTAAAAACCTAGAAATAGCAATACATGGATACATCTAATTTAGTTCTACCTAGAATAGACTCACTGAATTTAAATGGGACTGAGGCAAATTGGGACTTAATTTCAGTGGATCTCCTCTAATAATGGCAACTTTGGATTAATCCTATGGGTTAATATTAAATAAAACCAATTCAATCTCTAGACAAAACAGTTCAGTTGTAACAGTGTCAAGTGCAGTACTCTACACAATAAAATAATGCAATAGATGTCCACTTAAACATACTTTGTTTTGATTAGTTATGCAATTAAGATTAGAACATTTTAATAAGCAAGGTTTAAACAATATGAAATGCAAGCTGGGAAATGATTTAAGTGAATTTTGTTATTGTAAACGGAAACAGATGTATCATTTCTACTGACAATGAGCATTTTGGTCCATACAATATTTGCATTTACATTAATTAATGACTGAAGCAAACACCACCTTAAAGCATACTGTGTGAAAGCATCCATTCAATGACATACACCAGAAGACAACTTCCTACTAGAGGAAGATTCGAAATAAGTAATTACTACAAAACCTGGTAATGTATTTTTCTTAACTGGTTTCTACAAGTGCATGCTTCACTTGATTACTCTATGAATGAAAACTGAATAAGTACTGTAGATAGATGTTTATAGTTTCATCTGAGGGAACACTGGTAACATGAGACCCATGATGGTTCTTTCACATAATCAGATCATTATTAGATCTTGCGGTCGTCAAGTACTGAATACGTATGTGCGAACCTGTTCGTTGTGGTATATGTAGATAGCATCTATTAAAGTTTTCTATTGATTACCAAAGCTCACACCACAATAAATCAACTGTTGTGGTGGTTTTTTGTTTTTATTTTTTGTTGGGGTTTTTTTGCTTATTAGCTAAGATGACAACTTATTCAAGTTTAATAAACATAATTAGTAATGTGTCATCATATTTGTAGAAATGTTCTGCTCATTTAAACTGAGTGAGTGCTTCCAAGCATCCCAATA
This sequence comes from Pogona vitticeps, assembly GCF_051106095.1. Lineage (NCBI taxonomy): Eukaryota > Metazoa > Chordata > Lepidosauria > Squamata > Agamidae > Pogona > Pogona vitticeps. The sequence continues at coordinate 71,307,707 of NC_135784.1, read as the reverse complement.
ACACCTTGCCAAGCAAAAAGGAAGCCAGAAGATATTTGGCATACGAGCTGATATATAGCTAGAGAGCCATGAAACACAGCTATGAAGATTCTTAAGCAGAAATAATAATTTATCTGAAGTTCTATACTTTCATCCCCTGAATTGATTTGGGGATATATGGAAGAAATCAGTTGTGCTGAATGAATTGCCCATGCTTTCACATTTCAAATCAGGTTTTTGAACGAAACGTATTTTTCACTCAAATCAGATGCCTCCTATAATTCAATTACTGTTTTCATTGGGCTGAAACACAGAACTAACATCTAGGACTCTTTTATTCCAGAGCAAACCTGCTAGCCATGCCCCCTTGTGCCTGGAAGCACAGCAGACTGAAAATGGCAACTTCAGCATGCAAAGTTTGCATGTACAAAACATAGGTTTTTAAATTACTGTGTATATTTGTAAGAACTGATCCCATAACACTGCCCAAATTACAGTCTGGTGAAGAGAGATTTCCACTTATAACTGTTTCTTGCAAACTTTTACTAAAGACTGCCATAGCATCGTGTTTTAACCATAGAACTACTCTTTACTGTCTTTCCTGCCTGCTCTCTAGAATTTTGTACAGTCCAATTATACTGAGTCAATACAGAGAAGATGTCTTTCTGATTAAGACTTTTACATGACATGCTCTTATTTTTAATTTACTACCCACTGACAAAGCCATATGAGGTTCTCAAACAGCAAAACAGATAGTGTGTAGCTATTTGCCTCCTTTGATTTGCAGGGTCATGTAAAGCGGATGGCAAAGAAACAACGGCTAAAGTCCTATTGCTTAGCAAAGAAAGTCACACTGGCCTAGACCTGCTGACTCAGTGGGGATTTAGTGAGAACTCTTCCCTTGAGTCAAACGGGCTCACTCTGCAGTAGTAATTTAGGACTTGTTTACACTACTGAAATAAATCAGGAGCTGGATCAAATCAAGGGTTTTTTTAATTGGTTTAAAATCACATGCATTTTGAGTCCGTGTGTGCGTCTTGGGACAATTTTTAATCTATTGCCTGGTACTGGTGGGAAATGGGAATGAGGGAGGGTGAGGAAGTAGCAGGGCCACTACTTCCACTGATGGCCCCCCTCCTCCACTTCCTTCCCCTTATCACTTTGGGAATGCACGTTTTTGCCTCCTTTCTTCTAGCTTTCTTGGCCAGAAGCCAGCAGCTGTTCCACTTCCCTGGAGGAAGAGAGAATTTTTTTTCTAGCTCCCTCATTATGTTTTAATATTTATTTATTATTTTTTTCAAAGCAGAATAGTGCTAAATCAGATGGGGGGGTGGAAATATACCAATCAGACTGTAAAGTTACCCTGCAACCCAGAAATGCATTATCTGGCATCCAATACTTGACAATCCTTACAGGCACAATTTACTCCCACACAGTTGAATAGACTGCAAAAATGATTCAAAATGAATTGCATTCATAATCTAGTTCAAATAAACAAGTCCCTAGCAAATGTTTTTATAAAAAAACATTTTTTTTAAAAAAACTTCCTGCCCCCCATCATGCTTAGCTATATGTCATGTAAATTGATATTTATAAATCAATTCCAAGTGTGCTGAAACCAATGCAAAACCAGGGGTATTACAATATGTAACCAAGCCTTTTCTTTAGTGTAGTAAGTTGCAACTAAAATAGGCCCATTTGAATCAATGGAACCTACAGAGGAGCTGACTCACCAATTTTTCACTGGTTCAATGGGCATCTTCTGCTGAAACTTATTATGGTAAGCAATGGGATTTCAGCCAATCTGAATGCTCCAAACATGTATTTTCACAAATTTAAGTTCCTTTCATATATTCCACAACCATGTTACAAAAGACAGACATTAAAAACACGGGAAAAACCCAGTTTTTTTTTCTTCTATATTAAACTGCTCATTTTCAATACAGGCACCTGGTGAAGATTTAAATGAACAGATCTTTCTTATATTATATAATTATGTTATAATCTATCTAGAGAGTGCTCTAAGCACTATGGGACAATATATGTCTAAACAAACAGAAAAATGGCAAAGCAAGATTCCTTTTATCCAACTCTATCATTTTCAAGGAGGGAAATTATGTATATTGTGTCTGCCTTCTTATCCTATCTTTAGGTTTCTTATTCTTTGCCCTTTGCACTTGAAGCGCCTGCTTTCTTCATCCTCTTGTCTCCTTACAATGTCATTCATACACCGTTTTTCTACCAAAATTGTTTGAACTAATATATAACATTTACAAGTGAACAAAGTAATGCACACACATCAGAAACTACCTACCTATGCACGACAATTAGCTGGTACAAGAATTCTCATCCATCCTTTTATAATCTGATATCTCCTTAAACCCCAGTGGGGATTAGGAGGGGCTATTCCAGTTGGCATGAAAACTGAATACCGAGAGAAAGTAGAAGGAATCCCCACCGCACCCGTTTTGAATCCAGCCTAGCCGAAGGTTAGTTAAAAACTTTACAGTTTCTAAGAACAGAAATATGAAACGCAAATATCCTTTGGCTATCTTGTGAGATGAGGTTCTCAACTGTGGCTTCTAATGGGGAGGGGGAACAGGTCTGAGAGCAGCAGTTCCCACCCTTGGGTAACCCTGATATTACCCAAGGAAGCTTTCATCGCCAGCTGTGCTGGCCAGGGTTTCTGGGAGTTGCAGTCCAGGAACACATGGGTTACCCAAGGTTGACTTAGAAAGCAATGTTTTAGGTATCGGTGTGTGTCTCTCTGTGCGTATTTCACTGCCATATGTGAATTTCCAGTGCAAAGAATGAGTGCCAAAGAGCACTGTTTTTAAAATATATATAATTTCAAAAATTGCCTTATCAGTTTTTAAAGAATGTTTTAATCATTTTGTTAGTGTGCATTGCTTTCGCAGCCCTACTTGGCTGAGAAAAATAAGCAGTATCAAAACAAAACAGTATCAAAACAGAACCTGAGCATTAAGAATAAAGATTTTAACATGGAGAGGTCTAGACAAAATACACTACAGTACTTGGAAAGCCCAGAGAAAATGAAAGTTGGATCCAAAAAGATTTCAGTGACAGGACAAGTCTTCTTTAGGAAGTCTCTTCTACAACTGAGGCGCCACTACTGGAAAGGCCCTGTTTATGGTAGTAATTCAGCTCAATTCTGTCACTGAGGAGAAATAATAATGCTCAAAGCTCCCTATTGGTGATCATATGGTAGGAATATACAGGAAAGGGTTTTTTACTTGGTTCCATACAGCCAAGACTTGGAAGGCTAATAGTAGCAGTTTGAACTGAACTTGAGAACGGCTGAGCTGAGCAAGCAGTACAGCTGACAAATTAGAGGTGCACCGTGGGCAAGCAATCCAGTTTCTATAGTAATTTAATAGTCCTGTTTTGAACCACCTCTATTTTCCAGATTATTTTTTAAAAGGCAGCCTAATATGGCTATTTGTTGTGACCAAGCTATCTTCATCCAAGTAAGGTTGCGGATGGTGTATCAATAAAAGCTGGTAACAAGAACTTTGAGCCAAGAGAACAGCTGAGTCTCCCATGACAGAGCTGGATCAATAAGCATGCCAAGATTGTGAGTATGATCCTTGAGGGCAATGTACTCTCTAATTTGAGCGCTCCACTTCTCTCTCTTGTGACTTCACCCCTGCGTGCACATGCGACTCAGAGTGCCCCCCCCCCGGCAGGGTTCTTACACAACCAGAACCAAAGGGGTTGACCGTGATTACTGTGCAGAGCTGCATGGATGGAGGTGGAGTCACACACACCCAGTTTAGAGGGAACCTTGCTTGAGGACCAGAATACAGGCTCTCCAGATGTTGTCAAACAGCAGCTCATATCAGCCTTAAGCAGTAGAGTCATTGTGGATGATGGGAACTGCAGTCCAGCAGCATTTAGACATTCCCCATCTCTGCTTTGCAGAGTACCCACAACACAGCCCTATTAGATATGTAGGACATGAGCATCTGTATATGTGAATTGCTAATTCTGCATATTTTGCAAGACTGTACTACAAAATTCACAACATGTTGAACTTAGAAGATAAATGCTAGCTCTCTGAATTCTACCAATACATTTCTTCAAGAGATGTTCATACATGCATTTCTGTTTTAGACCTTTTCAAGTCTTTCAATCAGAAAAAAGTGCATTCCCTGTGCTAAGAGTATATATGCTACTATTTAAACTGAGTCTACTTTTTAATGAACAGGAGGCATGTTGCTACTTCCATCAGCAGTCATTCAGCCCAGTCATTTCAGAGCAAGAGGCTTTCTGCTAACTCCCATCTGGATTATCCTCTCCCAGAAATGTCTCCAGCAGCAGCCAGCCCACCAGATTATTATATAATTTCATTATGTAATGTCATGAAAGAGTTGATAATCATATATCTGGATTCTCTTCCCTACCCAACCATTTTGCATCACTTTTCGTATATTGCACATTACTACTGTGAACTGTAAAATCCCTCAATTACTTTGGCAGAAAGGAAGTATATATACAAATACAGTAAGGCTGATGTATCTGTGTTTCACAACTAGATTCTGACATGTTTCTGTATGTTTCAGTGTGTATGACTGCTTGTCTGTATGGATTACAGGAAGAAAAGGAGAAATAACTCAAATAAAATGACTAAACAAGTCATATCCTGCTTACAAGATTAATGTAGGAGAAGCAGAAGCACTGAAAACAGGAGACAAAGCACTATGGTCAAAGCTATCCCACAAAAGACTGCTGAAATTAAATTAGGGGATTACATTCATACTGCATAATGTCATTCCTAATGAATTTCAAACCAAAATGTTAACAAGAGGACAAATTGAAATCCAAACATAAAGGAAGAATAACAAAAATAGCCCATGTTTCTTTTATTACAATTCATGGGCTCTGTGGTCTCTCCTGTCAACATATACTGGAGAAACAACAGATTAATTCATGTACAAAACATCTGTAAATGAATGCATTACATTTCAGCAGGTTGCTTAAAGCAGAGATAGCAAAGGGGCAGCAATTAGCTATTTTTGATGGCTCAGGGAGGAAAGGGATGGTTTATTGAAATCCACAAAGGAGCCAGCATTTTCTAACCAAGTATTTATCTGTTCTAGTTGTATATTTAGGTTATATCAGGGAGCCGAAGATTCCCTGTTTGTCTTCTACGTGTAGGACAGGACTGCTGAAGTCTGGTAAATCTGAACTTTCCCATTGAGCTCTTCAGACTATACCTCAGAACGATTATAACTATTCCATAAATATCCCAGATTAATTCTGATCCCAACATCAAATCCACTTAAGAGACTTAAAAAGACTGAGTCGTCAAGGCTGCAGCCGAAAGACTGTTCCCTCAGAGGGTCAAGAGAAATGCCTTATCAAAACATGGCAAATCATTTATTTTATTCCTAGTATGTCACTCGGTATAACAAAGTATTGGGTGGGAGTGAGTACTATTTCAGCATAAATATAGATCCATTCTCAGACTTCACAGAATTAAGCATTTTCAAAACAATGAACCAGACCTCTTGTTATGAAGGTAGATTTGCTTCTTTAACAGCTACATAAGCTGTGTAAACTGATGGTCTCCAGGCCTTTACGAGCTTATTTGTTTGGAAAAAAATGTATTTGGTATGTTTCAAATCAATCAAATATTTCTACCCTTTTAAAAACAAAGCTATCGGCAACACTTCCTTCTAAGTCTCACTTTCTTAAAGAGTGTCGCACAAATCAACACTAGGGGGAAAACCTGAGGCAGCTTTTTGGTGAGATGCAAAACAGTGAACTTGAAGTCATTCAAACATCTGTACACTGTGTAGACAGAAAAAAATAGTTTGCCAGACAGCATAAAGCTGAGATTCTGTGACACCACACTGAGTAACAAATAATTATAGGGACCAGTTGTCTGTATTCCTCTTCCTGATTGAAAATCAGCTCTATAACCATGGAGTTGAATTGATTGTTCGAAAGCATCTTGTTTAATTCATCAAGCATTAAAATAATGACATCTGTTGCAGATATGAAGATGTTACATGGCATCCATGGACTGCAGTTTTACGCAAAACTTGGTATGTTCAAGTTGGATACAAAAACCAAGGGACAGTTCAAAGTATTACATTCTAATAGATATTTGAAGGAATAGGCAGAACAATAGAGTAAAAAAAATCAAGTTGAAAATAAATAATGATTTTGCTAATCTCTGTAAACATAGTAAGGGCTCATCCTGCTGTGATTCAACTACTAAGAGAAAGATGCAGAACCTTATCCTATTGTCATGATGTGTGTGTGTGTGTGTGTGTGTGTGTGTGTGTGTGTGTGTGTGTGTGTGTGTGTAATTCTTTCATTCTCTTTTGCAAGATATAAAAAAAGACCTTCAACCTGTATTTTAATGCCTTACCTGCAGAAAAAATTGCACACACACTGAAATAATAACTGGTTGAACACAGTCATGAGTTCTTGATGGTTACATGGATTATACCTTTCTTTGTATGTGCATAGAAATATTTTATTTTAAAGTGTTAGCTTTATATCTGAAGTCTAATTAAATGTAAAGTAATTTCAAAACTGCCAGCATGTTTCCAATAATGAAGTCCCCTAACTACTGCAGCACTACATGAATCTTAATCTTTTCAGCAAATGCTTCCTATTACAGAAGCTTCCAAAACTTTTGTCCTCTTAAAAAAAAAGAAACTACCACCCAAAATACATGACCAACTTTGTTCTGTAGCCTTCAATTAACAACCAGGCTTTACCATTCCTACTTAAAGTAATTCGCAGATTTCCATGTCAAGCTGTTAAAGTTAGATAGGCAACTGTAGTCCTTTAACAACTCCAGAATTGGCCTAACTTTCAGCAGTAATGTAGTTAAGTAGCTCCCCATAAGTAATAAGCAGTGCATGATTAATTAACGATTAACGTGTTCCGTAAATAGATGCAGAGATTGAGAGCAAACAAGTCCTTGAAGATCAACAAGTTTAAATTTGAACTAGTCACGGTTTGCAAGGGTGGCCACCTGCCAATGTTTACTGACCCTCATTCTGTCAGTTTCATCAGCAGCGCCTCCTCCGTCACTCCTCCTTAGGCTCCAAACGCCACTAAGCACATGCTCTGCCTTGGAAGAGATGCCCGATCCCTTCTGCCAGACAGAGGGGCACCGAGTGGGCGCCGCACCCTGTTTCCTTTCACCAAATCTCCTTACATCCTCGTGTAACCTTCTCCACCTGGGAGTCCACCGTGCATCATCCTCCTCCTCCTCCGACAGATTCTGCAAGGCTCAACATCCTTCCTTCTCCGAAGTCCTTTCACCGAAAGGCTGGCAGAGGGAAAGGAGGGAGAAGAGAAGCGAGGGGGGTCGGGACCAGATCCCTCGAAGGCTGCGTTTCCAGGCTGCTGCAGCTCAGCAGAGGACGAGGGCCAACGAAAAGCGCCGCCCCGCCACCCCCCCCCCGAGGACCAGGGCAAGAAAAACCAAGAACAAGCAGGGAAGAGGGGGAGTTGTGAGGGTAGGCACCCCAAATCCCCAACAGCGCAGGGAGTCCCGGCCTTAGGGTCGCCCCTAAGGAAACAAAGGCCAAGCACACCCACCCCACCTGGTTGTTTGTTTCTCTGTCTCCAGCAGAGACAGATGTTTGGGCATCTCTTCCGCAACTCACTCACTCACTCGCTACCCCCCCCCCCCCCGCCAGGGATCTTCTTCCCTTCCCCGTTTCTTACTTTTCATCCTTCGCGGTCTCTGGGCTGTCCCCCGGCGGCGGCGGCGGGAGGGCCGGTAGAGCTCCCTGTGGTGGTGGGGCTGGTGCTGCTGGTGGTGCTGCCTGCTGCTCCTGTTGCAGGAGCAGGAGCCTGCATGTGGCCAGGTGCCGCTGGTACTCGTCCTGCAAGCGGGCGTTCTCCTGATAGAGCCGGGCCACTTGCTGCTCCAGCTCGTCGATCCGGAGCTTCTGCTTCTCCAGCAGTTCCTGCTGCGTCTCGATGATCTTGTTCAGCTCCTTGAGGTACTCCGCCGCCTTGCTCGGGTTCTCCGCCGGGCTCTCCATGGCCTGACCAGCCTCGTGGCTCCCGGGGCCGATGGTGGAGGTGGTGCTGCTGCCGCCACCCCCTGCCGCCACACACCTGGGCGCGGGAGGGCTGGCCAGGGCGTTGGGGGGGCCGGCGGCGGCGGCGGCTCGACAGCGAAGGTAGAGCAGCCCCAGCGCGAGCGCCAGTCCCGCGAGCCCGCCCCACCAGCCCTCCCAGCAGAGCAAGTCCACTGCTCGCCTAGGGAGAGCCAACGCAGCAGCAGCAGCAGCTGCGCCTGCTTGGGGCCGCCATTGCCCGCGGACCCGCCGAAGCGCGCCGTCCGGACCCAGCAGCTGCTGGAGGTTTGCGCCTCCAAGAAGTCCAGTCCTTCCCCGACTCTGACGCGCGGGCTTCCGCTCCCTCCGCCGGGCCAACGCACAGCCACCCGCCCCGTCGTCTTCTTCCCCCCTGAGAAAACAAACAAACAACCCCCCCCCGCAAAAAAAAATCAGCCCAGGGAGAAGAGCTCGCCGGCAGCTTCCCTCAGAGGGTCAGCCGCTGCCTTCGTCGACGCTGCTTCTCCTCCTCCTCTTTCCCTCACAGGCTGCCCTCAGCCGACGGGCTTCCTCTTTCAGAGCAGCGGAGGGGGGGGGGTTGTTCCAAGCGGAGTTTGCAAAGTGCGTTCCTCCTGCCCTGGAGGGGGGGGGGTCGGCCCGCTTCAAGGCTCTGGGGCGGAGCTGGTCCGGAGCGGCGCTCAGCGGCGGCGCTGTGCCTGCTGAATCAACGGAACCGAGCCGCCGCCTGCTGTTTGCTGCTGCTGCTGCTGCTGCTACTGTCACCACATCGTCCGCCCGGGCGGGTCTGTCAGCGCGCTTGAGTCGGTCTCCCTCAAACCCGTGCAAACCCCGTCACGGCCAAGACGCGGAGGACAAAACGGGGCGGGGCGGCAGCGGCGGAGAATAAGAAGGGGCGGCTTTGACAGCTGCAGGACGGCCGGGCAGCTGCCGTGATTGCTCCCAGGAGGGCCGTCGGGAGCCGTCCGGTCGTCTCGGAGCGGCTCCTCTTTTGGCGGGAACGTGCGAGGGGATGCGCGGGACGGCGCCTTGGCAGGCGGTGGGGCGGGGAGGAAGAGCCGAGGCGCTCTTCGCCTCCCGGCCCCGCCCGGCAGGAACGCGAGGGACCTCTCCGAGCAAGTGGGGAGTCCGGCGAGCCAGAACGCCTCTCCAGGTAAAGGGAGGAGGAGGAGGAGGAGGATGTATGTGTGTTGTGTGTGTGTGTGTGCGAGAGAGAGAGGGGGGGCGGTTTGTGCTCTTTGCGAACCAAAAGCGGGAGGGGCGCCCCCCTTTCTACAGGGACCCTCATTGGACAGAGCGACCCGCGATGGGAGTTTAGCACTCTCCGCTCTCATTCCCTCCGAACCCCTTTTGTGAGGAGCTTGTGGGCCACCTTCTTCGGCTGGGCTCCGACCCTCTCGCTGCTCCTGGTTTCCCCGAGAGGAGGTGGAACCTCTAAGGAAACACGGAGGGAAGAGGAGGTGCGCTATGAGGCGGAGGCCGCTCGCCAGCACCTCAGAAGGTTGGCGTGGGGGCCTCTGGTTCCCCCCCGCCCGCACTCTTCCCCGCGCTCTCGCCTCGTCCGTGGCCGTGAGGCATGCGCGCGCGCGGGGGGGGGAATGACACGGGGAGCGATGGCGGGCAGAAGGCGGCCGCCGCCAGGAGCCCAGGCTGTTTGGAAACAGAGCCACCCCGGGCGCTCCAGGCGGCAGCGCTCCATCCATCTGCCTAAAGTCACGCTCTTCCTCGCCGGCTGGGAGCTGCCGCTGGCAAGCGCAGCGGTGACCCGCTTCCTCTGGGCCTGGTCGATGCGCGGATCCCTCTGGTAGCGGGAACGGCGCGCTGGTCCCTTGGCCGAGGCTGCAGCAGGTTGGAGAGGCAGAGAGGGAGGAGCCCGGGTTTGGGCGCGTGTGTGTATGTGTGCGGCCTCTGTGTGGGGATCTCTGGCGGTGATCCAGCGCTCTGACTGAACAGATCATCAAAAACAAGTTGGCTAGGAAAGAGAGACGAGAATCGGGGTGCCTCTAAGCCAAGGAATATGGAAAGAGGAATCGCTATCTCCCCCCCCCCGCCCTTCCTTTCTGTCCTGTCTTCTTTCTTCCTATCCATCGTCCTGTCTCTCCTTCTAACTTTCTGAATATTCAGTGATACCCAAATACCGCAGTAGCATTTAAGCCCTTGTTAATTTCACTGCCCTCCCTTCTGCATAGTCAGCTTTTCTGGAGCCTGAGCTGCGATTCTTGCTAATTCATGACAGAAGAGGCAGGGAAGCAGGTTAGGCAGCAGTGGAGGTGCTCCTTGTAGCAAAGGTCTTTCCGGTAATTACTTTTCCTTCTCCTTTCTGCAAGCCCACCTCATTTCAGAGCAGACCCAACTGGCTCTAAGAAGGGTTGCTGTGAAATAAAGGTAAACTGTGGTATCTTTGTACTGAACCACATTTTTCTATGGCTGTATTTTTATTTTCAATGAATATCTAAAATTTCATCATCATTTCATGTTTCTGAATAGAAACTTTGTATATGGCATCTCATGTAACTACTGTACCCTGGTAGATATTTGCAGGCACCAACCTAATAGGAAAAGCAACAGGGTAAACTTGCATTATCAGAACACTCCAAAATAGTAAGCATACGATTACCGAGATTATAATAGCAAACCTGGATTGGAAACCTTAACTGCCTATTTCTCTCTTAAAGTTTCCGGTATCTGGTCAGATATCTCTTTACCCATGATTCTCAGATAGGCTATGTTTTGCATAGATCCACTGGAGACATTTCTTTTTTTCTTAGTCCAGTCTGGCTGAGATACCCTGTTTCCCTGAAAATAAGACCTAACCTGAAAATAAGCCCTAGTATGATTTTTCAGGGTGCTCGTAATATAAGCCCTACCCCAAAAATAAACCCCATTTAAGCAAAGGGCCGCCCTCCACCATTGTGCAGCAATCTGAAGATGACAAGACTGTATTTGAATAAATGTAGATTGTTGTACATGGGGAAAAAAATGAAACATCCCCTGAAAATAAGCCCTAATGCATTTTGGAGCAAAAATTAATATAAGATCCTCTCTTATTTTCAAGGAAAGATGGTTGTTGGACTTTCAATAATTCCCAACCCAGATGTTCTTGTACTACAACTCCCAGAAATCCTGGCCAGCGCAGCTAGTGGTGAAGGTTTCTGGGAGTTTCAGTTCAAGAACATCTGGGAACCCAAGTTTGGGAAACATGGATGATATGGCTGCTATTTACACATCTGAAGCCACCTTACTACATTGTAGCAGCACATGTCAGCTTCCCTTGTGTGGTGTCCCTCAAGCATTCCAAGGGAAGTTTACTCCCCATCATCTGGTTGGCTGAGTTTTTCCTTCCTTGCCTCGCTCCTCTCTCTAACTTCCAGAAGCAGAGGTTGTTTTCCCTAATACTTTTGTGGCCCTCTACTGTGCTGTCTTTCAGTTAACCACTGGTGACCTTTGTAAATTAAATGTACTTATAGATGAATGCCACCTAGCATGACCAATCAAAAGGGACTTTGCAGCCATTCTACTTTCCCCTCCTTAATGTTGTTTCTTTATGAATGGTTTTCCATAAAGGAAGCTGCTGTCTTAAGTTGGAAAGACCTCATTGGGGCTGTTAATCAGAGGACCTTTTTGGGGTCATTAATTTATAGGGTCACCCTAAATTAAAAGCAACTTTACAGCAACTGATCTATACTAGATATTATGTTCTGAATAAGCATGGATATGATCAAGGCTAAATGGGTAATAATTCAGTGCTTTATAATATATTGTTTAGTTGGAAGTTGAAACTCACTTGTAATTCAGCTTATGTTATGTGCTGTTAAGTTGGAACTGATTTACAATGACCCTAATAGGACTTTCAAGGTAAGTGAGATATTTATGACAGTGGCCCACAAACGTTTTTGCACTGGGAACCAGTTTAGCATGCATGGGTGTTGGGGTGTCCGTCCATGTATGGGTGGGTCATTTGTGCATCCATGCATGCATGGACACACCCCACATGCACGCACAGACACACGGACGTCCTGCCCATGCACACACAGATGTATGCACTTCGCACACATGGATGCACATGTGTCCATGTGTGCCCATGTGGGTGGGGGACCATGCGTGTGTTCATGCATGTGGGTGGGTGTGCATGTGTCTAGTCATGCATGGGGAGATCTGTCTCTGCAGCCCGGTCCTGCCAAGAAAAAAAACTGTCTTTAATTCTGATTACTACTGGGATCTTTTAGAGTTTTTAAAATATAATTTTATGACATGAGCTTCATGTAGTAGTGGGTTAATTCTAGTTCAGAAATATGTTACTCTAATTTACACTGTTTCTTTATGGTTCTCTGCTTATTTTACTCTAATGTACAATTCTCAATGATGGTGCTATATGAATGATCACAATATTATAATAACTTAATACAATTCTTCTATTATTGTATTTTCTGTTGCAGAGTGGGGTGGGAGTGGAGATCTGCCTGGGACCTTCTGAAAATGGAAACATGGGTTATAAATAATGAATTTTAGACAAGAACTATTTTGCCCTTGGAGTTGAGATACCCTCCCACTGGTGCACAGCCTCCATACTTCCTTTCTAACAATTACAACCCTATTAAATAAGATATTACAGCTGTTGTTTTGTTTATCCTTAAGGTCTGTTTCAATTATGAGCAAGAGTAGGACATTTAGACATGTTTCTAGTCTGTTGCTTTTTTAAATGTTTCTTTCAAGACCTGAATTATTTTATTTGTTTTTATTGTAAAATAGCTTGGAAAATCTCACGGCTGACTAAAAGGTGGCTTTGATGAAGCAATACCTTGTTTGAGAGTTGCTGCCTTTTATGGAAATACTCCTCTGCTTTTAACAATCATATCCAGTTGTAAGAAACATTTTTGCACTTTCTCAGGGATCCCCCCTTTTGTCTTTACAGATTCAAATAAAACCTTTTCACTTCTTAAAGCAATGTTGTTTGTTATTTTAAGGGGATCTGGCAAGGCTTAAATAATCATCTCTCCTTGAAGCAGTCCATCTGTCTGTTAAAGATTCCTTCTACAGCATCCTTTCCTTTTCTCCTCTCTGAGGATATCAGCAACAATATCTATATTGCAGAGTTCATTAACAGGTTAATTAGGTTAACATGTCAGTCAGGGATAGCTACTTTCCCTTTGCTGGGACAGAATTGCCTTAAATCTCCTCTCTTTAAGAAGCAAGGTTCCTGTAAAGTAAGAAAAACACAGGAAAAATTAAGTATTGCATAAGCTGGCTTAAAGGGTCTTTAAGAACACCAGCTAGTTTGCAGGATGCTGCTGTGATCTTGCCTGCAGTGTTTAGAGAGAGAAATCACAATTCTTCCCAGGAGCTTTAAACAGCCTATTCACTTCATTGCACCAGATGAATTAAGAAAGCTTGCCAACTAGGAGGGAGGGAGAGCATATTTATAGCATCAGTATCACATTCAAGTTGTGTACGCACAAAAGCCTATGAATGAAGATTCAGGGTATTGACTTTGCCCAGTTAGACAGACAGCAAATTTCATGCCAAGCCTGCTTGGATAAGGAAGCTTAAAATGTTGTATTTGATTACTTGCAATAAGGCATGCTTAAGCCTATAGTGCTGCCAGTTCTCTGAAAATGGATAGGAAATGGTTTATCTTTTGTTTGGTCTGATGCAAAGAAAATGCAGTCTTTTAAAACAGTTGGAATACCTAATGTTTTCTTTTCATAAAGATAACTGTCACTGAGGTTACTTTAAAAACACTGGGAAATTATTTTTCCCCTTTATTGTACTGTATTATAGTGATAGTTGCCAAACACAGAGACTGTATAGATTGCTCTGAAATACACAAGAAAGGATTGTACATCTTTTAGCATGTATATGTATTTCAAAAGGTAAGCTGAATTAAAAGTAGGGAAGTCCATTGTGCACCTGACTGATTGTCCATTTCTCTAGGAAGGAAAACTGCATGCTCTAAGAATACTTCTGTTGGACTGGGCAAAGGCCCACCTAGTTAAGCATTCTGGTTATTCCTAGCAAGTCATTCTGTGTTCATCCCAAACATTTTATAAAGATATATTACCTCCAAACATAGATGTCCCCTTTAGGCTGTAAACTTCACCTTTCTTTCCCTAGCTCTTAAGTCCATTGAATTAAGTAGGATTTAATGGTTGTTGTGGGTTTTTCTGGCTCTTTGGCCATGTTCTGAAGGTTGTTCTTCCTAACATTTCTCCAGTCTATGTGGCTGGCATCTTCAGAGGACAGCAGTCTGTGCTCTGGTCTCTGAAGATGCCGGCCACAGAGACTGGCGAAACATTAGGAAGAACAACCTTCAGAACACAGCCAAAGAGCCCGAAAAACCCACAACAACCATTAGATCCCGGCCGTGAAGGCCTTCACAAATAAGTAGGATTTATTTCTCTGTGTGTGCATGTATTGTATTATAAGTTAACAGTAGTAATAAAGTGTGCAACTGTTTAATAGCTACTAACTAACCATTGGTCCTATGTATATATATATATCAAGTATATATTAAAACCATCTAAAGTATATATTAAAACCATCTAAACTTCACTGGTGTCTTCTGCATCGCCTTCAGCATTGACACTGGATACCATGAATTAGTTACAGGGAAAATAGCTACCGTTCTTAGCTATGTCCTGAATGTATTTCTAATCAATGTTGGGCCTAAGTTGTAATGCTTTTCTTGTTGTTCCATACTGAGTCTTTCCCTAGTTATTGTTACATGCCATCAAGTCACTTCTGTCATATGGGAATTCCATGAATGTATGACCTCCTTCTCTAATAATTCCCACTAGATTTCATTTTTTTTTTCATTGCTGTAAAACAGTCAGTTGATCTAAATGGATAAGTCATCTCCTATGCCTTTGCCTCCCCTATTCTCCTTCCATTTATATCTGATTTCTTTGTTGAAACACGAACTGACAGTGACCACCTGCCTCTTCGACTATCCTTAAATCTCCCAGTCCGTCCCCCTCCTATTACTCCCCCCCTCTCAGCCCCACACCACGCCTTAAATGGTCCCCTCAAACTGACACTGACTTTTTATCATGGTCACAATTGCCAGAGACTATTGACCTTATTAATACTATAGGTTCAACCAACTCTACCCCCCAGGCTATAGACACTTACGACTGTCTCTTGGCCTCCTTGGTTCAAGCTCTTAGTAGGCCTTATCGGTCTTCTTCCCACAATCGAGCTAATTCTTGGTTCGACTCCGATTGTTGGCTGGCAAAGAAACAGGTCAGATCCCTTTTTCATTCTATTCGAGCCTACCCTTCCCCTAATGCTCTTAAAATTTACTTCGAAGCCAGAAGGTCTTGTACCACCCTTCTGGATATGAAACAACATCTACACGCCCAACGCAAATGGACCAATCTGCTGCAAGCCATTCTTTCTCGGAATTTTAAGGTTTTTTGGTCCCTTGTTTCCCGTACAAACTTATCTTATGCTCTCTCTCCGTACTCTCCAATACCCTCTGATTCTTGGGTTACCCATTTTTCAAAAATC
Source organism: Pogona vitticeps (assembly GCF_051106095.1). Lineage (NCBI taxonomy): Eukaryota > Metazoa > Chordata > Lepidosauria > Squamata > Agamidae > Pogona > Pogona vitticeps. Next base: position 71,292,147 of record NC_135784.1, on the reverse strand, counting down.
TTCTCCTCCTCGTGCTCTCCCCATTATTCTATCAATCCCTCTCAAAACTTCCCAGATTGGCCCCCGGTTACCTCCGATGAGGTACTAGAGTTAATTTCCACCCTTAAATCTGGCAAATCACCAGGGCCTGATCATGTTATCTCAGAGATTCTGTCTAACAATCCTCTTTGGTGGTCCCATCTGCTTGCCAAATTATTTACCATAGTAAATCACTCCGGTGTATTTCCGGACTCTTGGCTATCTTCTATTCTGATACCAATCTTCAAAAAGGGCAACCCTTCTCTTCCTAGTAACTATCGCCCAATCAGCCTATTGTCTCATATAGGCAAACTTTATTCTAAATTTCTCTTATCAAAACTATCAGCTTGGGCCTCTTCTAAAAACCTCCCTGGGAAGGAACAGATAGGCTTCCGCTCTGAAGCCTCGACTCTGGATCATGTTCTGCTTTTGTATCACCTTGCCGAAAAATACTCAATTTATCACAAAGCTAGACTTTTTGCCGCCTTCGTCGATCTACGAGGAGCCTTTGATTCAGTTAATAGGAATTTACTGTGGGATAAACTTAACAACTGGGGTATTGAACCCCGACTGCTTTTTTTTGCTTAGGCGTCTCCACTCCTCCAATATATGTCAGATTCGGCTGCCAAATTCCTATGAGCTCTCTGACAAATTATTAGTTAACAAAGGTGTTCGGCAGGGATGTGTCTTAGCCCCACTACTTTTTAATTTATTTTTAGCGGACCTGCCTTCCTCTCTTTCTGCTTCTACTAATGCTGCACCCTCTCTTAATGGTTCCCCAATTTCTGTGCTTTTGTACGCGGACGACGCAGTCCTATTATCTCTAACAAAAGCTGGTCTCCGTCGTACCCTATCCAAATTTCAAACTTTTTGTTCAGCTAACGACCTGGTTATAAATGCTGACAAGACTAAAATAACTAACTTTTCCAACTCTGTATCACTATCTCCCTGGACAATCGGAGCACAAACCTTTCAGCAGGTTTTATCCTTTAAATATCTAGGTATCACTCTGCATCATAAACTCAGTTGGCGTCCCCACAAAAAATTGGTTCTATCTTCCTCTAGCCTCCATCTTAATGCCATCTCAAAATTTCACTACTCATCTGGCAATCAATTTGTGCCTGCAGCGTTGCTTATTTTTCGGACTAAATTGCTTTCCCACTTACTATATGGAGCTCCTATTTGGATTGAGGCCATAGATCACGATGTTGACACTTTGGCAGCCGCCTTATTCAGGAAAATCTTAGGAGTCCCCAACATGATTCGTCTTTCAACTTTAGTTTTGGAATTGGGTACCCATCTCCCTTCTACCCTTGCTTGGTCCACCACATTTAAATATTGGCTTCGTTTACATTTAAACTCTAAGCCCAATTCCTTACTATACGATCTACTCAGAGACAATTTCCTTTCCAAGTGGCTGAAGTTGATTGAGATTAAACTTCAATCCCTTGATTTGAATCTAGAATCCCTAAATGATTTAGGAATTCAACAGGCCCATGCTCTTATTAAATCTAAACTCTGGCAGCATGAGTTTGAGGTTCTTGCAGCCAAACTGAATCCTACCTGTTCCCCGCTTTCTTTTGGTCTTTTCCCTTCACTTGGTTATCATCCAAATTATTTTTCCTCACTTATCAACCCCAGGTTAAGAAGAGCATTTATGTTAGCCCGATTTAACATTTTTCCCTCAGCGAACCATACCGGTCGATTTGCAAATATTCCTAAAGAGGATCGATTATGCCTGTTCTGCCATTTGGTTCCGGATACACTTGACCATATATTGTTTTTCTGCTCAGTTCATTTTTCCATTCGTAAGGCACTACTAGAACCCTGGTTATCTTCCCTGCCGAACACCCCTGAGATTTTTCTGAATGACTCTTCCTCCCGTATCACTGAAGCTGTCGCTATTTTTCTGCTTGAGATTCTTAAATTAACTTCCAAATTATAACCCGTTGTGTTTATTGTTAGTAATCCCAGCTGTATTTATGCCAATAAAGGTTTGGAGAAAGTAAAGTAAAGATAAGTCATCTCCCATGACCTCAGAACTTGCTTCCTGACAATCTACAGCTAATTTATCTTCAATCAATGTACTGTAATTTTTTTTGTATCTGATTTCGCAGCAATCTTCCTATAAGCCTAGAAATAGTTTTGCTGAGATCAACACTTGTTGTGATTTGGGACTAACCAGCATGCAGTTCTGCAGAAAGTTGTGGGGTTAAAGGACTGATTTTGGGTTCTCAGCTTAAATCCCAATTTTGCCTCATATTTTTCTGTAAATTACTTTTATTTTATCCATGGCAATTGGCCTGTCTGTGAAATCTGTGGTTTTGATTAGCCATGCTAATCACTGCAGCCATTTTATGAATGTGCCCTGAGTAGTGTCCATTATATCAGTGGTTCTTAACCTTGGTTACTCAGGTGTTTTTGAACTGCAACTCCCAGAAACCCTAGCCAGCAGAGCTGATGGTGAAGGCTTCTGGGAGTTGCAGTCCAAAAACATCTGAGTAACAAAGGTTAAGAACCAGTGCATTATATGATGGTTCTCATGACATTATATAAAAACTCCCAATATGCTCCATGCCCCCCCCAAAAAACCCTGCTAGACACTCAGAATCGTATGCATCCTTACCAGAGAATCGGCATCATGTTGGATTTGCAGCATGCAAAATGAGAATTACACAAGCAATTCCCATCATTTTATTGGGAGCCTGTTTTGTAACCATATGCAGCAAGTCTGTTTTGCAACCAGTACATAACGAGGCCCTGCAAAATGGTGAAAACCTCTTGCTCACTTGCTGTTCCACAGGTGCCACCACCAGCAAGGTGTTGGCTGAAGGCTTATGGAATAGAATTGCACTGTTAAATAATTTAATTTGGTTGATGTACCATAACATACACTGTATTGCTACAGTATATTCTTCTTTCTCCATATAATATAAAATAACGCTAAAGTATGTAAGTATATGCCAACAGTCCCCTGAGTGTTTATTTAATATACTGGATTGTACAGTGGGGTCTTGACTTGAGAACTTAATCCGTATTGGAAGGCGGTTCTCAAGTCAAAAAGTCTGTAAGTCAAGTCTCCATTGACCTACAGTGCATTGAAAACCGATTAATCCCGTAACAGGCCGTTTTTGTTCCATTTTTGTTTTTTTCTGGTCTGTAAGTCAAATCTTAGTCTGCAAGTCAAACCTAAATTTTGCGGCCAGAGAAGTCTGTAACTCAAAAAGTCTGTAAGTCAAGCCGTCTGTAAGTCAAGGGTCCACTGTATTCTTTATTTGTTAGCTGGGTCTGGCATTCCTATTGTGAAAAAGAAAACCAGGATAAAAAATATCTCAAAACTTGCAATCTTTTAGGAAAGTACTAAAAATATTTAACATGGGAAAATATTTTGCTTCCAGTTTTTAAAATGTTTCTCAATATTATATGATGGGCTTTTAAGCATGAATTGTTTGCTTTTCAGCTAATCCGCTTTCTACTCAAAGTCTTTGAAAGCTATAATCATTGATATGCAGTGTGACAAACCCAGACCTACTGGGATCTGCCACACGTTACCTAAGCTGCCACCAACCATTCCCTATAAGAAGTCACACAGACCAGGGATGGATTTTTAACAAATAAAAGAATAAGGTTTATTTAAATACAACACACAGGGAAAATAAAATGATCAGGTGAATAAGATATAGTAACGTGGCTTAGTTTCACTCATACATACACACAGTTTGGTTCACACAGAACACTTAACTTGAAGCACAGACCCTGAACCTATCAGTTCTGGCTAACCAACAGACACCTGAACCTATCAGGTTGGTACTCTGACACACAGTAGTACCCTGTCTGACACACAGACTCCCACACCAGCTTCTTCTTCCCAGCTGCTGCTTCTTCACATCCCAGCGTCTCCACTTCTCCACACAGGCTTCACCTATATATACAGTACAGCCCCTCCTCCTGATGTCCCGCCTTCCACTCCCCATAGGATGGAACTTTCCCTCCAAACCCATGACAGACAGGTAACATCAGTGCTGTATGTAACACCTCCCCTCTTTATAAGTTGTTTTGTAGGGGGAAAGCTAAGGTGCTTTTTCCCAAAAAAACAACCTGGATAAAACACACAACAACAGTTATACATACCATATCATACTTACTTATACTTACATTCTAAGTTAACCATAGCAATTAGGCATTTAAACATTTACCATATACATTACATCAATTTACCTTTATTCATACAAACCAAATTAAAAAAAAACAGGTACATTTAACTTTTTGTCATCAATATATACACATAGTCCATGTTCTTTCGCCGTCTTCATTCTTCAGGTCTTCTTGACAAGGCGTCAGCAACACAGTTCACTGACCCTCTGACCACCTTCACTTCAAAGTCATAGTCCTGTAGGTTTAAAGCCCACCTCATAAGTTTGCTATTGTGGGTTTTCATTGTCTTTAACCATTGCAGTGGTGAATGGTCAGTGCACAGAACAAAATGTCTTCCCCAGATGTAAGGCTTGGCCTTCTGGATCGCGTAGACTATGGCCAAACACTCCTTCTCCACGGTTGCCAAATGTCTCTCACCTTTTTGAAGTTTCCTACTCAGGTAGGACACTGGATGCTGGTCACCATTCTCATCCTCCTGGCAAAGAACCGCTCCTACCCCGCTGTTAGACGCATCGGTGTAGACGATGAACTCCCGGTCGAAGTCTGGAGCACGCAGCACTGGATAGTTGATTAACGCCTCCTTCAACCTCTGGAACGCCGCCTCACAGTCGCTGGTCCACGGGATGCGGTCATCAGCCTTCTTCCTCGTCAGATCGGTCAGCGGAGCCGCAATCTCGCTAAACCTCGGGATGAACTTTCTGTAGTAGCCCACCAACCCAAGAAATGATTTGACTTTTTTCTTGGTGTTGGGTCTAGGCCAATCACGAACAGCTTCTATTTTGGCCTCCAGGGGTTTTATCACTCCTCCCCCTACCATGTGACCCAAGTATTTTCTTTCTGGGCTACCCAGCTGCAGTTTGTTTTCTTTGCAGGGCCTGGGCCAAAGCACTCCCTCCCCTGGGTTAAAGTGCCTCTCCCTGCCTTCCTGGTCTTCCCAAGCTTTCTTTCTGACCTTTTGAGCTTGCAGGGTCCCTGCTGCTAGCTCTAGGTTTCTCTTTAGGCCATTCCTTAAAGAGTCTATAGATGTCACAACGTCTTGTGGGTCATCCTGGGTGATCTGCTCCCAATTTTGTTTGATCAAATCAAGGGGCCTTTTCACCCTTCTCCCAAATAAAAGTTCAAATGGACTGAACCCGGTACTGGCTTGTGGCACTGATCGATAAGCAAACAAAAGGGATTGCAGCTTCTGGTCCCAATTGTTTGGATTCTCTGCCAAGTAAGCCCTAATCATGCGCATTAGAGTCCCATTGAACTTCTCAGTTAACCCATTACTTTCAGGATGATAGGCAGTGGCTTCCCTGTGCTTAATTCCACAGATTTGCCATAAGCGTTTCATGAGCTTTGATGTGAACGATGTGCCCAAATCTGTGATTATTTCTGAGGCAAATCCCATCCTGGACATATACCCCACCAAGGCATCTGCCACTGTGTTAGTTTCAATGTTAGTCAAGGGTATGGCTTCAGGGTACCTCGTGGCATGGTCCACAATGTTGAGAATGAACCTGTTCCCCCTCTTTGTGGCCTTGGGCAAAGGTCCCACAATATCCACCCCTATGCATTTGAACGGAGTGTCAATCACAGGCAAAGGGCACAACTTTGCTTTGGTCCTGTCGTGGCTATTCCCCTGCCTTTGACACACATCACATTGTTTACAGAACTCCCTGATCTGCTTCCCTATGTCAGGCCAGTAAAAATTCTGTGTGATTCTCTGCTGTGTTTTGTTCACCCCTAAGTGTGCAGCAAACATGTCCGAGTGCCCCCTTTGTAAGATCATGGGGCGATACTTTTCAGGTACCACTAGCTGACTTCTGATCCCATCTCCCCCTTTTGAGATATTCCTCAGGGTCTCTCTATACAAAATCCCCTTTTTCTCCAGAAATCTCACTGGGGTTTCAGGTGTTAGCTGGGCGTCAGTCACCTGTTCAAAACACTTTTGGAGAGTGGCGTCTGCCTTTTGCTCTTGTCCAAATCTGCTGTCTGTGGTTAAGGTTTCCACCACAGCTTCTGAACTCCCCCCACCTGCTTCCGTCTCTGGCTCATCATTACCCCCCCTGAACTGTCCCCGTGGTGGCTTGTGAACGTGTAATCACTAGCACCCGTTTCACATGTTCAGCCAGGTCATTTCCCACGAGCACGGCTGCTGGCAGAGTCGATGAAATTGCTAGCCGCCAAACTCCCCTCCAGCCTTGAAAGTTGACAGGTACCTCCGCGACTGGCAGAGAGATCACCTGCCCCTCAATCCCTGCCACCTTCATGCTCTCATTTGGGATTACATATTCCCTAGGAATAATATCTGGATGGCACAGGGTCACCTGAGAACAAGTGTCCCGCAGCCCCCGATACTGATGGTCAAGTATTCCTACGTCCACCCCTGCTGTCTCAAACAACTGAGAATCTGTTCTCACCAGCAGGCAGCGCCTGACCTCTACAAGAGGACCATTTTCCTCAGCCTGATCAGCAGATGTAGCTGTTCCAGATTGAGTAGCCATGGCAACAGGCTCCCTCAGTGACAATGAGCCTTGCTCTTTCTGGACACAGAACACAGCTTTTGGCTTGGTCCCACTCGAATCCTGAGGCACCATTCCTTTTAGCTGCTTTAATTTCTCACACTCTGAGATTAGATGGCCCTTTCCCTGACAGAAATAGCATTTTCTGGTGTATTTTGAGTCTCTCTCATCTTGTTTTGGTTTTCCCTCCAAAATCTGAGGTCTTGGTTTCATGTCTGAGGGCTTCCCTTCACCATGGGCCCCTCCCCCTTGCTGGCTTTTCCCTGGTCCCTGAGAGTACTTGCTGTAGGTTTCTTTGGGTTTACCTACAGATTTCCCCTCACCCAAGGGCTTTCTTATTTGGGAAATAAAATCTGCAATCTCCGCGGCTTCTGCCACAGATTTCGGTTTCCTTTCCCTCACCTGGAATTTCAGTTCCCCATGCAGGACTGAATAGAACTGTTCCAGCGCTATCAAGTCTTTAAGCTGCTGGTAGGTCTCTGTCCCCTCCTGAGATAGCCATTTCTCAAACAGCCTCACCAATTGGGCCCCCACTTGGGTAAAAGTCTGCTCTGGTTTCTTTGTGAGGGACCTGAATCTTTGCCTCAGCTGTTCCGCATTTATCCCATGTCTTGCAAACACCAGTTTTTTAAACTCTGCAAAATCTTTCATCAGTCCCTCTGGCATCTCTGAATAAACCTCAGCCAGGCTACCACTGATTAAAGATCGCATGATGGTCATCTTCTCAGTTTCCCTCACTGAGAAGTCCACAAACGCTCTTTCCACTAAGGAAAAGAACACCTCAGGACAATCTCCCTTGTGGTACACAGGGCATTTCTTCAGGTCAGCTTTAGACAATTGGCCTCCCTCAGAATCCCTATTGTTATTATTGTTCTGATTCATCAGTTCCAATTTCCTTAACTCAAACGCCATTTTCTCTCTCTGCAATTCCAATTCCATTCTCTGTCTCTCTAATCTTTCTTCCTTTTCCATTCTCTCTCTCTCTAATCTTTCCTCCATTTCCCTCACCCTCAGTTCATGCTGTTGGGCTATGAGCAATTTTCTGAGCTCTGGGTTCTGTTCTCCCGTGCTGTCACCCTGCACTGAGCCAAATTCCTCCTCAGAACCTTGGTCAACCTGGGGGTCTTTCACTTCACCCATTTCTGCCATTTGGCTTCGAGTCAAGGGCATACTCCCCCCCAGAACAGGCTGCTTTAAAAAGTCAAGCCTCAAAATAAAACGACCACTTTTTTTTTTTGCCTCAGAACCAGCTTTCCCTATAGATTGCTGCTGTCCTTCAGCACTACTTGCAACAGTTGCGAGCTAGAGTCTACCCCCCTCTGCTGGGCCTCTCAGCAGGCAGGCTAGATCACTGTTACTTTACAGTTTTGCCTCAGCTTTTTTCCCGCCAAAACAGGCTGCCTCAGAGCTCCCTAATCTAGCCCCCAATCTGAGGTTACACGTTCTTCTACTAGTGCACCCCCCCGTGAGGCACACCTAGAAGATTACCTACGTGCTCTCAGATTGTCCCTGACTAGACCCCCCTTGCTCTGGGCACACTTGCCAAGGCTTTGCTGGACCGCTGGACAACTGGACCAGTCGTATCCCACACGCTGGCCACCAATCAATGTGACAAACCCAGACCTACTGGGATCTGCCACACGTTACCTAAGCTGCCACCAACCATTCCCTATAAGAAGTCACACAGACCAGGGATGGATTTTTAACAAATAAAAGAATAAGGTTTATTTAAATACAACACACAGGGAAAATAAAATGATCAGGTGAATAAGATATAGTAACGTGGCTTAGTTTCACTCATACATACACACAGTTTGGTTCACACAGAACACTTAACTTGAAGCACAGACCTTGAACCTATCAGTTCTGGCTAACCAACAGACACCTGAACCTATCAGGTTGGTACTCTGACACACAGTAGTACCCTGTCTGACACACAGACTCCCACACCAGCTTCTTCTTCCCAGCTGCTGCTTCTTCACATCCCAGCGTCTCCACTTCTCCACACAGGCTTCACCTATATATACAGTACAGCCCCTCCTCCTGATGTCCCGCCTTCCACTCCCCATAGGATGGAACTTTCCCTCCAAGCCCATGACAGACAGATAACATCAGTGCTGTATGTAACATGCAGTATAATACTTTTTTAAAAAACGACTCTCACATACATGCTCAGATTTATTTTTCAAGAAGCTTCTATAAAGGATAGACTTCTGAATTAATATCACTCCTGTTTGGAACATGCATTAAAGGGAGTTGATTGTAGAGAGGATAAAATAATTTTAATTTAGTTTCTTTTTCTCTTCATAGATTATTCTGTTCTACAGCTATAATTTCTAGCCATGCCCTTTATCTGTTCTAATGAAGAGAGAGGCAAACTAGTTCATTGAGAATCACTGGAATTAAAATAAACTTTTCCATTCCTTTACACCAGTATCAAAATAATATGAATCTTATGGCATGGTTTACACTATTGAAATAAATTGGGTGATGGATCAGGGGGCTTGAAGTCAGTTTAAAGTCATGTGGTTTGTCACCACCATTTTTCTTGGCTCAGTGTGTGCTCTTGAGAAAATTTTAATCTGTTTTTAAGTGGTTGTTGTGGGATTTTCGGGCTTCTTGGCCGTGTTCTGAAAGTGGTTTTTCCTAACGTTTCGCCAGTCTCTGTGGCCAGCATCTTCAGAGGACAGCAAACAAGGACTCTACCCCTCTCAGGCCCATTGTAAGTGCCATCGGCTACCCAACATATGAATTAGCCAAACACCTAGCAACCCTTCTACAGACCCACATTGGACAAACTCATCCTACATCAAAGACTCAGGGCATTTCATAAGCAAGATCAGCACCCTAAAACTCAACCCAGGGGATAGACTGGTCAGTTTTGATGTAGTATCCCTGTTCACTAAAGTACCGGTAAAGGACACCCTGACACTCATTCAGCAGATATTCCCAGAAGACATCAAGGCCCTCTTCCAGCACTGCCTTACAACCAGCTATTTCCAGTGGGAAAATGAATTCTACGAACAGACAGATGGAGTGGCCATGGGCAGCCCTCTCAGCCCGGTTATAGCAAATTTCTACATAGAGCATTTTGAAAAACTTGCCCTGGCTTCGGCACCCTTCGCACCCACAGTCTGGTTCCGATATGTGGATGACACCTTTACAATCTGGAGTCACGGTGAAGAAAAATTGGAAGAATTTCTCAACCATCTCAACAGCATCCACCCAAATATACAATTCACCATGGAAAAAGAAACAGAATGCCAACTCCCGTTCCTAGATGTCATGGTTCTACGCAGAACCGACTTCCGACTGGGACACTAGGTCTACAGAAAACCCACCCACACAGACCAGTACCTACACAAAAACTCCAACCACCACCCACGGCAAAAAAGAGGCATAATCAAAACACTGGTAGACCGTGCAAATCGGAAATGTGAAGCTCAGTTTCTCAACACTGAACTCGACCACCTGAATTGGGCCCTACAGGCAAATGGCTACTCCAAAAATGAAATCACAAGAGCCATCAAACCAAGAAAACAACACCGAACTGAAGAACAAAAACAGCCACCCACAAACAAAGTATTTCTGTGTGTGTTTAGTCGTTTAGTCGTGTCCGACTCTTCGTGACCCCATGGACCAGAGCACGCCAGGCCCTCCTGTCTTCTACTGCCTCCCGGAGTTGTGTCAGGTTCATGTTGGTTGCTTCGCAGACACTGTCCAGCCATCTCATCCTCGGTCGTCCCCTTCTCCTCTTGCCATCACACTTTCCTAACATCAAGGTTTTTTCCAAGGACTCTTTTCTTCTCATGAGATGGCCAAAGTACTGGAGCCTCAGCTTCAGGATCTGTCCTTCAAGTGAGCATTCAGGGTTGATTTCCTTTAGAACTGATAGGTTTGTTCTCCTTGCAGTCCAGGGGATTCTCAAGAGCCTCCTCCAGCACCACAATTCAAAGGCATCAATTCTTCGGCGGTCTGCTTTCTTTATGTATTTAAGTATTTCTGCCATACATCAAAGGGGTCACAGACCGCATGGGGAAACTTCTGGAAAAACACAACTTACAAACAGTATTCAGGCCCACCAAAAAAATACAACAAATGTTACGGTCAGCAAAGGACAGAAGGGACCCCCTCACCACTGCAGGAGTATACCGGATACCTTGCAGTTGTGGCCAGGTATACATTGGAACCACAAAACGAAGCATCCACACCAGAATCAAAGAACATGAGAGACACTGCAGACTAAAACAACCAGAAAAATCTGCAGTAGCTGAACATGCCGTAAAACAAACTGGACATGAAATTCTATTTCAAAATACTGAAAGACTGGACAACACCAGCAATCATTACGTCAGACTGCACAGGGAAGCCATTGAAATCCACAAGCACCAGAAAAACTACAACAAAAAAGAGGAAAGTTTGAAACTCAGCAAAACTTGGTTCCCAGCTCTCAAAAATACAGCATACAAAAGGTCACGAACTCTACCCAACCACAAGGTCAAGGGGATCACTACCATCAACCACAGTGACAGATAATCTCCTTATCACAACAATACACCCACAACAAAACACACTAATCACCCATCCACAGAAAACAATACACCCACAACAATGCACACTAATCATCCCATCTCACAGTCATAAATACTCCACGCCCTAGCCAAACTACACCAGAGCACGGTTTGCTGTCCTCTGAAGATGCCGGCCACAGAGACTGGTGAAACGTTAGGAAAAACCACCTTCAGAACACGGCCAAGAAGCCCAAAAAACCCACAACAACCATTAGATCCCGGCCATGAAAGCCTTCGCGAATACAATGAATATTTTTCTTGTTGTGTATGTCAAAATGCTGCTTTTCAGAATTAGAATTCATTCTTTATGAAGCCAAGGAGGCAAAGGTAGAGTAGCTGCTGCTTATATCTAAACAGTGTTCTGCACTTTGATCAAGTTTAAATTTTTTTTTGGCTTTAAATGCTGAATATAATATATTTTTGAAAATAATAAATCCTCTGAAAGTGCCACCTGGTGGCAGAAGTAAATTAAATCACCAAAGAGGATGTTTTAAAGTAATAGCATTCAGTAAGCTTCCAGCATAATGCACAGGGATTGAACCATGTGACACCATTACAAGTAATAGTGCTCTAAACCTTTCCAATAACACATGGAATATTTATTCCTTTGGCTTTCTAGCTTCATAAGCACAAGCAGAAAACAACTTGGAATGTCAGGAAACTGACTCCCTGAATCACTTGGTGCAGCTCAATAATACAGTGTGGCTGTGCCCATAGTTGGGGTTCTGATAGATAGATAGCTCTGTAGGAACTTCCGTTTAAATGTCCTTTACATTTAAATGGCCATTATTCAAAGCTAAGTAGGGACAAAATATATCTGCTCCATTTCTTCAAACCATTTCATTGCACAATCGCACCACCTTGAAGCAGAGGCGATATGCTTCCAGTTTATTTAATCTATTTAATTAATCCCACTGGAATTTGTTACAAAACCCAGGATATGGCTGGGGTTTATGCAAAATATAGTCTAACATGCTCAAACGGCAGCAGGTTGGGAGAGGCAGATGTCGCTTCACTGAAGTAAGACCATTCAGGTTAGATAACCTACTGAAAGTAAGGAAGTGGGGAAAGAGAATTATTACATAATGCAGGATATTTTTCTCGAGGTCTCTCCCAAACATGTGCAATCAAACAATGAGACCTTGTTATCACTGAATATGAGAAAATGTATTGTGATAATAAGATTTTGAGTTTTTCACCCAGTCATATTTCCTTTGATTTTATTCTCTTGGTTGTTGTGAGAATAGCTAAAAAGAAGTGTTTTGATAATACTTTATGTGGTTCTTACGTTATCTGTTGTGGCAGATTAAGGTACAATTCAAATCATGTTTATAGCAGACATGCTTTTAGATTGCAGCTATAATGCCCTGCTTAAGAGCTATTCCTGTAAACTCTATGAACTCACAGATATTTGTCTCTGCTGAAAGGAATTGATTCTAGAATGAGGCGTGCATCTACCCCTACAGGGCATAGAGTCTTTGCAACCCTATTTTCATGGATTTGCATTTAGGCTATTATAGGTAGAGTGGACCTACTGAATCCAATTGAACATTGGTTAGTTGTGACTAATGCATGACCTCTGTCTTTAGCACTTATTTGCTTTAAGCAATTAGGTTCAGTCCATCTGTAATGCTGTCAGTGTTCAGCAGGATTGTTAAGTAACACAAGTGAATACCAGTGGATATTGTTAGGCACAGTAGCCAAAGGGAAATTTCATGTACGCCAGAACTATATATTTGAATATCAATGTGAATGACTAGTCAATATCTTTATGCCTTGAATGTCCAAAAAGTTGAACCAAGTGTTTCTGCAGAAGCAATACTGGATTAGGTACAGTAGGTGGATTTTGGTGTAGTGAAATAAGGAAACTTGTAGCTTATGAATCTGTTCTAATAATTTGATATTTCAATTGGTGGGTGAAGATACTTGTCTTGAAAGTTTATTTAGGTCTGTACTTGCAGTAGAGATTTTAGAAAATTTTAACAGTTACCGCTCCATGTGCAGGAACCTCCATTTACTTTTGATAGAAATAAAACTGGGTGTGATCAAGCATATAAATATTAGATAGCTCATATAAAATCTATCAGTTTAAAATCTTATGTAAAAGTCACACAGGACTACTGATAGAGGGAAAAACTGTTTGCTTGACAGCCTGCTTATGAAGCACTGACACCATAGTTTTGTCATGGCACATGTCCCTTTGTGGATGCATCCTTCAGTCTCGAAAGACTATTGTACCGTGCTCTGTATGGGGGACTTGGAACAGCATCTGGTGTGGCTGAGAAGGCCACTTCAAGAGTGACAATCCCTTCCACACTGAAGACAAATATAGTCTGCCCCCTGTCCAGCTCCTTGATTTTGCTGGTTTCGGACTGCCTCTTCACCTCCGCCTGCTGGACAAGGGTCTCTTCACATTGGGAGAGCTCATGATGCACCGCCTGCCTCCAGGCTGAACGCTCAGATGTCAAGGTTTCCTATCTGTTGAGGTCCATTCCTAAGGCCTTCAGATCCCGCTTGCAGATATTCTTGTATCGCAGCTGTGGTCTCCCGCTGGGGCAATTTCCCTGCATTAATTTGCCATACAGGAGATCTTTTGGAATCCAGCCATCAGCCATTCTCACTACATGCCCGAGCCAACGTATATGTCGCTGTTTCAGTAATGTATACAATCTAAAAATTCCAGCTCATTCTAGGACTACTCTATTTGGAACTTTGTCCTGCCAGGTGATACCAAAAGTGCATCAGAGGCAACGCATATGGAAGGTGTTCAGTTTCCTCTCCTGCCATGCACAAAGAGTCCAGGACTCACTGCAGTACAGGAGTGTGCTGAGGACACAGGCTCTATAGACCTGGATTTTGGTATATGCCGTCAGCTTCTTATTAAGCCATACTCTCACTGTGAATCTAGAGAACATGGTAGCTGCTTTGCCAATGCGTTTAACCATCTCGACATCTAGGGAGAGAGTGTCAGAGATCATTGAGCCTAGGTACACAAAGTCATGAACAACCTCTAATTTGTTGCGTGGAGATGGTAATAGAGGGAAGTGAGTCCATGCCTTGACCCATGACTTGTGCTTTCTTTAGGCTGGTTGTTAATCCAAAGTCTTGGCAGGCCTTGCTAAAATGATTCATGTGTGGTTGTAGGTCTTCAGTGGAGTGGGCAACAAAGGCTGCATCACTGGCAAAGAGGAAGACCTGCATGCATTTCAGCTGGACTTTGGTCTTTGCTCTCAATCTAAAGAGATTAAAGACCTTGCCACACAGCCCTGTTTCACTCCTCTTCGGATGTCAAAGGGATCTGATGTTGAGCCATCAAAAACTACAGTGCCCTTCATTTCCTCATGAAAGGACCTGATGATGTTAAGGAGCCGAGGTGGGCATCCAATCTTGGGAAGTATTTTAAAAAGGCCATTCCTGCTAACCAAGTCAAAGGCCTTTGTGAGATCTATGACGGCCACAAAGAGTGGCTGTTGTTGTTCACTACATTTCTCCTGCAACTGTCTGAGGAAGAATACTATGTCAGTGGTTTATCTATTAGCTCAAAATCCACTCTGGATACGCTCTGTCTGCAAGCACCTGGAGTCTCTTCAGCACAACACGGGCAAGCAGCTTCCCTACAATGCTGAGAAGAGAGATGCCACAGTAGTTACTACAGTTGCCCCTGTCTCCTTTGTTCTTATACAATGTGATGATGTTTGCATCCTTCATGTCCTGTGGTACTCCACCTTCAGTCCAGCAAAGACAAAAGACTTCATACAGCTCAGTGGTGATTATCTCTTTACAGCACTTCATCAGGGATGTTATCTTTCCCAGGTCCCTTCCCGGAGGCGAGGGAATCCAAGGCTGCTTTTATTTCTGCTAAAGTTGGTTCGCTGTCCAACTCTTCCAAGTCAGTCAGGCAGTCAGTGTTATTTAATGCCTCTTCGGTTACTACATTCACTCTGGAATATATCAGAGTAGTGCCAGCATTCCATCTGCTGTGCTCGGTCCTGGATGTCCTGCCTGTGGCAGACTTCAAGGGAGCAGATTTCTTCTGGACATAAAGCCTGCTTGATACCATCATACATTCCCTTGACGTTACCTGTGTCCGCTGCTATCTGTATCTGGGAGCAGAGCTGAAGTCAATAATCATTGGAACCTCTCCTGGCAACCTGTTGGACTTTGCTATGAGCAGCTCGAAGAGCCTGCAAGTTGTACTCGTTAGGACAGGCTTTGTATGCTGTTAGAGCTCTCCTCTTATCCTCGATGGCTGGCATCAACTCCTCCGAATGGGCTTTGAACCAGTCTGCTGTCTTTTTGATCTTCTTGCCAAATGTGGAGAAGGCGGTGTTATAAATAGCAATCTTGAAATGTTCCCATCGTTCAGGTGCATTGGCCTCAGCACTCATTTAAAGCTAAACCCCATCCCCTCAGACCACGCAGTCAGGGAGAACAAAGGTCAGCCTAGAAGAAAATACTTCACCAAATAAAATGTATCCTCCCCCAACCACAGCTCACCTCCTGCCTCAGCTTCCTCTTCAGGAAAGGGGCTTAGAGCTACTGCTTGCAATCATTTAAAGCTAAAACCCCATCTCCTCAGACCATGTGGTCAGGGAGAGCAAAGGTCAGCCTAGAAGAAAATGCCTCACCAAATAAAATGTCCCCCCCAAGCACAGCTTACCTCCTGCCTCAGCTTCCTCTTCAGGAAAGGCAGATATCCAAGTATCACAGGAAATCAAGAAATATGCTCTTAGCTCCTAAACAAGTCTTTGCATCTATTTTGAGGAAGACAATATTATTTCAGTCCTGTC
Organism: Pogona vitticeps; assembly: GCF_051106095.1. Classification (NCBI taxonomy): domain Eukaryota; kingdom Metazoa; phylum Chordata; class Lepidosauria; order Squamata; family Agamidae; genus Pogona; species Pogona vitticeps. The sequence continues at coordinate 71,276,106 of NC_135784.1, read as the reverse complement.
CCCTAAATTAGAAAAAGGACTTGGAGCACGTGCGTGGACAGATGACTAGCACATGACCTCCCTTTTTATCACTTCTTTCCTTTAAGCAATTTGGTTCAGTCTGTCTGTGATAACACGTGTTAAGCAGGTTTTTTGTTTAGTGGTAAGAGTAAATCCTAGTAATTATTCAGAATCTGGCGTAATTATTGAGATCTCAGTGTAAGTAATGTGAAGTCAGCATGGCAATTGGAATTGAAAATACAAGTCTCTTTAAAAGTCAGGAATAAAGAGGTGTCAGATCCCTTCAAACAATCATAGCTAGAGATGGGGATATTTGTATTCCTTTACAAATAAGAATATCCCCATCCCACCTCCAACTAATGCGGGTCCGGCCCTTAGAACCAGCCCGTGAACTCACGCATCGCTGCACTGCCAGTGTCCCACTCTTCCCACCAATCACGGTAGTAGCTCTGCCATCTCCCTGCTTGGCTGGCCACTCCAGGGAGGGGCTGGGATGACACGTATCCTTGCACGGTTGCTGAGTGTCCAGCTGAGCAGGGAGACAGAGGAGCTACTTCCACGATTGGGACACTGGTGGTGTGGCAGCGCGTGAGTGGACAGACTGCTTCCGAGGGTCAGACCCACATGAGTTGCAGCTGGGCCTGGGATATTCGTATTTTAACCCCATCTCATGCCTCATCTTTGCACTTTCTGAAACAGCCTAAGATCACTCATGGCCAGACCTATGTTGGGCATGTTTGCAATTGGTTATGTTGTCTTGTGTTATAGTGGTATTCTTGAATTTATTCATTCCCCCCCCCCCTTTATATCATGACTTTGAATAAAACTTATACAACTCTAATTCACTCTCCTGGTGTTTGGATTCCTCTTGGTTAGCGATTGGCAACTCAACTAATCCTTATTAGAGATGGGAGTATTCATATACGAATATCCTGCACAGGTGGACATAACGAGGGTCTGGCCCCCTGAGGCTGGACCATCCACTCACCTTCTGCTGTTGCCGCAAGCTCCGCTGTCCCTTCCTCTCTCTCCGGAGCTCGCGGTCTACAAGCCGCTCCTGGCAGGAGGCCGGAGGACGAGCCTTGCTGCAAGGTCAAAGAGTGGCTCACAGAATACCTCCATCCCTAATATGACTGAGAACAGAATATTGCTTGATCCAACGCACTTTTCACTGGGTGTGGGGAAAAAGAGCTGCTCTTCTCTCCTAGAAGTATAATGTTGACCTGAGAGAACTTGCAGCTCATCTCAGCAGATATTCAAGCCCCCATGTCCGGTTGGAAAATAAGCTCTCATACTGTAAACCAGCTATTGCTGAACATGGTACCATCCAGTTGTATTGGATTGCCACTCTTATTACCCTCATTCATCATGACTAGGGATGGCTGGGGATAATCTTCAGATTCCAAGACTGAGAAAGGCTGCATTCATTAAACAGATGTTTTTATTCCATTTTTTAAAAAAGTTTGCTTCTGTCTCTTTTCCTGCGTTACCTCTGCCTGACTGTTTTATACAGTCCTGAATATGTGTTTTGACCAAAAGGACTGGTTCTAATAACACCCTCTAACCATCTGTGTTTCAGATGCTGAGTAAAGATGCGCTGTGCTGCAGATCCTCCACCACCACCCCTTGTTTATTCAGTCCCGGATGTTGTGCTGCAGAAAACAGAGTCACAAGGCCCAGGTCTGATTTCTCCCCAATGTCATTTGCTGCTCCTTTGCCGCTGATTAGCTACAGCAATAATGTAATTTAATAGCACCTTATATTAATGTCCACTGATTAATTTTTTTTCCTTCTGACTTTGCAAAAAGAGGCACAGCAGTTTCTTGTAATTGCAATTAATGTACTCTTTCTTCTAACACTGAGGCACTTACGGAGAAGAACAAAAGAAATGGAACTCCAAAATCTAAGGCAAAAGATCCAGGCTTTCTTTGCGAATAGTATGACCTATGGAAATAATCATTTTGCATTCATTGATACACCTTGTAAGATAAAGCTTTTATAATTTTATATCTGTATGATTGTGGAAATCCACCATGAGTCAAATGCAAGTCATCACTAAATGCCGATACTACATTAGCCTATACTTTGCTAAAGCCTAACTTTTACACAGATAAAATAAGCCTATGCTGTGCCAGTGTCACTCTTCAATAGATACTAACAATTGCCTTTTATTCAATTCTCTAAATCACCCTATTGTACGAAGTTTATCCACTGCAGTTTTCATCTGCAGAATACCCAGTTGGGATGCTGAGTGACAAAATGGATGCAGGAAAATACTATGCAATACTACACACGTTGGCTCATTTATGCTACAATTGTGTCAGTATCTATTGTCAAGCTAAGAGGACACATGGTATCAATGTGACAGTGCTGTCACAGAGAAGGTTTTGCTGAACGAAATGACTGGCACTGCTAAGCAAATTGCTCATTTAAATCCATTTCAATTTGGCACACTTCTGAGGGAATTAAAATGGTCCAACTAGTTGGAAGGGAAACAAATACATGTATTCTAAAAAAGCAATGTTGATAGTGTCACTGAGGATGTGAGTGCAAGTTGCAATTGACTATGGAGGGATGTAAGGAACAAGTTTCTGCTAAGGATCTCTGTTGGGATTAGTAATTTTTCATTTTTTCAGAATTATAGCTGAGCAGGGAAGTGGCCACACGTGGTGACAAAAAGAGATTGCAAAGAGCAACAAGAGGATCTCTCCAAATGTGTATATGCCGTATGGCATTGTACCACTTTGATTGAAGTTTAAGTGCCATAATTGCATCTTGTGGAATACTGAAGTTTGTAGTTTGGTGAAGGGCTTGCAATTCTGTGCTAGGGAGGTTTAGTGCTCCAGCAGAGGGGAATGTACTACAGCTCTGTGGCAGCGAAACCTTAAGGCCCACAACAAACCACAAATCATAGGATTCAAGAGAATGGCACCATGAAACCTAAAGTAGTATTTAGCTGCACAGTCCAGGATATGAGAAAGGGTGACTATAAATGTCCAGCATAAGCACAAGATGATCTAGAGCGGGGCAGAAAAATGCTAGTGTTAGCACCGGTGGGTTCTGAGCTGCCAGTGGCTGATGAGAAAGGGTATATTAGGGTCCATCACTCTATACCAGCGATGGCACGTGGAGCCCTTTCTGCCGGCACACAAGCCATAAGTCACCAGATTGCTACTCCCCCCCCACCCGCAGCCAAACCTAAGTAGGTGGCTGCAACCGTGGTGCTGGTGTCCGGACAGGAGGCACGTCAGTATCTGGAGCACCTGGTGCTGGCGGCAGATCCGGACTGGGGTCTTGAGGCACTTCCATGCCCGGGATTCCCCCTTCTGCTACCACTTCCGGTTCTGTGCCACCCACAATTTGGGCATGTGAGCCCAAAAAGGTTCGCCACCATTGCTCTATACAATACACCACACTGGGTATCTATATATCGTGGGGATAGGGTGGTCATATGTCCTCTTTTAGGGGTGAGGGGTTGATCTTCCACTTTGGAAGATGTCCTCCATTTGATAGCCCCAGTCCAAATCTGATTTACACTCAAATAATTTTGGAGGGAAATCAGTGACCATTGAAGTGTTAATCAATACATGGAACACAGCAAATTCAGTGGACAGTTAAATGGTCACAGTCTTTCTAAATGAGGTGAGGTGTTTTATGTAATCCTGTTTGAATTACAAAAATAATTTCTATTTATGCATCTGTATACCTAGATTAACAAAAGCAACTTTATCCAAATCAATGCTCTTTTTGTTCTCCTTTTTTGTGATACATGTTTTTCTTTTTGGTGATACGTATGTGAGTGTTTTAACTTATAGGCAGTACATGAAGCTGAATAAGAAATGAAGGCCAAGGATTCCACATGCTTAACAACTGTGTGGAAGAGAAAGTTTCGTCCTGTGTAACTCTGTCCTCTATTTCATGTGACCACCCTATGGTGCAAGATTCAGAATGGACTAAGCATGGATTTTACTCCCAAGTAGTAGTAATGGTCACTAGTTTAGAGGGGTTTAGACTCAATAGGCTGGATAACTCAGTAGGTTGGATACCTGGGTGCAGAGACAGGATGTGAGAGTTCAATCTGCCATTGTGCCTTCTGGGTGAAAAGTCACCCTGTGTAGCTTTGAGTGAACAGCACCATCCCAGGATGCTCCCAGAAGAGAATGGGAAAGCGTTTTTGAGTATTCTATAGCTAGAAAGCCCTAACAAGGGTTGCCATATGTTGGAATCAACTTGATCACATGTAATGATGATAATAATAAGACAAGTTGTTGTTGTTGTTAATCCCTGGATGCTAGTTATGGTGGCTACATTCTTCCAAAATCAAAGGAAGTGTATGTCTGAGTAGCAATTGCTAATAAATAGTAGCAGAAGAAAACTATTGCCCCTATATCCTGCTTTTGAGCTTCCCAGAGGCATGTGGTTGGCTGCTGTGGGGAAATAGAATGGTGGACTAGATAGGCCTTTGATCTCTGATCCAGAAGGGCTCTTCTCATGTTCACTTCCCAGTGTTTTGAATAATTCAGCCAAAAGAAATAAGATTAGGAGGATAAACACAGGTGGAAAATGAATGTTCAGCTGATTAATTGGTTAGGATAAGGAAACATGTTTGAAGGCCTTCTGAACTTGGATGACGCAGAGTGTTTCTGTTTTGTCTGAAGACAGCAATGGCTACCTCACTGCAAGAGAAAAAGTAATGCATGGTTTTTATACAGCTACTGTAGTGGAAAAACTCGTGTGTTTTTTCCATTAAAGTAGAAATTGCTAATTTAAGCAGATAACAGTAAACCTAGCATCTCAATTTCACTAGACATTAGAAGGATTCTTATAATGTTGGATAAAACAAACAACCATTAGAAAAGTTTACAGATCTACAACAACAATACCAATCTCTCTAATTTTGACAGGGAGGCAGAATTTGGGTATGGAGGGGCTGTTGTGATGACAGGAACTGGTGTGTTAGTTTACCAATCTACTAAATTAAGAGAGAGTCTTGTTAAATCAGTTATTCCTATTGCTGTTTTTCCTTCGCAGGTGTTTCTTAAGCAGGTAGCAGTTCATTTTCATAAAAATGTTTTCATAAAACGTGTATGGATCTAAGGATTTTTCTAGCAAGTGACTATGGACAACAGCTCATTATGTGAAAAATAAGAAAAGATGTTTACTATAATGGCAGTTGTTTGCTCAGCCATAATTTTTTTACTTTTTAAAACAGACAACCAGGTAGCAGCTATCAACTTCTGGTATGGCTCAGGTCACACAAGGGAAATATTTTCTAGTTCTTCCAATACTTTCCATACTGCTGTTGTACTGAATCATGGCCATGTGGTTTATATTCTCAGACAAACATCCAAGAACTTTTAGCAGTACCAATTTATTTCCTCCTACAGTGGGGTCTTGACTTGAGAACTTAATCCGTATTGGAAGGCGGTTCTCAAGTCAAAAAGTCTGTAGGTCAAGTCTCCATTGACCTTCAGTGCACTGAAAACCGATTAATCCCGTAACAGGCCGTTTTTGTTCCATTTTGGGTTTTTTTCTGGTCTGTAAGTCAATTCTCAGGCTGCAAGTCAAACCTAAATTTTGTGGCCAGAGAAGTCTGTAACTCAAAAAGTCTGTAAGTCAAGCCGTCTGTAAGTCAAGGGTCCACTGTATTTGAATCGTAATGGTTGGCTACACCATGGTACTGGCTTATTCTTTTTCTTGCTTCAAGAGGCAATTTAGCCACTTGAATTTTGTATATATTTATTTATTGACACATCGATATATCAGAAACAGGTTTCCTTTGAAGGTGTGTGACTGCGCGAGTGAGCTTGACTTTACCCTCCCCCGCACAGCTTTCCTTCCCCCCCCTCCATGTACCCACAACTATAGTTTCCAGTACCTTTTGTTCTGGCCACAACGGAAACCCATGTTTGTGTGTGTGTGTGGGGGGGGATATCTCACGCACAAGGGGTGGGTGGAAATTAGAGGGAACATTGATTGGAAAGGGATTTCTGTTTTAAGAAAGTGTCTGTTGCACTGCTGCTCCTGCAGAAATGCATTGCACACAATGGACTTGAGATATCCACACAGCAGTAGTGGCGATCACCTGCCCCCTGGTGATATTGGCATACCAATGTTTCAGTATACCTTCCCACAGGAAAAAATTTTTTTATTACTCACCAGTAATGTAATGGTGGCAGCCCACCAGTAACATACTTTTACTGACATATTGATGTATATATGTAATATAACAACAACAATAACAATGTGCCCACTGCAGCAATGGTGACAGCCTTCCTGGTTGCAGTTCTGAAAAGATGTGGGGCAGGTGGTGCACACAGGTAATTGTGGTAAGGAATGCACTGGTACAACAAAGGTACAACATACGTAACACAATCCTCCTGGCGATGGGGAAATGTTCTGCAGTTACACCGCTAGCCAGGGAAATGTCTCGATCTTGACCCTGCCTCGTGTGACTAGGAAAAAAATAATAATACTGACATAGCTGGTGGATAACTACATAACATTTCCCTTGTGTGACCAGGGCCTGTGTGTGTGCCTCCTTTCTTAGTACAGCCATAAAACAAGGGCAGTTATGGTCTTACTGACTTAACTAGACATAATTTTTGTAAGTCTTTTTATGTTCCTAATTTCAGAATATTAATAACTCATAGTAAAGATTGTTACTTAGATTTCCCCAGGTTTATATTGAAACATGTTTCTGATGTATCGATATATGTGACTTGACTTGAGGTGTATAACAACTGTGTTTTTAATTAATTCTGCTTAGTTTCTAAATTATTTATAACTGTGCAATTGTAATAAAATTTGTTTGGTTGTTGTGGGTTTTTCGGGCTGTTTGGCCATGTTCTGAATGTTGTTTTTCCTAACATTTCGCGAGTCTCTGTGGCCGGCATCTTCAGAGGACAGGAGTCGGAACTCTGTCTGTGCTCTGGTGCAGTTTTGTGGGATATTAACAAAACTGTTTTGTTTTGTTTCATAGGCATCCTTCAGTCTTGAGAGACTATGGTAACGTGCTCCGTATGGAGGACTTGGAACAACGCCTAGTGTTTTGACTCTGTCCACGAAGCTGGCGTGTCCTCTCCAGGGCACGAATTCTTCACAACAATTCTTCAATATCAAGTAAACTGTACTGGATATTAAGAAGGAAATATAGTCCAACTGGTTTATACATCTTTAAAAATAAAGCATGATTCTGCGATCCATTATTTTTTTTCTCCCATGACTGTAATTGGATCCATTTCAATTCCACACCTGAACAGAATCTGTTGTGACAGCAGAAGAGTTTGCTGTCTTATTCAGTTTTACACAATAAAGCCCAAATATCTTCTTTCCAAAATGGCTTTTCTAGACTTTGGTAATAAAAGACTTTAGATTTATAGACTTCAGGTGGATAGAATTTATGTTGTAAAGAAGTAAATAAGAGCATTCATTTCATAGAAAAGTCATTTTTTCTAATAGAAAAAATATGGGTATTCTACAATATTTTCTTTTCAATCTTTTGGTTCTGAGTACAGTATAGACGTGAATATTTGAAGTCATCTCGATTTATAGGGAACATACTTCTTGTTACAATATTTGCTAGTATACATAAAGAACATTGTTCTATATTGGAACTTTAAGTAATTTTGATAATATTATCTTTGTCTATTCACACCAGGACTATATTGGACATCTGTAAATCAATGCAGTTTTAGAAGAGACAATATTGTTTATATTCTTTTTGCAGCCTCACATGCCGCCTCTAGCAGATGTGGCTTGGAGGAACCTTTGTTGGCTAGAGTGACTGTCAGTCTATCCAGCATTAACCTATTGTTCCTTCCCTGCCTCTGATTTCAAAGAGAGTCCCACCTCTCTGCTCAGATCTCTTTCCCCTTTTTTAGTTGGAAGAAATCAGTAAGTATGCTGAGGCCTTTTTCTGAAAGCAGTCATGCTTGCTAGTTTTGCTGTTCAATTTGTTCTACTATAAATGAAACCATTTATTTTTTTTTCTATTAATATCTCAGAGTGAGTTATTGAGGCCGGAAGTGCCAATTGATGAGAAAATGAGGTTGTCTACTCTGGGGAACTTGAAGCTATTCTCCTCTGTAAATCCCTGCACTTCTGCTGGCCAGCTAAAGGAATATAACCAAAATTCAATATTTTGCAACAGTTTATACTAGAAAATGGAAGTCCAACTGGGGATGTGATGTGAGAAGTTTTCATGTTATCTTTTATTTCTTGTCATTCATTTCTGAGTGTCAGAATAATCACTGGTTTTTGTTACTAATCTCTGGAAAGCAGTCACGTTTAAGTATAGGTGGAGAATGGACTGGATTGATAATTTATGTGGTATAAATCAACCATACTAATATTTAGTAAATTGCACCATGATAATTTTTCTGAAAGGATAAGAACTACAGTAGTTAGTTATTAACAAAATAAGGTTGACAAAATAAATAAAAACAAATAACTGTTAACAAAATAAATAGAAGAAAAAATTATTGTGATAGAAAAGAGCATATGGTTATGTTAGCACTAAAGTAGTAACATAATTATTTGTAATAATTGCTAGCATGAGGCAATATGTTGCACAAAATTATTCTCCAGTGGTACTTTCTTTGGAATCTTAAATGGTATTTACTCACTTCATCCCTCGCTCCTTGAACTCTTTCCTCAGTAAGCCTGAAGTTCTTTCTGTTATAACAGATTATGCGCTGTACCACGGAACCCTTCCTTAAGGCCTTTCCTGTTCCTTCTCTCCTTACAATAAATTATATACTTTGGTTTACCCGTCCAGGGCCAAGCCTATGATTGGCTGCTCAGACAAAAAGAAAAAATTATACCTGACCATGATCGGTTTACACTCCCTTACACCTGAGCTGCAAGCTGAGATAATAAGCAGACACCTCACCCTGTTACAGCCTTGCAAGGATGCAGTTTACAGCCACTCTCAGTTTGATCAAAGGAGCAAAAATAATTCATTTAACATGTTCTTTGTCAGACTGAATGCACATCAATGCTTTAAGCAATCACTTATGCTTTGAATTAGCATCTATTCTGTTTAACACACCACTCTGTAAAATATTTACTTCCTTGTGGCTGAGAAGAGGTCCCATTATGTCACAATAATGTGTTGAGACACAGGGTCATCTCATACTGTAATTTATCATTTTCTCTTTTTATGGAAACTACAAACAAAATATCATGAATTCTGGTGAGCAGTCTGGTAGTCAGAGAAGTGGCTACTGGCATACATGAGGCAAGGAGCCCTTGTTCTGTGAGGTAATAATGAGTTAAATTGCCCAGCTTGTCTCTCTGGGAAACCCTGCAGCTTTGTAATTTCACCAGCTGCTCTGTTACTAAATAGCTTGTGCAGAACTGCAAAACATAGAAGAGTAACAGGCACTATTGTGCTCAGACTTCTCACCTACAATGTCCATGGAAAGGATCCAGGCTGAGCTATCTCTTAATTTCTTCACTGCTCTGAGTACACTCCTGCTCCAGTTTCAGGATATAGGATGTGATATGGATGGTTCTTAAAGGATGGCAATCCACTACGATCAACATGGCTAGAAAACCTTGCTTTCTCAGTCTATAGTATTTATTTTTTATTTATTTATTTAACTTATTTTATTTATTTATTTAATTTATATGCCGCCCACACTACCCAAAGGTCTTTGGGTGGCTTACAACAATTAAAATATATTTTAGTATGTATGTACTATATATAAGGGACGTGGTGGCGCTGTGGGCTAAACCGCAGAAGCCTGTGCTTCAGGGTCAGAAGACCAGCAGTCATAAGATCGAATCCACGCGATGAAGTGAGCGCCCATCTCTTGTCCCAGCTCCCGCCAACCTAGCGGTTTGAAAGCATGCAAATTCAAGTAGATAAATAGGGACCTTCTTGGTGGGAAGGTAACAGCGATCCGTGTCTAAGTCACACTGGCCATGTGCGGACAAACGCTGGCTCTATGGCTTGAAAACGGGGATGAGCACCGCCCCCTAGAGTTGAACACGACTGGACAAAAATTGTCAAGGGGAACCTTTATCTTTACCTTACTATATATAAAATATATAGTACGTACAAACCAAAACTTTTACAGCAGTGCACTGTAAAACATGGCAAAACTGTAATTGCCACTTCATTCATTCATTTGGATGGTTGCTTGCTTGTTTGGTTCTGTAGCAGTTCCTATCTTCTGGTAATTCAGTGTAGCCTATAAGTTTAATAAAATGCAGCCAGTGAGCTCAGCCTGGCACTCTGGCAGTTCAGCCCTACGGCCTGCCCCTCAGCTCAGCTTGGTGTCCTTGTTAGCTCCTCGCTGACTGCCCAGCCTACCTACGTATAAGACCACCCTTCATCCTCAACCTGGTCATGCAGTTTAGTATTGAATTTATTTATTATGTTCGGGTGACCAGCTCATAAAACATATTTATGCCTAAAATATACAAAACACAGTTTAAAAATATACAACCAATTCATAAAACATATTACATGGCTAAAATATACAAAATGCAGTTTAGTAGTTTCTGACCTAACTAGAGGAGATACAATTAAAAAGATAAGTTTTTCATCCGAAAAAGAATTGTTTTCAAGCTGCCATCTTTGGATGGAGGTAATGGTATTAAAGAGGCCATCCTATTTAAATGACAATGTACATGGCTTCAGTTATTTGAAAAAGTCAGATTTACAGCACTTGGGAACCGTCTTTCTCATTGTTCTGAGTAAAGCCCAAGGTTTCAGCCTGATAGAATCACTGTAGAACTTTCCAGTGTCTAAGCCTTTCTTTTCTTTTAAAAGAACAACAACACACATTCCACCCCTTTTGTTCCCATGGCAAGGACCATTAGGATAACCACTTTTTGCTGTTGTTGTTTAGTCATTAAGTCTTGTCTGACTCTTCATGATCCCATGGACCAGAGCACGCCAGGCCCTCCTGTCTTCCACTGCCTCCCTGGAGTTGGGTCAAATTCATGTTGGTAGCTTCTATGACACTGTCCAACCATCTCGTCCTCTGTCATCCCCTTTTCCTCTTGCCTTCACACTTTCCCAACATCAGGGTCTTTTCCAGGGAGTCTTCTCTTCTCATGAGATGGCCAAAGTATTGGAGCCTCAGCTTCAGGATCTGTCCTTCCAGTGAGCACTCAGGGTTGAATTCCTTCAAAATGGATAGGTTTGTTCTCTTTGCAGTCCAGGGGACTCTCAAGGGTCTCCTCCAGCACCACAATTCAAAAGTGTCAATTCTTCGGTGGTCAGCCTTCTTTATGGTCCAGCTCTCACTTCCATACATCGCTACTGGAAAAACTATAGCTTTTACTATGTGGGCCTTTGTCGGCAAGGTGATGTCTCTGCTTTTTAGGATGCTGTCTAGGTTTGTCATCGCTTTCCTCCCAAGAAGCAGGCGTCTTTTAATTTCATGGCTGCTGTCACCATCTGCAGTGATCATGGAGCCCAAGAAAGTAAAATCTGTCACTGCCTCCATATCTTCCCCTTCTGTTTGCCAGGAGGTGATGGGACCAGTGGCCATGATCTTATTTTTTTTGATGTTGAGTTTCAGACCGTTTTTTGCACTCTCCTCTTTCACCCTCATTACAAGGTTCTTTAATTCCTCCTCACTTTCTGCCATCAGAGTGGTATCATCTGCATATCGGAGGTTGTTTATATTTCTTCCAGCAATCCTAATTCCGGCTTGGGATTCCTCCAGTCCAGCCTTTCGCATGATGTATTCTGCATATAAGTTAAATAAGCTGGGGGACAATATACAGCCTTGTCATACTTCTTTCCCAATCAGTTGTTCCATATCCAGGTCTAATGCTTCTTGTCCCACGTATAGATTTCTCAGGAGATAGATAAGGTGGTCAGGCACTCCAATTTCTTTAAGAACTTGCCATAGTTTATTGTGGCCAGCACAGTCAAGGGCTTTTGCTTTTGGGACCCCTCAATTAAGTCTGTATTCTGATTCTGTTCTCCTCTATTGGCAGATACCCTGTCTGGATCACAATAGGAAGCCTCCATCCTTCTGCTGGCTTTTCCATCCTTTTCTTCCTTGGTCATGTCCTCCAAAGCTCTACCAGGGCCAGAGAATGCCAGTTCCCCTTGACTCCACAGAACGTTTCTCCATGCATTTCAGCAGATGCAGAAATCATGTCTTCATTTGCTTCTCCTAATTCTTGCTTTGTAACACACATTCTCTCTCTTTCTGCCTAGAGATGTTGCTTTCACATTACCTAGATGCTGCTATATGGCTTTTCATTTAACTTGCAGCTTCCTGCCATGCTTTTCTCCTATGGGACAGCCTTCCATATGATGAATGATTTAAAAGGCGTCCCATGGGGCATCCCGCTAATAAGTATCCATTTCATTTCACTACCTCTTACTCTTTCCTTTGGTTGTCAGATGATGCACACTGCAAGTTATTATTAAAGGTTTGTACAATTAAACTCAATTAAGTGGAAGGCAGCCCACTAGCCATACACTGCTTTTTTGCCAAGAAATTACTTGATTTCACATTCTTGTAGAAACAGCAAAACTGAGAAGCTTCCAAGCCCTTGATATACTGTCACACGTTGGTGGACTACATTAAATAAGCTTGATCAAAGTTGTGTAGATCTGTGTTATGAGCAAACTTTTCTCCAGCTTTTGGGGTGCAATTGCTTTTCACAGCTGTCTCAACAAAACGCCTATGTACAAATGAATGAATCTGTGTTTTGGAAGTAAACACTTCATCCGTAGGTTTCACGTAAAGCTCCTGTTTAAATCTGTGCTTGTTTAGTCCAGAGTGATTAGCACCTAATACCATTTGATCTTTGTGACAACAGTAAAGTTCATTAATTTTGATGGATGAAAATTGCACCTCACTTTCTTGACATATGTCCCGTGGATAGATTACTGATTGTGAAATATTTTTCCGCTTCAGTTACTTCTTCATATCTATCAGGAAGCCAGTTCAATATAACTACTCACCCATGGTAAGAGGGTCTTCATAAACAATACCACAAGGTGATGTTCCTCTCCTTACTCGTTTATGCAGTGGGCAGTCACTGAGGGGTCCAGTCCTGGTGCACTTTATGAACTACAGTATTCCACCAGCAGGGTTATCCAGATTCTTAATCTATACAGCAACTCATAAGGTTAAGCAGCAATTCCTGTTCAGTTCAAGCTCATAATTATTATTCTACTTCTTGTCTTGCTACAGCCTGATTCAGAGGCTCTCAGAGCATCATAAACATGGAAGTGGTGGCAGACTTCGGGTTGTTACAGGAGAAATAAAATTTTGCTGTACTTCTGCTCCCATGGAATCATTGAGAGGTACAGGAACCACAGATTCTTACCAGAAATAATAAAGATTGCATCAAGGGCATGGTCAGCAGAGCTAGGACTGTGTATGCACATACCTGCACAGCAACTCTACATTAATCTCTGTCTATACAGGACATTATATTTGATTGGCGGGAGTGGGAGTTGTATCTGTTGAAGTGACTTCAACCTTGCATGCTGCCTGCAATGGATGTGGCTGGGAGGGACTTTTATGGGCTGGGCTGACTATCAATCAATCAATCCAGCAGTAACCAATTGTTCCTTCCCTACCTCTGATTCAAAAGAGGGCTCAGCCTCTCTGCTGAAGTATCTTTTCCCCTCTCTTTTCAGCCTGCTGGCAATTAGTGATACAGTTAGTGTTATTAGTGCAGTTGGCATGAAGCCTACAGGAGTCTGCTGGAAGCAGGGTGTGAGTCTGTTGAGGCCTGTTGCTGTTAGCAATCATTTTTGTATGGCATGCTTTTTGATCTGTTCAGAACAGTGAGTAAATGACACATTTTTATTCTTTCTCTTGCTGATGTCTCAGAGTGAGTTATTGAGACTGTAAATGCCAGTTGATCAGAGCAATAAGGGGTGGTCTAATTTGGGAAGACTTGAAGCTGATTCTGCTCTGTAAGTCCCTGCACTTCTGCTGTGCACCTAGAGGGTTTGTTTTTTTGTGTGTGTTTTTAGCCGAAACTTAAAACCTGCAACAATAGCTACATGGTGCCACTCTTGTCATCTCTTGTCTTACACTATAGTCAGTAAGGGCACTAGCTGTTCATTTCCCTCGGTCATTGTATAGTATTGGACATGTTTTCTTTTTTCCTTCTGTGCCACCTCCTTGCTGTTAAGGACAGAGATGGTGGAAAGCATTAATGTAAACAGCATTAGAAAAGAATGTGACCTTTAAGATCCCATTTTATTTCTTTAAAATAAGTCAGTTAAATCAAAACATTAAATTAAGAAAATGTCTTTTGGAAAGGAGTTGTGAAGTAGGGAGAATATAAGGTGCAAAATACATGACCTTTTCCAATATAATGTTATAATGACAATTCAGGGATCTATTAGTCTGGGCTATTGCAAAGGTGATTACTAGTACGTAATATATACACATTTAGAGTGCCAAGCAGATTTAATCCCATCACACATTTTTCAGTGGTTTCATATAGACAGTGATCTGACAACGAGCCACTGCCTCTGGGCAATATGGCAAAATGTTATTACTATTGGATTCAGTACAAATTCTTCCAAAGCAAAGTAGTTTGAAGGAGTATAACTCCTTATTCAGTTTTAATTTATCATAGTATCATGCTCTATCTGCTGATATTTTCCAAATCTTCTCTTGGTTCTGAAGACAGGAGAGCCTGGCATGCTCTGGTCCATGGGGTCACGAAGAGTCGGACACGACTTAACAACTAAACAACAACATCTTGGTTCTACTCTGATTTCTTAACTGTTATTTTCACAGAAAATGGTATCATGGGAATATTGTTGTATACATCAACTTCCTTTCTTAATTCACTGATACAAAAAAACCTCTCTTCTATGTTATAACTTATATTCCATACCTAACCGCCTATTGCTTGGTAGCAGAGGATCACATCAAGACACACTTTGAATTAAAACCAGCCCCAAAGTTGTCAGGAGAAAATGCTGATCAATTAAATTTCAGGTTGTGGTGGGTGTGGCATAGGGGATCTGAACCTATCGTATCTGGCTATCCTCAGACACTTCCTATCAGTCTGGTGAAACCAAAGTGTGCTGCTATAGTAGCCTCATGGTGCGGTGGTTAAACTGCAGTACTGCAGAGGAGACTCTGCTCAGGGCCTAATTTGTGAACTGTGTAGAGAGTGCTTTAAGCACTATGGGGTGTTACATAAGCAGCACACTTTGCTTTGATGAATTGGTAAGCTTTGTCTGCTTAAGTACAGGAGTATGCATTTTACAAGTTAGCTGCATAAATGTAACAGCCAATAACAGAGAACAGGGCTTTGTCTTTGTTATTTAAATAGGCACTTGAAAGGAAACTAGAGCAGCGGCAGTAGCAACACAGATGATGGGGTGAGAGAGTTTGTCTGTTCCCATTCCTGCTGTGATCCCAAAGAAAAATGTCTCTTCCGTGGAGCAATTGTTGGCCTTGGAAGGGAAACTTGCATTGAGGCTAATGGATGCTTCTCTCTCTCCTGTTGTAAATAGCAATTGGAGGAGGGGAATTAAAACATGCTTACTAAATGTATTTGCACAGTTAACATAACACATAGTCTGGTTCTAAGCAAATGTCTCCATGAAAAGCCCGATCCTCAAAGATAGTTGTTTTCATTTTTGATAATGAGCCCCTCCACTGTTTCCAGAAGTATCAGCTTCAAAGCTAATTTCACCATTATCTTTGCTCTGATGTACGGATGACATAAAGCACGAACAATGTATGCTCAGTTTATTAACCCAATGCAAAATTCTTATTCCAAAAGTGACTTCTTTAGAAAGGACAGGGTACCCCCCCCGGGGGGGGGCTTTTATTACCTATCTGAGGATGGTGTTTCCAGGGGAAGAGTAGCCTGTGAGTCTGTTGCAGCAAAAACAGTGAAGAGTCTTGTGACAGTTCAGACATGTTAGGTAGAACCTTGCTTCTTTTTTTGTGGAGCATAACCACTCTGCAGGAGGCGTGCTGTGCCTGAGCAGGTATAGGAACCAGAGGGGATGGTTGCTTTAAACTAGGCTTTCCACTGATGCAAGGGATTGCTGGATTCTCCCGGTCACAAGCAATGACCAGGGAACTCAGTGTACTACCATTCACCCTCTGAACATCCACAGCAGAAAATCTGGAAGAAGCCTGAAGAAGAAGCTGCTTGGATGATGGGCGAAACGTTTGAACCTAACAAGATAGAAGTCCCGTTGCCATGACTCAGCTTCCAGATAACCACACCTAGATGACTGAGAATTTTCACAGGTATATCAGCAGCAGAAGGATGAATGATAGCCATTTTTGTTAATAATAATTACGTGCCATCAATTCTGACTTACGGCAAGCCTCCCAAGGATTTCTAGATATGAAGCACTCAAAAATGGTTACCAGTATCTCCTTCTGTTGGTGCTCTGGACCATGCAACTTGCCCAAGTCCACACAGCAGGAAGGGCAAGTAACACCATCCGACATGCATCCTCTAAGTGATCCTGGATAGCCCCTTCCCCAGGAAGCACAGCGGGGATTGGAATACCTGTCCTGTGGCTATGCGGGCAGATGTTCCTGCTCACTCTCCCAGGTATGATAATTCTAGAAATTCTTTTTTCCTTTTCTGTATGAATTTCAGGATTCAGTCCATGAGATGCACAAAGCCTTATTTCTAATCCAAAGCTAGCACATAAATTTATCTAAAGCTGGAATAAGTCTTCTTCCCTCTTCAGGGCATTTTAAGTTTGTCTTGTTATTTCTTATACTCTTGTCCATATATAGAATAATGAGAATTAGCTACTTGTTTCTTTAGAGTACACCATCTCCTCCGCAGCTTATTCACCCTCTAGAGCTGCAATCATCTGGGTCAGCATAATCATCTCTATGGTAACCAAACTGATGAAGTTACGTATGTTTTAGCTTTCTGAAAATACCAAAAAAAAAAAAAATCATCAGAAGGAGAATTTATCCTTCTTTTGTTGTTCCTGCATTTTAGCAGTTTGTTTTTTAATCATGAGCAAAAATAAGTCTGCAGCACATTGAAAATATGAATACATAAATTGAACTATTACTCAGTGGAATTAGGAAAGGTTCTGTGGTTCTTAGGATTACATAAATGCAAGAGTAGGGTGATACCTTTATTGAACTACTAAAGAAACCAAATAAATTGCAAACTTTCTTGTGGAGAAAATTCCACTTCCTCAAGTAGGGTAGTACAGAAAAATTGTAAATACGCGTCCTCAAAATTCATCAAGGCAGATGACTATGCCAAGTCTGTTCACATGACATGAGTTCAGACATACAGTAGACGGCAAATGTAACCTGGGGAGCGAGTGCGGTCTCAAGCACCACACCTGGTGTAGCATGGTTGGAATTTTCCATCCCAAACTTCAAACAAAGGATTTGCCAATTACTCTCGGACACACACACACACATGCACCAGCACATTGCCTGCTTCTGAAATACAAGGTTTTGGGGAGTCAGTGGGGAAGAAGACAACACAGAGACACTGTAATTTCTGTTACAAGGCTGGGGTTATAATTTAGTTTATTCACCAGGTAGAAACAGCCAATTATAGCCAAATTAGTCAAATTCATAGTTTTACTAAGTAGTGCATGAGCAGTTTGCCAAGTGTGCATGTGTGTGATATGTAATGCAAATAAAATTAAGCATTGGTGCTCTAGGTATCAGGAACAATTAATGAAGAGTCTTCCTTTGGGGTATATAGGTTAATTTTGTTAAATTGGCCAACCCATTGTAATTAGCAGGGTTGAACATCTGTTACTATCAGCTTGTTTCCAGCTGTACACATTTCTAAATTGGTTTCAGATTTCTCAACGGATCTACTTGTACTAGTAGCCAGCCAGGGAGATGACCTTTCCCTGGTAACAATGGGAGGAAGTTGGGAGTGGAAATAGGAATGTTCTGCAATCACAGCCCAAAAGCATTTGTGGAAATTCATGTCAGTCACAAACAAAATTAATGGACATCTATTTACCCACAGTGGGATTGTTACATTTTTGTCAGGCCATCAAAGAAGTAGCTATCACAAGTATATTATAAAAATCAAGACATACTGTACTTTGTACAAAGAGGTAAAAATGCAAGCATTTATTTTTCTCTGGCTGTGCATTAACCTCATATTTCCTGATAATCAAAGGAAACGCATAGCTGAAAATACAGTTAGTGTTAGTTTATTGGAAAGTCTGGAAATGAAACAAAGTATTTGTGGAATTCACAAACTACATCTTTATTATTTCCTCTCTTTTTTTGGTATTACGTTATCATTGTTATATCAGAGTCACATCTGAGAACTCTGGGAAGAGAGGCTCTTCTACCATTTTTGAAACCTCAGTCAGCAGGATATATACGCCATCCAGTCTTGTCTATACTTACTTGGAAATAAATGCCACATGTGTCTCAAGGACACATGTCTCAAGGACACATGTTCCCAAAACCATGTCAATAGGGCTGCATCACTGTTGCCCTTGAGCAGAATGTTTATTGTTAAAAGCACATGAGCATAGCAGAGAGGGATAAAGGAAAGAGGAAATTATACCTCATTGTTTATTTCTTGGATACACTCCTTAATGTGATTACAGGCTTCATTGTGTCAGGAAAGCAGAGAAAAATACATATCTAGTCTCTAGTAAGGTTCCCTTGACATTAAGTCGAGTTGTATCCAACTCTAGAGCGCGGTGCTCATCCCCATGTCCAAGCTGTAGAGCCAGGGTTTGTCCATAGACAGTTTCCGTGGCCAGTGTGACTAGACACGGAACGCCGTTACCTTCCCACCGAGGTGGTACCTGTTTATCTACTAACATTTACATGCTTTCGAACTTATAGGTTTGCAGGAGCTGGGACAAGCGATGGGAGCTCACTCTGTCGTGTGCATTTGATCTTACAATTGCTGGTCTTCTGACCTTGCAGCATAGAGGCTTCTGTAGTTTAACCTGCAGTGCCACCACGTCCCGCACAGCGCCACCATGTCCTTAGTCTCTAGCAGGGTCACCCTAGGTGGAGTGGTCAAAGTTGCTGCGTCCACCCTCTTCTGGAATGAACTTTTAAATCCTTTATACATTGAAAACCTTGTGACAATCTTAAATGCAACAAAAGGTATTGCTGGAAGGTGAGACTCCTAGGCTAAAAGGCACTCAGTCAGCTATTGGAGAAGAGCAAAAAATAAGTAAATGACAATAATGTTCTGGCAAACTAGGCAGAACAATAAGTGGAGAAACACTAATGGTAGACAAAATTCAGGTTAATAGGAAAAGTGGAAGACCTTACATGCGATGGACTGACTGAATAAAGAAAGTCATGATCTTTAATTTGGAAGACTTGAGCAGCGCTGTTAATGGTGGGAACGTATGGAGATTATAATTTTTTTTTACTTTTTAGATTTATACCCTGACCATTTAGTGAACATGCCACTACTATGGGCAGCTTACAAAAATTATTAAAATCTTATAAAATGTATAAAAAGTAAACAAACCCTTTATCGTTTATTCACAGTAAGTGAGAAGCAACTTGATACTGCAAGACTTTTAGATTCTGTGGGGTTGTTTGCTTACTTAGATATCTATTCATGAACCTTGCAAACAAAATTTCACAAACGGAATCCTTTCTTATTCACATGAGTAATTATAACAACAAAATGCCCCAATTTGTGTACCCAAATCCTAGTCAACAGCACCAATATGGAAGTTTCTATAGAATTGCAAAGTTCAAGGGTCCCTTTTTATTTAAGTTCAGATAAAAATCCACGACATCTTCCTCAACTGGGTTGGGTGTCCAATACCTAGAAAGCTCGGCTTCCATATGCAGAGTATTTACCGTATTTTTCACACCATAAGACACACTTTTTCCCCACAAAACAGGGGGGTGGAAAGTCTGTGCGTCTTATGGAGCAAAGAAAACAAATTATGTTTTCCTGCTTTCTTCTCCTAAAAAATTGGTGCATCTTATGGAAAGGTGCGTCTTATGGAGCGAAAAATGCGGTAAATCCCTAAAATAAAATGTAAATTCATGGAATTATACCTCAGCCAAGTTGGCAAGGGTCTTTGCTGTCTAGGTGGCAACAGCAGCTCTGACCTCTTCAGCTGGCCCATTCTTTCCTATTCAGATTTCTTATTAACAGCTGTGTTCTTTCTTAGTCCCACCCTTTAGGCTGAACCAATATTTCATAGGGATTACAATGGCACATAACAATAGAATTTCTTTCTAGGTTGTTTGAAGCAAACTTTGTTTTGTTTTCATACACAAGCCTTCCCCAAAATTATAATCAGTTGCAAACTATCTGAAAAATGCAATATACCAGATTAAAAGAGGAACACCCCCACAACTCTAAAATAAGTTTAAAAGGTGAAAATATTTTGAAGGTCCTTTGTTATAGGTGTGTAGCATAGCTGAAGAAAGGGTAGTTGGTAAATGATGTCTGGAAAACCTTCAGCTTGAATATTTTCATTGTCGCTGGTGAAGGATTTTCTTGTCTAAGAGTACACAGTGCTGTCACAAAGCATACTGTGATTCTGAGTCATTTCACTTTTGTGTTATTTCCCTTTTGTCATGGCCTTAGTAGTCACTTTCATAAACTGCTTGACACAGAAATGAATGCAGTAGCTTGCTAACTGTTGCAACAGCAGGTGTTCAGCCTTTCTTTTAAAAATATTGAACCACAGCCCCTATTGCCATCAATACCACACCTTGCTGACCAAAACACAGAGTGTGTCTTACCAAGCAGAATTAAATAGACACAGTTTTCCTCTGCACCTGTGCACCTTGAGTTTTGGCCTGCCATGTAAAAGGTATCAGCACAACCTAGGCCCGGCCCTGCCATAAGAAACTATCTGCCTAAGCAGGTTGGGAGGATGGCAGAGCAAACCATTAAAGACACAGCTACAGCTGCTACTCGAAAAGTTGGCCACTCCATATATTATCTGGTCTACTTGCCCACTGGTGCAGTGCTTTTGTCATGCACCGTGTTCTTGGTCCAAAGCACTGGAAGGATCCTGCCTTCTGAGCAGAAATACTCCTCGTCACAGTTTCAAGTAGTTATGCTTTGTTCCAGGATTCCACAGGCAGTGCAGTCTGGAATTCAAACAGTTAAATTCCTTCCTTTCTTCCACCTCTGCTTATGTATTAAGAAAGTTTTTGTCAAGAAGTGGGTTCAGGGCTCCAAGTTGTAAATCAGCATGCCTTTATTCAGCATTTCTCAGCAACAAGAGAAGGTGAAAGAAACCAAGTAAAATGCACATGCGCATTTATACAATGCTCACCCAACAGCACCCCACTCCTACTAATTACCTGCAGCTGGCTAACAATGCAGCAGCACAGGCAACAACTGCTCCCACTGCTACACTCACTACATAACAGTTTTATACTGCTGAGTACTTCAGGATTCAGCCAAAGTGGTTGATTTTTTCCCCTTTCTTTCTTACAGGTCCTATTTGGCCTTCAGTCTTGTTGATCCTCAGCAAAACATGGGGTCACTGTTAGGTGGCCCAAAGCACAAGGACTTGCAAGACCAGTGACAAAGTGGAACCGGTTCTAACAGTTTCCTTAAGAAGGTTTTCTCTCAAAGACGGCATAACTTAAATAAGCAAAACTGAATAAAACCATTGTCACTGAACTCATGATTAAAGCAGAAAGCAACGCTGGTGAAAACCTCTCCACCACGGCCCAGTCTTTCGCCATGGTTGCAGCCAGCCTGATAGCAGTTCATGTTTACTGATGAGGGAGTTATTTTAAGGACTTGTTGATTAGATAGAAAAAAGAGGTAGCCAGAGGTCTGTGATGAATTCAGTTTTCCAAAAGACATTTTTCTGTGTAAAGGAAAGCAAAAGGCTATCACTTAGATCCTCTGATTGTATGTCAACAAGCCCTTCCTAGACTCTCAGATCTCAGAATAAATGAACTCCCGCTGAAGGGAGGGAGAGAAAGAAAGAAAGAAAGAAAGAAAGAAAGAAAGAAAGAAAGAAAGAAAGAAAGAAAGAAAGAAGAATGTATAACTTATAAAATGGGACCTTTTTTATCTAGATGGAAGTCTTATGTTGGAAGCCGCCCAGAGTGATAGAATATACCAGATGGGCGGGATATAAATTGAATGAATGAATGAATGAATGAATGAATGAATGAATGAATGAATGAATAAATAAATAAATAAATAAATAAATAAATAAATAAATAAATAAATAAATAAATAATGGCTTCACTGAGTACATCTAAACTCTGCCTTGTGCCAATGGAGAGCAAGGGCAAGATATAACAGTATTTTTCACCATCCAGGGCCAGTAAAATCTGAACTTTCTTCCTCTACTTTTCCCCTGGTATCCTTCTATGGTGCAAAGAATCTGCTTCCCACTCCACCATTGTCTGTTTTTTTTAAAAGGATATTTAGGGTCTTTAAGTACTCAATGAAGCTCTTTTTTTCTAACAACCTGTTAATGGAATTTTATGGTTTGACCCTAGTAGAAGATGTGAAATATTTCTGCCCATCGCAATTCAGCAGTGATGATATACCAGTGTCCCAATGTGTTATGGGAAATGAGCCCTACAAATTAATTGACTATGACTATGATTTGCTTTTAATCTGCATTTTACTTGCTCCAACAACCAGAGATGCCGAAGAAACAGATAAATCCCACCTCCAGAAGAGATTTCTAATTTAAAAGAGAGAGAGAAGAGATTATCATTCTAATACAAATCACCATCCTGATTTCCTTCTGGTTTTAATGTAAATTGTTATTATTGTTTTAATTGAGATGTTTTAAGCTATGTTAACTGAACTGTATTTTAATTATGATACTGATTAAATTATAGTATTTATAATTTATTGTGTTTGCAGTGATACTGTGTTTTTAAAAACTATATTGTAAGCTGCCTTGGTCACAGTCCTGGGAAAAAATAAAATAAATTAAAACAGAACAGAACAGACTAGGCATTCTGTGTACTGCTGGAGTATGCCAGAATTGGCGTGTTTTTTGTTGCTTTTGTCTGCCCTCCGAGAACAAGACGAAATGCAGGCAACACAGTTTTCATATCTTCTTTCTGCCAGAAAATGAGAGGGGGGCGGGGAGAGAACAGATTGCATGAGGACCTCTCCATTGTCATCACTGTTATTTTTTTTAAATGAGATCTTCTAAAACAAGCCAAGAGAGCATTGTATGTGGGGATGCATACACATACATTTCTGTCATTCAAACATTTGAGTTATTGTGGGGTGGGTTTTTTGGGAGGGTTCCCCCCCCCCGTGCTTTCCCACACATCAACACTACCACTTGTCAAGAATCTTCATCTTCTGTACTAAAGGAATAGCACTGGCTGGGGGAGGACCAGGTGGGCATAGGAGTACATTGATACCTGTGAGTAAAGCTGTGGGCAACAGTAAGTCATAGGCAAGGAAAAAAAATGAATTCTTCACGCCTTATTGAAATATTTAATTTAAATAATGTGTTTTGTTTACTTGTTTTAATACATGTAAACTTTGCCCAAACCCTTCACAGGCAGAAATACAAAACATAAGAACAGTTGTACAATTTTTGCCTTGTCAGTCACCATCTGTTGTATGAATATTTCCATGACCTGAGGAGCACTGTGGCTGCCTGGCATCTTGAGTAAACTTTGCATTTGCTTAAGCTGCACAGTACCAATAGGATTTTGGATAGTATGCTTGCTAATTGATATGGATGGATTCCTGGAAATAGAAATGTGTGTGTGGGGGGGGAAATAGGAAGTAACTTGGTGCCCCCTCCTTGACATATTTGTCCGCACATACCTCAAGCCTTCTCTAGGGGGATTGAAAGGCACTCCTGAGCAGCATGGGCTATGGCACGTGAGTGTTGTTGTGGGAAGGAGGGATCATTCAACACTGGAGAGAAATGCCACCCATGAGTAGATTATCTGAGGTGCCTCTGATTTTGAGTTGTGTCCCCATGTCCCTAGTCTGTGCAGTTCTAGACAGTCTCCAACCAACCAGCTAATTTTAAACCTCAGATTTAATGACTGGAGAGCACACTCAGTTGAGAGGCACTACATCAGAATTTACTTTCTACCTCCACTCATGCTTTGCCACTATGTTTACACTTCTGATATATTGGAGGATAAAAATATTTTCCCCCAACTCTGATAAACATGAAATGCAGTAGCACCCCGGTATTGAGGGATCAGTATCCACAGTTTCACTTATCTGCGGTCTAAAAATATTAAACAAAAAGGTCTAGAAATATTTATCTCCATGATGTAATTAACAAAAACTGGCCACTAGAGGGAACCAGAAACAATGGTGTATATAGGGTTTGCTATTATTCATGGTTTTTGACCTATGTGGGGGGGAGGAAGACTTGGAACTAATCTCCCATGGATGCTATACTCCTATTGTATTTTTTTGCCCCAATGTACATTACTTTACATTTTCTTATATTGAAATGCATTTGCCACTTTGCTGCCCATTCTCCCAGTTTGGAGAGATCCTTCTGGAGCTCTTCACAATCCCTTCTGGTCTTCACCAACTGGAAAAGTTTTGTGTCATCTGCAACCTTGGCCACCTCACTGCTTATCCCTGTCTCCAGGTCATTTATGAACAGGTTGAAAAGCACCAATCCCAGGACAGATCCCTGGGGCACAACACTCTTTGCCTCTCTCCATTGTTAAAATTGTCCATTGATACCTAACTCTCTGTTTCCTGGTTCTCAACCAATTCTCAATCTGTAAGAGGACCTGCCCTCTTATCCCTTGTGTGGTGTTTTCTCAGCCTTTCATGCCTTCTGAAAATCCAGATAGACAATATCCACTGGCTCGCCCACATCCACATGCCTGTTGACCTTTTCAAAGAATTCTAAAAAGTTTGTGAGGCAAGACTTGCTCTTACAGAAGCCATGCTGATTTTTCCCTCAGCAAGGATTGTTCTTCTATGTGTTCTAAGATTTTACCTTGGATGAGGCTTTCCACCATCTTCCCTGGAACAGACGCTAGGCTAACCAGCCTATAGTTTCCTGGGTTCTCCCTCCCTCCTTTTTAAAGATTGGCGTGACATGTGCTATCTTCCCATCCTCTGGCACTGTTGCCTTTTTAGGGGACAAGTTATATATTTTAGTTAAGAGATCAGCAACTTCTATCCTCGGTTCCTTAATAATCCTTGGGTGGATGGTATCTGGGCCTGGTGACTTATTGATCTTCAATTAGGTTTAAAACATCCTCTCTTTTAACCTGTATCTGATTTAAATTCTTAATCAGGAGGGACCATTTGGACAGCGGAATCTGTCATGAAGACAGATGTGAAGAACTCATTTAATTTCTCTTCAATCTCCAATTCCCCCTTTATTGCCCTCACCATCCAGAGGGCCAGCCGCTTCTCTGGCAGGTTTCTCGCTTCTAACATATTCAAAGAAGCTTTTATTATTCCCCTTTATATTGATGGCCATGCATTCCTCAAAGTCCTTCTTTGCCTCCTGTATCATCATTTCTTTTCCCAGAGTTTGTGTTCCTTTTAATTTTCCTAATTTGGGAAGGCTTTCCATTTATAGAAGGACCTTTTCTTGCCCTTCAAAGCCCCATTAACCATGCCAGCACGCTCTTGGACTTAGTTGAGCCCTTTTTCCTTTGCGGTATATACTTCTGCTGGGCCTCTACTACTGTTCTTTTAAACAGGCTCCATGTACTCTGGAGAGATTGGATTCTTTTTACTTTCCCTTTCAAAAAAAATGCTGCTTCCTTCTGCTGTTTTGATGATAAACTTATTTATTTGAGAATACTCACGATTCTGTAATTGATCTATTGCACTAAAAATAACTATCTGTAATGATGCACATACCTGCCTGGCTTGCTTCCTGATTGTCAAAAGTTAAAAACAAATTTTAAGAAGGAGAAAGATGCTTCGGTGGGCAGCATGGGACAGAAGAAGAGCCATGCAGGATCAAACCAAAGGTCTATCTGGGAAGTCCACCAGCACCACTGCAACCTCCATCCCAGCAATTGGTTGAGAAAAGTATATAGCATCAGTAATGGAGGGAATATAGGGCTATCTGTCATGATTGGTCATTGATATCTCATATTCCATGAATTTGTCCATACCCTTTTTAAAGCAATCCATGTTGACAGCCTTCTGGAAATGAATTTCACAGTTTTACTATGTCCTGTGTGCAAAAGAGATTTTTCTCTGTCCTGAATCTCTCACCATTAATCATCTTCAGTGACCTCACCAGATAGTATGAAGAGAAAAGGAAAACACGGCCCTATCAACTTTCTCCCCATCACACAGATTTTTATGCATCACTACTTTATCTGTTCATTCCCCACCCGTCCCACCTTGACAGCACCACCAGATATGTGAAAATGTGTCCCAGTTAATTTTGGGTGGGTTGCACATATAGTAGGCTGGTTGTTATGCTGGGTGCCCTGTGGGATGCAGGCTCCAGCTCTGATGTCCAGTCACAGCTGCACCAGCATCTCAACCCCTGTCCCTGAGGAGCTTTTTAAGGATGCATGCAGATGTGTGGGGATGATAAGAACTGGAAAGTTTCCTCCCTTGAACTTCCTTCCAGTTACAGTTTTTATAACCAAGGCCCTTTATATCTTATCTTACACTATAGTATCCTTAGTACACTAGGTTTTCTGGATTGTCCTCCATTTATGTTAGCTTGTGGGAGAAACCATTTTCAAATAATGGTGCCTATTTTCAGCCTAAGATTTAAGGAAATAGGAGCTATCAAAGAAACAGAAGATACTAAAGAGGAAAAAATATTTCCCCCATACTCTCATTATACCACAGTTATTCTTCTCACTGTATTGTCTTGTCGTGTTTTCATATCCTTTTCCCTTAATTGCTTTTGCAACAACAAGATAGGCAGGAAGTTATTCTGTCTTCTACATTGTTTTTTTCTTCCCCTCTCTTCCCTTCTTATTTGCTGACTCAAGTCAACTGATGTCAGAAAGCAAAGAAAATATGGTTATGGAAAGTTTAAACGTTTAAAAAGACTAATAGGAAGATTCCGAATGTTTCAGATTCTGTGCAAGTGAAACACTTTTAAGTTCTAAGGAGCCACTTGTTCACTTAAATATCTATGGATGAATCTTGCAAACACAATGTCACAAAATGAGTCTCTTATTTACAGTTTTATAGCAGACAACATGAACAATTATAACAACAAAGTGCTACAATTTGTGCACCCACGTTCTAGGCAACAGCACCAATATAGAAATTGCTTATAGAACTGAGAAGTTTAAGTGTCCCTTTGTATTCAAATTCAGATAAAAATCCAAGATACCTTCCTCAACTGAGTTGGGTGTCCAATACCTAGAAGAATCAGCTCCACATGTGGAATCTTCAAAACCCTAAAATAAAATATCAATTCAGTAGCATATGCATGATTTCACTATATGGATTCACCCTTTCAACACAAACATATAGGAATTATACCTCAACTGAGTGGCAACAGCAGCTCCCACCTCATTCTGCTCTCCTGCTCTTCCTTTGTTCCATCCCTTTGGACTGAACCAATATTCCATAACGGTTTACACAAGCAAATCCTTTGTCACACAAAACAGTTTGAGCTCTTTGCCGATGTCTTAGTACAGACTGGTGGGACTAAATATGGAGTTGGTGGCAGAACATAACTGGTGGTTTATGACTCTGATGGGACCAGACTCCAAGTGAATGGAAAAGAATCTGTGCCTGCCTCTACCTTTGCCTCAAGTGACTCTGAATGATGGGCTATGAAATTGTTTTCAAACCTACCTTGCATTGATCAGGCAGCCGCCTTCTGCAGTCAATGCTTCTCCTGGTCTTCTGGAGCGCAGACTGCTAGCAGTACACAACCTCTTCCATTAATGCTACATGATCTAGCTAGGGGAAATACCTCACCTTAAGGTTTTAGGGTATGTTACCTCTCTGCTCCAGTCATGGACCACTTAGCTCTTCCTTAAGCTCTCAATTTTCTCTGCATTTTCTCAAACACTATGCTGTATGTTGTGCATGATGATCATGATTCCCAGCATATAACAAATATTCTGCTTAAATATTAATTTATGGGAAGTTCTCAGCTGAAAAATGCATCTTTGTTCCATTTTCCATCCAGTGCTGTCATACAGCTTAGTTACCTATAAAGAAATGATTCTTGGATGAAGAGTGACAAATGCCCCTTCTTACACAAGATACGTTCAAATAACTAGCAAATGTGACAGGGAAAATTTTAAAAGCTGATGGTAAGGTAAACAACTTTGTCTTAAGTGAGTTGCTTTAGAGAAAGATGTTTTTTCCACAAGAACATTCCTCTTTAAATCAAACTATGACAAAAAGTAATCTATCATGCATGACCCATTTAAAGACCAAACTAGTAATACAGCAGGCAAAAAAAAATTGGAGCAGTAAATTTAGCTCCATAATGTTTAACCAAATGTACTTCTATGTTTATTCTTTCATCCCTTCAACACCCCCTCTCTGGGTCTGTCATGTGTGGGAGGAGAGATGGAATTATATCTAAGATACTCAGGTACCATCTACTAGGTGTGGCAAGATGAACAGGGAGAAATTGATGTGCCAGCTGTTTTGTGAAAGCCATAAAAGTACTTGGGTCCAGGAGGCCGTGAATGCCTCTTTGAGAGAGGGAATGGTCCCTACCGCCTTGAAAGAGACGGTAATTCGACCACTCCTTAAAAAGCCTAACCTGGACCCAAGGCTGATGGTTAACTACCGACCAGTGGCGAACCTCCCTTATTTGGGCAAGGTGTTGGAGCGGGTTGTGGCCGGGCAACTCCAGGCGCTGCTGGATGAAACGGATTTTCTGGATCCATTTCAATCAGGTTTCAGGCCGGGTTTTGGTACAGAGACTGCCTTGGTCGCCCTGTACGATGACCTTTGCCGGGAGAGAGACAGGGGGAGTGTGACCCTGTTGATACTCCTGGACCTCTCAGCGGCTTTCGACACCATCGACCATGGTGTCCTTCTGGATAGGCTGGCTGGGTTAGGAGTTGGGGGCACTGTTTTACGGTGGTTCTGCTCCTTCCTAGCTGACCGTGTCCAGAGGGTGGTGCTGGGGGACAGTTGCTCTGCCCCATGGCATTTATGTCATGGGGTTCCTCAGGGCTCGATGCTGTCCCCCATGCTGTTTAACATCTACATGAAACCTCTGGGAGAGGTCATCAGGAGGTTTGGGCTGAGGAGTCAGCAATATGCTGACAACACTCAGCTCTACCTCTCATTTTCCACCAATCCAGGTGAGGTGGTTTCTGTGCTGAACTCGTGTCTGGACCTGATAATGGACTGGATGAGGGTTAATAAATTGAAACTCAATCCAGACAAGACGGAAGTGCTGTTAGTGGGTGCTTCGCCGGACAGGTTGGAGGGCCATTTCCCTGCCCTGAATGGGGTTACACTCCCCCTAAGGGACAGGGTCTGCAGCCTGGGGGTGCTCCTGGACCCCAGTCTAACTTTGGAAGCTCAGGTGGACTCAGTGGCCAGGGGTGCCTTCCTTCAGCTGCAGAAATTATACCAGCTACGGCCCTACCTGGATGAGCGGAGTCTCATGACAGTTACACACGCACTGGTAACATCTCGTATTGATTATTGCAATGCGCTCTACGTGGGGCTGCCTTTGAAGACGGTCCGGTGACTGCAACTGGTCCAGAATTGAGCTGCACGGCTGGTGAGTGGTGGAGCCGCTAGAGAGCACATCAAGCCGATTCTGTATAATTTACATTGGTTTGGAAAGAGCCATCCCTCAAGGAGGTAAGAGGGATGGCTTGTAGACAAAGGGCCTTCTCGGCAGCTGACCCCAGACTATGGAACGCCTTCCCGACTGAAATTCGTCTGGCGCCGACACTGATGATATTTCGGCGCCAGGTCAAAACCTTCCTGTTCCAGAAGGCTTTTAATTGAAATAACATTAACTGTGGGTCTTGATGATGGCAATTTTAATTGTATTTTAATCGTATTTTAACTGTATTTTAATCATTTTATATTTTATTGTATTGAATTTTAATTGTTGTAAGCCGCCCAGAGACCTTTGGGTAGAGTGGGCGGCATATAAATTAAATAAATAAATAAATAAATAAATAAATAAATAAATAAATAAATAAATAAATAATGTCAGAGTCATGAACCCAAGTCCAAAATGATATATCTGCAAACTATGGTTCCTAAAAACCCATTTTTGTACAGATCTCCTGCATGATATGAAACACATAATGAATAGGAGTGCCCTTATACCTTCTGTTAATACCAGTTCTCCCATATAAATGTAGTTTTTTTCCACACATGGACTTATTTGCCTTGGAAGCCCAGTGTGGGGAAAATGTAAAATAAAAAAACAGTCTAAGGAGAGAATCTGCAGAAGAAAATTAGTGGTTAGAAAAGGGTTAAATACACCATACTGCCTGCTACTTCTTGCCCCTAAATGTCCATAACTCTACAGAAGTAACCCTACACAATCCATGGCTCCATATATAATAAGTATTTCCTCACAAGTTTAGGTACCATCTGACTATTGTTTACAATAGGAAGAAGAAATCCTGATCCTCCCGATATTATGGAACTGCAGCTTTCATCAACAATTGAACCATCATAGCAAATGGAGATATGCAGCCCAAAATCAGCTGGAGGGTCACAAATTGCCCCCTCTTTAGTTTAAAGTGAACTAGTGTTAGTACCATGCAATGCTGTGGTGACACAAACAGCGCCACTTTTATTTACTCCTTCCCTCTCAAGATCCAATGACCTAATCTGACTCTGCTGACATAAAGGTGCTGTCCCCATCCTGTTCAGCACTGCAAGAATCACACAGCTTTGTTATGGGTAATCTGTTGTGCATTTATACTCAGGAGCCCAAAAGGCGTGCGTGTGCTGTTTTTATTGACATTCTTTTATTTGGCTTGCACAAAACTTTCTGCCTACACTTAAAGATAATCAGTGCTGTGACCTGTTTATACAACTGGAATATCCTCATGAAAACATGTAGATTTATAAGTCATCCTCAGCAACACATGCTATGATAAAGAGAGGATCATCTTTTCTGAATGACTCAGTCCCTCAAATGTCTTGCACATGTTTCTATGTGCTATCCATTAGGTAAACCAACTTGTCAATGGAGCAAGACATACCCCTTTCATTTCTTGTCTCATCCACCAGAATAGCTGGAAATCTCAGTGGAGCCTGTGACTGAAGGAAAGCCATGGCAGTTATGAAATTATTGGCATGACTCTGTCACCTTCAGTAGGGGTGATCTGAGCAAGCAGTGTTGGGCTTGGCCAGCTCCTTCCCTTCCCTTCTGCTAGGCCTTTCAATGGGTACTTTAATGAAGTTGTAGAAGTGACTTGACTCCAGTGTAGAGGAAGTGAGTGTTCTCTCCTGTTCAGTTGCTTTTCATCAAAACCTCTACCTTTATTTTTAGAACTGTTCCTCCCATCATATCTCTTCCATCTATGTGTTGCTTCACCTTGCAGGTGAAAGCATTTTTTTCCTGAAACGCCAGGGGAGATAGTACAACTACAACTTGCTTATGGGCTGTTGGGAACTGCATGTGAGTTTTTTCTCTCTGTGTCTCTTCCTTGCCCTTTAGAAGTGCATGCTTCATCCACATTGATGTGAATTATTGAGGATAAGCATTGTGTTTTGCCAGATGCCAAAGCATTAACCAAAACCACCTTACTTTGTTGGATGACTACAGGGTAGAACTTGCATCCCCCATGGATCCTGTGTGTCAAATTTGGCAGTTATAGGGTTAGAAATATTGGTATAAAATGAAGCAATGCATTGAGAAGTGCGAAAAGGAAGTCAAAGCTATCAACATCTTAAAAGGAAGAGGCTGAGCTGGCACCAGTGGAGATGGAGAGCATTTGTATGCTGTTTACCTTACAAATAAACTTTACTTGTCTTTCCGGCTGCAAAGTTATTAAATGAAACATCAAAGCTAGTGTTTATGAAACTTGTCTCTGCCGTCACCCAACACCCTACATTTTCATAGACAAAGAGCAACAACAGACTCCAGGATGAAGGGTCATAAAGGAAAGCATGGAGTGGGAGGAGAAAGAATAGAAAGTGTGGAAAGGGCTAGGAGGTTATCTTTTTTTCTGCTACAAGTTTATTCTTCCTTGTTGAAGAAATGTATTCGCTATTCTGGTGGATGAGACAAGAAAGGGCTGACAAAGTGAAGAAGAGAAAGTGAAACTCGAGGTGATCACTGGAAAGATCATGGCTTTCTCCCCGGTATCTGGGGAGAAAAAAAAAAAAACAGAGGAAAAAGAAAGCAATGTCCAGCTCTCCTGTGTACATCTTGTCTCGCGCCCAGCTCCCCTGAAATCTGTGGGACTGCATGCAGTTGCATTGTTTGTTCAACCAGTGGCATGGCCTTGTCATTTATATTGCATCTTCTGAATGAATTTTCTCCTGGAGATTTGCAAATGCACAGATATCAGGCTGGACATGGGCAAGGACTATGTTGGAATGTCTCCAGAATGGCACAGGGCAGGGCAGGCATCAGTCTGTGCATCTTTATGTATTTGGGCTCAAACCAGACCAGAGGAATAATGAACATCCCTGCTAGTTACTATACATAATACAAAGGGGAAAGTCTAAATCTGTAAGCCCTTTTTTCATGAAGCAGAATGCATCAACCCAGTGTTGAGCTTGTGGCTATGGAATACAAATAGAAATTGCTCTGAAAACCTGTATTAACCTCTTACTGTGTGCCAAAATTCATTCTCTGAATAGATTTAGAGGGCAGAAGGAGGAAGTTGCATGCCTCTGTCCTCCTGGACTCCACACCACTCATGTGGCTCTAGGCACGGAGGGGGTCTCTTGAGGTATTTCATGAATGTGTGACAATCATCTTGATTCATGGCTTTCTCGACACATTTGCATAATATTTAAGTGCTAGTATTCTAGCACACATATTTCATGAGAGTGGACCAAATTTTTGAATTGACAGAGCTAAGGCAATTTTAATTTACCGTATTTGACTGTGTATTTATTTATTTTTATCATGTTTTAATATTGTTGCTCATACTGTTGTTAGCTGCCCAGAGTGGCCTGGTTGCCAGATGGTGCGGGGGTACAAATTAAATAAATAAATAAACAATTTTATTCTTGATACATCAGACCCCATTGCTAAGAGCTCTTTCAGGTGGAACTTTTGTTCTCCAAAATGTACCTGGTTAATTGCTATGTTATTGTTTTTCCCATCAACCAGACAATGTCAAGCTTGTATTGGCATGTTTAGTGATAATGACCATATATATCCCAGACTTTCTGTGGGTTTTTGAACCTTCTTGAGACATGTTTTTTCCTTCACTTCGTTCCAGTGGATGGAATTCACTGCTATGGTGGTTGTCAGTTAATTCCTAAAACACTTTAACTCCTGACCAATCCCACCTGTAACTAAATATTCTAAGATCAAGAGACACTCTGGCTAATTCAGCTGTATGGTAGTTCAAATTTTTGCCCCGAGTCTCATCACAGTAGCAACAGTAGGAAGGCTTTTCTTTTGTCTAGGCTTTGGGGACTTGCTGAGAAAAAGCAGATGGATCTGCAGGTTTTCCTTGTCTCACATCTTAGAAGACTCAGTACTGTCCCTGCCTCCTGTCTCTTCACAACTGCTGTCATCCTCCTTTTGCTTTGCAGACAGCTCAGCTAAACTCAGAAAGGGAAACAGGACCCTCTCAGAGCATGTCGCTGGAAACCTGAAGCACTTCCTTCCTTGCGGCCAGATTTCCCAGCTCCTTGGTTGCCTGCCACCAACTCCAGCATTTTTCTGTCTTGCTCACTGAATGAAAATCTGTGTGTTTTCATAACCAGCTGGGTTCAAGTGGAGTGAAGTGAGTGTGTGTGTGTGTGTGTGTGTGTGTGTGTGTGTGTGTGTGTGTGTGTGTGTGAGAGAGAGAGAGAGAGAGAGAGAGAGAGAGAGAGAGAGAGAGAGAGAGAGAGTTTTATCCAATCTGTAAGAGTTCTAAGCTTCTGTACAATTCAAATACCACCTTGCTGGTACTTTTTCTCACTGTTATGTCCCAATTCTGCAGATCTTGAAACTGGACTCATGTAATGAGTAGGCAGGTGTGATGTCTGAGGCCACTCTCTCGTGCTTTATTCATGGAAATCTTGTTCTTGCTACATGCTATCACATCACTTCCAGTTCACAGTGACCCTATTTGTCTTTCTAGCCATCCATGGTATCTGTACAATTGTCCTCCAGCACCATACTTCACAGAATAATTCCCCGTTGGCATCATTCACTGTCCAGCTTTCACATCCGTACATAGGTATTGGGAATACAGTAGTATGCAGATCTTGACCTTGTATCTCCAGTGACACACAATAACACTTGAGGATCTTATTTGAGAAAATATATAAAATACGTGAACATGTGGCAAAAGCTGAAGTTGTATTTCTTCATGAAGAACTTTCTCCGTCAGTGGGACTCCCACGATTAAATAAAAGCTGATACCTCATACACTTTGCTGTCTCTTCCTTGGATTGCTTCAGTAGTTTGGTTTGAGCTGCCGATTGAGGAGGCGGAAATCTGACATGGGATCTGAAGCCTTTTTATAATTTGCTCAGATTTCCAGCAAATGTTTGAAACGTTAGACTTTCATCATTGGCGGTTGTCCTGACGGAAGAGGCTCCCATGGAAATTGAATGAACGGCTTGCAAAAAAGGGAAGCATCTGAGCAAAATCTTCAGGACTGCAGGGCTCATGGACTATGAAGTGCTTCCGGATGCTGAATATAAGCTTCTGATGATCTCAGAGGTGCCAGCTTGAAAGCATCTGCCTTTAAAATGACAGAATTATATCTCAAATGTTTGTATAAATTACCAGAAAAAGTTTAAAATGAGACTGCCATATTACTTTACAGGAAGAGAATGATATGAAAATGATTTCTTAATTTCTGTTCTCCTACAATAGTCCTGAGCCATTAAAGGAAAAGGATAATGTGATCAACCAGATACATTTTTCCTGCATTATGGAAGTTAGACTATTTCCTCATTAGGTGCTAACTCTCTGGTTCTTCCTCAAGGAGGTTGCTATGTTGCCGAAGACTTGCTAAAGGCGACAAATTATACAGAAGTGTTATATAATGGTGCTTACGGAAAGAAGAAAGCTCTTATAACATCGCTATAGAATTTCTCCCCTATTGTTTTTATGATGCTTTCTACAGTCACAGGGACATTCACCGCTGTCACTGCCATCTAAATCCAAAAACAAAGTACTTAGCCTTCATCAGTAAGCAACAAAGGATGCCTATAGTGTTCCTGTGATATTTCTATCAATGCATTTATTTATTTTAACATGTAACCATTGAGAATGCTAATTCTAAGACTACACTGCAAATAGACAACAACAATAAAACCCAAGCATTTTGTCTGCTGACTCAATCCCAACATAATGTTCTGCTGGTGCCCCAAACCAACTTCAAGCTTCACAAGAAGATAGCAAAGTAGATTGCACATTGTGCTTCTTTGTATTTTTTTTTTTTTTTTTACAAAAAGGATGTGCAAAAAGAGATCTGGTGGAGAACATGTGATTGTTCATGTAAAAGGGCCTTAACACAAAAAGCAACGGAAGACCCAATCAGCAGCAAAAACCTTTCAAAAACCAACTGGCTGGTCAAATAGATTTACAGCCTCTCGGATTTGCCATGCTTAGTTCAGGACCTACGTATGGCTAAAATACTGGACAAAGATCAAAGCTGAACAGAGGAGTCAGTTGAGAAATAATAGAATAAGTAGCAATGAGTGAATTAGGTTTTATATTAAATCAGATGCTTGAGTAGGTCTAAAATATATATTTTGCGGGGCTTAGGAAGTGGATAAAGCAGTCATGAAAGGGCTTCAGGATCAAAGGGCTGCGATGGTGCAGCCTTTACCCAAAGGGAGCCTTCCCTTCCTTTTTGCTAAACCCCATGGCTTCGCAAAAGGCAAGGAAAAGAGGCGGTCAAAGGGAGCCCTTTGATCCCTGCTTTTCCCTTCCTTTCTCTAAGCTCCATGGCTTAGCAAAAGGAAGGGAAAAGCAGGAATCAAATTTTGTAATTTGGAGTTAGAAAAGGGGGGGTGTCGTCTTATACATTGGGAAATGGAAAAACAGGGTAAATCTCAAAAGGAACCCTGAAAATAAATGCAAGGAAAATTCTGCTGAAACACACACACACACACACACACATGTTGGCACATACACACACTTCTGAGACTTGGAACATTTATGTTGTCTTGATTTTTCACATTCTCTTCTCTGGGCCTTCTCTCACATATGAAGATGGCTTTTATCTTTTTTTGATGACAGGGTTCTTGGTGAATCTGCTGAGACCT
Source organism: Pogona vitticeps (assembly GCF_051106095.1). Lineage (NCBI taxonomy): Eukaryota > Metazoa > Chordata > Lepidosauria > Squamata > Agamidae > Pogona > Pogona vitticeps. The sequence goes on along the minus strand of NC_135784.1, from coordinate 71,239,869 downwards.
TGAGCCTTAGTAAACTACACAATGAAGTAGAGCGTTATTAATCAGAGGCCTACTAGTATGCAGAGTAAAGTAGCCATATCCAGTGGCAGTTTTGGGGTGTTGTGAAATAGAAAGAAATTGTTCGTTCTTTCTTTTGTTATTATTGTATTCCCACTTTTAGGAACATGGAAAGCTTTCTGGGGCTTTTTTTTTTTTGCCTTCTGTGCCCAAATAACATGTGTGGGTTTAAGTACTGTGCACCTTGAAGGACAATGTGTTGATCTACTTCAGGCAGCAAAATGTCAGGAGTCAGCTCAGATAGTTAGTATTCTAACAGTCAGTCCTTTCAGCTTAATACCTGAAATGTGAATAATGGGAACCCCTTTGTCAGACCCAGAGTATGCCATTTTTAAATCACTCATTCCATTGGAGTTTGTCCCTGTCTTTTCTCCCATTTTGCTTAACTATTACACAACTCTCATTTTCCACCAATCCAGGTGAGGCGGTTTCTGTGCTGAACTCGTGTCTGGACCTGATAATGGACTGGATGAGGGTCAATAAATTGAAACTCAATCCAGACAAGATGGAAGTGCTGTTAGTGGGTGCTTCACCGGACAGGCTGGAGGGCCATTTCCCTGCCCTGAATGGGGTTACACTCCCCCTAAGGGGCAGGGTCTGCAGCCTGGGGATGCACCTGGACCCCAGTCTAACTCTGGAAGCCCAGGTGGACTTGGTGGCCAGGGGCGCCTTCCTTCAGGTGCGGAAATTATACCAGCTACGGCCCTACCTGGACGAGCGGAGTCTCATGACAGTTACACATGCACGGGTAACATCCCGTATAGATTACTGCAATGCGCTTTACGTGGGGCTGCCTTTGAAGACGGTCCAGCGACTGCAACTGGTTCAGAATCGAGCGGCGCGGCTGGTGAGTGGTGTGGCCGCCAGGGAACATATCAAGCCGATTCTGTATAAGTTACATTGGCTACCAGTTGCTGCCCGGGCCCAATTCAAAGTGCTGGTTCTGACATATAAAGCCCTAAACGGCTTGGGCCCTGGATACCTGAAGGACCGCCTCCTTCCATATGAGCCTACCCGGCAGTTAAGATCTAGCCAGGGGGCCCTTTTGAAAGAGCCGTCCCTCAAGGAGGTAAGAGGGATGGCTTGCAGACAAAGGGCCTTTTCGGCAGCTGCCCCCAGACTATGGAATGCCCTCCCGACTGAGATTCGTCTGGCGCCGACACTGATGACATTTCGGCGCCAGGTCAAAACCTTCCTGTTCCAGAAGGCTTTTAACTGAAATAATATTAGCTGTGGGTCTGATGGCAATTTTAATTGTATTTTAATTTTATTTTAATTGTACATATCTTTATTGTATTTTAAATGCTGTAAGCCGCCCAGAGACCTTTGGGTAGTGTGGGCGGCATATAAATTAAATAAATAAATAAATAAATAAATAAATAAATAAATAAATAAATAAATAAATAAATAAATAAATAAATAAACAAACTGAAAAGCGGCTTTATGGCCTTTTCCCCTGCACATTTACCAAAAAGACTGGCACCACAGACCCAATTTAGTCAATTATATTTCCTCATATCCTGTACTTTCCCCTTAAAATATACATACAGTATATATATATATACTGTATGTATATTTTAAGGGGAAAGTACAGGATATGAGGAAATATATATATATGTATCCGCACAGGATCTTTTGCATTCTATACTGCAATGTGTTCTTCATTTTCATGGAATTCTTAAAATATATATGTATTTTTAAAGAATTCCACTAAAATAAAAAACACATTGAAGTATAGAATGCAAAATATCCTGTGAGGAAATCAGAAACAATCAGGGTAACAACCGGAAGTAAGACAATAATGGTCAGATGATTAGGAGCTGAATCAACATAGCAGATGCTTAACTGTTGTTAGGTTCTGTGCTGTAGATTCCAGATGTGTAATCATGGTAAACAAGACAATTACCATATATAATGGGATACATGTTTTTATTTTGTTTGACGTGGAGGTTAGTTTAGTCTAGAGAAATTTTAAGTGTGAAGCATTTCTATGAAATCAGCTTCCTCGGATTGGCAACAAAACCATAAGAAGTCAGAGTTTTCTCAGACTGACCAAATGTGTAAATTTTGCTGATGAGAAACATTCTTTTGTGAAAAATCTAGCAGTTTGGGGTTTTCTGTAAGTTATTGATGTGGTGAGATAATTTTAAATATGTCTAGGCAAAGGAACTGAACACAGAAAAGTGAGTGATGATGAATACTCTTTTGGGTCCCCCCCCACAAAGTGTTAATCGGGCACCATGAACTATAGCACTGGTGTCTGTTGCCTCAGATAAACAATAATGTTTGTGAGTGTAGTTAAGTATTCTCTGGAGTATGATTCTCAAGTAAGTAAAAACCTATTGAAAACAAATGTCATGTCTGAATAAGAGGGAGGGGATTGTCGCAGGTAAACAGGAGGCCAGCATCTTTCCTTGTGCTGGATAGCCTGATGGCAAGGGTGGTGGTGGTGGGAGGGCAGACATCCCTTGATGGCTGAGAATTTAACCTGACAGTTAAATCATAAAACACCCTCCCAATATTATTTCATGAGAAGAAAGAAAACGTGACTAGACTTGCTTACAATCTGGCTGAGCAGAATGTGCTTTTTACCAACTCAATTGGATTTTGGGCTATCCAGGCTAGTAGACTTGATGGGATCCTGGAAGGACATTTTCGAAATGCTCATCAGGTTGCTGTAAAGGAGATGGTGCACTTTTCACCTTTCCTGGAATGTCACTTTTGTCATACAGTATATGCATGATTGTGCTGTGCATTGTTTACTACAGTATTAATCACAGACATACTAGATGAGGAAATTAAATAATATGGCTTGTTGTGGTGTTCTCAGCATGATGGGGCAGATTTGGGGCATCTGCTGTAAGGTTCAGCTGGACCATGTCATACATACCCACACAGCTAAACCATGGCTTATGAGACCATACAGACATGAATTATACAGGTTCTCACTCATGACAAGAAACAGAGTGTGGGTGTGTGGAGGTGGGGAATCTTCTCTTTGCTCCTTGAAGCAAGATTTCCCATTAATGTTTTTCTAATGGAATTTCACAAACGCTTAATGGTCTTTCCCCATCCCACACTAGAAAAAATACAAATCTGTGTGGAATTAGTACAATGCCTACACAAAATGGCACATTTCCTGTACAAGGTTTCCTGGAAAGGCATTATGCTTTGCATTATGCTCTCTGGGTCAGCAAGAAGTCTTGCTGACAAGTCTCAGAATGGTGAAAATCTCAGAGAACGAGAAATGTTTGAAACTGGTTCCACATCCCTAGAGGATTGTGACTGTGAAAGCACAAAGCCACTATTCTGTGGTGATGGGTTCTGTCTCATTTGCATATGGAGAGGGGGCAAAATTAACCCACAAGATGAGTGTCTGGTCAGGTCACAAATTTTCTTTTGCTGGACCAGCTTGTGTCAGTGAAAGTTATTACAGACTCCGTCCAATCCTTTCCCCTCATAAAGCCTTCCTTCAGCACATTTATCAACCAGAATAAATTCTAAGTATGAAGAAGTGTATACCCTTTGAAGATGACAGGCCAGTAAAATCTTGTCTCAAAAAAAGCTTTCAGGTACAGGCATTTCTTTAGCCAGTGAAGGTAGATCTATTAAGTCCAAGTCTTTGATGCTTGTGGAATATTTTGGACTGAAAGACTGACCACAACAATCCCCCCAAACCAATTTTATCCACTGTCCAGCATTGAATACCATAATCTGAATGGTGTTAGTCTTTGTCTGCAGTGACACATCCTTGTACTTAACAATCTTTTTCGTTAAGAAGGAGGCCTTCTTTCAAATAGCAATGCAATCCTGTGCCATCTACCCATAAGTAGTAGTTCAATTGGGTTTACTACCAGTTACAGTATATCACAGAAGTGAGTATACCCCCTCACATTTCATAAATAATTTAGTATATCTTTTCATGTGACAACACAAGGAATGACACTTGGCTACAATGTAAAGCAGTGAGTATACAGCATGTATAACAGCGTAAATATGCTGTCCCCTCAAAATAACTCAACACACAGCCATTAATGTCTAAACCGCTGGCAACAAAAGTGAGTACACCCCGAAATGACAGTCCAAATTAGGCCCAAGTAGCCATTTTCCCTCCCTGGTGTCATGATACCCGTTAGTGTCACATGTTTCAGTTGTGAAGGGGGAGCAGGTGTTATCACTCTCACTCTCTCAGACTGGTCACAGGAAGTTCCACATGGCACCTCACAGCAATGAACTATCTGAGGATCTAAAAAAAATGAATTGTTGCTCTACATAAAGATGGTCTAGGCTAAAAGAAGACTGCCAAAACCCTGAAACTGAGCTGCAGCATGGTGGCCAAGACCACACAGCGGTTTAACAGGGCAGGTTCCATTCAGAACAGGTCTCGCCATGGTTGACCAAAGAAGTTGAGTGCCCGTGCTCAGCGTCATATCCAGAGGTTGGTTTTGGGAAACAGATGTATGAGTCCTGCCAGCATTGTTGCAGAGGTTGAAGGGGTGGGGGGTCAGCCTGTCAGTGCTCAGACTGTACCCTGCATCAAATTTGTCTCCAGGGATGTCATCCCAGAAGGAAGCCTCTTCTAAAGATGATGCACAAAAAATCCCGCATACAGTTTGCTGCAGACAAGCAGACGAAGGACATGGATTTCTGGAATCATGTCCTGTGGTCCGATGAGACCAAGATAAACTTATTTGGTTCATATGGTGTCAAGTGTGTGTGGCGGCAATCAGATGAGGAGTACAAAGTGTGTTGTGCCTACAGTCAAGCATGGTGGTGGGAGTGTCATGGTCTGGGGCTGCATGAGTGCTGCTGGCACTGGGGAGCTACAGTTCACTGAGGGATCCATGAATGCCACCATGTACTGTGACATACTGAAGCACAGCATGGTCTACTCCCTTTGGAGACTGGGCCACAGGGCAGTATTCCAATATGATAACGACCCCAAACATGCCTCCAAAACAACCACTGCCTTGCTAAAGAAGCTGAGGGTGAAGGTGATGGACTGGCCAAGCATGTCTCCAGACCTAAACCCTATTGAGCATCTGTGGGGCATCCTGAAATGGAAGATGGAGGTGCACAAGGTCACTAACATCCACCAGCTCTGTGATGTCGTCATGGAGGAGTGGAAGGGGAATCCAGTGGCAACCTGTGAAGCTCTGGTGAACTCTGTGCCCAAGAGGGTTAAGGCAGTGCTGGAAAATAATGGTGGCCACACAAAATATTGACACTTTGTGCCCAATTTGGAGATTGTCACTTAGGAGTGTACAGTACTCACTTTTGTTGCCAGTGGTTTATTTTATTTTATTTATTTATTTATTGCATTTATATGCCGCCCATCTAGACATAGTCTACGTTTAGACATTAATGGTTGTGTGTTGCATTATTTTGAGGGGACAGCACATTTACCCTGTTATACAAGTTGTAAACTCACTGCTTTATGTTGTAGCCAAGTGTAATTTCTTCAGTGTTGTCACATGAAAAGATATACTAAAATATTTATGAAATGTGTGTGGGGGGTGTACTCAGTTCTGTGAAATACTGCAAGTGAGTATTCATTTCAGCACTCAACAGCTAGCAAGATGGTGGCTAGGTTTTCAATCCTTCAGTTTCCTGCTTTTATTCTAACTGCTATAATTGTCAAACTTTTTAAAAGTGCTTTAAACCCATTTTAAAGTATTTATATCATTTTAAAGTATTTAAAAACCATTTGCTCTTTTTCTTGTGATTTTATGGATTACATCATGTCCTGAGATCTATCAGATCAATCAGTACAGGGTAAGTTAGAACTACTATAACAAATAAATACATTTGATCATAGGCAGAAAGAATGGAAGGTATGAATCAACTTGTCTTTTGCTTTTACTTTCTTCCTGTACCTGTTTTTGTTCAGAAGTGGAAGTCTCTCACCCTGCAAACAATAACTGAGTGGCTGATAAAAGTGCTTGGTATTGTGTAAATTGATAAACTGACAGGCATGTTTCAAAGAAGATATGGCTTTAAAAAAATCTTTATCTGCAGAAAATGACATTTCTTTTGTAGCAAGTGGAATAAGAAAGCTCTCTGGAAAACCTAGATTTTTCAGTATTGAAAGGTGTTGTTCCTGATTAATGTGTCTTCAATCATCAACCTATGTTATTTGATAGTTACGTTTTTATTTGGTTTTTCCTTTTGGTTTAAAACAAGATAATGACAATAAGCAGGGACGTGGTGGCGCTGCGGGCTAAACCGCAGAAACCTTTGTGTGCTGCAGGGTCAGAAGACCAAACAGTCATAAGATTGAATGCACGCGACAGAGTGAGCGCCCGTCGCTTGTCCCAGCTCCCGCCAACCTAGTGGTTCGAAAGCATGCAAATACAAGTAGATAAATAGGGACCACCTCGGTGGGAAGGTAACAGCGTTCCGTGTCTACGTCACACTGGCCATGTGACCACGGAAGATTGTCTTCGGACAAAACGCTGGCTCTATGGCTTGGAAACGGGGATGAGCACCGCCCCCTAGAGTCAAACACGACTGGACAAAAATTGTCAAGGGGAACCCTTACCTTTACCTTTAATGACAATAAGTATTTGAAAACACCACTGCTTTTGGCTAAATAATTGTAAACATTTTTCATATCCAGATATTTAATGAGTGACTTTATGTTTCCAGTAATTGTTGAGATATAGCAATATATATATATAGTGGCAGGACAGTTCAGCCGGTCAGCTGCACATGCACTGGGTGATCTTGGCAGACCTGCTCCTGGAAGGCACCCTGGAGAGCTTTGCTCTCAGCCCCTCTTTCTCCAGCCAGCTGATCCAACCAACCAAGCTATCCCAGTTCAGGGAGGAGGTCTGCCAAGGAGCAGGTCTGCCTAGCGCATGTGGAGCTGATAGGCTGAACTGTCCTGCCACTTTGGCAGCTTTCCATAAACCACATGGTCCCAGAACACCACTAGAAGAAGGAACGGGTAAAACACTTCTGAGTATTTTACACTTCCACACTTTGCCACAATGATGATGATGGAGACAAATTATTTGAGCAAATATACTTGGATTCAATTCTCTGCCCAGTTATGAAGACTCATTCCCAAAGGGAACCCATGAATGTCCACTGTTATAATAGGAATAGTTCACCGCCTGTTTCCTGGTGTGGCAATGTTAGGGAGCTCAAACTTTCCAGAAAACTAGAGAGATATGGCAAAGAATCTGAAGCATCTATGAGTGACATTCTAGACACCTCTGGTTTGGTACAAGAGTATGGTCCACAGGGGGAATGGTTCCTCATTCTGGATGCAAAGCAACAAAGCTGACCAGCTGATGTCATGGAAAAGTTAAGGGATGCATCCCTGAGGAGCATTAGCTTTCTTCTGTCTCAAACAACACAACAGAACAGGCTCAGGAAATTCCTAACGGTCCAGATACAATGAAGTCCCATGGCCTTTAACGGTAAAATTTTATAATGATATTATTCTCTCATGTGTTTCAACATCTTAGCAGAAGGAAAAGCACTAGCAGGGAGCTCATCTTTTTCTTGTTCCTTGATTTCCATGAGGAAGAAAGCCAATGGAAGAAGCCATGAAAAAAAAGCAAGGGAATGTTTGTGAAGTCTGGTGCTCCCATAAAAATCTGTGAATGATAAAAGTCAAATGACATAATAAAAGCTTTGTCTGGAACTTCTGTTAGAACTGTTACAGTTCGGATTTGGTTCCTTTTGGTATATCGAAACATGTCCAAGGAGAACCAGTGGAAATTTCTAAATATGAAACCAGTTTCAGAGTCACAGCTGAAGAGAATCATTGGCTTGCACTCCCTCTCTTGGCCAAACTATGGCTGTATATATAATTTCCTCCCGCATTTATGCAGCCGTCTGTCAGCATTTAACAAGACTGGCTTCATCAGAGTGCTTCCACTGTTTCCAAAAGAGCATTTCAGAAAAAATATTATATATTTTATTTCATTTATTAAGATAAATGTGTTTCATTCCTAGGTGGAAAATATTTCATCATTTTTATATAGGCAAAGAAACAGGAATTCAGGCACTTCTTATTTATATGGATTAAATGATGGTGTTCCTCCTTTAACGGTTACAGATATACATTTTTCTTTGTTTCATTAGTAATACAGAGTGAGGAAAAGCAATATGTTTTAGCCATTGTCTTCCAACATTAGAAAACACAGGGTTTTTTTAAAAGCTATTTGTCACCATACAAAGTTTTGCTATTAGCAACATTTATTTCCTGGGCATATCCTAGCTTTTAAGCAAGACTTCAAACAGAAGACGGCAAGAACCAACAGATTTGAATAATTTAGCTGACATTTCTTAATACATGGCCGAGGACTAGGTTTGCTGTACCTGAAAGAACAGAGCATGCCAAGTTTTCATTAAATGTTGTTGTCATGTCTTCTACAAGCAGTTAAGGCTTTGCTGTTAAGAAAATGTCAGCAATTTCCCTTTGAATCTACCATAAAATTAAAATTGTAAAGAATTTTTTTTACATAATAAGTGAAAGACAAGGAACAAGGGGGTGTGGGGGAGTAAATACCAACTTCACTACTGAGTAGCTGAAGGGCTTTACAATTTAGTTTTATCATCAAAGATTCTGCTTTTGTATAGTTTTAGATATACTTGGGGGGGGGGAATGGTTTTGACCTTTAGACATATTTTTGGTTGCAGTATTTTGATTCAGCATAAATCCAGGTGACCTTTATGGTCATGTTGCTCCATGAATCTTTTACTTCAAATGTCTTCTCCTGAGGTTGTACTTCAACTTTCTGGGTTCTTCTTTGGAATTAGCCAGAAGACAAGAAAGAGAAACCGATAACCAAAGCTTATAACAGTTGCTTTTTGGGATTAGAACTCCCAGAACTTCCCACCCAGCAGGGGCCAATGAACTTCTAAAACATATCAGTGTACCTCCTTCATTCTATGTATGCTGAAAATCTATATGGCATGTTTGAAGTCACACAGTAGCTCTGTTAAATACCTACAGTAGGCAAATGCATTACAGAGGACAGAAACAGACATTACAAATAAGCTGTTATTGAAGGAGAAAAACCCTCAATGACGGATTATGTGTGGGAGTCACAGCAGGAGCTTTTCTAACAGATTGTGCAAATTTGATTGCTTTACAATTAGTTTTCAGAACATAAACCATGGGATTCCTTTGAAGACTTATTACTGTATTTCTAAAACACAAAAGTGTGCCAGAATCACATTTCTCCAACACAGTGACTCCAAAGTTTCTTATTTTTATTCTTGAAAAAGGTTGAGGATATTTTCACCCTGTTTTTCATAATGAAAGTAGAGTCAATATATTTAGTAATGTTGGGGTAATTGTGACAAACCCAGACCTACTGGGACCTGTCACACAGTTACACTAAGCTGCCACCAACCATTCCCTATAATAAGTCACACAGACCAGGGATGGATTTTCAAACCATAAAAGAATAAGGTTTATTTTAAATACAAACAGGGTAAATAAAACAATTAGGTGAATAACATAAAGTAACGTGGCTTATTCTCACTCATACAAGCATACAGTTTGGTTCACCCAGAACCTTAACTTAAAGCCCAGACCCTGAACCTATCAGTTCTGGCTAACCAACAGACACCTGAACCTATCAGGTTGGTACTCTGACACACAGTAGTACCCTGTCTGACACACAGACTCCCACACCAACTCCTTCTTCCCAGCTGCTGCTTCGTCTGCTTAGCTTCTCCACACACGCATCACATATTTATACAGTACAGCCCCTCCTCCTGATGTCCCGCCTTCCACTCCCCATAGGATGGAACTTTCCCTCCAAACCCATGACAGACAGGTAACATCAGTGCTGTATGTAACACCTCCCCTCTTTAAAAGTTGTTTTGTAGGGGGAAAGCTAAGGTGCTTTTCACCAAAAAACAACCTGTATAAAATACACAAAAACAGTTATACATACCATATTATACTTACTCATACTTACACTCCAAGTTAACCATAGCAAATATGCATTTAAACATTTTACCATATACAGTACATCAATTTACCTTTATTAATACAAACCAAATTCAAAACCAGGTACATTTTACTTTTTATCAGCATTATATACACATAGTCCATGTTCTTTCGCCGTCTTCATTCTTCAGGTCTTCTTGATAAGGCGTCAGCAACACAGTTCACTGACCCTCTGACCACCTTCACTTCAAAGTCATAGTCCTGTAGGTTTAAAGCCCACCTCATAAGTTTGCTATTGTGGGTTTTCATTGTCTTTAACCATTGCAATGGTGAATGGTCAGTACACAGAATAAAATGTCTTCCCCAGATGTAAGGCTTGGCCTTCTGGATCGCGTAGACTATGGCCAAACACTCCTTCTCCACGGTTGCCAAATGTCTCTCACCTTTTTGAAGTTTCCTACTCAGGTAGGACACTGGATGCTGGTCACCATTCTCATCCTCCTGGCACAGAACTGCTCCTACCCCGCTGTTAGACGCATCGGTGTAGATGATGAACTCCCGGTCGAAGTCTGGAGCCCGCAGGACTGGATAGTTGATTAACGCCTCCTTCAACCTCTGGAACGCCGCCTCACAGTCACTGGTCCACGGGATGCGGTCATCAGCCGTCTTCCTCGTCAGATCGGTCAGCGGAGCCGCAATCTCGCTAAATCTCGGGATGAACTTTCTGTAGTAGCCCACCAACCCAAGAAATGATTTGACTTTTTTCTTGGTGTTGGGTCTAGGCCAATCACGAACAGCTTCTATTTTGGCCTCCAGGGGTTTTATCACTCCTCCCCCTACCATGTGACCCAAGTATTTTATTTCAGGGCTACCCAGCTGACACTTGCTGGCCTTTACTGTTAGCCCTGCTGCACTTAACCTCTGCAGCACTAACTCCAGGTGTATCAGGTGATCTTCCCAGGTATTACTGAAGATCCCTATGTCGTCAATGTAGGCCACTGTAAAGTCACTGAGCCCTGCCAAGGTCTGGTCCATCAGCCTTTGGAATGTGGCTGGTGCATTTCTGAGACCAAAGCTCAGGACTCGAAACTCATAGAGACCAAAAGGGCTGCAAAAGGCAGTCTTTTCTTGATCCCTGGGATCAATTCTTAATTGCCAATATCCCTTTACCAGGTCCAATGATGAGATGAACCGACAACCCCCTATGGTTTCAATCAGGTTGTCTAGCCTGGGCATTGGGTAGGCATCAGGAGTGGTTACACGGTTTAATTTCCTGTAATCGACACAAAACCTAATGCTCCCATCAGGCTTGTCCACAAGGACTATCGGAGAGGACCAAGGACTAGAAGAGGGGACGATTATGTTCTCCCTCAGCATTTCGTCCAGCTCCTTCCGCACCTTGTCCCTATAGGGTCCCGTTACTCGGTATGGGGATACTGCCTGCGGGGGTGCATCCCCTGTGTGGATCCGATGCATCACTCCCTTCACTATCCCCGGCTTGTTGGAAAACACCTGTTGATATTTACTGAGCAGCATTTTTAGTTCTTGCTGCTGGTCTTGGGTGAGTGCAGGACTAATCTTTACCTCCTCTGGGTTGTATTTTACTTCCCCTCTACCCTCCCAGAAGGGTAATTCAGCTTCCTCACTCTCAGCTGCTTTTATCGCGAATAAAACCCTCTGTTCCCCTCTGTAGTAGGGTTTTAGGGCATTCACATGAACCACCCTCCTTGCTTGGTTCTCCTCCTGCTCTATAAGGTAGTTCAGGTCTGACATCTTGGAAATGACCCTATATGGTCCTGCCCATTTGAGCTGCAGCTTATTCTCTCTGCAGGGCCTAAGCCAAAGCACTTCCTCCCCTGGGTCAAAGTGCCTCTCTCTAGCTTTGTGGTCATACCATGTTTTCTGTCTGACCTTCTGAGCTTGCAGGTTTTCTGCTGCCAGCTCTAGATTTCTCCTTAGGTCATTCATCAAGGTGTCTATGTAAGTCACAACGTCTTGTGGGTCATCCTGGGTGATCTGCTCCCAATTTTGTTTGATCAAATCAAGGGGCCCTTTCACCCTTCTCCCAAATAAAAGTTCAAATGGACTGAACCCGGTACTGGCTTGTGGCACTGATCGATAAGCAAACAAAAGGGATTGCAGCTTCTGGTCCCAATTGTTTGGATTCTCTGCCAAGTAAGCCCTAATCATGCGCATTAGAGTCCCATTGAACTTCTCAGTTAACCCATTACTTTCCGGATGATAGGCAGTGGTTTCCTTGTGCTTAATTCCACAGATTTGCCATAAGCGTTTCATGAGCTTTGATGTGAACGATGCGCCCAAATCTGTGATTATCTCTGAGGCAAATCCCATCCTGGACATATACCCCACCAAAGCATCGGCCACTGTGTTAGTTTCGATGTTAGTCAAGGGTATGGCTTCAGGATATCTTGTGGCATGGTCCACAATTGTTAGAATGAACCTATTCCCCCTCTTTGTGGCCTTGGGCAAAGGTCCCACAATATCCACCCCTATGCATTTGAATGGAGTGTCAATCACAGGCAACGGGCACAACTTTGCTTTGGTCCTGTCGCGGTTATTCCCCTGCCTTTGACACACATCACATTGTTTACAGAACTCCCTGATCTGCTTCCCTATGTCAGGCCAGTAGAAATTCTGTGTGATTCTCTGCTGTGTTTTGTTCACCCCTAAGTGTGCAGCAAACATGTCAGAGTGACCCCTTTGTAAGATCATGGGGCGATACTTTTCAGGTACCACCAGCTGACTTCTGATCCCATCTCCCCCTTTTGAGATATTCCTCAGGGTCTCTCTATATAAAATCCCCTTTTTCTCCAGGAATCTCACTGGGGTTTCAGGTGTTAGCTGGGCGTCAGTCACCTGTTCAAAACACTTTTGGAGAGTGGCGTCTGCCTTTTGCTCCTGTCCAAATCTGCTGTCTGTGGTTAAGGTTTCCACCACAGCTTCTGAACTCCCCTCTGCTACCGTCTCTGGCTCATCATTACCCCCCTGAACTGTCCCTGTGGTGGCTTGTGAGCGTGTAATCACTAGCACCCGTTTCACATGTTCAGCCAGGTCATTTCCCACGAGCACGGCTGCTGGCAGAGTCGATGAAATCGCTATCCGCCAATCTCCCCTCCAGCCTTGAAAGTGGACAGGTACCTCTGCTACTGGCAGAGAGATTACCTGCCCCTCAATCCCTGCCACCTTTATGCTCTCATTTGGGATTATAAACTCCCGAGGAATAATATCTGGATGGCACAGGGTTACCTGGGAACAAGTGTCCCGCAGCCCCCTATACTGACGGTCAAGTATTCCTACGTCCACCCCGGCTGTCTCAAACAACTGGGAATCTGTTTTCACCAACAAGCAGCGCTTTACCTCCACAAGAGGACCATTTTCCTCAGCCTGATCAGCAGAGGTAGCTGTTCCAGACTGAGTAGCCATGGCAACAGGCTCCCTCAGTGACACTGAGCTTTGCTCTTTCTGGACACAGAACACAGCTTTTGGCTTGGTCCCACTAGAATTCTGAGGCACCATTCCTTTTAGCTGCTTTAATTTCTCACACTCTGAGATTAGATGACCCTTTCCCTGACAGAAATAACATTTTCTGGTGTATTTTGATTCTCTCTCATCTTGTTTTGGTTTTCCCTCCAAAATCTGAGGTCTTTGTTTCATGTCTGAGGGCTTCCCTTCACCATGGGCCCCTCCCCCTTGCTGGCTTTTCCCTGGTCCCTGAGAGTACTTGCTGTAGGCTTCTTTGGGTTTACCTACAGATTTCCCCTCACCCAAGGGCTTTCTTATTTGGGAAATAAAATCTGCGATCTCTGCGGCTGCTGCCACAGATTTCGGTTTCCTTTCCCTCACTTGGAATTTCAATTCCCCATGCAGGACTGAATAGAACTGTTCCAGTGCTATCAAGTCTTTAAGCTGCTCATAGGTCTCTGTTCCCTCCTGCGATAGCCATTTCTCAAGCAGCCTCACCAATTGGGCCCCCACTTGGGTAAAAGTCTGTTCTGGTTTCTTGGTGAGGGACCTGAATCTTTGTCTCAGCTGCTCCGCATTTATCCCATGTCTGGCAAACACCAGTTTTTTAAACTCTGCAAAATCTTTCATCAGTTCCTCAGGCATCTCGGCATAAACCTCAGCCAGGCTACCACTGATTAAAGACCGCATGATGGTCATCTTCTCAGTTTCCCTCACTGAGAAGTCCACAAACGCTCTTTCCACTAAGGAAAAGAACACCTCAGGACAATCTCCCTTGTGGTACACAGGGAATTTCTTCAGGTCAGCTTTAGACAGTTGGCCTCCCTCAGAATCCCTATTATTATTATTGTTCTGGTTCATCAGTTCCAGTTTTTTTAATTCAAAGGCCATTCTTTCTTTTTCCAGAGCAATTTTCTCTCTCTCCCTCTCCATTTCCATTCTCTCTCTCTCCAATCTTTCCTCCCTCTCCATTCTCTCTCTCTCTCTCTCTAATTCAAATTGCCGTTGTTTCTCTCTTTCCCTTTCCTCCATTTTTTCTCTCTCTAACCTTTCCTCCACTTCAAATTGCCTCATCCTCAGTTCATGCTGTTGGGCTATGAGCAATTTTCTAAGTTCTGGGTTCTGCTCTCCTGTTCTGTCACCCTGCACTGAGCCAAATTCATCCTCAGAACCTTGATCAATCTGGGGGTCTTTCACTTCACTCATGTCTGCTATCTGGCTTCGAGTCAAGGGCATAATCCCCCCTCAGAACAGGCTGCTTTAAAAGTCAAGCCTCAAAATAAAACGACCACTTTTTTCCTTCTTGCCTCAGAACCAGCTCTCCCTAGAGATTGCTGCTGTTCTTCAGCACTAAACTTGCAACAGTATCGAGTCAGAGCCTACCCCCCTCTGCTGGGCCTCTCAGCTGGCAAGCTAGATCGCTGTTGCTACGCAGTTTTTCCTCAGCTTTTTCCCGCCAAAACTAGGCTGCCTCAGAGCACCTTAATCTAAGTCTCCCCAGTTGGCACGTTCTTCTACTAGCGCACCTCCCCGTGAGGTACACCTAGAAGATTACCTACGCGCCTCAGACTGTCCCTGACTAGACCCCCCTTGCTCTGGGCACACTTGCCAAGGCTTTGCTGGACCGCTGGACAACTGGACCAGTCGTATCCCACACGCTGGACACCAATCAATGTGACAAACCCAGACCTACTGGGACCTGTCACACAGTTACACTAAGCTGCCACCAACCATTCCCTATAATAAGTCACACAGACCAGGGATGGATTTTCAAACCATAAAAGAATAAGGTTTATTTTAAATACAAACAGGGTAAATAAAACAATTAGGTGAATAACATAAAGTAACGTGGCTTATTCTCACTCATACAAGCATACAGTTTGGTTCACCCAGAACCTTAACTTAAAGCCCAGACCCTGAACCTATCAGTTCTGGCTAACCAACAGACACCTGAACCTATCAGGTTGGTACTCTGACACACAGTAGTACCCTGTCTGACACACAGACTCCCACACCAACTCCTTCTTCCCAGCTGCTGCTTCGTCTGCTTAGCTTCTCCACACACGCATCACATATTTATACAGTACAGCCCCTCCTCCTGATGTCCCGCCTTCCACTCCCCATAGGATGGAACTTTCCCTCCAAACCCATGACAGACAGGTAACATCAGTGCTGTATGTAACAGTAATCACTCAACTTATGTAAAAGATGTTGCAGAGTTTTGAATTTTTGGTTAAATTCCTGTAGCTATACAGGAGACGTGCAGCGATCCATCGAGCAGAATAGCTTTAAGTTCCCCAGTGTATTCCATCCTTTTCCACATTAACTGGCACTTACAGTCTCAACAACTCACTCTGGGACAAGAATAGTAGGGAAAGTTATTTACTTACAGTTGTGAACAGATCAAGCAACAAACAAACAAACAAACAACAAACTGACTGTTTTCAGCAATAGACTTCAACAGACTCAAGAGAGAGAGAGAGAGAAAGTGAGCAGAGACACGTGACTCTCTTCGAATTCAAAGGCAAGGAAGGAATGATCAGTTAGTGCTGGATAATCTATCACCCTAACCTAGGAAAGGTCCCTCCCAGCCAAATCTACTAGAAACAGAATGTGAGGTTGCAAAAACTCCAACAAAAGAAAAAGCACAAACTATTAAGTATTTCATTCATGCTTGAATTGGATGCAGAATGAACAATTTCTGTATTGGACAGGCAGCTACAAGAGCTAGTTTAGAGATGTGACCAAGAAATTGTAAGCAAAGTAATATATTTTCCCTGGATGTATGAATCAATGAGCTTCTAGTACCTTCTTAGCCCAAGAGCCATAAAATATATACTAGGGCAACTAGGGGAGTGTTCTGACCTACATGCATGTGCCATTAAAGATCGGGATGTTCCTACATAGCAGACTTAGTGCTAAACAGCGGATGTTGAGCAAAGGCTGCCAACGTGCCAGACGATATTCTTTGATGGGGTCGCCAACAACCTGTCCCTTGAAGTGTGGCTAGAGCACATGTTACTTTAAACACCAACTTTCTTCATGTAGAAGAGTTAACATATATCACTGCCTTCTGAAACTATGTAAAGGGACCAAGAAGTGCCTGATAATGTCACCCACTGAGAGCACTGCATCATACATTGCTTCCAGTGTGCATTTTTGGGCTGAGGGTCTGCTAATATATAGTACACTCATGTAACAGGCCGTCTGCTTGAGGCCTCCTATGAGAGAGGTGCTAAGGATCTGGTAAACACAGAATCCTGAACTTATGGGACACTGTGTTTTTGTGCTACGCTAAATCTTTGAGTCTGCTTTCTTTCTAAACTTGTTTGATACTTGCCTTATTTTCCTCAAATCTTTTACAGTAAAGAAATGAATTTAAATCTGAGCTCAGAGTGATCATTTATGATTTTATATTCCTGAAGAAGCCCATACCCTGATTAAGTGCATTGGTAAAGCCTTTCAGGGCAGCTCTTAGAAAAGGGGATTTAAGTATGCTGAGTTATCTGCCCAGCATAGAGCTGGCTAAATACAGATGGCATATTTTGAGTCATTCTAAGGTATACAATTTGTCACAACTAACGTGCTTTCATCTATCAAGTTGGTTTGTCTGTGTCTGCCCTCAGCTGGTTTACAGTTCATGCTGTGTTGAACAAGACTGGAACTGGAAGAATTTGTTTATTTACTTATTTAAAATATATTTTCCCCATCTTTCTCCTTAGAAAAGGACTTAAGGTGGCTTACAGCATTTAAAGACAATATTTAAGAACAAAACAATGAGTATGCAAAGTTGGCATACATCATTAAAAGGAAATATTTAAAGCTAAAAAACACCAAGTATAGAAATATTAAAAAGGAACAAACAAAATACCCCTCTTAGAAATAGGAAACACAAGCAGTACTAAAAACACAGTCAAAGCAGAGATGCATAAATCCATCTAAAATGATCATGCTCAGGCAGCCAGTCATTGAGAGAAAGCTTGCCTGAAGAGAAAGGTATTCACTTGCTTACAGATAGACAACAAAGATGGGGCCAGGCCGGCCTCCTGTGGGAGGGAGTTCCAAAGACTTGGAGCAGTGACAGAGAGGACCCCCTCTTGTGTCTCCACCAAATGCACATGTGAAGGTGGTGGGATCAAGAGAAAAGCTCCCCCTGATGATCTTAGTACCTAAGCAGGTTCATAATGGGAGACATGGTCTTTGAGGTAGATTGAACCCAAGCCATTAGAGATTTATAGGTTAAAAATAGCACTTTTAATTGTGCCTAGAAACAGATTAGAAGTCTGCAGAACTGTTGAATAAGGAGGATTATGTGATCCCTGTAACACACCCCAGTCAGCAGTCTGGCTGCTGCATTTTGGACCCACTAAAATTTCCTGACACTTTTGACAGGTGGTCCCAAAGAGGACGCATTATAGGAATCCAGCTGGGATGTAATTAAGGCATGTGTCATCGTGGCCAGATCAGATTGCTCAAGAAATGGTCACAGTTGGCACACTAGTTTTAGTTGTGCAAATACATTCCAGGCCACCGCCCTAACCTGAGCATCTAAGCTCAGAGATGAATCCAGGAGCACCTGCGTTTTCAGAGGGAGTGCATCCTCTTCCAGTACAGGTTGCATCCGTATTCTTTGATCTGCCTTTTGACTGACTAGTACTTCTGTCTTGTCTGGGTTAAGTTTTAGTTTATTCATCCTCATCCAGTCCACAATTGATACCAAGCACTGATCTAGAGCTGAAACAGCTTCCTCAGATTTGCGTGGCAAGGAGAGATAAAGATGGATGTCATCTGCATAGTGGTGATATCAAACCCTAAAACCCCAGAAAATCTCTCCCAGTGGTTTCATGTAGATATTAAATAACATGACACATGGTAACGGACAAAATAAAGCAGATTACAGTTTCCGAGGACTAGAACCAGATGGGAAGGCCAACTCATTTATCAGTCTAACATTTATTGGTCAAAATCCTGTTGCTCAGTGCAATACACCACACTAGAGTAGGCCTATTGAATCAATAGGGATTTGGTAAGTCAGCATCTCTCAAAGTCCTTTTGATTCAAATGGGCCAACTCTTAACTGCAACTCACTGAGCTAATATGAGTTGTAATTAGAGTAGGCCCATTTTAATCAATGAAACTTGTGGAGGAGTTGACTCATCAATTGATTCAATGGGACTACTCAAGAGCAACTTACTATTAGTAAGCAACTGAGTAAGCACAGCTTAGCAACAAGATTTTGGCTAA